>NC_064853.1:123467734-124169609 GCF_024139225.1 Suncus etruscus
AGTTACCCCAACAGGAAGGAAATGAATCTCATTCACACTTACCATTCTGAAGCTTCATGTCTGACAGGCAAAGTAAAAATATTAAATGGAGTTTGCTTTAATCTTCTCTTCTAGACCCCAAATGCCTTCATCACAAAGGAAACAAAATCATAAAAAAAACAATGTTCCCAAAAATTACTCTCCAAGCCACCAACTTGTCTAAACAAGGAATCACCTCTGTTCTAAACATGAACAACAGAGAATTTTTTCTAACATCCATCTCCTCCAGCCTCCTTAACCTGTGTCTTCTCCTTCCCTTCCATCCTTTATGGGAAAGACAAGTCTTAAAATTACAGTTTAAATCAAAACCTAGAAGATGAATTGATTGGATATTTGGCTTGGCAGCCCTCCTGGACAATCCCCATGTAGATAGACATTTGTTTCCTTTCTGCAAATCAACTATGGCATCTGTGGTCCCTCTTCCTCTCCCAAGCACCTCCCCAGTGCATCCTTCATCTTGAAATGACTTTAAACTGCAGGACTTCATTTGGGGTTAGGCATTCCACAAAGCTCATTTGGCTCATACCATGAAGGCAAGAAGCTCAGAGAGGTTAGCAGGAGGCTTTTAACCGCGTTCCAGGGGCCCGTCGGATCTTGTTAGCAAGAGCTGCCCACTTACCCAGCTCTCAGGGCTGCGATAGCACTGTCCCAGTCCTTCTAGGGTCAGAAACACAAAATGAAATGAGCCAATCACTAGCTGGAGCCATTTGGGCTGGACCGAGATCTCAGGTGGGCTGGACCAGGATCTTGTTCTCCCCTACAAAACCTCAAGTGTAGCAGCTTCCTGAAAAGTTCCTCCTCTGTTGGCTTCCCCCAGCAGACAGCCCCGCCAAGGCCCTGGGTGCAGTTTACAAACTACCACTCAATAAAAAAATTTTAAAGGCTGTGCCGGGAGCGGCAGCTTCAGATCCCAGTTTTTTTTTTCTCTCCATCAGCATTCCTCAGCAAGCCCGCACAGAGCGGGGTACCCTACATTATTTATGTCAGCTCTAGGCTCTGGAAAACACACACTAGCATCTTGATTACTAAAAATCCTCATGGATACAATTAAACCATTCCCACATATATTCACTGCCCTCCTCTTCCCAGATTCAACCTCTTTCAGAGGAAACAAAAGCACTTCGAGGCATGCCCCAACTCATCAAGAGAACATGGAAATATGGCTGAGAAGGCAAATGGTGTAAGGAAAAGGATTCTTAACATCTGAGTTAGTAGGAGACATCCCAGGAAGGTAGTTCAGAGAATGGTCGGGAAATCCCCTGCCTTTATTTTCCCCCTGAAATTTGGGGTGGGGGTACTGATGAAGAAGCACCAACATTTGGGCTGAAAAAAAATCAAAACAGCATTCTTTTGTTGTTGTTGTTGTTGTTGTTGTTGTTGTTTGTTCTTTTGGGCCACACCCAATGACGCTCAGGAGTTTCTCCTGGCTATGGGCTCAGAAATCGCTCCTGGCTTGGGGGATCATATGGGATACAGGGGGATCCAACCACAGTTTATCCTAGGCTAGCGCTTGAAAGGCAGATGCCCTACTGCTTGCGCCACTGCTCCAGCCCCCAAAACAGCATTCTGATGAATTCATAAAAGATCGATTTAAAATGGGCTGTAACAGGAAAAGAAGGCACACATAGTAACATCACTAACCTTCCAAGCCGAAGGAAGAGCAATCAGGCTTGCATAACCACGCATGCTCCTCTAAGCATAGCGGAGTCACTGCACTATCCAGGCAGGCTGCTGGAGTAGCCAGGCAGAGCCATCATTCCGTCCCCAAGTCTCATTCTCAGCAGAGCCAACAATTCTGCATGCTGCATCCATACACAGTGGACTGAGCCATACCCTGGCACCGTCCAGTGAAGGGGAAAGCAGGCAAGTCCTCAGAGGGAGCAGCAGTAGACACGCCCTACATTTCTTCTGGCCTTTAACTCAAAGAATTGGCAGGAGGAGGTGACTTAACTGTGTGAAAAGCCCCAGGCTCCCCTTAGTGAAATAACCTTTGGCAGGATCTTCCCTGGGAAGTCAGTTTATCTAGGCATAAAGTCAGCTGGAAGAAAGTCAACCTTCTCACTCAGCTCTCATCCAGGTATCCAAAAAAAGAGAAAGCCACTTACTTCTAAAGCTCACTTTTAAACTTGCATTACTAGGTTTGACCAATTGTTGGACTCTGTTTTTTTTTAACATGACAGTCACTTCCAGCAACTTAATCTATCCCCAACTCAGGTATCTTAGGTGCCTGTGATGGGAACAATGGCAGTAAGCACAGTGGAGGTCAGTCGAACAGAGCCTGTGGGGGACAGGCCCATGCTCTGATGCACACAATGGCACAGCGGTGGAAGAGGCTGGAGCACAGCAGAGTGAGGGATTCCTCAACAATATAGATGAAAGGGAGGTAGAGAGCACAGGCATCCATTCATTCACATGCCATATACCTTCAGGCCTGCCACAACTCAATGACAGATAACACAAGAGAGTAAAAGGACTATCACAGTTAAACAATTGGCTTCCAAGTTATGGAACTTCACATTGGGGAGTTTTGTTTACATGTTTCCAGTGACATAAATTTAGCTAGTAGATATTTCTCTTATCCCCAACTTTAAAGAACCCCAATTTGTGTAGTTATTTTAGGCAGGGAAAATAATTAAAAATAATGCAAATAGAGTATTCTTGGAAAAATAAGGAAGATTATTCAAGAATGTCACTTATTTCTGGGATTACAGAGGTAGTACAATGGGTTGATGTTGCCTGTCTTTCATGTAGCAGAACTGGGTTTGATTCCTGAAGTCCCATGTTGTATAACAAGACCACCAGAAGTGATTTCTGAGTGCAGAACCAGGTGTAAGCCTGAGCATCACTAGGTATGGTCCTCCCAACTTCCTTGCTCCACTCCACAAAGAATATCACTTATTCCTCTACTAATTCAATAGACACCTGGTTCAGATATTAGCAGGGAACTCACCCGGGCCCCTTGTAAACCTCCAAAGCTGCCATCAGTGGAAGGGATGAGAGTCTGTTAATGACCATTTAGGCTCAGGAAGGCTAAATTATTTTTCCCAGTAGTTTTAAATATGACATTTCACCTGCCTGAGCCTTGCTAGTTTCAGCTGGAAATGAGCATGTAAGAGACCCATTTCTAGGATTTTGAGGATTTAGCAAGGAAAAGAAATTGCACAACTCAGGGTTTGGCCCCTGTGAGAACCCAATAATCTTCACCAGGATGCTTTTTCCACATGCTCACCCATAAGTGGCACAATGGATGGCTGGTTAGCAAATGCCTCCTCCCAACCTCTGAGTGCTCTGCTAACAATTCACTCACTGCTGGTATGTTGTTAATCAGTGTGGAGTGCTATGGTCATGGTCATGGTCATGACTATCATTTACCTTCAGAGTTTGTGCAGGTGCGCTTTTCCTATACAAGAGATATCGATGATAAAACAGGAGAGGCTACAGAGTGATAGCACAGTAGGTAGGTAGGGCTTTTGCTTTGCATACAGCTAATCCTGGTCCAAACACTTGCACTACAAAAGGTCCCCCAAATCTAACCAGCTGTGGCCCCCAAAATATTTAATAAAAAATAAAAATAAAGAGCATTGCACACAATACTTGATGTCTTTGTTCATAAAAGAAGATTTCAACACTCAGAAAATCAAGTCAGTGCTCAGGTTCATTCAATTGTACACAGAAACAATTTTGGAATGTTGATAATTCAGAAGAGGGCAGTGGTAATTGAGACTAGGAGAAAAAGTTGATTGAAACCTTACTTTCTTTTGTTTTGGGACTACACCCAGTGATGCTCAGGGGTTACTCCTGGTTATGTGCTCAGAAATCGCTCCTGGTTTGGGAGACGATATGGGATGCCAGGAGTTCAAACTGTGGTTCGTCCTAGGTCAGCCATGTGCAAAGGCCTACTGCTTGTGCCCAAAACACTATTTTCTAGAATCTTCTTTCTCTTTTTCTTTTTCCTTTCCCCAAATCCTCAAAGCACCAGAGACAGAGGCTCGTAACCTCTAGCTTAACACAAAAAAGAGTTTTACAAAAAGGACAATGAGACTTAGAAAGAATATGGACACATTGAATACACATCCCCCACCACAACAGGCCTGGAATTCAGACACAGACTTCTGGTTAAAGTCTGCTTTCATTTCTCCCATGATAATACCAGCAAATGCATAGTATACATGTTTGACTTCCATTACCAGTCAACTAGCTTTGACTTAGATTCTTCTCCCTGCTTTCTAAACCATGTGCATAATGCCAGCATTCAACTTTAAAATAAACTCAAATTTTTCTCAGAGATTGAATGTTCTGAATACTCCAGGTTTTCCACAAATGAAGTTCTATATTTTGTGTTAAGATATTTCATGAAGACTTTGACAGACATTTATTTCCAGTCTCTAAATCTTTTGAATGAGAAAAGTGATTTGGCGAGTCTTTAAATAATGTCATTCTGTTCTAATGTGGATGGGGGAAAAAAAGCAATTGTGATAGAGGTCAGACATAATGACATTTTTCGAGGACCCATCTTCATATTGTCATTGCATTGAAAGTCACAGTTTCCAAGAACCTATCTGTGACCTCAAATGAGGACTTACTGTAATTCCAATTTCATATTCGATCAAGGCTGCATTTTAATGGACAATAATATACCTGTTATTAAGAGCTTTGAAAAATATAGGCCTGCCCAACTATATCTTTGCTAATCACATAGTTAATGGAAAATTGCCTCCTCTTCTCTATAAACAAATATAAGAGGTCATGAACTGGCAGTGATTTTAAGTCCTAACCACATTTCTCCTAGCTTATGTAAACAAGTGCTATCAAAAGGATAAATCTTTCATAGAAGTCATTTCTACAACCTTCACTGTCTAGCAAAACCCACCTATCTGTTGCTCCCAACCTTCTGAAGAACTAAGTGAACAGAATTAAGATCCTTGTCTTTGAATTTCAACCAACTCCCATCTCTGTTTCTTGTCAAACCACCTGTACAAAAATGCAATGTGTTGCATCACTCACTAAAGCTATTTCTCTAGTTGCAACATGAATTATGAGTCCTTCTGAAACACATCAGCTAAATCGAGTTGGAACATGGTCCTGGCTTATGCACTGTGGTCATCATAGCTAATCACGTCCTAATATAAGTCATGATTCGGCTTTATTAAGTTAACATTTTCCTTACTTTTCTCTCCATGGTACCTCTGAAATTAGCCAGAATTAAGTCAAACATTTCTTCTCTTTCATCAGGTATATTTCCTTCGAGGGTATCCCTGACTTTGTCTGACTACTTGTACATTTATACAAATTTGGAGCACTGGAATATGCTTCTTTCCATGTACTCTCATCTTTGTATCCAATGTGGAGGTATGTATGGTCTTTATAAATTCCTTTTTCTTTTTGTCATGTGCAAGCTCAGACTCAGTTCCTGATGATGGTGATCTCTAAATATGTATTGCTGAGACTACAGAGGCTAGGGTGTGTCAACTTGGCAACAGACTTGAGAATTCATCAATTGAGAAATCAGAAAAACACAAGAAAATGCTTGCAGCACTGACTCCCTATTTCCTTTGGGGCAGGACAAATGATCTGAGGCTATGATTAAATTTGTGTCTTAAGAAGTTCAAGCAGTAAAGGAGATTAAAACCTGCACAGCCCTTTTTAAATAAGTTTTCTAAGTAAAACCTAAGAAAAACTCTCAAGTTAAAGTTTTTTAAGGGAAAGTTCCCAGCAGCTGATGGAAATAATTTGGTGGGTTTTACAACATTCCAAGTGAAGGTTGGGCAAGAACACAACAGGTCTTCTGGAGTAGAATGAAAGGAATTTCAAGGATAGGAAAGGATGTAGCACTATCCTCCCATGTCACACCCTCTCCTCCTTTCTGCCCCAGAAGAAGATATGGCTATAGCCCCCACACTAATTACTCCTTTAGGATCAGATATTTAGTTCCTTCAGTATACTGTGCCACCTGTGAAGCCAAGTTTTTCTAGTGTTTTAGTAATCACTCTCCCGCCCAACCCTCTCCTTCGTGCATAAAAGGCAAGGTCAAACAAAAGTGTTTATCCAAACGTGGAAGCCCAGGGTTTTGGTGAGACTTAACTGATCAATTTAATTTAAAAAATTTTCAAATGTCACTTAGGCTATCTCTAGAGCTAGGAAGAGAAAATCTGGTATATACATCCCTCTTATTTTCATGGGTTCACAATTCTATTTTCTATCTCTTCCTGCGCAATTTTTCCTACTATGGCCATCCTGAGACCCAACCTTATTTCTCAACCTTTTCACCTCCTGTCTTCTAGCTTTCTGATCTGTCCCATCCCTCATTTTCTCATGAACTTGATATTTTGCTTCATATTGATAAACAGTTCCCATCTCTACCCTAATTTAAGTAATATCATCCATGCATTATGGCTTAGAAGCGGGAGCTATACAGTTTGGGGTGTGTGTGTGTTTGTGAGTGTGTGCACACACTCCTCACTGAAATTTTATTATTTGAAATCAACTGAGTCTTAAAGACCCTTTTCCTCTCTGAAGAGAAAAAGAAATGTTCTTAGAATAAACTTTTGATCATGTCTTGTGATCCAGGCAGGAAACACTGAGAAAAGCCCAATCCTGCTTTCATCCCAGGTATGGGCAGTGGCTTGGAGGTGTTAAAATGCTATTTATTTTCCAATTGGTTTGGCACCATGTAAATCTAAAGTGTTTGCAGAGATTCCCCGAGGGACACAGGAAAATCGTCTGTACAGACCAGTCTTGTATTTGCTGCATTAGCAATCGATCCCGGGAGATGGATAAAGACCTTTTTACACAGACCCATAGCATGGCTTTTAAAAAGCTCTTATTACACAAGTTGTAAGTTTTAAGTGACAGAAGTCAAAAAGGAGAACTGAGAAGTGAGGAGGAGTGTTGCTTCCTTTCTGTTTGGGGAATCCCCCACCCCATGGCTACACCTATACCCCTGTTCATTATGCCCTGGGCCTGGTGTCTGAAGAAATCACCTCTGCTACTTTGCTTCATCAATCTGCTGTTGGATGTTGGAGAGACGATCACAGCCCATACTCAGGAATTCGCAATTTTTTTACCTTGACCCCAGAGAGTAAACATGTTGTCAGGACTTTGGAAGGCGTCTGTGCTGAACCTACCTAGGGGACATTGACACCTGTTCCTGAGACTCTGGGGGACATGGGGTTGCATGAAAGGAGGGGTAGGGCTGCAGAAGGAGCTGGGGAGAGGGTCAGGCCATTTGCGTTATCTTTCCCAAAGGGAAATCCCCACTGAGGGCTTCCCCTCCTGCAAGACAAAGCTTGCAACTTTACTCCAGTTCCCCCAAGTCCTGGCTGGATCTTTGAGTACCCAAAATACCACCTTCCTCAAACTCTCATCTCAAGTTTGGTTCTCTCTCTCTCTCTCCCTCTTCCTCCCCCCCCTCTCTGTGTCTGTGTCTGTCTCTGTCTTTGGATTGAGGGACCATATGGGATGCTGGGGATCAAATCGAGGTCAGCCTGGGTCAGCCATGTGCAAGGCAAAAACCCTACCCCTGTACTATCGCTCCAGCCCCTTGTTCAGTTTGTAATCTTTTTTTTTGGGGGGGGGTTTGGGTCACACCCAGAAGTGCTCAGGGGTTCCTCCTGGCTCTGTGCTCAGAAATCACTCCTGGCAGGTTTGGGGGACCATATGGGATGCTGGGATTCAAACCACAGACCTTCTGCATGCAAGGCAAATGCCTTACCTCCGTGCTATCTCTCCAGACCCTAAGTTTGTAATCTTGGTTCTGCATTCTGGGATCACTCTTGGAAGTGGTCAGTGATTCTATATGGGGCTTAAATGTGAGTTGACCAGGTGCAAAACAATGCCTCCCCCTGTACTATCTCTGGGGCCTACTATTTATTTTAATGGAAGAAACATTGTTTCCTAAAATAATTCTTAGAGATGTTTTAGGCCTAAATGGATACTGTACTATACCCATTGCCAAAGTGCCAGTACTCTCTGCCCTATTCAGGTCCCCTCTTACCTTTTTCCCAAACCCCCACTTCTCCTCACCCCTACTTAGTATACTCAGTTCTGCAACATTCCTAAAAGATCATTTTAATTGCTTTGCTGCATTCTATGCCACATGAATGAGCATGTCTGGAATTTGTCTTCTCTCTTAACTAAGGTAATAATCGCTATAGATTCTTCAGATCCACTAAAAACCTTGAAGAACACTTTCCAAGTCTGTTGTCTACAGGTTCAACACTCAAACCTGTACAAGAAATTATTTCTTCCCTGCCCTCCTGCATGGCCAGCACACAGTGGGTCATCTTTGAGAGAAATAATTAAAGCCAGGCAATGGCATTTGTCAACTTATTTTGGTAGTATTTTCTTAGACACAGATTCCCACCCATGATTTCATTCAACCCTTCATGTCTCACCGCAGATGGGCACATATTAAGTCTTGGAATTGGTTGCGTACCAATGTGCAAAAGTGGTTTGTGTGGTTGGGATTTCTGCATGGGACCTGGCTCCTGAATGCAGCAACTTAACATGCCAAGGAAAAAGAAAAGAGCTGCAGGCAGGCACCTCTCTCTTCTGTTTCCAGTGTAATGGGCCTTTCACCTCTCTGAAATTCTCTCTGGGCACTCTAGTTCAGTTCCATTCCATGCAGGCTGGCACTGAGAAGCTGCCCAGCTTAAAAAGCAACAGCTGCAAGACAAGAGATGTTCTCCCTATTATTCTAATCAAGCTCTGTGCTATACAAGGCCTTTCCTTAATCTGATTTGAGAAGGGCCTGAAGAGCATGGTGGGAGTGAAAAAAAAAATGCAGGCACTTCTTCAAGAAGCGCTTAATCGAAGGTCGCCTTTTCTTGATGTCCATTGAGACAAGTGTGGTTCTCTGGCTGGGACAACCATGGCACTTGGATAGGAATATAAAGGCCTCCCTCATGGTACACATGCTTTTGGAGGCCCCAAGTCAGCCTGTTCTGCTTTAATTAGAGCTTTACTCTCTATCTCTCTTGACCTTCCGCTTGATCACAGAGGGGAGTGTTCCCGGGGAGCAATAATCCTGTAAGCTCCACATCAACCCTCAGAGTTCAGAAAATGACAAAGCTGTCAGCATTTCAGCTATACACCTTCCAAAGTGGCCAGTGTGGAGAAGGAATAGTGAAGAAGCCAGGCAGCTGGATTCATTCAGAGAAAAGGAGGGAGAGTTCAATGAATGAGCAGATGCAAACAAGGGGACTAGATGGCTCCTAATTTCAGGTTCCTCAGAAAACTCTGGCCTTTTAGGGTGTGCCAAGAGTACTGTGATTTAATAATTTTTCCTAGACTTGCTATTTATGGGGAATGCAGAATTGGAAAAATAAGTCTTCCTCTTCCTATCCAACCTATGCAAACAGTAGCTTGGAACTATGTTTGCATTTAGATCCAATGATCTAAAGGCACAAAGTTCAACCTATTCACTAGGAGCTTTGAGCTGTTTGAGAAGACCTACTTTTATCACGTTGGTTCAAAGTCTACACACACTGAGGGACTAATAACATAATTTCCTTGAGCTGGAGCAATAGCACATCAGTAGGATATTTGACTCGCATGTGGCTGACCCAGGATGAACTGGGGTTCAATTTCCAGCAACCCATATGGTTCCCTGAGCTGGCCAGGAGCAATTTGTAAATGAAGAGCCAGGGGTATCCCCTGAGCACCACTGGAAAAAAAGATTATTTCCTTCAAGATCTAATTTAGGCACCTCTCTGACTATCAGACAGCATTGTAGATTCAAGGTCAAAATTGCTTATCCTCCACACCCCAACCAAGCAAAGCTTCATTGACTAGAGCTGGGTCTTCACATGGTGGGCCAAGATGCTATTCGAAAATGTTTCCATTTAGGTTTGAAGTGGCTATTATTTCTATCTCTCTCTCATCTCTCTCTCTCTCTCTCTCTCTGTCCTTCTATTTTAGCGTCCCTTCCTGCCTCCATCCCTCAACCTAATGTCACCACTAAATTAATTCCCTATACTAACCACAAAATTGCTTTTGAAGGTTGCATCTCAGCTTCACAGAAACAGATTCATTTATGCCCCATCCCATCTCTCTATGTGTCTCATCTCCATTTAGTGACATCTTTAGCCAGTGACATTAAGAAAATAGTCAATGTAGGTACATATCTGGGCAAGCTGACTTAAAGTTAAGGAGAGCAAAAATGGGGCAAATCTATATTAAGGGTCTATAAACTAGAGCAAAGGGCTCCCTTCAGAACTTTTTTTTTTGCAAGCTTGTATTTTGAACCAGTGGAGAGTCACAAAGAAAAATGTCAGTTAAAGGGGGGAGGGTTGGAAGAAGGAAGATAGCAGGACTATCAAATCCAATTCCATTCTAACTGTCCCAGCTCTCACTCTTGCACCCTGCTTAGGTAATATACTGAAATAATGAGAGCTGTCCTCTGTCTTCTCTGGGCAGGCTGAGACATAGCCACCTAAAAAGGGTCCTATTTGAAGAAAAGTGGTTTGAAAAATATGAACAATTTAAACAGGTCACTCCACCAAGGCAAAAGCACGATCAATCACTATGTGCTATTTGAAATGGAAAGAAGCTTGAGATAGAGCTTTCTGCTATAGAATCTAGAATCTGTGCTTTTTCCAGGGGTAGGGGAGAAATGAAGGCAGTGACAGGGCTAGGTCTTTCCAGATCCAAAGTGGATCAGTGACTGCCAGAGTGCTGTGCCTTTGCCCCTAGCATCAGACTGATAGGCTGATTCTCTGTCCTAGTATATTTTCTTGCTCAGTTTAAGACTCATAAAATTGCTATTCTCTTTGCTGAGAATGTAACCTAGTTTAAATGGCAAAGGTGTTTTTAATGTTTTCTCTTTTTATTTCTACTTAAAATAACTGTGAGTTATTTTGCATGTGGATTTTAAGATTGAAGAAAGATCGTCCAGCATCCTTAGTTAATCTTGCTTGGATAAAACCGAAAAGAATTGTGTATCTTCTCTTGAGAATCCCAGAGAACAAATAGATCTTCATATAGCTTCAAATCTTGGCATTTTTGGTGAGAGGCCACTTTCTTTAATCCTATGTCAACAAGGTCAAAACACAACGCAGTTGAAATGAAGGAGAAAAATAATACTGAGGTATCCCCTATCTCACTTATGATGGAAGAATAACAGGAAGAGCATTTGACATTTAAGCACTTTCTTGTACTTTCTCTATTTTCTTATTTTTTTAAATTTTTTATTCTTTTTGTTTTTTTGGTCAAATGTGGTGATGCTCAGGGGTTACTTCTGGCTATGCACTCAGAAATCACTCATTGCTTAGGGAACCATATGGGATGCCTGGGGATTGAATCACGGTCTGTCCTAGCCTAGCGTGCTCAAGGCAGATGCCTTACAGCTTGCATCACCACTCCAGCCCCTATTTTCCTCTTTTCTAATGTGATAGATTTCACTAATTGTTTGATGGACAAGGATGCAGAACTCTACAAAGATTAGTACTCTCATTTAAGAATCAGTGCTGTGTGGGCCAGAGTGATAATACAGTGGATAGAGTGCTTGCCTTGCATATGGACAACCCAGCTCAATCTCCTGCACTGCATATGATCCCCAAGTTCACTAGGAGAGATCCCTGAGTGCAGAGCCATGGGTGCAATCCCCATAACCGCCCCTCCTATAAAAAAGATGCAATGATATCTAAGGGTTTTTGAAAAGCAAGTTTGAAGCCAAATACTTGGCTCAGGGATAGGCAATGGCCACAGACTGACTAAAATTAAGATGCTCTCATAGCCCTGTGTGAACAGCAGCAGTGGGCTTATGTAGTTTGAATTTCAAACATAACAAAGCTTTCCAAGATGCTGTATGCTGCCATATCCTGAGATCCAAGTCAGTTCATTCTGATTTCATTGGTATAGGGTGTGGTCAAGACCTAGGATTCTAAAATCCCCCCAGATCCTCATACACATTAATTCAAAAGAACCTCAGGTTTTCATGTACCCTCATTAGAAGGCATTTCAATTTTGGAAACCACTGCATCAAAGAGTTTTGGGGTTGCTCAAAGAAAACACTAGAGACAAATGATTCCTGGCAGGAAATTTACAGAAGCCATCCCATTGAGGGACACTTCACCAACTTCGTATTCCACTTCCTTCTGAAGTTACACAGATCCTATTTTTAAGAGACTCTGACTTTGATTTGATTTTTATTTATTTATATATTTAAAATATTTAAATTCACATATTTTGTATGTAAACACAAGTATTTTACATATTTATATTTATTTTAAATTATTATTTCATTTTCATTTTAAGTGGTTCTTTTTCTTTAATTAATTTAATTTTTGGGTTTTTGGCCACACATGGTGACGTGTAGGGGTTACTACTGGCTATGTGCTCAGAAATTGCTCCTGGCTTGGAGGACCATATGGGACGCCTGGGTATCAAACCATGGTCCGTCCTAGGCTAGCGCTTACAAGGCAGATGCCTTACTGCTAGCACCACCACTTCGGCCCCAAGTGGTTCTTTTTGACTCGCCTTTGATTCATTTTCCCCTAGCACTCTATGAGGTCAAAATTAAAAGGAATATGTTTGATTTACTTTAGGTCATATTGCTGTGAGTCAATACACTTATGATTCTACTCAAAGAGCCTAACCACATGCTCAGATTTTCAGGAGAACTACCCTCACAATATTTGCACTGGGCAGTGGGCAAGCTACATGCAAGACCCCCATCTCTAAACTGGGTCATAGAGCCAGTGCCATTTCCAGGCCAGAGCAATTAGTTGAGGAAGAGACAAATAATAGATTCCTTCGTTGCTAATGCTTTTACTGAGCCATTTGGGTGGGGAAGAATTAACGTTACCCATAAGTGGGTTTGACTTTTACTTTGAATCCTGAGAGGTGATTTCAAAGCCTCTGGAATCTTTTGTCTGGTACAGACTTAAGATGGCAAACTTGGGTGGCACTGGGAGTGCAACAATGGGATTTTTGATAGGAATTTGGATCTTGTGTTTATAACCTTGACTTCCTGAGAACCAAGAGACTAAAGGTTCACCAGGAATTACCCAACTACCAGGGGATACTTGGCTTGGGGCAGCTACCTTGACTAAAAAGATCCATCTATCATCCACGAGGTCAGTTTCTGTTACCAGGAAAACTTTGTACTGTTCATGGCTGATCTGGACAAGCACAAATAGAAACTCAGCATTAGGACTTTTTTTGACTCTGTTTCATGAATCTCTCTCTGTAATAATTCATTCCATCACATTTCACTTTATGTGATAAACAGTCCTGTGAGTATAATAGCTTTCCAGAGCTCCATGAGTTCTAGCAAACATCAATACTGAAGGACCCTTAATATCTGTAAGTGATGTCATGGGTAACAACTGTAGGCCCTGAACAGTAGGAAAGGCAGAAAAACGCAGCAAGAGCAGGGACTTTGTCAGTTTCTCCAGCAATTTGTCAGTGACCATCCAGCAGAAGACAACCGGCAGAGGGCCACAACTGCTAGCACTTTAGTCCAGCTTTATAGACCCAAGGCCAACTGCCCTCCAGTAGCAGTTACAAGGGGTGTGTGTCTAGAAACTGAGAGCTTGGATAGTAATACACTTTGGCAGACCAGTGACAATAAGAATCTCTGTTTTCTTATAATTTCAGAAATGAGGTCATCTAAGTGGCTTCCCTGATTGCAAGAGAAGACACCCGATTGACACCCTGAACTGGAACCATCTTCAGCAGCAATAAAAAGACCAACAAGGAATCAAATGGGCCATTGGGTAGTTTAAGTCTCAGAAATACAACCTTCCTCCAGATAACTTGGGGTATCTATTCAATTTCTGGAGCACCCTTCCACTTCATTTTCCCCAAAATCTGATTTTAGATGAGAAGTCCATTTGTAAACTGCTTTACTGTGTTCTTCTTAAAAATCAATTCCAAAGAAGAATCTGAGGAAGAGCTTGCAATAATTCAGGAATCCAGGGAAGTAACTGGAGTTATCCCATTTATGAAAGTGATGGTCACCATTTAAAAACATATTTTCCTTCTGAAAGCAATTTTGAAAGAACAATGAGTCTAGAATGATACAGTGAATGGGATGAAGGGTGATAGGTGCCCCCTCCTCTATCTCAAGTCACTCCTTTTCTGATCTTCAGCTTTTCTCACACTCCATGGCCTTCACACCCACCCCTCTTTGCCCCTGAGTTTCAGATCCATTTGGGAGCACACTTAGGAATGTCGGTGATAAAATATGCATATTTCCTGAAACCCTGAGTATTCTCATTGAATGTAATAAGTGGAAAGTTATTTTACAGGAAATGAAAATCGTAGATTAATATTCTCTGATGCCATTCAGTCCCCTCTGGACAATTATTCATGGTAATAGAGCAAAATAAACTTGCAGAGTGTGAGAATTGGTTTTCTCTTTGGCTTGCATGGGGAAGTGAACTCCTGAAACAATAAGAATCAGTTCACCCTACTGCCTCACCTCTGGCACCTGCCTTGCTTAAGAGGTATGAAGGTTTTCAGGATATAGCACTTTAAACATAACAGCCATCTTGCCAGAATTATGCAAAAGTCTAGAAAAAATAAAAAATATCTTTCAAATAAACCAGTCTAAAAATTGTTATTGATTACTGCTTCCTAGCATCATGGGAGAGAAATTTCATCATGAGAGACTTAGCAGTGTTGTGATAGAGAGGTAAGCATAGCTGTTGTCCATCCTGAGGGATGAAAAAAAAATCTCCTGATATCTTCCTTCTCTCACCCAGCAAAAAATTCTGACCTTTCCTTCTTGCCAGGAACTTATGATAGATGATAGGAAGAATAGTGCTCTCAGAGATTCAGTTTTTATCATTAACAAATTTTAAATAGGGCACCACATTTTAAGGAACAGAGGAAGGCCTTCCCCCTAAAAATCCAGATACCTTAGCCTTTACTCAGGACCACTGAATCAAATCTTTTCCTGGGGACAAGAAAATGAGCCTTATAATATGTACTGTCCAGGACTTTTAGACTTAACCAAGTTGAAACAGAAGATTGAGGATAAAATGGCAGGTAAAAACAGTCTCCTAAGAGGTATTTCTGTGTTCAGAGGCAAAGGAGTGTCATGTGGGAATGAGGGGTGAGCAGAGCAAGAGATCCATGCAGACAGTGGCCCATGCCCCATGTGATACCCACAAAGTTGCTGCGTGATAATTATCTCCTGGTGTTTATTCAAGATGCCCAGGAGATTCCTCATAAGGCAGAGCCTCACATCTATAAAATTCATTCCCTGGTGCAGAATCACCTTCTGTGACTCAATGGGCAACTTGTCCAAATCTAGTCCTAGCAATCTTGCAGTTTCCATCCTGCCAAGCTCAAAAGCCACCATCTCAGAACTTTTAAACCCAGATATCTTTGATCTCTTTTTACTCCCATCTTGTTGAGGTGGCTCTGAAAATTAAATGCTGGATCTTCATTATGCCAATTGCTACAGGCTTTCCATGATACCTTCTCCTCAAAGAAGCAGCTGTGTTATGGCCCTTGATGACTTGGTCTAGGGATGAGGAGACAAAGCTCAATCTCAAGCCAGGTATGGAACAATGAGATTGAGCTTTGTTGGACTCTTGATTTTGTCATTTTTGACAAATGGCTGGAATGGTAGCGCAAGCAGTAAAGCATCTGCCTTGAGCACACTAGCCTAGGGCCAAACCATGATTCAATCCCCTGGCATCCTATATGGTCCCCCAAGCCAGGAGCGATTTTTGAGCACATAGTCAGGAGTAGCCCCCGAGCATCACCAGGTGTAGCAAAACAAAAACAAAAACCAAACAAACAACAACAACAACAAAAATGAATAAAAGATAAAGAAACAAAAACAAGCTGGAACAGCGGTATAGCAAGTTGGGCACTTGTCTTTTATGTGGCAGACTGGGTTAAGTATCCAGCAACTTATATGTTTCCCCAAGCCCCACCAGCAGTGATTACTGAACAAAGAACCCATGATATTATTCACATAACAAGAACTCAATAGAATATTGGGTAACAAAGCAGCAGAGATGCCTACTATGGTTTAATAAACTGGCCATGAGAGCCTTAATTACTCCCTATAAAATATGTGATTTGGGGGGGGGGGTTCTCTCCTGCCTCTCATACTAAATTCTAATTCTCCAAATATCAGTGTGAAAGTTAATTCTGAGAAGGAACCACTCTGTCAACTGGGCCTCACTTTTATAAGACCAGCATGTGTGTGCACCCCATTTCTTCTCAAGCTACAGCAATTAAACTATATTAGAATAATAGAGGCTAAAAAATAAATTTAAACACAAGCTTAGAATAACCTATTACAAAACATGCTTCCTTGGCTTTCAAAAAAGAGAAAGAATATTATCTCTCTATCAGCCAATTTTGGAGGGGGTTTAGTGCACTAATTAAAAATAAATTGGGCAGCGAAGAAGTAACTTTATGATCAGAGGGAAGTGCTTTAAAACTAGATTTGGGGGTGAGACTGCACAACAGCATAAAGGCATTGAAGTAATTCAGCTGCACACTTACTAGGGAAGACATTTTGAGCATGCAAATGATACCCTCAGAAAGAAGTGTGGTGGATGCTGGAAAAAAAGAATTACAGTGGGTAAGTTTCTTTCCTTGCATATAGCCAACCAGGATTTGATTCCTAGCAAACTCTGATTCCTAGTCTCTAGATTCCAAACTCTAGATTCCTAGTCTCCAGAACTCTGCCAAGAATGATCCCCAATATAAAACCAGGAGAAAACCCTGAGAACAACTGGATGTGACCTAAACACCAAATCAACTAACCAATAAAGTCAATCAACTAACAAAACCAATAGAAATAAAAAAAAGAGGGAGCTGGAGCGATTGCACAGTAAATAGGACATTTGCCTTGCATGTGGCTGACTCAGGACAGACTTGGGCTAGATCCCCAGCATCCCATTTGGTCCCCCAAGCCTGCTAGGAGAGATTTCTGAGTGCAAAGTCAGGAGTAACCCCTGAGTGCCGCTGGGTGTGGCCCCCAAACAAAACAAAACAAAACAAAAAAGTAATTAAAAAGAGGCACAGGAACTAAAAGATACCAAAAAAAGAAAGAAAAAGAAGGTCGAAACATCTTATCAAAGGTATTTTGAACTACTGATTAGTAAGTAGCATACTTTCCCTCAAAACTGAGAAATTGAAAACAATAACTTGCCTCTGGCTCACTTCTCTATCCTCTGAAGACTTCTCCCCCTGGTCCACTCATATAGGAGAGGACCTGATGGTTTATTTAAATCTCTCCTTGAGCAAAATCTACTTTTCAGGCTTTCTAAGAGCAGAGGAAGCAAATAGAAGGCAGCATGGGTATAGAGCTGAGTGTGCTCAGGATACTATTTCCTAGGAAACGCCCTTATTGCTGGAAATGTTGATGCCAAACCAGAGGGCCTGGGAGCCGAGTGTGTGTGTGTGTGTGTGTGTGTGTGTGTGTGTGTGTGTGTGTGTCCTTCCTACCCTATGATGTAGAAGAACATATAAGAGGAATGTTCATTGTATAAGAGAAAGTGAATTTTGGTAATTACTCATTTGATGCTTTGTCAGTGCTTGAGATTCTCCTTAGGAGCTCCTATACCCAAGAGTTTCATTTGTATTCAAGTCTCCTCTGGTTCATGCCTGCAGCTAGCAATGGATCTTGCCAGTATTCATTTGGCTTTCTTGGCATATACCAATCAACATGCAATCATTCCTGGGACTCAGGCAAGTTACAATATTGTGTCCAGGAAATATGTGCTCATCTCCCAGTGAAGATTGAAGGTTGGCAGGTATGATCTTTGCTCACAAATTATGAGATCTATAACAAAGAGTCTTACACACTAATCTGAATTCTTCATCACTCTGATGTGCATGAGAAAGGCTCACTGAAAAGAACAGAAGACCTATTCCACAAGCTGACCATTAGAGACTCCAGTGTGTTGGATACATAACCAGGAGAATGATCTCAAACTTGTAGGGATGTCATGGGTGTCCTGCAATGTATCTTTTGAAATTAATGCAGAAAACACACCAATTCATTCCTATTGAAAAGGAATGCTACGTCTTTTAAGGTACTGGAGAGAATTGGGAAATGTGGTCTGACAACCTTTCACCTCCATCTTTTATGGCTATCCCACATCAGCATCTTATGTCCTACTCTTCATAACCTGAGAAGAAATAAACTGTGACAAATTTGTTAAGTGGGGAGTTGTGTAATTCATTTTTAGCTACATTTTTGTTAAGGTCCCAAGGGTTACCTATTTCCTCTGGGGTTTCTTCTCCAACAGTTATTAGCCACCCCTTTCTATTTGCTAGCTCCACCCAATTCTCTAAGCAGGATTTAGGGATATAAAACCTTGCTTAGATAAAAATTCATTTCTTCTGTTTTTGTATGCTTTTGCTTTTGGAATCATAAACTGAGTGCTTACACTTGGAAGGGCTCAGGGGACTACATAGGGTTCTGGGGATTAAAACCAAGTCACATGTACATAGGCAAGAGCCCTACCTGCTGTATTATCTCTCCAGTATTTTACATTGCCATTTCTTAATAGCCCACACATCCTGTATCCCTTGACAATATTTTTGATTATGATTGGCTCTCATTTATACTTATCTCACTGGAGTTTTTCTGCCCATCAACTATAATCCAGACTCTTCTTGAGTCTCTCACAACACAGGATTCAATAAGAATTCATTGGTTGGTTTTATTAGTTCCTGTCTTTCCATCCATAGCTTGTCTGTTCTCAGCTTTATTTATGACACACCCCTTGCTCCATGGAACTTGCCTATCTGAAAGACTAGCATTTTTTACTAGCTGTCATTCTACTAGTGAATAAAATGGGAATTGTTTATCACTGTGCTTTTTAGGTCCAGCACGTGGACAGGAGCAGTCTGAGCTCTAACTTGTTTGTTGACCAAAGAACACAGAAATACTGTACCTAATATATAATCACCAACTAAACCAAGAAGAATCAATGAATCAAAAAAGCAGAATAAAAAAAATCAGAATCAAAAATAAGTCATTTCTCGGAGTAGCCAGAGTCATTTATTGACAAAGTAAGTAGTTCTCAGAATGTGTGAGTTAAGAGACACTTTGTCCATGTGTAGTAAGATTAATCCCCTATAAATATAGGCATTTCAAGAAATATAAAAACAATATTTTATAGTGCCAAAGTCCTCAGCTAAAAATATTGAAAATATGGAATCATATCACTGTTTCTCAATGCTGTGGTCTTGTGACACAGAAAATAAGGTTGGGGACAAAGGCAGAGCTAAGAAACTCTAGAAATGCAGTGATTCAATAAATGAATGGAACAATGAGGTATTACTGGCAGTGTCTCCAAAATTAATTTGGATACTGAAAGAATTTATTCACTAGGGAAGCAAGAAAATCTTGGGGATGATCAAAGAGACCCCCCCCCTTTCCATGCCTGCAGAATGAGGAACAACTGTGGATGCAAATAGTGGAGAAAATGACTCTACAATTAGTGGAAACTCACAGAAAGCACCTGAAGACAGTAGACATTGGCAAAACCCATGGGCCCACCAGACTGCTCTACTGATGCCCAAAAGAACTAAAATGCCATGGAAATCAAGAAGCAGATTATGTGTGCTGCAGGACTTGAAAATGAATAGGCAGCCTAATAAGCAGATTCTAACTGCAGGCTCTGCTTGTTAACGGTAAAAAATATTTTCACAAAGCTTTGGGTATGGCAGCATAATGCTAGTTAGGAAATGATGGTGTGGAAAGGGGACTCTGAGTAAGCCAGGTATGAGCACAACACCCAGATTATGGCAGTGATTAGAAGTGACTCATTGAAACTCTGGACTTGGGTGTTCCTATTGGTTTTTCCGAAGATGAGAAGATAAACATCATCATTGGATTCTGTAGAGAGAAGACCAACTCTTCTGGGAGCATCTTTTGTGTTCCTCTGATCCGTGAATTACAGCCTGACTCCAGATTCAGATTAGGCATGGAAGGTTCCAACACTTTTGGGGGACAAGCTCTACTCCAAGCAGACTAACAAACACAAAATATACAAAGAAAGGGGTTACAGAAATTATCTGTTAAAAAGGGTTACAGGATTATCTGTCATCCATCTACTTGTAAGTAGTATCCTCCCAATTTTCCATGAAAGGTAACCTATATTCTCAAGAGACCAAAAGGGTGGGCAAGACTCTTGTTGCTGAGTATAAGGCTGCAAGGATTGGAGTTTGGTTTCAACCACTGCTAACATCTTATTCATTGACATTGATTTGGCCACTTCATACTGGAAGCCTCTATTCAGACAGGCTAGATTGGGGGTGTGTCCTCACTTTCAACACACAGTGCTATTGTTTGCTAACATTAACCACATTCTATCAAGAGAGATTTCTGGTTGGGAGCTCTTCATTGGGCTCTTAAATAGTTATTGAAACCAAACCCAGCTACTGAAACAAACCCCCCCCAAAAAAACTTTGTATAATCTTCAGCAAAATCGTTCCTGTGTTGCTGCACATTTGCCCGCTATTTGACAATATGATCATTAGTCAACACTGAGCATCAATGGATCTGGAGTGGATGTTCAGGCCCAATGATTTCCTTTGTGATTCTGCTTGTAGGAATCGGAAACTGTCATGAGTCCTACAAGTCACTCAGTGTTAAAGACACTATTGGGCTGGGAGAACAAAGCATTAAAAGGACCTCTTGTATGAAACTTTTGCCAAAAGTCAGAACTGCCTGCAGATTAGTAAAGAAGAGAACTTCACTCTCTGTCTGTCTGTTTCTCCCTCACACACACATTCAAATACACACGCACTTATACACACATTTTTAGCAATGAATACTTGAAACTGCCAGAATGTTACCGCACAAAAACTCTTCCCAATAAAAACAACCTCCCATTTCTGACTCCCTCCCTGTCATGGCTTTATGTGTACTAAAGTTCACTTAGTAATTATAGTTAAGTACTCTATTTTATCTCCCTAATAAATTCATTGAAAAATAAGTTTGGGGATTAGAGTGATAGCATAGTGGATAGGGCACTTGCCTTAAACATCAACCTGAGTTCCATCCAGACCTCCCATATGGTTCCTTAAGCACACAGGGAGTAAACCCTGAGCACAGAGCCAGGAGTAAACCCTAAGCACCACTGGGTATGGACCACAAATTGAAGAAACAAAAAAACCTTTATGACACTGCAAGACATGTAAAACCAGCCATCACTAGCCATTAATAGCTAGTGAAGGTAAAAATAGATACAGAAAAAAGACATCAAGACAATAACCACAGGAACCTTGCTGAAAAAGGAAGCACATAGGTGAGATGAGAAGGAACTGCTTGCTAATCGCTGAAGTCACTAACTGTAAAAATTGGTGTGCAGTTGAATCTTTTTTCTCTGAGTCCAGACAGAAAAATATATCTGTTGCTCTTTGTTGGGTTGAGAGACCCAGAGCTCTTTGGAGAAGCTCAAAGGGGAAGTACGTGGGGCTGAGAAGGGAGATAATTTCCAGGGGGGAAACTTCACTGTTCATCCAAGGTAACTCCAGTCTCCCCAAGACCCCAAGACCACCATGATACCACTATTGATGCTCCGTTTACCTTGAGTGCTAAGATGTAGCATAGAGGAGAAGACAGTGGGGCAGAAAGAATGGAAAAGATAGGTGAGGTGGAGATAGAGAGGGAGGGAGGGAAGGAGGACGGAGGGAAAGGAGAGAGAGGAAGAGAGAGAGAGTGAGGGAGAGAGAAGTGGGAATGGTGAGTAGGAAAGGGGAGAAGAAGAAAGGGAGAGGAAAGTAAAGAAGGAGGGAGAGAGGAGAGAGGGAAAGAGGGTGAAAAAGGGAGGACAGAGGAAGGGCCGGAGTGGTGGCACATGGCATACGCTAGCCTTGCTCGCTAGCTAGTCCTAGGATAGACTGGTTGGATTCCCTGACGGGTGTGGCCCAAAAAACAAAGGGACAGAGGAAAAGAGGGAGAAAGTGATAGAGATGGAGGGAGAAAGAGAAAAAGGGAGAAGAAAAAAGGAAGTGAGAGAGGGAGAAGAAAGGGAGAGATTGAGATAAAGAGAGAGAGAGAAGAATTCTTTCCATAACAGGCCTGAAACTCATCAAGGCTAGAGTTTGGCATCCTAAGTCCTTTTCCGACTGTAAAGATAAAAAGATAAAATAGTCCTCCACCACACTGGGGCTTAGTATATCTTTGACAAGCAACATAATTAAGATCTAGCATAAACACAGAGCCTCAGAGGACAGTAAAAGATGACTAAATGGGAATTTGTTCTGTTTGGCTTCTCTTTCCTCGACTTAGCTTTCCAGCGCAAGCTGCACTTTGAAGCTAGGCCGGCCCTAGGCAAAAGTGTGGAGTTGGCTTTCCACTGATACCAGCACCAACCCACCCCATCCCACTCCCTTTGCAGGTGATTCTGTGCTCCAATGCTGTCCATCCATCAATGTTTCACTTACCGGGATGCAGGAGTGTGGGTGCACAGTCACACCTGCTTGGGCTGGGGTGCTGGACCTCACCTCTGTGTCTTTCCAAACACTCCGAGCTGGGCATGTATGGCTGCAGAACCCTGAAATATTTGCTTTGAGCTGCTGCTGAAAATGGCCAGTAATGGGAGGAGGTGGTTGGGGAAAGCTGCCTTACTATTTAACCAAGGTATTTTTCAAAGCAGTGGCCCCACCTACATCATGGAAGTGATAGTGGGTGGACATGTCTGGAGAGGGCAGGATGGCTGGACTCCAAGCATCCTTACAATGCACAGCTATAGGCTTTGTGCCCCAAGTCAACCTGCCCAGGGTTTCAATTTGGCCTCTCCCATCAATTTGGCTGAATGAATCAGGCTTTTAGCAGGTTCTTTAGAAACACCTGCTCTCAACTCTGAACATTTAAGGCAATGGACGCAGTGTCAGGAGGCTGGAGAGACAGCAGTAAAGTGGACACTTATTTTACTTTGCACACGATCAACTCCAGCACCCACAGCTTTCCCTGAGCACAGAGCAAAACATACCTTCCCCTCAGTGTCAGAATCACACTTTGATCAGAAAGACACAATTCAAACACATGAGATATGGGAGGGCCACATTCCCCTCTTAGCAGGTTGATAACAGTACAACTGTTGTTAACTAAGCCACATTTAAATGTAAATCACAGGTGTCAATGTCTTAAATCTGGGCTAAAGAAACTTGTTTCTGTCCAGGACTATATAGCTATTTATTTACTTATTTTGGTTGGGGGCCAAACCACCCAGCAATGTTCAGGGCTCACTCCTGGCTCTCTGTTCAGGGCTCATTCATGGTGGTGCTTGGGGGACCATATGTGGTGCTGGATATGGAAAACAGGTCAGTCATATGCAAGGCAGGCAATTTACCTGTGTATTACTTTGCTGACCCCTATAATTTGGATACTGTTAATGTCCTTCTGGGGTCACATAGTTCATATCATGAGAAGCTTCCCATCCCATCAGGCACCACAGGATTTGCAGAGCTATATGTGGCCCACAGGCTGGGCATTCCACACCCCTGTTTGAACTAAGATTCCTCACAATGCCACTGTGAGTCAGCCTTTCCTTCCATTTTTAGACACAGCATTCATTCCTGGTGCATTGACTTCATTCTTTACTTTCCAGGCCGTGGCCAAAACACAGTGACTCCCAAGGCAACTGGTGGATTAATTTTAATGTGCAAAGCAACACGCTGCCCGCAGCTCTCAAATGGCTACCATCTGAAAGAAACCTGGATGGTGATGTGTGGGAAACTCACAAGATAAACGGGTTTCATTTGTCCAGGGATCATTTCTATCATGGTATAATAGGGCAACATAAAGTAAAAGCTGCTCTGAGATGCCTCTTTCTGAGGTGCCCACACCCCACAAATGATTGCAGGTGTTACCACAGGTAGAAAAAATAACTCCAAGAATCTATCTTTCATTTTAGATTAGTTCAGAATGGATGATTTGATGCAGACATTATTCCAAACAAGAAAGTCCCTAAATGCTAATTACTCTCAAGAACTGTTCGGTAAATGAGGATAAATATTTCCATCCCCCTTTTAAAGGGGATGCCACTTATGGAATCTTTGTCACTGCAAGAAGGCTTTATGTGTGACGCTACTGGAAAAAAACCCCAAAGAATTCAGGGAGCCCTGGAGACACTGGTGGAGAGAGGCTGCCACTGGTGATGGGATTGGTGTTGGAATAGTGGATTCCTGAAAATCAAGTGTGAATAACTTTGTAAATCATGGTGCTTTGATTATAATAAAAACATAAGCTAGAGGATAGTACAGCAGGAAGAGTGTTTACCTTGCACACAGCTGATCCAGCATCTCATAAAATCCCTTTTGCCATCCAGGAGTAAAATCCTGAGCAAAGAGTCAGTAGTAACCCCAAAACATTGCTAGGTGTGGGCCAAAACAAAAAAATTAAACTAAAAAAGTGTGTATATATTTAATTAAAAATATTTAGGGAGGAAGTGCTACCTCAGAAACCAAAGACAGCTAACTTGAAGGTCTTGAGATGAAGTTAGCTTAAAAATCAGTAGAACTGTGGGCCATAAGGCTAGTACAGGTGCTAATGTACTTGCCTTTTATCTGACCAAACCTAGTTCAATTCATATCGCATAAATTTTCTAAGCACGGCAGAAGTGATTCCTGAGCTCAGAGCCAGGTGTAAGCCCTGAGCACAGATGGGTTTAGGCCCTAAACCCAAAACAAGCAAAACAGAAACAAAATAAAAACAGTAGATCTAAAGCTTGAGTACCTATCACTGGCATTGAAGTTTTTGTTATTTCATACTGTAAAACATCTTACTCATTTACATAGGATAATATTCAATACAGTTCTGCTATTTATGTGTTGCTAAATCCTCACTACAGCAAATGGCCAAATACCTTTCAGAGTCAGGCCGAGATTAACTAGTAGAGAGCCCCCTTCATATTGCTGATACAACTTCTCTGTATGTATATTGGCAAACTAAACAATGGAGTTTTGTGTGGCACCATGGCAGAAGAATTTATATCCTTTGTTTAAAACTGAGAAATGCTGCAGTCTGTATTATGAACAAGATTATTGGGCAGGTCAGGGCTGAGTCCAGCTACATTAAACCTTGAAAAGGCTAAAAGTGGTAGGGGATCATTCCAGAAGATTTAAACATGGACAACCCAGCAGAGAAGTTACTTCTGGTGTTCAGTTTCCACCTTCTAGGTGCTATTTCCAGGTTGTGGTGCTTGGGTGGAAAATAAATGAAATCCTGGTACTGGGAGCTATCTCAAGCTCCACACTAAGACCACATGAATGATCAGCGATTGGAAAGCCATAGAGAGGTGCACTGAGGCTACATCAAAGAGAATTTGGAAGACTGTACAAGTTTTGATTGGGATGTTGCTAATGGAGCTACAGGATGAGAAGATGGGGATAGGAGAGAAAAGGAGGAAGAAATTTTAATAAAGGGAGCCATCTTAACAAAGGATGAAGAGAAGGAAAAGATTATGATTTTAAGGAAAAGAAAAGAAAAGCAGGCTAGCTGAATGCAGGGAACACATAGAGAGGAGAGTAAAGAGGATGGGAACATAAGTTTCTTATCCAATGCTTATCTCTATCCAAAGAACAATGGTGTAAAGAGATTCTGAGAGTTGCACAAAATTAGATTCTCATTTGACAAAGTATTATTAGGAAGAGCTCACAAGTGACCTGGTAAAGGGCTAATTGTGAACATCACCAAGTCTCCTGGAGTTAGAACAGGGTCCCTAGCACCTACCTTTTACTCCTAAGTGGCAAGGGGCCCAACCATCTTATTTTCCTTTGAAGCTCACCAGCAGAAACAATGATTTTGATATCACCTCAGGCAATGTGTCCTTTCCAAAGGAAATAGTTGTCTTTTTCTGGTCAGGATAAACTGGCATTTACCATCACTTTTACCCAGATGAATGTTTATAAAAGCCGATTCAGATTCTGTCTTGATCTGAGGTGGACTGGTGGGTGACATATATCTTCAGTAATGTATTCTTCAATTAAATAGGTGGATAGAAATAGAATTTAAATATTCAGGGATAATAATTGTTGGAGAGGAGCCCTAAGCGATATTCCTCACTGTCTATCATTTTCTATTCTTATTTCTCAAATTTAGGGCTTATTAACATTTTTCTAATATGCCTCTTCAAGCAAGCAGAAAGGTGAAAACGAAAAAGTTGAGAGGATTGCCATGTCTCATTGCACTGTGGTCTTGGGCAGTCTACTCAACTATGGGTATCTACTTTTCAATTATTCCATTATTTGAAGGGTAATGGGGGAAAATCAAACATGCAAGACACATGCTCTATCATCCTTGAGTCACCTTCCTGACTACTTCTGAAAATTTCTTCAGAATAAACTACAACTTGTGAGATAGAGCATTCTTTAACCATTCTTGTATCAAAAAGAACAGAAGAAAATATGACCAAGAGGACCAAGAAGATGTTACAAAGACCTGGAGTGATTCATAAGTTCAGAGCCAGGAATAACCCCTGAGCATCTCTGGATGCTAAATGCATTTTTTAAAGAACAGTAGATTCATTCAATATTGACCCTAAATAATTTTACAGCAATAAAGCAGCAATTGTGATCTATCCAGCTTTTGTTCTCAACACATTTCACAAGGTTGATACAAATATGACTGCTTTTAGAACAGAATACAGAGCCATCATTAACAATATTGTAAATCACTGTATTCTAATCAATATTTTAAGTTAAAAAAAGAAGTGTTCAGAGTCTCCTACTGGATATCCTAATCATGACTTAAAACATCTTCTCAAAAAAACAAAAAAGAAAAAGAAAATGCAAGGGGCCAGAGTGATAGAGCAGCAGTAGGGCATTTGCCTTTCATGCAGCTGAACCAGGATAGACCTTGGTTTGATCCCCAGAATCTCATATGGTCCCCCAAGACAGGATTGATTTCTGAGTGCATAGCCAGGAGTAACCCCTGAGCATCATCAGGTGTAACCCAAAAAACAAAAAAGCTAGGCAACTGTATTCTACACAGCATTTACTGATAAGAATGAAACATAGCAATGGAAATTATCAGGACATGGCCATTTATAAGGTGCAACTATATTCTTGGAGTAATGGCAAACAACCAGAGTCCATGTTACAGGTAAGTGAGAATCTATATGGCTGAGATGGGAAAACATTTTCAGTGTGGACATCATTTGATGGAAAAGCTGGTGTTGGTCTGATGGACAGATTATGGGGCTGGAAGGAATTAGTTAGGGCAAACTTATTTGCAAGAATCTCAGGAAAAGGTGAGAGAGAGAGAGCAGGGAAGAATGAGTTGCAAATCAGGCTCTTGCTCTTTCACCATCTTCTTTCTATGATACTGATTCCATTGGGGAGGGGGATGGAGTGTGTGTGTGTGTGTGTGTGTGTGTGTGTGTGAGAGAGAGAGAGAGAGAGAGAGAGAGAGAGAGAGTATTATTTTATTAGTTCTGAGATGAAGATGATAGCAGTGCTGAGGAACACTCCCTTTAATATTTTGGAAAACTCTGGCACTTGGGTAATTCCTTTTTGAATTTATCTTTTGGGCATGAGCTTTCTGAAAGCACTTTTCCTCTGGTTTTGGTTCCTCTGATTCACAAAAGACATCTTGGTTGCTGGGATTTTCTATGCCTGAATCATGCTGAGTTAGACACTGCTTTGGCCAAGCTAAACTTCTTGCTTTCAGATTTGCAGTGACATCTCCTTTACATAGCTAAAAATGCTTTGTCCTGTAGAACAGTTACTTGCAGCAGAGATGGGCTCCCACTGGGCAATTTTAGCCAATTGGGACTGTGTTGGTGATTCAGTGCAGGGGTAGGAGTATGTGATAATGTTAAAAGCTTGTGGTTTGGGGGAAACCTGGGACAACCAGAGTGCTCTTAGGACTCCCGCAAATGCTTTGGGGGCCTCCACAGCTGTACCTGGCAATGTTGGAGGTATGTGGTGTAGAGCTGGGATTGGAATCCAGGTCATAATGCAGTCTAAGCACATGCCCTAAAAGCTGTTCTATCTTCCAGACCCAGGAACTGCTTCTTTCTCTTCAGTTCTGTCTCTCCTATTTGACCACCTGCAGCTCCCACCAGGGATATTTCTTTATGACTTGCTTTACAGAGTTTTAGCTCTCAACTATATTTGGTCATCAGTTCATGTAGATAAATCACAGTGACACAGACAGACTGTGGGCTGAAATAAAAGTCAGAAAACAAATTAACAACAAAACAAAATCCAGGGCTGGAAACAGTGTTGTGGGTGGGGATCTAATTAAAAAAAATAGTTGACCTAGGTTTGATCCTCCTGGCACTCTATATAGTCCCCCAAGTCTCCCAGAAATGATACTGTCTTCTTACTATGTAACCCCTGAGCATAGTTGAGTGTGACCCCTCCAAAATTAAAAAATAGAATAAAATGGGTCTAGGGATATTATGCAACAGGTAGAGTTTTTGTATTGCATGCAGCTGAACCAGGTTTAATCATTAGCATATCATATATTACCCTGAATCAGCTAGGAATGATCCCTTACAGGAGTATGCCCCTACCACAGCTCTTGTGACCCCCAAATAAAACTTACCCAAAAAGCCCAGCTTACTTTCCATGTTCTCTGTTAACAACAACAACAACAGCAACAGCAGCAACAACAATGGTAGCAGCAGCAGAAAAAACAAGAACTACAAAAACTCCAAAGAGCTAAGCAAGTTTAAATCAAGAAATAAAGAGGCTAGAGTCATAGCACAGTAGGTAGGACATTTGCCTTGCACGCGGCTGACCTGGTTTCAATCTCCCTCATCCCATTGGTCCCCTAATCCTGCCAGAAGTAGTCCCCAAATGCAGCAAGATATGGCTCCCCAAACAAATAAACAACAAAATAAGAAATAAGGCAACAAGCAAGTTAAGTTTGGGATGTTGTTCCTTTTACCTTTAAACTATTTCAAAATCTCTTGTTAAACATTTTGAAGTCTGAATGCCTGAATAAGTACAATAAAATAATGTTGGTTAGTGTTCCATAAAGACATATTTGGCACTGTGTTAAATGCTTTAGAACTAAGTAGAATAAACTTCTGGTGCAACAACTACTATTATTGAAGTCTCATTTTTCTCCCATAGTCAGGGCTGAGCAGAGATTTGAATACAGGCCATTTGACTGTGGGCTGAATTTTGGATCACATCTCTGAAATGCTTTTGAGGAAGAAGAAAAACAAAGGCACTGTTGGCTGCAGAAAGCCTGCACTAAACTGGCTTGTCAAACAAAGAGAGTGGGCTAGTGTCTAAAGAATACCATGGAAAGGGAACAAAGTCAGAAACATGGATCACCATGTAGGGAAACTGAAACTGCCTTTGACATTGAGAGATTTTTCAAAGGTGCACCCCACCTGGGAGATGGGATTCTGATGCCTCCCACCTGGGTCATAAAAGCTGGAGTGGAGAAGCCTACGTTGTCCCATCTGTTTGGGTTACCTCTGCTTTTCCTTTCATCCACCCAAACCTAGGGCAGGCTGGGCTCTGGGGAGACACCATGATTTGGGGAAAGAATACAAGAGTCAATGGCCAACATTGCTTCTCTCTGTCAGTCTTGGCTATGGCCCCACCCTCATGGGCAGATCACAGCAATTACAGTTATACTCCTTTCACCACAAAAAAGAAGAGCAAACAAAGCTAAGGAACAGGCAAATAAGGGCTTCAAATGGTCATAACTATTAGCCTATTAGATAAGGTACCAGTTTGGTTCACCATTTTTTTCCTGCTGGGAAGTACTAGGAACACGGATATAGTAGGTTGTGCAACAGACAAAGGAGAGAGACACAGATAGTATTCATGCGACAAGAAATGGTCCTTGCGATAGAGGCTGAAAATCATGTATCACAGTGTCAGAGGGATCAAGGGGCCACTGTTACTAACAAGATGTCCCCCTCACTTTACTTGAGGGAGTCCCCTGCATCTAAACAGAGGTGCTTCACTCATCATGTAACAGACAGGAAAAGATGCTCAGTGTTGAGGAAACACTGGGCACAGTCTCTGGACCAAATGGAGAGTATATTTGTCCACTCTGACAAGAGCTGTCAAAGCCCAAGCTGGAAGGAGTTTAGGATCTTAGAAAATGACAAGGAAGGATATTGGACTGTGATGCAGGGAAACAAACATTTTCTTTTTTTTTTTTTGTGGGTCACACCCGGCAGTGCTCAGACTCCTGGCTCCATGCTCAGAAAGTGCTCCTGGCAGGCACGGGGGACCATATGGGACGCTGGGATTCGAACCGATGACCTCTTGCATGAAAGGCAAACGCCTTACCTCCATGCTATCTCTCCAGCCCCAGGAAACAAACATTTTCTTCTAAGTTCAGCTCCATGAGGAATGCAGGCTTTCTTAAGAATGCTATTAGCATAACCTTCATTCATCTATGGCCTCTTCAATAAATTGTACTTGAATATTTGTTCTGGAAGGAAGCATACCTGGGGACTTACAGAAGAGCTACATATTGCCCTCAGTTTCAGCACTATGTTTGGCATTCCACTGGTGCCAACATTTACTAAAGACATTTATAAGAATGAGCAGCTATATATCAGGTGGTGTTTTTTTCCTGATAAAATATGTATGATTCAAATATCTCCTCAAGTGGTACATTTTACATTTTAGAAGAAGAATAATGCTGGAGGTGGCTTGCTAAGACCCTGGCTTTGGTTGATGACATTGAGCATGCTTTTAAGAATGAGTCAAACATACATCTTATTATGCTGAGCTCTCCAGGACATAGTAGGATGAGGATGTTAGAATAAGGAGAGAAGAGCCAGAGATGTTGAAAAGGCAAGACTAGGTTCTAAGGAAAGTTGGTCATCACCAAGACAAAAGGAACTAGATGAAGAGTCCCATGAGAGTTAATGGGACTAGAAGAAAGCAAACAAGAGTGACAGAGAGAGGAGGATAAAAGCAGGAGGAATAGGGAAACCCTGATTCACCTCTAAAATAAGTTCCTGGGTAATTGGCTCCTAGCAGCTGGGGTGTTGAGTATGATTCCCAAGTGTGAATATTTTTTGGCAATCTCCTTCTCTTTCTCTGGGGTGGCGGGTATATAGGTCTATACTTAGGGTTTACTTCAAATTCTGCACTCAGATTGGCATGTGAAAAGCAAGTGCCCTACCCTCTGCACTATCTTTCCAGTTCCAAATATGACTCACTTTTTATTTTATCTAACTAATGTATATATGGGAAGAGGGGTGCTTCAGCTCAGGCTTTATCTACAATGCACTGGACCACTCACTCTGAAGAACTATGTATGCTCTTGGCTGCTCTGAGCCAATGGGAGCTGGACTCAATATCAGTAACTTAAGCACACTCGATAAGAATTTTTTAATGTGGGAAAGGATAAAGTGGGACTAAAGTATGACTGTTGGTAACAAGAGAATGATAAAAACTATACCACTCACAGTTGGCAGAAACAGGAAGTTCCATGGCCCACCCATCTACCACTAACTGCCAAAGAAAAATGTTTGAAAAAGAATGATACAAAAATTTTTAAGGAAAAGGTATTTCTTAAAGGCACACTAGAAAGCAGCGGGTTCTGTTGGAAAGAGAAATCAAATGAAATGAAGGTTTAAAGCTCAAATAAAGGGCCGCAATTCTGCCATTATAGTGCTCTAATTTCACTGGCCACTAACAATCCTCGGGTTACCCTCTCTAGAGAGCGATTTCTCCCATAATTGCTAAGCCAGGTGAACTGGACTGTTGACTTCATCACCAGACTCCAGCCCGTTGGGTCATGGTATTCCTCTGGTCATGAAAGAAAAAGTCAGAGATACAGATAAGAGATAACAAACAGATCTAAGACTCAGGAACAGGGTGTTTTGTTTTTGTTTTTCGTTTTTTTTTTTTTTTTTGAATTCCTGGAGAAAGAGGTTATTCTCTACCAAGCTTTTTCATAATAGAATGAAGTGCTGCAGCTCACTAGATAAAATAGCAGGTTTTCAGTTGGTCTGAGAAGGGATAGAAGGTTAGGTGATCATTTTTTCTTTCACAAAGAGTAAAAGAATCACTTTCATTTTGGGCAGAAGGAAGCCTGTCGATGAAAATCTGGAGGCAGCCATTCTTGAATTTTTCTAACAGCTCAATTAATACAGTTCCTCTTTCTCTTTCTTTTTTTAAAAAGTTCTATTTTGAGATTATGCTTAAGTTCTGCCGATTGTAATGGTATGAATATTGAGGAATAAAAATCGCTTAATTACGTGCTAAGTGATTTTCAGGGGGAAAAAAAGGCTAAGCACCAGTGCTTTTAGAAAATTAATATGCAAAATGGAGAAGTGTGAAACTCACCGAAGATCTGCTCTGGAGTCAGGGTTGGACCTAAAGATCCATCTCACCTATTCTCGTGGTGCCCTCCTCCCTGCATTGTACACTCTTATGGTCTCTCTAAATCATAATTTTGAATTCTGAACGGTGGCTACTCACTCTTTGCCCTATAGAGATCTTTACCTTGAGAGAGCACTGGATGAAGCAAACAAGGACAAAATACTTAGCAAGGTGTCTAAGATTTAGCATGTCTTCAATAACATGTGCTCTAGAATAAAGACAATGGAAGGAAAAAAGTTTATTTTTTTTTCCATTTGAGTCATGGAGATCTGTATGTTCTCTAGGGGATGTGGTGACATGGCCCTAAACATTCCAATGGTCCGAGTCCCTTGCCAAAGGTTCCCAATAGGGAGTTAAAAATTAATACTTTATTTAAACACGATGGTTGACAAAGTTGCTCATAATATAGTTGTTTCTGGCATTCCTTGTTCTAACACTGATCCCACCACCAGTGTAACATTCCCCCACCATTATTCCCAGTTTCCTACCCACGCTCAAGTCTACCTCCTTGACAGGCATGAAATAGTTACTTCATATTGCTTGCTCACCTAAATAGTAAAGGAATTATTTAAAAAAAACTTAGGCAAAAAATATTTGTGAAAACTTAAAAAATTTTCTTTCAATTGGATCATTAAGTCAGTGTCTTCAAGTTTACTAAGCTATTCCCTGCTAGTGGAGCATTTTGTGTTATTATTGGTTCATTTGTTGTCTGTGGGTGGTTTCTATGCTAATTTGACATCTAATTTGGTGCTTTCCAAGAGATGCAGAACAGAAAACTATAGTTCTTCCTATCCTGTTCCAGTCACCTTCTTTGGTTCAGTGTCTCCATCTGTCCTACTCATTTCTAGGTTGGGTGGTTCACTGAGAAGGCTTCACCATTGGGCTTTCTGTGCATTGTTTCTCCTGGCCATTGTAGTAGGACTTGAGAAGAGCACAGAATCTAATTAACGCCAGTGAGATTCCATCTCAACTCTGTCACTTATATTCACAATGATAAAGAAGCCCTACTATGTTTTAGATGTTCTTATAGATAGAAAAATCTAAACTTACTTTTTATTTTACTGTCATTGACAGAGTGGTTGTCTTAAAATTTTAAAAATGAGTCCAATGTAAAATGGGATCTAATAAACAGAGAGTGTCTTTGAAGTGGGTTTCAGTAATGGGTAGAGTTATTCTAGAATTTCTCTGCTTCTTTGATTAGCTGAGGCAAACACCCTTTTATTTTTGCCAAAGCTATTTAAGTTCAGTTGCTCTCATTTCTAAGACATTACTAATCTATTTAGCAATAGAACATGAAGCCAGAGGCATTTGCATCTTGTTTTCCAAACCAGAAGTTGAACTTTCAAAGGCAAAAATGGGTGATACCTGACAAATTCTGAATATTACATCTTGTTTAAAAGGCTCCACCTTTCATGTCCAAGTTCTTTTTCTCTGAGATAGACAGTCTCACACAGGGCTCTCCAATGTAGATGCCCCATAAATATGTTGTGTTGAACCATTTCACCCTTTTCCCCTGAGCCCTCTAGCATGTGTCTTGAGACAAAGCAAACAGGTAAGTATTAGGTTCAGTAAGACTAAAAGCAATTCAGCACTTAGGTACCTTGCATCCACCTATCTGGTACTTGCAGGCATTTGAATTTGCAATTCCTTGACTAATGCTCTCTAAGGGCGCTTCAGTTCCAACAGTCAATGCTTCTAGGTATGACTTGCCTAATTCTAAATTCTAACTTTATTAGTGTAGTAGTGTATTATGGCAGGGTAGAACTGAAGAAAAATGGACAAGGCTGGCACACCTGCCTACCTGAACCCTATGAAGTAATTCTCCTGTGGGGTTTCCTATTGATGAGAGGACTGTTCATACATCTGAGATGTGGATGATATTGAAGCATCCCACAGGGCCTATATCTCAGCGATCAATCCATCTGACTTCTCCATGTCTTCCCCCTCTTCCTGCAGGGCTGGAAATCAATGTGTGTTAGCTACTCTCCAGGCCTGATTCCAGGGAACCTGGGAATTAGAATGCATATTTTTTCATTAGCTACATCTGCTGGGGGTGAGCAGATGGGAGGATGAGAAAAGGAAAAAAAAGTCCCCACAAAAGTTTCATCAAATGAAAGGCATATTAGGAGTTTATTTAACTTCCCTTGGCACCGAGAAATCAGGAAAAATATGAAAAATTCAGTAACTATCCTAAGGTATACCAGAGGCTAGCTAGAAACAAGGGTGAAGACCAAGAGAGGAAAATAAATCTATGCACAGAAAAATCTCTATACACACATGTCTTAGCAGATTGTATAATAGAAAAAAAATCCTAACTATTTTAGAAATTATATATATAAACATTTATTTTTTGCTAGTTCAGATTAGCTCTAAATATCATGCCGGGCTGCATTAATGAAGATTAAGTATATTTAGAGAGAATAATTCAAAAAACTTTATCAATTTGGCAGTATTTCTTTCAAAATGGGAGAAAAAGATCCCTTAATTTTACAGGATATAGATAAATTCCTAGATTTATTGAAGGAGTTTGGAAATTGAATAAATTGTGTAGGAATCACAAATCATTTGTCGCTGATATTTGAAAGTCTCAACCTCAAATTAAAGCCCAAATAACACAAACTCTCAATTTTGTGTGATATGCTGGAGAGAGACTGGTACACATTTTGATATTTCCTTCCACTGCATGACATTCCTTTTAACCTTCTTTTCACCCCTTTTTTGGAACAAAAGAATTACAATGAGGCATGCAAATGTGCTGGAGTCTTATATTCACAGTCAGGCTAAGAGGCAAACATACTTTATATTCCTTGGCATCCCAAAATCATAAAGCTCCACGTGCAGGAGGAGGTCAAAAGCAGGTGAACAAAAAGCCTACCAAGGAAATAAACTGGAAATTTAGGTTAAGCCTTCCTTTGTCCAAAGAGCATAACAAGGATTGCTGGTAGCATTCACCATTCCCAGAGCATAAGGCTTAGTTCATGTCTGTAAAAACCACTAAATCCCTTGGGCTTGCTTTCATAGGGAACAGAAAGGAAAAGACACTTGGGATTGAGTCTCTGAGAGAACAATATTCCCAGCTGTGATTTTAGAGAGTTCTTTGGTCAAACACCTTAGCAGAGAGTTGCACTTCAAATTACGCTCCTTTGTCCCCTTTCCTTGAAGAGGCAGTTAAGGCTTCTTAGAGATTTCATCAATTTTATTCAAAGTTTTAAAGGTAGTGGAGATGAGATGTGAAGAGATACTATGAGAGAATACAGTGCTTGTCTTGTATGGCACAGATCCTGGTTCAATCCCCTACACTGAATGTGGTTCCCTAAGCACCACCATGGGTCATGAGTGAGCACAGATGCAGGACTAGCTCCTGATTCCCACCAGGCATGGTCCAACCCTCCACCACCACACCCCCCAGTTATTAGATCAAAGTTAGTTAGATGTGGAGCCATGATCAGAACCAAAGATATCAGCATCTTGATAATAATCCAGATTCTACTGAGGAACTAATGGGGGTCTAAGTCTAAGGTTCTGGATAGAAGGCATCTGAATTTGATTTAAAGGAAAAAAAAATCAAACCCTGTACTCACTTCTCACTCTGTGGCAAATAAGTTTCACCTCCTGGCTTACTCAGCTCTTTTCAGAACTGTCTCCTCCCTCCCTTTCCAGCCCAACTCTGATATGTCTATGTATTACTGAACCTGGTGCATCTGGATCCTATAGCTGGATTCATAGGATTCCTCAGCATGCCAAATCCTTTGTTTGAGTTGTGTGTCAAGAACTCTCATACTAGAGTTAACATTTTTTGTGATGCTAAAACAGGATGGATTTCTTGTTCTAGCCCACCTGAAATATGCAGTCAATGAAAATCCACCTCTGGAGGAATGAGGGAATAGAAAACAAAAACAAAGAAAAAACCAAGAAATTTCCTTTGCCTTGGTCTGGTCAATGCTGCATCATAATGGGTAAGAGCAGAGCTGGAGCTGATGCCAACATGGCCATACATGGACCTTGCATCATGCTTTGAAAATGAAGCTACTACCTTGCTTGCTTTAAGTAACAGAAGCAGTCATTTTGGTGAAGGGATATGGAAAAAAAAAGTCAATTTAGGTGGAGACAAGTATCTGCTGCTTAGAAACCATGTGGAAAAGAGTGATGGGATTCTAGTCTGAAGACCTTTGTCTTTTAGCTGTAAGCCTGACCACTAAGCCTTGTGAGTAGACTCAGTGTCATAGAATCTGACAGGGATCCATCTGCTTTCATAATGCTCCTTTCCTTTCTGCCAGAATATTTTAAGCTGAAGTGGTAAAATTAAAAGTTAATAATTCCTTAGTGAAAAGATCAAAAAAGTACCCATAAGACAGTTAAAGGGATTTTTGTCTCTTTAATTGTTTTCATTTTAGTTTGGCTGCTCCAGTATATAATGTTTTCTTTCTTTTTGTGTTTGTGTGTGTGCAGTCATACCCAGGGCTTACTCCTCATTCTGCACTCAGGGCTCACTCCTGGTGGTTCTTGGGGGAACCAAGATCTGGGGATTGAACCCAGATCTACCACATGCAAAGCAAGCTCCTTATTTTCTGTACTCCAGCTTCTTGTTTTATTTTTAACATCAAACTCCTATCCACCCCACCTCATCCCCCAATCTTCCCACCACGGCATTACACCTAGAACAGGGAGAATCAGTTTGCTTGATTCATTGGCCAATTGGTGTGTCTAAGACCCCAGACTGATGAGTGAGGTTGCCAATAGTTATTGTCTAAATGGGAAACACAGAGTCCAAGATCTCCATACACTTCCTCTTGTTCACGAGGCCTATATTTGTGTTCCAAATGCTTGCACATATATCTGATGAGTTTAATTTACTCAACATTCACACAAAATTAAACCATAGCTCTTTTGCCAAATTTGTTCCAGTTTTCTGGAATTCAACTTTCAAGAGAAAAAGAGCAAAAAGAGGTGAGAATTAAGTGCTTCCTTCATCCCATTTGTTCCATTGCCATTTTACCTGCCTTATTCCTTCATGATTTTATATATTACTTTATTGCCAAGTGCATGATAATATGCCTAATATCATAAATGAGTATATAAAAAAGATGAATGATATAAAATATATGAAATAATCAGGTTGAAAATATATATAAGGTTTTTACCGAAGATGATTTAGTATGGGGGACACAGAGAGAGAGAGAGAGAGAGAGATAGAGAGAGAGAGAGAGAGAGAGAGAGAGAGAGAGAACAGCAGGTAAGGCATTTGCCATTTATGTAGCTGACCCAGATTTGATACCCAGCACAGTGAAGAGGGATCCTTGAAAAGAGATTCAGTAGTAAGCACTAGGCCTAAACCCAAATAAAATAAACTCAAACAATGAATCACAGGTAATGTTAAATATTCTTTGCATACCTGGGGATAGTTATGGTTGAGAGAATAAATTCCATTGCTCATAAAATAAAGGATTAAGTTCACTCTGTGGCTAGAATTTTCCTTAACAGGGGTTTCTGTTAAAAGATAACCTATAATCTGGATGTTGGTGACTTATTAGCCTTGAAAGAAAAGCCAGTAGCACAAACATGGTGCCTTGACAAAGCTGATCTCACACCCATGGGCATGTCCCCACTCCTGGCTGCACTTTGATCCAGAATGTGGTTTCATTTGGAATAGCAGCATCACCAACTGAAAAGCACAAAATCTGAAGAAGATAAAATGTCTTTCCAAAAAAACTCGAAAGGATCCTTGTTTACATATTTAGTGGTGAAACCATAGTGTAGGGCTGAAGAAAGAATGTGCTTTAGAAAGCAATTTCCACCTTCCCCTTTTCTGCACATAGGGATAAGGAAGGGGGCACTAGCACTGGTGGTGGGATGTCAACCACATTTCAGGGAGAGAGTAGATGCAAAGTTTACTATCCGTGAAAAGGGGTAATCAATGGGGTGGTGCAGGAAGACATATTGGCTTGAAAGCAGGGTTTTTACTTGAGTCCACACAAAGGATAGAAAGAATAAAAGTAGCCATAAAAGCTCTTAATATGGGATTCCCTGGATCTCCTGCCTAAAAAAAGGAAGCAGAATCTCCCTTGGCATATAACTTCTAGTCCCTGTACTGTGCTTTGGGCAGTTGTCCCTTAGTGTTCTCAAGTTGGCAGATTGGAGTTTGGCCATAGGACTTCCTGGACCTTAGTCTTGGCAATTCTGGAAAAATAAGGTGTGATGACTAATGATGTTCCATCTTCCATGTCAAAGAAAAAAGGTGTCTATGTTGCTGTTTTACCTTTCTTTATGGCTGCCCCAATTCCAGTGGTCTTCAGAGAGCCATGTAAAAATAGAATAGAAGTTGTGATTGGTAACTCAAGGTTAGGTTTGTAATGCCCAGGAGATGACAAAGGAAGAGTGGGCCCTATACTGTGTGTCTGTATGGATATTACTTTTCAGGGTAGTCCATAGTGTAAGTAAAAACAGTCTAGTGATGATGAAACTCTAAGCCATTGGGGGGTCTTGAAACGGATGGTCCAGGCCTAAAAGATTCATGGTCTCCTTTTATCCTGATGAATTTAGAAAGGCTCTTGATAAAAAGGAGAAAGATATTCTCTCTAAGATCTCTCCTGTTGGAGTGCTGAATTGTTTTTTCATTCCAAGCTAAAAACCTTCTGCTAATGGGGCCTTAATAAGGAACAGAAGACCTCAAAAGTATCAGCCCCTATCGCTGCTAACCAACCACATTGTTTCTATTTCTATTTCCTGCCTCTACCTTCCTGGCTGGTGTTTAAAAGGTTGAATGCTGCATTCATTTCTTTTTACTTTCTATGTAGGATGGAAACTTTCTTCCTTCCACCTCATTACCACTGGGATGTTCTGTGCTGCAATAAAAAAAACTCTAAAGATACCCTTAGGTTGCTCTCGGTGACATCCTGATGTGTGCTAACACTGCTGACACCATTAGCCAAGGGCTATGATGAGTGCAAGTCAAATCAGACATTAATAACTGGCAAGGTAAGCCAGCCAGATCTTGCCACAACAGAAAGCATAGTGACAGAATAAGATGGTTTTAATGTTCTTGCTCCAAACTAATTCTCATTTAACTTACACACACACACACACACACACACACACACACACACACACACACACACACACACACACACCTACCTGTTAAAGAAAGATGCTGTGAATTGAATCTAAATTTTGATCCTGATAAAGTATCCATGTGGCTATTTTTTCAATTCTATTTGTAGAAATACTGGTTTAGTTCTGTGAATGTTGATAAACCTTGCTACTGACTGTATGGTTGAGTTTGTTTCAAGGAAAGAACTCATGGTATTTTCTTTGTGAGACTGAGCAATAGTTCATAAAAAGAAGATAATTTTCAATTCCTTTTCATCACCACTCTTGCTGAGCCCCATTTTCTTATAACTGTGTTATACGAACAGGTACCTATTTATTCTCTGGTTCCTGTTTGCCTTCTATGATGCCTACACATACCCATAAACCAGGAAAAATAAAATCCTTCAACTTTGTTGGCCTAAATAGCAGGGAATGGTTCCCTAAGGCCCAGCCTAACAAACCTAAATACCTTTGCTGCTTTGGACAGAAAACTTCATCTAGGTCCTATCCCCTACAACCAAACATTTTTGGAAAGATTTCCGCATCAATACTTCCATTTGCTTTCAGCAGATTCTCTGCACAGAAGCTATGTACAGACTTCTGAGAGGTCCTCTTCTACATGCCTCTTTATGGCTTCCCAGAGCTTCCATTTGTGGATGTTTCCTGAAAAGGAAGCTACCTACATGACTTCCATAGCACTAGGGCAAGTCGTCTTTTTCTACCTAGAGCCAGGGAGTAAATATTTCATTTAGCTTGTGAAGTGCCTTTGGTGTCTACCGCAGCTACTGTTGCAACGTGGATGCAGACATAGACAATAGATAAATGAATGATGTGGCTGTGTGCCAAGAAAACTGCATTGACAAAAATAGGTGGTGGGCCAAATTTGGCCATGGATGGTCAGCTAATAATCTTTGCTCTATGGTATCAATATGAAAGTATTGATATGTAATTATTACATCAAGTTTCTGCAAATGATATTTATTTGGTATTTTGAGTTTTGTTTCATGGGGGCCGTATCTGGTCATTTTGATGGCCTACTCCAGGCTTTGTGTACCTGGGTCATTGCTGATGGTACTTTGGGACCAGGTGGTCCCTGAAATTAAATCTGGGCCTCCTGCATGAAAACCTGAAGACACCCCATTGAGTGAGCTTTGCGGTGCATTTTTATCAATATTTACAATTTCTCTTTGACACACTGTTTAATAATAAAGCACCTTGATATCAAAGGATCTAAATAATAGTTCTCTTTCTTTTTCTTTCTTTCTTTCTTTCTTCTTTCTTTCTTTCTTTCTTTCTTTCTTTCTTTCTTTCCTTTCTTTCTTTCTTTCTTTCTTTCTTTCTTTCTTTCTTTCTTTCTTTCTTTCTTCTTTCTTTCTTTTTTTCTTTCTTTCTTTCTTTCTTTGTCTGTCTGTCTTTCTTTCTTTCTTTGTCTGTCTGTCTTTCTTTCTTTCTTTCTGTCTGTCTGTCTGTCCTTCCTTCCTTCCTTCCTTCCTTCCTTCCTTCCTTTCTTTCTTTCTTTCTTTTTCTTTCTTTCTTTCTTTCTTTCTTTCTTTCTTTCTTTCTTTCTTCCTTTCTTTCTTCCTTTCCTTCCTTCCTTCCTTCCTTCTTTCCTTCTTTCCTTCTTTCCTTCTTCCTTCTTCCTTCCTTCCTTCCTTCCTTCCTTCCTTCTTTCCTTCTTTCCTTCTTTCCTTTCTTTCCTTCTTTCCTCCTTCCTTCCTTCCTTCCTTCCTTCCTTCCTTCCTTCCTTCCTTCCTTCCTTCCTTCCTTCCTTCCTCCTTCCTTCCTTCCTTCCTTCCTTCCTTCCTTCCTTCCTTCCTTCCTTCCTTCCTTCCTTCCTTCCTTCCTTCCTTTCTTTCTTTCTTTCTTTCTTTCTTTCTTTCATTTTTTTTAGCCATGCTAGCTAATGCTCAGGGCTTATACTCTTGGCTCAGCACTCAGGGATCTCTCCTGATGATACTCAGAGGCCCTTATGGGATGCTTAGGATCGAACCTGAGTTGGCCGCATACAAGGCAAGAACCCTTCCCATTATACTATGGTTTGGGTCTTGGAAATAGTTAATTTTAAGTATACTTTTTGCATCATGCTCTCTTCTAAGAACTGGGTGTGCTTAATCTGATTCCTTACAACAAGCTTGGTTTATTGTGGTTATCCATACTCTTTCTCTATTTGGCAGTAATAGATAGTGGGCACTAGAAGATTTGAAGCAAATTTTTCTTTACATTGAGAAAAAGTATGCCAGCGTTAAGCTTTAATGATAAGGAGACCAAGTAGCAAGCCCAAAAGATGCTCAGATCCTTCCTCAAGGCCTGTCTCAGGCTAATCACAACATATATGTTGTTGCTGCTATTGTTATTTTTTGTGGGGGGCCACACCCAATGGTGCTCAGGTCTTATTCCTGGCTCTGCACTCCAGAGTCACTCCTGGAGGCTTGTTGACCCTGTGGGATGCCAGGGATGAAACCCAGGTTGGGCACATGTAAAACAAATACCCTTTTTGCTGTATTATTGCTCCAGCCCCATATTTCATCTTTTATTTTCAGTATATTTTTTAAATTAAATAGAGAACTAAGAAACTACTTATCAATACTGATTCATTGTACCAAATCAGAGTAACACAGGAGATAGGGAATTGGAATACATTGTTGTTTCTTCTTGCAGAGACAAGGAACACTGGGCTTTTCTTCACTCCCACCTATTTTCCTGCTAACTTTCATACTTGAAGCTCTCTTTATTGCCTTTTTTGGTCTCATTTTATGCCATCACCCCATTCTCTCTGGCCCCCCTGTACAATATACAAATAATCTCCTCCCTACCTTTGGCTTCTGCAAATTGTGTTTGCTCCCAAGCCTATTTATGTCAGTTGTATTTTAATCTAATTTCACAATTCAGTTAAATATAGCAGGGGCCAAGAAAATGGTGTAAACAAAAAGCATTGTCTTAAGTTTAGTGCTTTGAGGGAAAAACACCTCAATGCATGCAAATTGGTACAAACAATACTGTCAAATTAGGTATGGATACAACTAGAAAGATTGATGGGGAACATGTAAACACGTAGAAGGATTCAGAATTCACACTTTTTTTTTTCGAGCCTTTTCATTTCCTAGTCTATTTTAAAGAACAAAAATAGAAAAAAATGCATGCTGAATACTGGAAGTTGTTTTTGCAAGAAAGAGATGATTGCATATTCCAAAAGGAAGGTCTGACCCTCCATGTAAAGGTAAGAAGCTTAAGAGAAATTATTAAAATAAATACAACTTTGCTATGCTTTAAGATGAAATCAAATCTTTAGATATATAAGATTACTTTTAATGAGTCTTTACTTTCTAATAGTTAATCTATTGGTTTGATTCTCTAGGTTATGAAGACATCTATGTGTATGAGAGTATATGTGTGAATGTGTGTATGTATGTACCTCTTCCCACATCATCAAAATCACACTTCCTGTTTCTTTTTAAAGCTGTTTTCATTTCTGAGTAACTATAGCAAACTTTTCCAATATCATTGAATATTTTTCATCAATTTTTCACTTCCTTCAGATTCTTGTAATTTGCAGATGTCATATTTAATATATTCTCTTGTTGCACATTTAGTAATTCCCTTAGCTGCTTTTATAAATAGCTCATAAAAATATTTATCAATCAATCAAAAGTCATTGAGCATCTAACTTAACTGCCAGTCACTATGATATAACTGCTAGCTATTTAAACATAAGATTACAGTGTTTCTTTGAATAAATTTCTACAAATAAATTTACTTTATCAAAGAGAAATACTTTTTTGTTTTGGCTTGGGGTCACATCTATAATGCTCAAAAATTACTCTAGCAGTGCTTGGGGTGTGGGGAATCCTATGTTGCCAGGGTTCATAACTGGAGTTCCTGAAAGTCAAAGATACATTCCATCCCTTTGAACTATTATCTAGTTTTCAAAAGTGATAGCATTTTAAGGTATAAAACACTATATGATACTATACAGCTCTGGTTCTACTAATGATGGGGTCAGATTATAAATTAAAAATATATGTATAGGAACCAGAGGTATAGTATGGAGGGTAGGGCACTCACTTTGCATGTAACCAACTGGGTTTGATCCCTAGCACCTCATATGGTTCTCCAAGTGAGCCATGAGAACACCTGGGGCTGGTCCTCACTAAACAAAACAACGACAATGCATTGAGGTTTGGAGAGATAGCATGGAGATTAGGTGCTTGTCTTGCAAGCAGCAGACCCTGGTTCAATCCCTAGCACTTGCATATGGTTTCTTAAACATCATTAGGCTTATCCCTGAGCACAGTGTCAAGTATAAACCCTGAGCAATGACAGGTGTAGCTCCGAAACAAAAAATAGAATAAAATTTAAAAAAAATTAAAATATGTACAAATATTATATAACTCTTGCCTCTGCAGTGCCTTTGGGTTTGTATTGTGACATCACAAAAAGAAAAGAAAAACCCCAAGAAAACCTACTAAGTTAGAAAAGCATTCAATATATCAAATATATAGACCATCATAGCTTGGCCTACATAACCTAAGCAGATCACATATATGTGCCTACAGCTAGGCATAATATATAACACAAAACCCACTTTATTAAGAAATATTGGATAGTATCCAATATAACTTATTGAGTGACATAGCAGGACTGAAGAACAGAAGCTCACCAGTACCATTATCAGGCCTCTGTCAGCACCATGGATTGCCTATGGCACATCACAAAGCCCAGAAAAGACATGAGTTTCAAGTACAAACAATGATTTGTGTTACTTTCACACTATTATAAAGCCAAAAATATTAAGTTCACCCATTCACTGTCCATCTTTCTATGAGGAACTTGCTTTTTTCTTGGCAACTGAAGACAAGTCTTGTTTATTTTATTATCCCAGCATTGAACACAGAACGTACCCAGAGTAGGCACTCAAAACATGTTTATTGAATCTTGAATAATGAATAGTCCTTGACTCAAGTACTTATTTACTAGAATTACAGACTTCCCCCCAAAAAACACTCCTAGTAAAGTCAATTAAAAATCATCACTTGCATTTGTAACAGAAGGCGGGGTAGGAGAAAACACCCAAACATAGCGCTGCATTGGTTAAGGTAGAACCGAGGCCCTGAGTTAAACCTTGTGTAAAGACAGATAAAATTTGGAGATTTCCTAGCACGTTCACAATTTCAGGAGTTTTCCAGCAAGTGTTGGAAGATCTTGGGAAAAAATTCTGTCTATCAAGGGACCAACACAGTGGATCCCTGGCAAGGGGTGCCATGAGCACTGCTATCCTGCAGAAGTCTTGGCATTTTCTCTGCTAACTGGACAATATTCCATTTTTAAACAGAGGTACTGCTGAGACTGGATCACAGGTAGACAGCAAGCAAGAAAAGTGCCTTTCAAAATTACTTCTGGGAGTGTTTCAGAATGTTAATACAGCAGAAAATGTTTGTTTTGCATAAAGTCAACCCAGACTCAATCCCTGGCACCTTATAGAGTCCTCAGACCCTGCCAGGAGTGATCCTCAGCACAAAGTCTGGAGTATGCCCTGAATATTGTCATGTGTGCCACAAAAGCAAACAAATAACTTTAGAGAACACCTTGAGTCCCTGAGCTCCCAGACTTGCTGATGGCTACATGAAACCCTCTTCATTATTTTCCCTCTAACCACGATGACTAGAATATACTGTGGTGATGGCTCTGTAAGTGTGTAGGCCCCCAATGGATTCAGTGATTGGATATTAGCTACCTGTTTCTTCTAATCATCCTGCAATTCTACAAAAAAATTAATAAAGGTGCCACATCTCAATATGCCACATCACACAATGGAAGATATCCCTGTGTTCAATTTAATGGGCCTCCACTAAGTAGATATTTTGGAGCCAGCTCAGAAAGACTCTGATGGAAATGTTGAGATAATTAAAGAACAAGAGGGGCTCAAGAGATAGTATAAGAGTTAATGGAGCTACCAGGCATGTTACAGATCCTGGTTCGATCCCCACATTAAGATAGTTTCCCAAGCACCTCCAGGCTTGATTTTGAGCAGAGTCAGGAGAAAACCTTGAGAACCAGCCTTGAGATGATTTGGGTGTGAACCCCAGATCATCTATTTTCCTCTCCAAAGAATGCAAGATGAAGAATAAAACCCAACTAATATCAGATTCAATGTTGTTTCTTGTTTTGGTGGTAGTGGCTGTTTTGTCTAAAGAAACTAAATTTAAAGAGAAAATTTAAAAATTAAAGAATTTAAAAAAATTTAAAAGTTAAAGAGAAAGGTGAAATAAACTGGAGCTGTGGGAAAATAGGGCTATGCAAGCAAAGCTCTTTACAGCATAGGCTAACTATCCTGAGCAGGAGCACACAGATAAATAAGCACAATACTCCATCTGAAGAGGGGCAACACTTCTTGTTTACCTGAGAAGGATGCTTCTTCATTCCTTTTTGTCTCTGGCTCTCTTCCTCAACTCCTGCCCACCCTCCCTTCCTGTCTCTTTCCTGCCCTCCATTTTTCCTTCTTAAAAATTATTGAGCTGGCAGTTGTTTGTGATTGGCAACTGGGGCAGACCTTTCTCACAGCTATGTAAGAACCTCGCTTTCGCTGTTGGCATGTGGGTCACCTGCTCCTTCAAGGCAGGCCCTTCTCGTAGCTAATTTGTTAGCTCGCCTGAATCACAGTCGAGAACCCTTCAGCTTTGGTTTGCAGCAATAAATTCAACTGACAGCTGAAATTTGGAACGCTCACTTAATATTGATTCTGAATGTAATAACAAGCGACATGACCTTTTGGATGGTGTAAAATATGGCCGCCACAACATCTGTGCCACATTTCTTGCTGTTTAGTAATATGCTGTAACAGCATGGAGCTGGCATTAAAGCTAAGCTTTATTATCAAGCCGATCACTCCATCTCTCAGGCTTCATTTGGGGAAAAATGCTTTCAGCGTCAGGAGCCTGATATCGTGTCTAATACATGATGCTGTTTCTGAGACCTAATTTACCCATGCAGTATGATAGAGAAGAGTGTTTTATGACTAACAAGGAAGGAAGGGATGAGGAATTAGGAAACAAAAGACCTTTTGAATGGGAACAATTATCCCCAATCATAGCAGGGACACTAAGAATTCTCAATTATCTCCTTGAGAAATATCTCTAAGTTGATATTATTTAGAGATGCAGAGATTCTCACAGATGTGTACAACTCTCTCCTTTTCTCAGTTATTCCTCCTCTCCCACCTCCAAAACTAATCTGATGATGCTTTCTCACATGCCTGAACATTATCCTAAGTTAGCATTGCTCTAGGAAATTCCAAAATTCCATTTTGCTCAGATGGACACAGGGATGTTTGCATCTGATTTACTCACACTGTTTTTCTTTGATGTCTTGGTATCTTTGAAACATTCTCCAAGTAGGCAGAACATCAATTTGTGCACTTTAAAAAATCCAATTTAAACAAGTTTAAAAAATGTCAAAATAGTCTAACCATCTTTCTCAGACAGAATTTCCAGCCATAAAACATACGACAAAATTCAAAACTTGAAAGCATTCTATCATTTCAATATATTCCGTGGCTCTGATTGGCTCAAACTCAGTGAATAGCCAGATTTTAAATCTCTTTATCACATGAGACAGATCTGGACTTTAAAATGATACCAAGGCTTCCTTTGCTTCTCCCCACTATTATATTTTGACTCTGTTTGGTGGAGCCATTTCTGGAAAATACAAGCATCAAGTTTTTAATCCTATTTTTATCAAGGGAAGAAAATAATTCAATCATATTTGCAAAGTCTTCTTCCCTATAAAATATACTTCTGAAATAAAAGGCCCTGTCAGTTTCAAAGAGTTGAAATATACAGAAGAGTTTTATTCATTCTTTCAGCTTTAATAGGCTACTGATCCTACTTAACATGCAAGTCAGGCTGATACAGGTACTTAAACTTGGCAGGCCAGTAATCTCTAGGAAGCAAATCTAACACAGGGCACTTTTTGTCTTAGACACTGCTGAAAAGAGGGTTTGGGACTTGCTATAGTGTTCTATTCAAAGAAATCCCATGTCTGGTCAGTAATTGAAAACATCAAAGTTAACAGAAAATGAACACTTTTGGCTTGGATCCCTTCCCCAGGGACACCTAGATGGCCAGGCAGAGGGATGACTTTCCCTTTAGTGGAGGGCATGCATATTTTTTAAAAGAAGCAATCAAACTGTAAGTGAGATGTCCGGAGAAGGACACACTGGTTGGGAGAAACCTCCCAGCTGACATGCCTCTTGGTAGATTTCCAGAACAGACTGGAAATGAATCAGTTATCTATGTTCCTTTCCCCAATTAGGTTTCATCCTTTATTGGTTCATGGATTCTATTTTCAAGGTGTATTCATTTGAGGAAAGGAGGAAGCCTGGAAATTCCGCCTAGATTCCCAGGAACTCACATTTAGCGCTGAAGGCAGACTAAATGCATAGAATAATGTAGATAGTCTATAAAGCCAGAAGCTTATGGTAGGGCCATGTTCATTTTAGGGAGAAAAACAGTCCTTTTAGAAAGTAGAAAATAGAGAGCTTCAAGGTAAGGTTGTTTTTCATGACTGGTTCTGGGGCAGGGAAGGCACCCAATATTGATAATTAGAAAGTAAATCCTGAACTCTAAAGCTCAGCTACAACATCATGGACAATAGGCATTGACTGGCCATGTGAAGGAGAATTGAACCCAAACCATGGACCACATTTCAGCTCTAAAGTGAGCTTACAGCTCTGAACTAAGATGAATTCCAGCCTCATGCTTGGCAAGCAGTAATTATTTCAGAAGCGTGTCACTCTTCTGTGTAGTGGCTGTGCCCTTAAATAGAGATCTTATAAAACTCTCCCTGGTGAAATCAGTGAAGCCATCAGATGCAGCCATATGTTCAGGGCTGAGTGGAGTGGATTGAGATGTTAACTGCCCAACTCTATTTTACAAGCCTAGGTTAAGAGCCTCAATATGAATTCCCTCCTTTCCAAGAAAACAAATGAGACCATGTATCGTGTGTGTGTGTGTGTGTGTGTGTGTGTGTGTGTGTGTGTGTGTGTGTGTGTGTGTAGGGGTGGGATTCCCAAACTCACTCCTCTCAAAATATTTAAGTTTACCTCCTTTCTTTCATGTGACTTTCAGATTTTATCACTGGTTTGCTTCTTTGTACCCACAGCAGGCAAGAGAAAGATAAGATGATCAGGAGAAAGACGTGTGAGTGCAGACAAGGTAAACAGGCACGAATTGGATTACTCCAAGATCCTCAGCTGAGGCAGGGCTCAGAACTAATCTGATTATATGAATATTATGAGATGCAAAATATCTGCTGCAGCAATTACGAAGCTTGCACACAGAAAAGAGGACATTTTGAGTCCAGGAGTAATGTACCTAGTGTTTAACTTCAAAGCAAAAGTTGAAGTGAGATTGGATGGTGGAGGGAGAGAGGAAAAAAGAGAGTGAGAGTGGCCAAAAATGACTAAAGTGATCTTCAAATGTTATACTGAAATAATGTTTTCTTCCTTTATCATGCTCTATTCTATTCTATTCTTCCTTTTTCTTTATTGCCTCTCCTTCCCTCCTTGTTCCTCTCTTCTATTAAAAATGAGAGAATTATTTTCATTCCATAAATGCACTAAAACCATTTAAAATAAATACTATTTTAGATCTCTTTAAACCCCAGTTGAGGACTTTATAGCTTGCTACTATCTCACTGAACCATAGAGCCCCCTCTCAACCATGGTGCCCCTTGGTGGGAATAATAGCTTTCAGAACTAAATTTCCACATCACCCTCTGAGCCAAAACCTTGGGTTTTGTGTAAAGGCAATTTGTCGGTATACTTGATTTAGTCAACTGGCATTTAGCTGAGTTTCTTTGGAGAGAAAGAGTAGACTTAAGTAATAAACAATGGAAAGACCACATAGACACTGGAAGACACTATTAAAGGTCCAATTTGAAGTTTAGCATGCATGGTTGAGAGAGAGAGACAAGTCTAATGGCTGTTAGCTTAGATGATGGGTAAGATCCTACAAGTGTCATTTCTCAACTGAGATGTGAGGTAATTTCATTTCTTTAAGCTTGAATTTGCCAAAGCCTTGGGAAGAAAATATAAATAGGGCATTCAAGTTGCTAAAGTTGGCCAAGGGCAGTGCTGCTTAGCCATTTCTGAACCGTGGAACCCCTCCAACCTAGCTTCTTTTCATATAGAACCCCATGCTACATGTTAGCACCCTATTCTCATGTTGTGACCCCTCACTGCTATGACTACTATGATTTCCATTCCTTGAATTAGCCTGGGAAACACCAGTCTGTAAGAAGTAAAAATTAAACTTTTCACGTGATAGAGTGGTCCTTTTCCACTTTTATTTTAAAGAATTCTTTATAAATAAAATTTATAAATGAATAAATTCCTTATACAAAAAATTTAAAGAATATTTAAAGAATAATTATTCTTTCTCCAGTACCAGTACCAGAACTTCTCTCAGTCTCATCTACTCTCATTCTTGGGGTAAAATCTTACCCCAGCACCATCAATACCTTGTTTCTCTTGCCTGAGATATTCTTTCCAAGTCACTATGCCTGTACCTTTTGTCCAACTGGCAAGGACTTGGGAAAGCTTTTCATGGCAAATTATTCTCCCCCATCTCTAGAATGAAAACTAAGCAGAGGCTACAGTTGCCTTTGGCCATTATTACACTAGATCCAAGGGCTCCGAGCTTGACACGTAGCAAGAACTCAACAAATACTAATTACTGTGATGAGGCTATGTTTGAGGTCTTCAGAGCAGAATGTGAGAAACATGAATCTCTGTCCCTTGGGAGTTCGAGGGAAACAGGAAGTGGCACAGTCAGCTTGTTGAGACTTTGCTCTGTGGACATGATTGCAATTAAGCTGTGATTTTTTTAATCAGCAACATTTCATGTTTGGTGTAACATGCAACAAAATCCAACAGCACACCTGTACCAAGCTGTAAGCATTGAAAGGCATCCTGGGTTCATTGATCAATATCTTGAAAGTCATCCCTCAATGCACAACACCCATGCATGCACAAGCAATAGCCCAGGTATTAGTATTCAAGTTTGATCATCTCTCTGCAAATCCAGTGGCTAAATACATATTTTAATTGAGCCCAGGAGTGTTGACTTCCAGATACAGTGTAGAAAAAAAAATCACTAGAAAAATGGCAAGTGAAAGCAGCCTTTTACCTTTGAAGGAAATATGATACTTACAAAACATCACTAATAATTTTTTATTGGGGAAAAGCCTATGGCAGGAATAACTTGCTTATATTTTTTAAGCTGCAGTTCGACAAAAAAAATAGTGTTCCTTTGCTTTAGAAAACAAAACTGTCACAGTGAGCCAGGTAAGGTAATTGGAAAAATTAGATTATGTAATTAGCTTTCTGTGCTATTAAGATATGGAAATTATCATTAGCCCAGGAAATGGCTTGAGTGTCCAAAATGATGTGAAGAGTCACACTGATTAAAATGGGAAACATAAATTAATAGGAAACAGAATTATCTGAGTGGGTGAGGATGTGCCTTTGAAATGACACCAAACTATTACAGACAAAGATTTCTAATCTGTTGTGCTGGTGAAAAACTGCCCAATTCACCCAATACATCACAACTCCATATAATGTCAAATTATTTTCACTATCATATAGACACATATGATCATACAAAATGATCTCAATAGACGTGCTTTTTCCTTACTTTTTTGTATGACAGTTTTTATATAGAATGCTTTTCTTTTGGGAGTGACATTTTCTTTTTTTTAAATATATTTTTTTATTTAAGTAACATGATCATAGTTGGGTCACAGTCATAACCAAAACACTCCCCTTCACCAGTGTAACATTACCCCCTCCCCCCTTCCCATCCCCTGCCTGTATTCGGGACAGGCATTCTACTACAGTTATTTGTTTTTGAGTTCAATACGTTGTATTTTTTTTTCCTTAAAGGATAAGAGTATAAAAATATAGTAAAGGTGTGATAGTGACAATCGCTGTTGTTTGCATAGGTCCAGAAAAATGGGGAAAATGGAAAAAAATCCTTGACCTGATTACAAAAAGGTCTCACCCCAGAAGTTTATTGGCATAAGACTGACTCTGGGTTCCAGGCATACCAGTCCATCCAACCCGAGTCATTCTCCATGGTCCCGGTACTTTTCACACTTTAGCTATTGTTGGTATCAGATTCTTATATTTAAAGACTCTGGATTCTGTGCCATTTCTTTCATCAATATCAGGCTGATGTGGAGCACTCTAGTTTCAGCATACCATTAAATGTGGAGCGACATTTTTTATTTCTTGATGACCAAGATGGCTACTATGTTGACCACCTATGCTAAGATAGGTATTTTTCCAAGAACTTGACATTAATCATCTTATTTAGTGGTATAAGGACCTCATGACATAGGGTGAGATGGAGTCCTCATTTGATAGAAGAGGACAGTAAAGGGTTAGGAAAATAATTTACATTGCCAAGCTCTCCCTTTACTAGAGTTGTACTATAGAGTCTAGATCCTAGCCACAAGTCTGAAATACTTTGAAGCATTGTCATGCAGATAATTCTGGATACACCACAAAGCCCATAGGGGACTTAGGAATTCCCTAGAAAAAACATGTGTGGCCTCTTCACAGATCATTAAACTTGACCCGAAGTGTATGTTCATAGCCAACATTTTCTTAATTAGCTAATAATCTCTTACTTTCTATGACCCTAATCTGATCCCCCGAGTGAGTGACTTTTCAACAAACATATTTGATATGCTTTCAATTTGGGTGGGGGTAGGGAGGATCAGGTAGCAAATGCTGAGAAGTAAAACTGTTGCATCATAATAAATTCAATGTTTTAATTTTGGGGAGGGGGCATACCCGCCAGTGTTCAGGGTTTACTACTAGCTCTGTACTCGGGGATCACTACTAGAAAGCCTAGGGTACCTTGTGGCATGCCTGGAATTGAAGTTATACAAGGCAAGCACCTTTCCTACTGTACCTCCTGGCCTCTTTATGTTTAAATTCTGAAGATCCACCATGTTGTTTTATAGTACTACCCACTTCTTAACAACAGTGCACAAGAATTTCAATTTTTCCACATCCTTATCAACATCTCGCACATATGTATCTACATGTGTGTGTATATATATATATTCAGACACACACAAATGTACACAATAGCCATCTGCATAGGTGTAAATAATAGCTTTTCATATCTGATATGTTTGTTGAAAACAAACAACCTTGCTCATAAGCTTCACTTTTCTAGTGGGGCTTTCCAAGTGTTTCTATTTTTCCCTTTTGTACCTCATAATTATCACATAAAGAAGTATCTACTTATGCAGAAATAGGAATGGAGAAAACAAAAGGAAAACACAAACACAGGCATGTTTGTTGTTTGATATGGAGGATTATTGTGCTTGGATAATAAATCATTAGAAGGAATGTCAACACTGCATAGGCAAAGAGAGAGAGAAGTTAGCTGCAAATGCTAATGTGGGATCACATGACATAAAGAAGAGTAGAAGAGTAGGAATAAATGCAGCCAAATGTTAGTGATGGCTACATGTCACAATACAAGCATGTACATGCGGGGCAGAGCAAGCAAACATTTGCACCTCCTTAGCAAAGGCTCCCACATTCCATCAATGCCCTCTTAGTGGGCATTGATCAGCAAGAAGATGCTCCTCTTAGTGCTCTGACTTCAGGCGTGTCCACAGCCACCAGTCAAATGGATTTTGCTTGTCTTTACCAACTGTTAAGTGAAGTCGCAGGCTCCAATGGTATCCAAATTCAAACTATATAAAACAGGAATCTAACTGATTTCCCCCTTCATTCTCATTGCCTCAGATTGACAAATTCTATGCATCTCTGTCCAAAATATCAGGGACTTAATATGGACAAAAACAATAATACCACCACCACTACCCCTTGCCTTCCAAGTGGTCTGCTCTGCTATTCTCTGTTCTCTTTTCTGTCTCAGGTACAATGTGAAGAGTTTTTAATATTTAGGGGGAAAAGAAAACATGTGGTTTTTTGTGCAGATTTCTTGCAATTATCAAGTAGGTATCACCAGACCACCATCCCCTTCCCTCACCCCAGGACAGTTCATCTCCCTCAATTTAGACTTCTCTCTGTGAAACACTTTTCATTTCCATTTTCTTCCAGTCCTTGGCAACCCCACTCAATTTTGTGTCTTGAAGAAGTGGATCCTGCCATTTGTCTCACAGAATATAATTCTACTCCTCCATGTGCATGAATTACCTTATATGGCATGATACTTTCCCCTGCAGTGCATTGAGATATGTATCAGAATGCTCTTTCCTTTTTTTTTTTTTTTTTGTTTGTTTGTTTGTTGGGCCACATCTGGCAGTGCTCAGAGCTTACTCCTGGCTCTAAACTCAGGGATCACTACTGGTGCTTAGGGGACCATATGGGATTTCAGGAATTGAACCCAGGTTGGCCGCATGCAAAGAAAACATCAAGGGCCTTACTTTATAAGAACGAATTCTTTAAAATTCCAGGATAATATTCCCCTATATGATGATGTCCTGCTCCTTTATTCCCCTCTCAATAAACACTTGGTTTATTTCTTCCTTTTGGTTCTTGTGATTAGTGCAGCTCTGATTCTGAGAGCACAGATATTTATGTCACTGCTTTCAATTTGGGTGGGGGTAGGGAGGGTCAGGTAGCAAATGCTGAGAAGTAAAACTGTTGCATCATAATAAATTCAATGTTGTAATTTTGGGGAGGGGGGCATATCCACTAGTGTTCAGGGCTTCCTACCAACTCTGTACTCAGGATCACTACTAGAAGGCATAGAGAACTGTGTGGTATGTCTGGGATTGAATTTGTACAAGGCAAACACCTTTCCTACTGTACCTCCTGGCCTCTTTGTGTTTAAAATCTGAAGATCCACCATGCTATTTTATAGCACTACCCTCTTCTTATCAACAATGCACAGAATTTCAAATTTCCATATCCTCATCAACAACTCACACATATGTTTCTATATGTGTATATACATACATATGTATATGTATTTACACACATATATGTGTATATATACATATATATCTGTATATACATATATATGTATATACATACACACAAATGTACACAATAGCCATCTGCATAGATGTGAATAATAGCTTTTCAAGACATAAACCAATCAAGAAAATTACTCCCATAAATTCCAGACTCACTTAGGGGGCAAATGATATAATATAAACAGAAGCAAGTAAGCAAGCAAACAAAAACTTTCCTTTCTGGGGCCAGAAAGATAATACAATGCATAGCCTGTTACCATCAGATCAATCCCTGGCGGCAGCTCATGCAATCATCTCTCTGAGCACAGCCAGAAATGATCACTGAGCATAGAGTCAGGAATAAGCCCTGAGCACAGTCAAGTGTGGCCCCAAAAAACTTCTACACTTTTAGGTCCCATGGAGTCACAATCTGCTGAAGCTTCTTGCATCCATTTCATCCCACTCTGCCTCCCAGTTCTGCACTGGACATGCTCACTTCCATTAGATCCTTCCAACTTCCCAATGCAGAGGAGGATCTTTGCTCAGAAAGTTCCCTCTCCATCTCTCTGTTTGCAAGACTGGTTTGAACTCTGCCTTCTGCTTCAATTTAACTATCCACTTGGTCACCTTTGGTGGCTCATAACAGGCTCTTTCCACAAGTAACATCAAGGTCAATCAGGAGCCTTGAATGCTTGAGCTAATTTGATAGTTCCTCTCACTTCTAGGGACAAAGTCCCTGGGCTTGTCATTCACCATTCATGACCAGCATCAATGCAAAGCTCCGGGCACATGGTAGGACCATATTAATGTCAATTATGCTCGAGTGAGCTGCAGGACAACACAGCTGTCAGAATAGAAGTAAGCAGTGACATGCACAATAACCTGACTCTTGATTCTGGGAAGAGTCTGGGAAGTAGAAGTTCTGTGCAGATATTCATCAGCCCTGGCAATGGTGGTGCATCTCTGGCCCGATTAAAAAAACAAACAAACAAACAAACAAGAAACAAAAAAAAAACCACCTCTACATCTCAATTACAATAGGATCAATTCTGACATTAACACAAATATTACCAAAGCCCATGAGAGCCATTTAAATTCACTGCACTCCCTGGCAGATAATATAAAAGCTCTAACTTGCTCTCTAGAAACAAGAAACTTTCATTTATGGCTTCCCAGTCCTGGCTAATCCTGCCCATTAGGTCCCAATATTGCATTTTACACAGGATGCGAGATCGTACCAGAGACTGATGTAATTCTTGGGCACAAAACCAGCTGGCAGGCTTAACACCGCCATCCCCTCTACTCAGAAGGCATGCATCAAGACACTCTCACCAACAACTTCTTTTTATTGTTTGACAGATTCCTGCATGCTCTTCATTATGGAGAGATGAAAGAAGACAAGTCCAATTCTCCCCCCTACATTTCCATATGGAGTAACTTATAATGGGGAAGAAACACAGTCTTGCATTTGTGCAGGGGTGACTGTTTACTCAGAAAGGTGACTACTGCCATTGACAATAATGTCAGTTTCTCATTTGCATATTTTAAGGTAATGCCTCTTTTTCAATTCAGCTACTTGGTTTCCTTTTTCAATGAGCCCAGTGACACCTCTTTCCAGGAGGAGTGAAAATTACCAGAATACTTTTCACAGGGCCAAGGGCTGGCATTCAGGTTGTTGAAAAGTGAACCCAGATCCTGGTACTTCTTCCATCTTCCTTATTCCCCTCCTCTGCCCTCACCCCCATGGCCCAGACTCTACTAGCTCAGGGCTAGAAGGCTGCTGAGAAGGAATCCTTCTGCAAAATATGCTAGATCCCAGGAGATCTGCCTGGAATACTGGCTCAGGTAGCTGAGCAGTTCATCAGCATAGCAATTTGCCTCTTCAGCAACATCCTTCAGAGCAGAGCAAAGTATGGCTGGCTTTGGGGAGACACCAGGGGGAAAAGGCACATCTATGCAGAATTTATCCAGATGCATAAGCCCTGATGGTCTCTGCAGGAGGGAAGAGAGAGATTGGAGGGGCTCTGAGGGACCTCTTTGGCCCAGTCTCCAGACACCCCTATTCTGCCAAACACATGCTGCTCTTTTAGATCTTAAAATCCCTACACATAAATGCAGGCACTTTCTGAGAAATGGAGACCCAGGCTTCCAGATCACAAAGCTTCAGGGGTCCTCAAACTTTTTAAACAGGGGGCCAGTTCACTGTCCCTCAAACCATTGGACAGTCTGGCTATAGTAAAACAAATCATATGAACGAATTCTTATGCACACTGCATATATCTTATTTTGCAATGAAGAAACAAAACATACAAATACAATATGTGGCCCGCGGGCCATAGTTTGAGGACCACTGTTTCAGACTGATAGTGAGCAGAGGTCTCTTGTGAGAAGCCAGTTGGGAGACAATAGTCTGGGGAATAGTATTCTTCTCCTAGATGAGTTGACAATCTTCACCATTTAAATTAAACTGCTGGAGCAGGAGTGATAGTGCAATGAGTAGGATACTTGCTTTGCAAACAGCTGACCTGGCTTTGATCACCAGCATATCATATAATCCCCTGAGCCCCACCAGGAGTGATCTCTGGGCCCTGAGTCAGAAAGAACCCCAGAGCTTATATAAGTAGGTGTGGACACCAAACTAAAACAAAATAAAAGTAAAGCCCATAAATCAAATTTTATTTATTTGATTTTAAAAATGTGTGCAGCATTGAAATAAAAATAAATAAATAAAAACAACTAGAGGGTGCTCTGAGTTTAGGAAGAGGAATCTGATTTAATGGTGGGAAGCATAGGAAAGGGGCATACCTGAAAGATTCCAGAAGTAAAATCTGGTTAGAGATGTTGAAATTCAAAAACCAGTTTGCACTATAATGCTAGGGGAAGCAGAAGGTAGAGTCAACACTCAGTCATTATGTTTTCCTTTTGGCCACACCTGGAACATTGAGAGCTTTCTAGCAAAACCCTTTGATAAGGTTGGATCAAAGAGATTTCTAAATAAAAAGACACAACATGGTAATTCGAGATGTGGGAGCACCCCTGAATATCTGACTTTCATGGGTGAAGATATCTTTCCACAGAAGAAGCCCTGATGGGCAATTTGTCAGTAGCAGCTCACTAGCTTCTTCAGAGGCAAAGATAAGAGAATTAGAGTAAAAAAAATAATAATAGGGGGCTGGAGAGATACTGCAGTGGGTAGAGCACCTGCTTTGCATGATGCTGACTCAAGTTAGGTCTCGCCATCCCATATGGCCCCCTGAGCACTACTAGGAGAGATATCTGAGCACAGAGCCAGGAGTAAACCCTGAGAACTGTCTGGTATGGCCCCCAAATAATAATAATAGTAATAAAATTAGGGAAAAAAGCTTTCTAAAAAATGGTCTATGTATTGAAAAAAAAATCAGGGAAAGCTTGAAGTTCCCACTGCCATTTATCATTGGCTCAAAGAACAAGCAACATCAGCAGACTTCTAGCAGAGTGGGAAAGGGAGGTTTGGAGGCTTAAGAATGCTGAGTAACTGCAGAAAATGTACATACATCCTGGGGAGGCAGTTTTCTGCTCTTCTGGCCTCCCATTCCCCAACGCTCCAGAAACATTGTTTAAAGAGCATGTTTCCAGGCAGCGGTAGATTCCCTCAAATCTCTGTAGCTGATCTTGAGGACACTTGACATTTGTTCAACACCTGGGACCCAGAAGCTCCCTTTTTCTGCTCTCATAAAAAATCTAATATGAAGAACTCATGCTTGGAAAAGCTTGAGGGAGAAGATAGGCTTCTCCTGTCCTTGTTGATAAGAAATCTAAAAGTCCATGCCAAAGAGGATGGATTACGGACCAAGCGAGCTCAAGATACTTTGAGGCTCTGGCAGATCCAAGGCTCTTGCAGAGGATTTTACTGGTTCATTCTGCCATTGCTCTGTATTATTGAATGAAGAGCACAGGACTCTGATCCCTCCTGTCTCAGAACTCCACTAGATACTAGTATAAAACCACCCTGGTTTCTGGAATTGTGCTGTTTCTCAGGAGTGGACAGGAGAAAGGGAATAGTGTGAATGCTAGGTAATCATTGATAGTGGGCCAAAGATAAAGAAAGGAAGGAGGAAAAAAAATATGTCCTGATGGCCTAGATATAAAAATATATATATAGTAGGTTATGTATATATGACTATATATTTATATATGCCATTTGTACTATATACTTATTATATATATGACCTACTATATGTGTATATATACATATATATGTATATACTAATATATATATTAGAAAGTATTCCTGAGAGCAAAAGGTAGTTGAGTTAGGGGGAAAGTTTGTGATACCAAGAATTCTGATCACTTTGCAAGCTCTGTGTTAGCTTAACAAAGCAATTTTCCTTAAGTATTTGAAAACTAGGTCAAAGACAGGCGTGATCCTTGGGTGCAAATTCAGGAGTAAACCCAGATCATTTGCTGGGTATAGCCCTCAAAAACAAACAAATAAGAGGAGCCAGAGTGATGGCGCAGCAGTAGGGCATTTGCCTTGCGTGTGGCTGGCCCAGGATGGACCGAGTTTAGATCCCTCAGTGTTGCATATGGTCCCCTAAACCAGGAGTGATTTCTGAGCATATAGCCAGGAGTAATCCCCCAGCATCATCGGTATGCTCCCCCCTATAAAGAATAAACCATATGCCAATAGCAAAGAGCTTTCTTTTGCACTGATAATATTAAGTGTTTTCATAAAATATAAATTTTCAAATGATTTTTCCATGTAAGGAATATATTCCTCAATGTGGAAAAATTGGGTCTTTTTTTCTAGAGTAAGGACAGTTTTTTTAGAGTGGAATTTTGGGCACACTTGGCAGGAGACTGTTTGGTAGAACTGTGAATAGACCATTAGGACAGAACATTAGCTATAAGTTGCAACACTCTCCAGGTACAAAAAGAGATTCTTTTCTAAGTGATCTACCCATGCATTCAAAGCTACAAAAACTAATGTAAAAGAAGAACAAGAAGAAGGATAGCATTCAGTGTGCCCCATACCTGGATGTTAGTATCTAGTTCTAACTCACAAAGATTGTAAAACCCATGAACGTGCTACCAGACCATGGCCTTTGGTGGATTAAATTTTCTCTTTGTCTGACATAAAGTAATAAAAGAGTTGTCACCATCTTGAACAATGAGAGATGTAATGGCTTTATTTCTATTCCTCTTAGAGGCACTTCACAGGCCCAACAAAGTGACTGGAAAAGCCACTGGTCTTCAGGAGGAGATGGTACAATTTACCACACCCCTGGGCAAGGTAGGACTGAAACCAATGAGATGTATAATGCATGCTTGAGGTAGTGTCACTGGCAAGGGAGTGATGGGGTACATCTTTTCTTTTTGGTGGTCCATTTAGAAGGGGCCTTTGCTGTTCCTTTCTCTTCTAGAGACCACTGTGTCCATGGAAAGTTGATTTCACATGTCTAAATCACAACCAGAAATTCCAAAAAAAGATGAATTATCTGGAAAACAATTTCTCTACATACATATATAGAATAAGTATATATAGATAAATATAGATTTCTTCATGAAAATAAATTCTTTATTTCAACATAAGTATAAAATTGCAAATGAAATTCACCATTAAACTAAATAAAGCAAAGAGACTAGGCAGGTTACAAAGCAAAGGTGTTAGTTCCACTTTACAAATAGGAGAGAGTACATAGGCAGTTGGGTCTTTTAATGTTTCAGATACAGCTTGTAGCATATGTGGAAGTGCTATAGGGAGATGGAGGATCACCAAGAGTTTTGTAAACCTCCAGGGCTTTTAATATTTGCAGCTCAAGACTACTGCTAAAGCAGAAAAAGTAAATGTCCCAAAACAAAATATGAAAAGTCTATCAGAAAGAAAAGAGAATAATTACAGTATTTAGATTTTTTCTATATAATACTTATATCTATATATGTTATAGATATAGTTATATTCTAAAAGGACACAATGCTTGATTGCATGTTCCTAAAGAAGTTCTTTCTTTGGATATGGAGTTATTATAGGAAAGTAGCCCGGTGTCAGAATAGTTGCAGGCACAATTCGTGTGTCTGAAGTTAACAGCTGCCTGGGTGCCCTCCATTTGGGCCAGTTAGGATAGAGCTTGATGCTGGAAGTGGGCTGACTTGTATTCCTCCCAAGAACATCAAGCTCATCTATCCTGTCCCTGTATGTGCTCTTTCCCCAGTTCTCCTACCCAATGATTCGCAGCCACCTCACCCTTACCTTCATTGCTCCATTATTCCTCACCATTTCCAAGGATGAATGACTTTGATCACATACAGTTTTATGACATGATGGAAGGCACAAAAAACCTCAAAATGCTTCCCACTCAGTGTCAAAACTCTCAAATTTCCACGTGTCAAATATAAGTCCTGACAAACTGTGCTCATGGAAATATTTCTCGTGGTACACTTAACAGTGGGCTGAGTAGTCAGGGTCACCTAATCTTTGAACACATACAGTTCTCAAAATGCTTTGAGAGTGGTTTCATCTGCACAACAGCTTTTCAGTTAAAAAGGAGACTCATATATTAAGAAATTAAGTCATTTAGCTGAGGAAACAACAGTCTGGACAAAGCAGTATCAAGATGTAAACTCAGGACTATGAAAGTAGTGTGTACTATTATAATTACCTAAAGAAAGTGTCAAGCTTTTGTTATTATTAAATATTTATGCAAAGTAATGTTATCTCTAGGAGAGGTGATGGGAGCGTTTAGAAAGACAATTACTACAGGCAACAGGAGATGGAGCACTTACTAGGCTGAAGTTTTAGCTCTGGCAATTAGGGCAATCCCAAAAAGTCAATGCATTGAACCATATGGTGCCCAAACTGAGTGTTACAATTTTATAGTGAAGCCAATTGAAATAGTTATCATCATATTTAAGGACACCTAGGAGGAAAATGAACGGTGCAATGGTCTGACCATAGAGGTAATTGCTGCTACTGTCACCTGAGAGAGACAAGAAAAGGGAGTGAAGTGAAGAAGTCAGAGGTAGTAAACTTCCTCCAAGATCATCTGTGCAGGCAGGCAAACAGTCTAAAGCTGATGGGCGTGCCATCCTTTTCCTTACCTCCTTTTTCTTACCCCTTTAACTGTACCAGGTTTGGAAGTTTAAGGCAAAGGCAACCAAGGAAATCACCAATATGGTCAATTCTCATGACTAAAAGTGAGAGGGCAGAACACTGAGGAGTACAAAAAGATCATTAGGAAAGCTATAGCAAAGTCTTGTTTGTCATAGGAACAAGCCCATGCACTAGCACATTGGGATTCTGTGTGCTTCTCACTATGAAACAGTACACAGCTCCATGTACCATGTACTTTCTGAGAAGTTTAGAGTATGGTTAAAAAGTCAACCTACAATGCAAAGTCTACTCGGGTCTTGTTCTATAACTCTTACATGTGTTTGGCATAATAAAAGCACGAAGACCTGTGTGTTTCATAATAAAATCATGAATGTCACATGTAACAAAGGCATACGAGCTACATATCATATGAATGAGCATGAGGATTGTGTACATTTATTGAAGAAAGCATGAAGGCTACATACATAATTGTTCTATGATGAGAGTTTGAAGACTATGTGTGCCACATGATGATACCATGAAGTTCAACATGTGCATGGAATAAGAGCATGCAGGTGGGCAGAGGCCAACAGGGTCAGCATTTCTTCATGCTCTAGGAGAACAAGAGTGCATTGTTAGAGGAGCTAGAAGGGACCCCTGAGGAAGTGAAAACTGCCCTGCCAAGAAATTCCTCTCATGCAATATTCTGTGTGCTCTCTTTGAAGCATAGAAACAGTCTGTGGGGATAGACTATTGAGAATAATTCTGGAGACCTGAAGAGAGCTAGTTTCTTGTCTGACACTGGCATCTCCAGGAGCTAGAACTCCACTGAAGGTTTCCATCAAAAACCACAGATACGGCCAATTGGACAGTTGTGAGGGCTTTGGGAGTATCAGGCATCTCCTTAAGGAGAGAGCCAGTGGTAGTGGGAGGAGATAATCATAGCCCCACAATTCTAGGGATGTTTATATCAATTGTTTTTACCCTGGGCTTCTACGCATATCCAATTTCCCCTCACCACATTGATGAAAAGATCAAAAACACTGGCTTGTTGAGGCCAGAGAGATAGCATGAAGGTAAGGCATTTGCCTTGTATGCAGAAGGACAGTGGTTTGAATCCCAGCATCCTATATGGTCCCCCGAGCCTGCCAGGAGCGATTTTTGAGCATAGAGCCAGGAGTAACCCGAGTGATGCCAGATGTGACCCAAAAACCAAAAACCAAACCAAAACAAAACACTGGCTTGTTTTCTGGGATAGCTTTTTGGAAAAACCACTGTCCCCAACAGCCCAGAGAACTGAGGGAGTGATAATTTAAAGTACAGTGGGGCTTTCCCTTTGCCTTCCCCTGGCCTATTACTAATACTTTAATAAACTTGAGAATATGCCATAAGCAAAATTATCTCTTTGTTCTTACTAGTCTCAAGAGAGATGACAGACTTCTTCAGGAGATTCACTAATAATTATTTTGGCTGTACCTGGTGGTACTCAAGGGTTACTTCTAGTTATGTGCTCAGAAATTACTTCTGGCAAGCTCGGGGACCATATTGAATGCCAAGGATCAAAGCTGGGTTGGCTGTGTGCAAGGCAAATACCCTACCCGCTGTAGTATTACTCTGGCCCCATAATTCTGAATCTCTTCCTAAATAAAAAAAAAAAACTCAGAGCCTCTTCTGTCTCCTAAACTCAAAAAACCAAGAGTGTACTTAATTATGAACATGTACATAGAGGAGAAAACAGAATAAGTCTTTTTCAAATTAGGTCTAAATCTTGGACAACACAAAGAGCAAAAGGAAGTAGGAAAAGGAATTATCTACATACACACACACAAACATACATGTCTTGAGTGACCCAAAGAGCAAAAGGATGTAGAAAAAGAAATTATATACATACACACAAACATACATACATACATACATATATATATGAAAATACATAACCCATCAAAATATTCATATACTTATTTGGCAATATGGACATGGGTACCTCTGGGTAGTTATGTATACCACATTCAGGTTAAATGCATAAGAAAATAGAAGGTTGAGACAGGGAAGGGTTAAACACTAATAGACCTCTTCTTAGCTTTGATACCATGGAAGAATTCTTTGTCCTTGGTTTTCTCCAAGGAGAAACAAAACTAAGAAACTTGTACTGTATATATTCAATCTATGGTGGCAGGGCAGGGAGGATGTTAATGAGGAAACAATAGCAATTTGATCCAATTAAGTACACATCCCTTGGAAAACCTGAATGGCCATGAAATGCAAGGGATTGTTCTGACTCCCTTTATATTGGTGCTCTCTGAAGCCCAGTGATTTCTCTAAAGTTTTGTGAGCAGTGCAGCCACCTACAGCTAGGGATGCCAGGAATGCCTTCACAAACAGATCATAATACTAAAATCCAATAAAGACTACAAGGAAAACCCATGTTTGGATAACAATTTCAGCTGATGCTACGAGACATTTTCTCCTCTCTTCCTCTTTTGCCTACTTAACCCCACAAATGTCAGAAAGCAAAGGTACAATAAAGGGTAAAACTAGTCCCAAAAACCCAGCACTGAGGGTGATCACAAATAGGTTTTGGGAAGAAGGAGGGAAACTGTGACAGATGTAAGGAGTAAGGAACTTGCAAGAGTATTTTGGCAATCAACACAAGATGCTTGCCTGAACAGATGTTTACAGTTAATAAATCTCCTTGATATTCCTTTTCCCAGAATCTTTTTTTTTCTTTCTGTGGATTGACCTGGCCACCATCATATAGGCTGCAGAGAGATATTTCAGATGGATAGTTTGATAGGAATGAACATCAAGCCCATCGATGTGAATGCACAAGCACTCCAAGAACAGCAGTTCAGGATTTGTTTGCTGCCAAGTGCCCCCGGTTTCCCTGAGATGCACAATGATGCATTAAAGACATGATCTGGCTATTCTTTCACATGGGTAAGGTCCTCTTCATATCCCCAGTACATTCCCCTCCACCATTCTTACCAGGAGACTCCACTGGCACCTTTCCATGGAGGAAACTCATGGGCTTCAGGGAGGCGCTGCTGAGTCCCCATAAGAAGCAGTCTAGCTTGCATTGATTGCACCAGCCACACTGATGATCAGGAGTGGCTGGCTCCCCATTCCCATTCAGGAGCTGGGGGCCCGGATGCTCTTTCTTTTGTGTTCCTTCAAACTAGAGAAAGCCACCAGCCATCCCAGCCCGGCACAGCGGAGGCCTTCTCCAGCTGTGAGGAAAAAAACATAATAGACAATATAGGCTCTCCCCCTCCTCCCCTCCTCTCCCTTCCCTGTAGACAGACTCAGCATGAGGCTCCTGGGGAATGAGTTGCGAGAGGACGCCTCCCCCGCTGGCAGCCAAATGCCAACCGCACGTCCTGCCCATGTAATGTGTCTGACATTTCTGCATCTCTCCGGGTTAACATTGTTTGACACAGACTTTCTGAAATGTCTCATCGAAAGGGTGGTGTGTGTGTCTATGTGTGTGTGTGTGTGTGTGTGTGTGTGTACATGCACATATGTGGGCATGCACAATTACCATGATCTCGGGACATCGATGTGCCTCTTTATGTATTATTATTATTTCTTTAAAAAGGATTCGCTGAGCTGAGGACACATCTCTGCCTTGGCATTTTCACTTAGGCAGAAGTAATTGGTTTCAGAAGGCTGAAGACCCTTATTTGAAATATTCCATGTGCATACTCAGGTTGATGGATGCCATAAGACGTTCAAATACTATCTTCCCTCAAGTAAAACAAGCATTAAAATCCAAAAGGATGGAAGGTGATTGACAGCATGGCATACTTACATTTTAACTACCTGTTGTCAAATTATTTTAAAGCACCTGTATAGGAAATGGCGACAGTTCTTCTTGGCTAGTTACCTTCAGATAGAGCTCATTCAGTTTGAAAACTCTCTTTCTCACCCCCCTCTCTCTCCCTCTCTCTCTTAGAAAGCACTTTCACTTACTGATTCCTAATGGGCAAGGGGTTACTTAACAAGGTCTCTCTTCATCACTCTGATGGGGTAGAAAATGAATAGCTACTCACCATGACTAGAACAAAGCTCTAGTAGCAACCTACATATTCTAATAGAGCAGACTTCTAAAACATTACTATGTCTTTGGATATTTTTGCGATTTGTTCTGAGGCAGGGCACAGAAGACTACTGCAAGGGATGTATGCATGCTCTCAATATGGCGGACAGAATCTTACTGAACATCATGAATACTAACTCTAGAGGCATGGGGAAATTAACTGAATAGCCAAGAGCAATTCTAAGCATTCATGAGCAAGCACAGAATCTCAACACCAGGCATTTTGAGTACCCGGGCAGAAAGGTAAGGTACTATTGCTTGTGGTGAGCACATTCTGAGTTGTTGCACATGCAGGCAAATCATCCCTATGGTAGAACATCAAATATCACTTTAGATAGAGGAGAAAGAATTTCCTTCTCAGAATTCCTAAACAAAGATCACCTAGATGCAGCTGAGCAGATTGGTGGTGGTTTCTAACATCATGTGGCCTAGGTTCAGATCCTGTCTTCTGTAATGTGTGCTCATTCAGGCAAGTGTTCAAGATTCTTCCCTTTCATCAAGAAAGTAGTAATAAAAGCTACACCAAAGGGTAATTTTTGGGACTAAATTAACATATGCAAATGCTTCTTAAAGTCTTTCTTTCTTTTTTATATTTTATTTAAACACCTTGATTACATACATGATTGTGTTTGGGTTTCAGTCATGTAAAGAACACCACCCATCACCAGTGCAACATTCCCATCACCAATGTCCCAAATCTCCCTCCTCCCCACCCGACCCCCGCCTGTACTCTAGACAGGCTTTCTATTTCCCTCATACATTCTCATTATTAGGATAGCTCAAAATGTAGTTATTTCTCTAACTAAACTCATCCCTGTTTGTGGTGAGCTTCATGAGGTGAGCTGTAATTTTCAGCCCTTCTCTCTTTTGTGTCTGAAAATTATTATTGCAAGAATGTCTTTCATTTTTCTTAAAACCCGTAGATGAGTGAGACCATTCTGCATCTCTCTCTCTCTCTCTCTCTCTCTCTCTCTCTGACTTATTTCTCTCAGCATAATAGATTCCATATACATCCTTGTATAGGAAAATTTCATGACTTCATCTCTCCTGACAGCTGCATAATATTCCATTGTGTATATGTACCACAGTTTCTTTAGCCATTTGTCTGTTGAAGGGCATCTTGGTTGTTTCCAGAGTCTTGCAATGGTAAATAGTGCTGCAATGAATATAGGTGTAAGGAAGGGATTTTTGTATTGTATTTTTGTGTTCCTAGGGTGTATTCCTAGGAGTGGTATAGCTGGATCGTATGGGAATGCTGCCTAGTTCAACCTTTATGGAAAGCAATATGGAGATTCCTCCAAAAACTGGAAATAGAGCTCCCATACGATTCTTAAAGTCTTTCAGCATTTAATAGTCTCAGTATCAAATTGTTTCCCTTATTGCTTCCCATAAGTTGTGAAACCAGGCTTTGTTCCATGTTTGGTTAGATTCTGTTGTCAAAAATTTCACCATGGGGCCGGGCGGTGGCGCTAGAGGTAAGGTGCCTGCGCTAGCCTCGGATGGACCGCGGTTCGATCCCCCGGCTTCCCATATGGTCCCCCAAGCCAGGAGCAACTTCTGAGCACATAGCCAGGAGTAACCCCTGAGCATTACCGGGTGTGGCCCAAAAATCAAAAAAAAAAAAAAATTTCACCACAACACTGAGTACAAATTAAATCCTTACCATCCATTTATAGTGAAATCCATTTATCACAGGTCTTTTAGGGTGGGAAGAATGAGGATAAGATTTAATTATCTCCTGAGCATCAACACAATATTTGTGATAGCTATAATATGTCCTTCAGGTATGCAAGACCAAGCTTCCACAATTCCGAACAACTATATATTATATACCAAGTTACTAGAATATTTTACTAGAATTTTACTATTTTTTTTTAATTTTTAGCATACTTCTGAGATGGATTCAGAATTGTCTGGTTATACACTATGAACATAAACAATGGGAAACCTCCCTAAACTCAAAGGTGGCATTTTTGCACTCTTAGAGAAAACCAGGTACAGTCAAAATTTATATCTATATCTCCATATTCTCCATATCTCCATGTAAGACAACCATACTTAAATATTTGTAATTATCCCAAGATATTTCCAGAAAATCATTTTACAGCTTTTCTAGATATAAATCTATATCTGGAAGTAAGTTTTCTAAAACACCTTTGTGATCATTTAGCCTAAGTAAGTTATTTTTTCCAAGTTCAAATGACTGACACTACCTATAGATGCTGAAATTTGAATCCCCATAACATCAGGGACTAGAATTTTTCCAATGTTTTTCTCCATGGCCAGCTAGATTCTCTTTCTTGGGATTTTGGGGGAACTGACCTACTTTTATAAGAAAGCCATAGTAAAGCTTGATCATATTTACATTTTAGTAACCCAGTAACTACTATGAAGTCCTACCTACTGATGTGTGAGTTTGGGTAAAGAGAAAGTTTTGGAAAGGTCTTTTTAGAATGCACCTGAAGAGCAGCAGGAGAGTTTTGCATGGGTCTTTAAAGTTACTGATTCATAGTTCCAGACTTCATAGGGTGACAGCATACCCCTTTGCACTTTTAGAGCCTTCTACATGTGCCCATGTTTCTGTGGCTATAATGGCAGAATGTCCTCCAAGAAAATGTTAGTCTCAAAACCCTTCCTTGATTTTATTGGCCAAAACCAAAATGGCAATTCGCTTATAACTCTCTAAAAGAAAATGAACAGGACAACCAACAAAATGTGCTTTCTGGGGCAGGAGCAGTGGCACAAGCAGTAAGGAATCTGCCTTGTGCGAGCTAACCTAGGATGGACTGTGGTTTGATCCCCTGGCGTCTCATATGGTCCCACAAGCCAAGGAGAGATTTCTGAACACATAGCCAGGAGTAACCTCTGAGCATCACTGGGTGTGGCAGAAAAAAAAGTGCTTTCTGGTGGCCTAACAATGATCATGCAAACTTGAATGAAGTGGGAATGCTCCATCGAAAGCAATTTCTGATTTTTGAAATAGTTGTAGTAGTTAAAATAAAAATGGCTATGTGCTGGCATAAACACAGCAAAACAGAAACTCAGGTTACTTGATTCACTGGATCACTTGATTCACTGGATCCTATTCAGTGAAGTGTGAGTATATACTTTTCTGATTTTCTCTGTTAAAAGTGTCCCTTTCCTTTTCTCACTACTATGATACTTAATACTAAAGCATGTATCATATTATACTGGAATTACTGTCTTCATATGTCCACTCCCAATCTGGATTGTAAACTCTGAAGGACAAGAACAAATCACAACTCTGATCTTTACCATGACTGTCTTGGTTCACCCTTTCTGCATAGCAAATATTTTATCTAATATTTAAGCAGAGAAACTGGTATTTAAAAAAGAAAATCTGATTATTAAACTTCCTTCTTGAAAACCCAAAAGTATTCTATATTTTACCAAGGATTGAGTTCATGCCCCTTACAGACAGTCCAGGGATCTTTATAATTGGGGACTTGTTCACTCTTTTCCCTTTTAATGAGATAAAGGGGTCACTCATGGCAGTGCTCAGGAATCACTCCTAGATCTACTTAGGAATCGTGCTTGGCAGTACTCCAGGAATCAAATGGGATGCTAGGTATCAAACCCGAGTCAGCTGAGTACAAAGCAAGCTCATTACACATGGTATAATTACTCCAGCCCCTATACTTGTTTTTCAAATCGTCTGTTCCTCTCTCTGTCTATCTATCTTGCCTCTCTCTCAGTTTCTTGGAAACAAAAAGTCCATTCCAAGGACACAGATTTTTTCTCTCCCTTTGTCTAGTTATTTCTAGAAAAACCTTCAGTGATTCATTCAAGTCGAGTTTTCTTGATATTACATACTGCAGTCCTGGCATGTACATTGTCTCTTGATTCTTCATCGAACATATTTCTGGATACATTAGTGGTAAGTAACAGAATCTCATGAAAAAAGTCTTAAATTCTTGAAAACCTTCCCAAGAGAAGTAACAACTAAAAAGGAATTTTATTTCCCTCCTGAAAATAAACTTCCTGCCCAGTCCACAAATATTTCAGGGAGGAACAAGGGTCAGAATCTAGGGTAATGATGAAACTGCTACTCCCATTAGTTTTATCAAAAACAATAAGATAATTAATGAGCTTAATAATAAAAAGACTCTCTGGGGTACACAGAAAAGATCAATGAGTAGATGAATTTTTTCTTAGTTTGCTTTCAAAGGTCAAGTTGCCCATCCCCAATGAACTGTGATAGCATTCACTCCAAAAATTTTTTTAGGTTCTTACTGATATACCTGTTTCATCAAATGCACCCCCTTTCCAGCTATATATACACATGCCCAACATGAGTGCAAATTCTTGTACCAAGAATTTCTCAATCCAGCAGGAGTAAGGGAGAAGGATGCTCAGAGTTCACCCCCAACTCTGCACAACTGATAAATAGTGAACCATGTGATCTATGGTAACAATTAGAAGATAAAATAAAGCACTGATGAGTTAGCCGGAAGAAGAGGAGAGGACATTTCCAGGAAGCAAATGTGATGGAATGAGGAGATTAGGAAAGGAACAACTCAACTTTCATTTTAGTAATCTTAAAAAGAAAATGAGTAGAGAGCTAAAAGTTTCTGACATCTGTAAAGTTACAAAAATCAGGCAGAGAAGCTTTACAAGGAGCTGTGCAAAGAACTGAGAAAAGATAGAAGGAAGTGAATAAAATGCTGTTTGTAGATGTAGATGATAACAATGAATTTATGAATGGGAATATATTCATTCATTTAAAAATTATACCTAGATCACTGATTGCTTTGCTAAATTATGAGATACTATTAAAAATGTTCTATTAACAGTGAAGGCCAATGCTATAGCACATCACCAAGGGTGAATTTCATTTTTTTAGTCATACAGATGAAAGAGCCTCCCCCAAACAACACACACATGCCCATGATCAAATGACTCTGAATAGACCCAATTGATGTAACTAAAATTTGGCAAATTTATTCACATTTCGGCTGAGTATCTGAGGTATTATAGCTCAAAGGTATATCTCTAAGAAAGGAATAGGGGAACACAAATAGATTCTTAGAATAGAAATGGCTCTTTCAGCAGAGGTTAATGGAAGATGTGTTATCACTAACTTGGAAAGGAAAATGGAGAATTGATATATTAGGTTACCCAGCCTTGATATAGAAATGAGCCACCTTCATGGAAGATTTGCAGAATATTTTAAAAAGACACATATGGAAAAGCCTCCCATTTTTCTCTCTCTCACCCTTTTTTTCTTCCTCTTTTTCTCCTTCACTCTTTCTCCCTCCCTCTCTGTATTTCTCTCTCTCCAACCAGCCTAGCCAACTTTATGTTTTATGTCCCCAAATATTCCCCTTGCTTCTTACTCACCCTCTCCACTGACACCAATCAGCAATGCTATGCTCTGATAGTTTACTTCATTTGGTTATTTTTGCCTTTGTCTCAAAGCAAAGCTAAGCATCAGTCCCCTATACCTAAAGTCCCCTTGACATGGACTTTCTTTGTAGCTCTGCCCACAACTTCAGTGACTCAACTATTTACTGAATGCCATCTGCAGTCTTTACTGGGGTGGCTAAACAAATAAACTAGACAGCAGGGCTCATGAACAATGTATTTTACATAATTCCAAGAGCTGGAAGACTGGGATCAGGGTGATGGTATGGTTAAGGGTTGGGGAGAGTTGCTGGCTGCTCATTATTTTTCACTACCCAGTGAGGGTAATGAAGGGTCCTCCCTAACCCTTCTCTAGGGCAGAAAGAGTGCTGAGCGCTACTCTTGTTCCTTTCCAGGGATACTTATTCAGTCAGGGGAGCTTGACTTGCACAATTTTATCCAGACTAATCATTACATAGATCCCACCTTTAAAGAATATCCCACTTGAAGGAAAATGTTGATACTTCAAAATGGGGGTCCTGGAAGCAAATAGCAACACTTACCTGGCTTCCTCCATGGAAAGGGCATGAGGTCAGGGGCATCTTGCTAAAGATTAAGACTTCTGGAAGTTTGTAGGCACTTAAAGATACAGGAAAGGAGAAGACACATGATCTCTTCTAAAAAAAGGAACACACACACACACACACACACACACACAGAGTTCAACTCTCTCTTAGTCCCATGGCAGAGGCCATGGGACTCAAGTAGTAAAGAGGCAGGTGCTAGATGAGTTTTTGTACTCTATTAACACAGAATTTTAAACACTCAGAGCTCAGAGCCAGAGCAATTGTACAATAAATAGCATGCTTGCCTTCTGTGTGGTCAAACAAGGTTTGATCCTTGGTACCCCTATGGTCCCCCAAGCCTGTCAGAAGTGATCCCTGAGCTCAGAGCTAGGAGTAAGCTCTGTGTACTGCCAGGTGTGGCCCCCAAACAAACAAAAATAAACACTCAAAACTTGAATGACATTTATTGTTCACTGGTTTTACTTAAAATTGGCCTGTGCCCTTAAATCTGACCTTCCTCTATAAAGCCCTTAGGTATCATGGTTTACTGTCACTCATTTTTGGTTTCTCAGTATCTACACTAGTATTAAGAAAAAGTGGATCAAGAATTGGTCACTCCAATGTAAAACCCGGTTAACATTGCATTGAAAGTGACACATTGTGACTGCTTTGTTTTAGTAGTGTGTGTGTGTGTGTGTGTGTGTTGTGTGTCGGGGGATGGAATTTTGGGTCACACCTGGCTGTGCTCAGGCTTTACTCTTGATTCTATGCTTGGGCTTATTCCTGGTTCTGTGTTCAGGAATCATTCTTTAAGCCAAAGAATCACTTGGCAAAGACCAAGAAACTATGTAGTACTGGGGTTTGAACCAGAGTTGACTGTATGGAAAGACAATTATCTCTCCAGCCCTCTATGGAGATCAGAATGGGAGCTGTTGGCTATTTCTGGTAAGAAAGGTTATTCCAACTCTGCATCCTATATCTGATGTCACATAAAAACAAAAAGCACCCAGGAGCTCATTCATCAGTCACAAACACACCATTTCCAACAAAAAGTGGGGAGTAATTGACATATTAAAATCTATAGGTCCTATGAGGCTTCAAAACCCATCACCATTTTTCTGAGAGAGAGAAAGCACAGCCTCCACAATGCATCAATCCAAACCACCCTTCCTGAGGCTGTCAGTGCAATGCTGCCTAAGGCTGCCAAAAGTCCCCTTCTCGTGGGAACACCTGAAAATGAGAACCTAGGGCAGCCTGGAAATTCATAGGTGGAAGGAATGATGACAAATATCACAAGGCACCTTTCCCAATAAAAGCCCATCCAGATTTATCTGGGAGGGGTGCAGGAGAGGAATGGGACTCCAGGGCCTTAAAAAAACCCTTGCATTTTGCTCTTCTTAAACTATCTACCAAGGGCAGCGCTGGCTGGTGATTTCCCAGTTGTCCATCCAGACATCCTCGAGGCGTCTCTTTGTTTGGGAGAGAAAAGAAGTAGATAGAGCCAGTGATGCTCAAAGTTTACTCCTGACTCTTCACTCAGGGATCACGCAGGATGTGTCTCAGGGGATGCCCTATGATTTTGGGGACAGAACTTAGCAGTCATCTACATGCAAGGCAAGCACCCTACCTACTATATTATTGCTCTGATCCCTTGAGGCACTTCTGTCCAGTTCCCTTACTCCCTCATAGTTAGAGCAGAGTTTTCTAGTTTAATTCTCATCATTATAGGAGCCAATATGTCCTTAGGTGATTCCAACCAGGAGGGGTGGGCAGTGCTGATGGTCACCAAAGGTCAGCAAGACAGCCTGCAAGAAGCATAGTATCTTTAGACTGATATTTATTTTTTTTAGTCTGATATCTTTCCATCCTGATAAGGAGGAGGTGGGAGTCCTGAGTTCATAGTGCACAGTTAACAAGTCTGCTCAGAACTGCCCATGACTCTACTGGATTGGTTTTGGAATCCTCAATATAGAGTTGTTTTTAGCATGAGGCTTTTTCAAGAAGGCAGGATAAACAGATGCTCTCTCGGGAGAAAATAACTCTCCCTTCCTGCTGATTCCTAGAATTTAACCTTGAAATTCCAGAGCTGCAAAAGTGATTTAAGTGCTTTAGACATCAGATACCTCCAGATCTCAACTAGAAGAAACCACTTTTGCAGGGACTTGGGTCCCTGCCTAGGTTTAGGGTTTCTAGGTGGTATCAAGGAATGTTGAAAGGGGACCTTGGAACAGATGCAGGGCAAGACTAGAGGGCCATGCTCTGGCTGAGGCTGATTCAAAGATACTTAATTTTCTGTTTTCTTTTAGTAGCAAAGTTTGCTTGCACTTCTTCTCAAGCCTAACATTGTTCTAATTTATCTTTAGGACTCTTTTGTCTTGTCAATAGGAGCATAATGACATCCTTAAAGAAAATGACAGCTTCTTTTCCTCTTCCTCTTTGAGGTGTATTTCAAACAATCTTCTTGCTTTCTAATGAGGCTAATGTTTGCAATTGTGTATTGTATTCTCTTAATGGAAAGATTTTCAAACAGGAGCAAAAGAAAAGTCGGCTTTTTTTGACTTCTTTATTTTCTGCAAGCCTTTTTTTGGTCAGTTCAAGTAGTTCGCTTATACATCACCTTTGAATCACACCTCTTTGCAAAAATGTGTGTGTGTGTGTGTGTGTGTGTGTGTGTGTGTGTTTAGGATGGTGGGTTGTCTTTCTTTTTTTCTCTCTACAGAGATATAGGGTCTTTGCTCAGTGTGTGAATGTCATGCATCTCTCTGCCTTCTGACACCCTGGGTTCCTATGCTTTAAAGCATTTTTTAAAGCAGGTTTCATGTAGGGAGACATTTTGCATTAACTGGCATATTGAAACTACCACTGAGGCACCATTAGTCAACAATTATTGGGCTTTTAAGCTCTGAGCTCAGATATCCCCTGGTTATCATAGTCTCGGGCCTTGGAGAAAAAAACCCAACTGTGTACACTTTTAAAATGTGTTTGCTTTTCTTTGCTGTTGATATGAGTCCAAGTATTTGGACTGTGAAAATTTGGTGACTCAAACAGATGTTATGTATGTCAACCACCCAAATGGTAGTAGAGAAGGACAAGAAAACATATTCAAATCTACAAACATAATTTCTTTTAGCCCTGTTCCTCTTCCACACTTAAGAATATTCCCTCTGAGCCTTTCATTTGATGTGAGAACTGTCATAGATCTCCATAATTTCTGCCATACTAGCCAAGCAAATATGTTTCTGGCAAATATAAGAAGGCAAGCAGTGAGAGTAAAGCCTTCACTCAGACAAAGCAATATTTTTAGAAGTGGCTTTCTAACTTATAGCGAGAAATAGGAATTTTTATTGCTGCTGACAGAGGTCTAAACTCAGACACTGTTCAGTCTATCCCATTCTACATTCTCTGCTTAGTGGCACAACAGACACACACACACACACACACACACACACACACACACACACACACACACGGTTAAAAGACAGAGCAACAAAGGCCTAGAAGGAGATATGGAAATGACTGGTGAAAGATGGACATAAATCAGTGTGAAAGATGACTAAAAATTTCCAAGAACTCAGCATAAGAGAACTCTAGGTCTTCATAATGAGCTTGTTTATTAGGTTATTAGGATAAGATATTCAAGGAATCAGTAATACAGAGTACTCTGAAACTAGTAGCAAGGTGTAAAGACAGAAATGGAGAGGCTGTGATTGTGGAATCTACTGTTGAGTTCTAACTGGCTGGATAAGGCTCACACCCTGGCTGGCCTGGCCGATTGGAGGGAATATTTTATTGTTGTTTTTGGTTTGTTTATATTTGGGGGCTATACTCATCAGTGTACAGGAGTTAATCCTGGCTTTTTACTTAGGAATTACTCCTTATGGGCTATGGAAACCATCTTTGATGCCTAACTTGACTGCATACAAGGCAAATACCCTACCTGCTCAATTATCACTCTGGCCCTGAGAAGAATGTTTTTCTATTAATGTTTCATTTTGTGCAAAGTAAAAGGGTGATGTTAATTCTTGGGAGTCACAAGATGTGGTTTTCTTATAGGCTTCAGTCTCTAGGAATAATAGCAGGTGCTGAGTAAAAGCCTAGTGGTAGGATATTTTTTTTAGTTTTAGAGCCACATCTGGTTCAGGAATCAGTACTACTGGGCTCCAGGGTACCAATATGAGGTGCTGGGGAACAAACCTGAGTCAACCACATGCAGACCAAGCACCTTGACTGCTGATCGTTGCCCTTCACCCCTCATTTTTGGAAAAGAAAGTAAAAGTGTTGCTGGAACCATAGTACAATGAAGGAGGAATATAGTATAATGGAGGAGCATTCTGAGCAGCTTTTCAGGGAAGGAAAATGGCCCTAAACAACAAAGAGAAGAATGAATGTCCACATCATTAGGATAGCTTCTCTCTGTCATCTCTAGCTATATATTGTCTCCTTTCTAATTCAGGCTTCTGAATCTGAACTTTTCATTCAGAAAAAAGTCTGTATTGCATATATCTGTGACCTTCATCAGGGACAAAGAAGAAACCAAACTAAACAGTGTAGATCATGAAGTCCCAACTTACTGGAGCTTCCTTTTTCTTAGTTTTAGGGAACACCTAGCTGTTCTCAGGGGTTACTTCTGCTTTTTGCACAGGAATTCCTCCTGGAAGTGCTCAGGGGACCCTATGGGATATGAGGAATTGAACCCAGGTTAGTGCATGCAAGGAAAATGCCTTACCTGCAGTCATACTGCTCTAGCCCCCCTAGAGTTTCCTTCTAATAATGACATGACTGAGAAGACAGAATAGAATGAGATGGGGAAAGGGAACTTGCCTTGTGTATGTGAGACCCACAGTTTGATTGACAACCTGACAATGAAAAAGAGAAAAAGTAAAAGGATAGGAGTGGACTAACATGATGGGTCAGTGCTGGATGGAGACAGTGAAATTATTCTGAACCAAGGTGGTTATGTAATTTTTCTTCCAACAAGTCACATCTGAGCTTTTTGCTCAGATGCTCTCACTCCAATGTTAAGGATGCAATGCAAAAGTGTGTTAAGATGCCAGTGGTAAGAGTTTTAAAAGGGATGGAGTTTGGAATATGTGTAAAGTCCAGAGAAAACTGGGTGGCAGAAGTTTAGAGGTCAAAGGCAAGCAACAAATGCAGGAATCAATCACGCAGAAGGAATGAAATAAAATGCTAGAGATGATTTTTTTTCTCAGAAAGGGCAAATACACTCCTTGTCCTGGTTCTTAGTATCACACAAGCAAGTACAGAGAACCAATTGCTGGTTGAACTCTATCAGGTAGCTTTCTCGAGTCCCTAAAGCCCAGTAACCAAGGCTAATGGGGTGGTGCTTACCTTGGCTATATTCCAATTGTGTTTGCACAGAGAAGATAGGGATCAGGGAAAACATGGACTAGAAAAGAAATAAGAGAGATGCTTGGCATTGTTTCTCGAAGATTGGCTGAGCCGAGGCATAAAGCCACTGGGAATCAAAACGGGAAATCCTAGCAGAAGGAGAATTAAAGTTATATAGAAAGGGAGATTGAAAAGAAGGAGAGTCAACACAATGTCAATTGACTGCACAATCCAAGAACAGACAGGAGAAGAGAAAATTTTCTCAGTTGTGTCTGAGCCTGGTCCCCCAGTTTGACATAGCAAACTACAGGAGGCATGGTCTTTGTGTTAAGATGCAAATGACCCTGATTTTTCAATGTCAACAAATTATGTTGGCAAGTTTCTGCCTTTCTATTTCTGCAACCTGATGTGAATAAGCAAATGAAGAGAAGGCAGTTTCTGAAAAGGCACAGGAAGTTTTGGAAAGCCACAGTTAATTCAGAAAGGTGATTTGGGGGCAGGGATTGTTGCCAGGAGAAACACAGGCAAATGCAAACAAAAGCAGCTCAAAAATCCACCTTTAGAGGACAGGGGTTTAAACCTACTACTCTCAGACCAGCCCACCTTGCTACTGAATCAGTGAAAAAATCCTGGCATCTGCTCATCTTCCTTGGGATTTTATTCAAGTAACATTCTGGCACCTGCTTATCCACAAAAACCACTATTTCTGTAGACAACAAAGCAGGAGACTCAGCATATTGTGCAAAGGTCAACCTGAAGAAAAATCCCACCTCTTTCTATTGCTAAGAGAAAATTCTGTTGTCTTTTTTTTTGTTTGTTTGTTTTTGGTTTTGGGGGCCACACCCATTTGATGCTCAGGGGTTACTCCTGGCTAAGTGCTCAGAAATTGCCCCTGGCTTGGGGGGACCATATGGGACTCCAGGGGATTGAATCTCGGTCCTTCCTTGGCTAGTGCTTAAAGGCAGACACCTTACCTCTAGCACCACCTCGCCGGCCCCAAAATTCTGTTGTCTTAAATCCAACAGGAAATGAAACAACCCCATCCCCCTAATATGGGAAATGGAGATTTCACCAAAGACATAGGAATGGACAGCACACATGTGAAAAAGTGCTCATCATTCCTTCTTATTGGAAAATGAAAATCCAAATAATGAGATAGCACTTCTCCCACAGGAGAATGGCTGGCAACAAAAAATGTCTAGAAACAAGAGCAGGAAAGGGTGTAGAGATAAAGAATCCTAGGAGTTCCATTGAGGGGAAGGTAAACTCATCCCATCTCTATGTTAAAGAGGACAGATTTGTAGTCTTGCATAAGGGGCAGAGGGCACATCCATCAACTATCTCTCATTCAATTCCTTAGTATCAAGTTCATTCTTTTTATTTTTTCTCAAGTTCATTCTTGATGCCACACAAATTACCTTGTTCAGAACTTTACTCTTGCCAAATGAGGATGATGAAGCAGATCTAAGGCAAAGCAAGCACACTGAATCATTGGGTGTTCTTACAGCTGACACTGGTAAGAGAGCACAAACTTCACAATGATGAGGCCCTGTTTAGGTCCCTAGCACTACCAGGTATGGTCCTGATTTCCTCCTATTCAAAATAGCCAATTATGGTTAGTACCCTGAATTAAAAAAAAACAACAAAAATATTACCTAATAGCTGGCATGGTTATGTTTTGACAGGATGAGCAGTAATTCAGAGAGCTGGGAATGATGGGTGCCATGGATTTGCCCCTTATTTAGTGCTTATGCCCAGCACCTGGTGTTTTGTGTTAGGACTGGCATGTAATACAAGGCCAAAGGCTGAAAGAAGCAATTGCAGAGGCCAGAATGGAGAGACATATGGAAAAGAGCATAATGGGTAGGTTAGTAGACAATAACGACTTCCTGGTAACCCTGAAGAAGAGAGAGAGGCCTAAGAAAGATAAGTATTTCACCCTGAGACTCTGCTAAGGATGGTCTGGTTCAGAGGTCAGACATTGCTTTTCAGGGGGCATTGCCACACTGGGAGCTCAAACACTTACCAGATTCATTCCTGCAGCAGCTCCCACACTACAGCTCTCAATTATATGGCATTTCCCCTGGCATCCAGCTGCCTCATTTGGGTACATGCATTTCTGCAGGACATTGGACCCCTGGGGGGCCAGCTGAGACTCAGCGGGAGCACATTAAAAGCTTATTGGGTGGAAATGAAGGAGAAGATTTCCCGTAGCTTGCAGCTCCCTGGCTGGGTTCTTGTATCCTGGGCAGGCACTAGAATGGACCCTGGAGAAGCAGCTGGACAACTGAGCTAGTGCCAGAAGCTGGATAAGAGGATTCGTCATGGGTCAGTCACAGGCGCTGTGCTCAGTAGCTGCCGGTGCTCTGTGACAGGCATGTTCTGATCAGAGGAATGAAGCTCGCTGCCTCCCCAGAAACCATGTTGATGAATCCTGCTGCTTCCTAAAGGACCAAAGCACTTTGGCAGGAGCTCTGAGAATGAGCTGGGCCACAAGAACGGGCAGACTTTTAGAATGGCAAGCCCAAGTCAAACCCACTTTGACGTCCAGGCTCTTGAAACTGTTTAAATACCCAGAGGTGAAGTGATGAGCAAAAAAAAAAATGGGGGCTTGCTGGGGTGGGGGGTGGCCATGATCAGGAAGTGACAGGAGTATCTTTCTGGAAGGCAGAAAGATCAGAATGTTAATCCCGGGTGAGCCTGGAACTGCTGTGATGGCCTTGGGCAAATCTCGTCAGCTCTGGCTGCTTTGTGCTCTTTTTTTTTTTTTTTTTTTTTTTTTGCTGGTTGAGGAGGGAATGAACCTGGCTCTGGGATCTCAACTCCAGCCAGGTCTAGGCCAGTCCAAATCAGCTAGGCTGACTCCCTCACTGCAATCCCACACACAGCTCCTTCTGCCTTCTCTGCTTTCTGCCTCAAGGCTTCTGCCCACCACAGAGGGAGGGGCTTTACCTGAGACGCATCTCACAACATCCTGACTCTCCCATCTTGGGACCCTTCCCTGGTTCCCAGCCCAGCCTTGATTCTAGGGAGAGTTCTGAGGTGGATGATAAAGGCAGAATTGCCCAGGGTCCTGTAGAATTATGTTTCCTGGTCATAGGGGCATGGAGCAGCTTTTATTCACCCTTTACATACTTTAACAACACCTCCTTTCACCCCAGTGTTACAAGAGGCATCAGACACTGGAGTTAGTGTTTTACACAAAGTTTCTTGTCTGGCCTCTATAGCATCAAAGACTTGGGCATTTGATGCATCTTCCTTCTGAGTAACTTTGGGAATTGGAACCTCACTGGCATTTCTTGGGGTGTCCCAAGAAGAACTGATCATCAACTTTGTGTCCATTTCCTCACAGACCAAGGCTCCCAGGAAGGAGGCAAGGGACCCCATGGGATCCAGTACTCCTCACTGTGAAAGTTTAGCTATGCAATGTATAGATATTTATTATTGACTCATTGGTTCTCCACAAGAACCCAGAGCTAAGTGACTTCTGCAAAATCTTGAGCTAGGGCAGTTAGTTTGTACCCGGAGAGTACCATGGTCATTTTTTAACTACTGGGATTATCTCAAGGTACTTCTCTGGACTTTTATTGACTTGCAAAATTTCAGAAGGCAACCTGGAATTAGTAGGTAAGATTTATGATTAGACATATGATGGTCAAGTGGCTCATGGTTTCTAGAATAGTAGATATGACTGGCATGCAGCAAACAGCTGCAAAGGAAAGGGCACAATTTTTCTTCTGTGATTTATTATTATTATTATTGTTATCAATATTTTTTTTTGGTTTAGTAGTTATACTCAGTGGTGCTTAACTTTTCTTGGTTCTGTAATCAGGTGTTACTCATGGAGGTGCTTTGGGGGAACAAACACAGTGTCCATTCTGGTGCCCACCCAGGAAACAAGCATGTGCCTGAACCCTTTTGTAACCTCTCAGCTTCCTATGTTGATTTCTTTTTTTTACTTTATATGGACATTTGTTACCTCTACAGGACTCCAGAAAGTGCTGGATATACCTGACATGCATGTCTACACCACGCTAAACATCCAGGAGCCTGGTGAATTAGAGGTGCTATTTGACTGGCATTTTTAATTTCCATCGACAAAGCCCAATGCTGTTTAGTATGAAACAAAGAGAGTCAATTTCTCATCCCTTTTGAAGGGTAAAAAAAAAAAAACACACACAAAACCAAAAAACTAGGTGTGTGTGGCCAGGAGAGAAAAGAGAGAAGAGTTGTAGAAAAGAGAGGGAGCGGGAAGAATATCTGGAATTGATTTTTGCTGTCCCCTTTGCTGTGGGGGATTCTTCTCTATCCTACAAAAGGGGTCAGTGGGTCAAGCCTGGTGCTTAATTGCCCCCGTATTCTTCAGGGTGCTGTACAGATCAGGCTAATCGTCCCACTTAAATAATTCAAATCACATTATGAGAAAGCTGCAGAGTCACTCCTGGAGAAAATAATAAGATGGCAGAAGGTGATGGGAACTGTGAGAAAAAGGTCTGACATAGGAAGGGAAAGACTTGAGCAAGCTGAGTACTAATCACTGTTATTCATTTAGAATCTGAAATCTTATAATGTAGCCTACAGATTTTCAGTATTGATGGGGCACATTCACAGGGGGCGGGGGCGTGATGAGTTTTTCTCAAGCCAGGCACCCAACAGCCTTTGAGACAAAACATGAATCTTTTCCTGGGGTTTCTCACAGGTCAGTTCTGCTAAATTCTCAGGATGGCAGAATGGAGAAGGTGATGGGATAGGGAGGAAGCACTGGAGCCAGAATTCGCAAATGAATACTGTTCATGACCTGTCCTGGACAGTTTCTATTCAGAACTGTGATTTGGTCCCTGACACTTAGTCCATCAGCTCTTGGCTGAACCCTGATCTCACCAGAGCAAGATAGCCAAGTAATGGGTCAAATCAGAGCAACGTGTTATATTTTCCTTTGATTTACCACAGGAAAAATTCTTCACCTCTCTGAAAACATACAATGGAGAGTTGATTCTTCTCCAAGTGTTTGCAGACCACATGTACAGAGTGGCTGGTCCCTGCAGACCAAAACATGGCAGGCACCTCTATATAATAACCACGGGACCTTTTTAACCTACCCACCATGTGGCAATATCTGAAATACAGACACTACATGAGTCTCGGTAGTTCTGGAGAAAATTGCAGGTAACCGTTCCATCTGCAAACATCTAGAAACCTGATGATGGGTTCATTAAAAAAAATCCAACTACAGAAATCAGGTAACAGGCATTGGGCTCACACCTCTTCTTCATATGCAATTATGGCCATAGCCTCTTAATTCAGTGGAATTACAGATTTCTCATAGGTAAGAAGGACAGCTTTGAAGTAGAGACTGTGGTATGTGGATACTAAATGGCATTGGATCTTGTGAGACATGGGAATTGCTTGAGTTTTCACCTTTGGTAACACATTAGCAACATGAAACTGGCCACAGGGAGAATGTCAATACTATACTAGGTGATCCCAAACTTCCTTAGCCTAGAGCTTCCTTTTCAAGGCAGAAAAAATATCACTCCATGTACTTCTATGCAAATAAAGACAAATTGCCCCACCTCCTTATACATGAATTTACTACTGGACCTCTGAAATTCTGTGGCCCCTGGCAGTGGTATTATAATCATGAGATGCTCAAGGACACCAGTCTCACCCAGACCTACTCTCAGAACTTGTTGCTAATCATTGACTATTACAATACTGGCTAGAAAGATATAAGACATGACACATTATTTTCCTTAACCCTCTATGCCTCAAAAAGAGGCTGTGTAGCCTGCTGTGAGCACTCAAGATGTGCCAGAGAGGCCACAGTTGAAAATGACATCAATATGAGATGTCATGACTTGAGACTGAAGAACCAGCCTCCTATACATGAAACCTCTGAAAAAACCTGGGGGCAGGCAGGGAGGAAGTTTGAGCAATGCTACTTCAGTGCACGTTGGCCTAACTCAGGTATTTTTAGAACCAATACCAGAACACACACACACACACACACACACACACACACACACACACACACATTATGACTGTGTAAGTAGCTTTACCAGTTTAGTATTTTTGATTGCAAACAATATGAAATTCAATGCCCTGAGCTGGCCTTAATGACTGTTATATTGGAAAGACCCAGAATAGACTGGCTTTAGGGACAGTTTCTTTCATAGGTTCTTAACTCCATGCCTGTGTTTGTGAGATATCTGTGTTCTATATGAAGAACATTCTGGATAAATTCTCTGTGAGTAGCTGCATTGGGCAGTGAAAGCTTCTCTGTTCTCTGTGTTTGTCACTGTTCTGATGCACTTACCCTCTGAAAGGCTTCATCTCTTAAGCTTCATGCCTAGGCCAACCTACTCCATCTTCATGTCCCTAGACTTTAGAGCTAAGAAGAAGAGAGTGGCTGTCAGGTACAGTTTACTCATATCTTACTCTCCTGCCTTCCCAAGCAAAAAACAGGCATTCTTGGCAAGACAATAAGGAGGAGGGTGCTGAGAAGCATTAAGGGTTTTAGGAATACAGTTATGCCCTATACCTGTCCCTTGACTTATCTTAACAAGCCCCTCCACCCTTGGAGAAATCAAAGTAAGTTGAGGCTGTTCTTAAAAGAAACAAAAATTATATTGCCCTTTATGGAAGGGAAGCTTTGGGCTACACTTGGTGCTCAAGGGCGTACTCCTGGCTCTGCACTCAGGGATCATGCTTAGCGAGCTTGGGGAACCATATGGGTGATGGATATTGAACTTAGGTTGGCTACAAGCAAAACAAATGTCCTATCAATGTTACTATTACTCTGGCCTACTGTACTGCTCTTTCCATTCCAAAAAAAGAAAAATGCGTGCAGATAGAATAGTAGGAATGAGGTGTCAACTAATGTTAATCTAGAGAAATCTATTCCCCTGGACTATGGATCCAGCTCATTGCTCCTTAATGGAAAGTCAAACATGACACTGTTCTTATTCCCAGTTCCCTGCCACCCACAGCTCTGAATAAGGAAGTTCGTCAGCACCCAGTCTCTGCTCTCTATCTCAGTTTGTCCTGGAGAAGTTATCAATGGCCTGTTTACAAGTCAGCCAAATTGGTTTGGAGTTTCTCCCTTAAAGAACAAAGAATAACATTTTCTTGGAAACTCAAGCCATGCCATCTATCTCTGTCAGAAATTCTCCCACATAACATCAAAGTGGAGTGTCACTACATGTTACTAATGAGAAATGCTCTTGTCTTTGTCTCTGGGGGCAGGAGAGGAACAGACCAACAACTCAAATCAGGAAACAAAACACCAAAGCCACCGAAAAAGGGACAGTGTAAGAAATACCCCCCTCCAAATACACGTCAGTCTTTTCTCCCCTATACCTTTGCTAAGTTTTCTTGAAAACAATGATGCATTTTATTCTTTCTCTTCCTTTTAACTGCTCTGAAATCTCATTGCACTTACTTCAAAGGGTGATCAAGTGTAAATTTTACACTATGCGAATTGTTGACGTACATTAAGCTTTTATCAAATGGACAAGGCTTTAGTAGGGGTACATTTCTCCCCGGACAACTTAAAAAAAGAATGGGAAAGTAATCTAATTGAAGTAAGTTGGGGCCGGAGCAGTGGCACAAGTGGTAAGGCATCTGCCTCGCACATGCTAGCCTAGGACAGACCGTGGTTCAATCCCCTGGTGTCCCATATGGCCCCCAAGCCAGGAGCAATTTCTGAGCGCAAATCCAGGAGTAACCCCTGAGCGTCACTGGAAAACAAACAAACAAAAAAATAACTATGCACACAGTCATGGCCTAATGATTTTGATAGACTGTTTCTGCCAGGCCTCCCAGGTAGGAAGAAGTGTCATAAAAAGTCAGTCTAGAAATGCCTCACTAATCTCCAACTTGACATTTGCCAACATCTTTTGGGTTAATGGGTCAGATTCAAAGCAAAAAGAAAGCAGTCAAAGTTAACTTCATGGGACAAGAGTGGTGGTGCAGTGGTAGGGCATTTGCCTTGCACACGCTAACCTAGGACAGACCACAGTTCGAACTCCCAGTGTCCCATATGGTCCCCCAAGCCAGGAGCAATTTCTGAGCACAGAGCCAGGAGTAACCCCTGAGCATCAGCGGGTGTGACTCAAAAACAACAACCAAAATTTAACTCCAGAGACCCCTAGAATAGGTATCCGGGATGTTTTTCTCTACACTAAGACTCCAGTCATCTCATTTTTCCCCTGATGGATGCCTAACAGTCTCACATCTGGTTTTCCAAGTTCCAAATTTTGACCAAACTGAAGGCAGGCAATTAGAAAACCAAAGTGGAAAGGCTGTTAGCAAACAGGAGGCTAGTATAGAAGTGGGGAGAGTGGCAATCATTTATTCATTTAACAAATATTTAATGAATGCCTACAATTTGCCAGGCAGGGTGATAAGGCAACAACATGAAAATCATAACTGTGAGTACAGGATTGTAAAATAAGACATAAAATGCTGCATCAAATGTAAAGGTCTAGAACCATTTAGGAAAAAAAAATCTGAGAAAGATATTTTAGAGAATGCCCAGTGTCCTTGAAGAAATGCAATAATACCACAGACATTTTAAGGAGACTGAAGCAAAATAACTTTTTGCACATGATAAATGGGTTAAAAAAAGAAGAGAAGAGGGTTTTTTCTTCTTGTTTTGCTATGAGATCAACTGAGCTATGAATTGTTAAGTATATGGAGACTTTCCTAATATTTCTCCTCAATATTCGCTTCCTTGCCTGCTTTCCTACTTACAACCTTCTAGGTGGGGGGCTCTGTTCAGATCCTAATCAGTAGGTGATTAGCCGGGCAGTCAGCTGGTGGGCTCTTTATTTTTGAACAAGACATTTTTCTTGCTGAAGATCTAGCAAGTCAAAGTTTACCTTTTGCTCACATGGCTCCACCCTTAGAAAATTTGGAATAAGATAAAGACCAAAGATTCTCCTGAACAAAGTGATGGGATAACAAATGCCCAAAGACAATAAAAACAAAGAACATGAGGATTAGTATTCTGTAGGAAACATGCCACTTGAAGGGACAGGGTGACAGGACAGGGAGGGGGGCAACAATTACGGTGGAAGAAAGTGCTTAACCAGAAGGAGGAGGAGGAGATGTGAAAGGTGGTAAAGTGATATGTATAAAACCCTACCAGTACCAGTACTGTAAACCACAGTGCCAAAACTAAAAGGGGAAAAAATAGTGCCTCTTATAGAAATAGACTAATAGGGGAGAGGCAAATGAGGGACATCAAAAAAGGAAAGTGGATACTGGTGAAGAGATTAATTTTGAAATATTTATGAGAAGCCCAATAAGAAGAATTTTTATAAGTTTATAAAAAAGCAAAGCAAAGCAAAACAAATAGCCAAAGAAAACACATCCTAAGGACAAAGGATCCCATTACAATGAAGATGTCCCTGGGTCCTAGAAAATCAGTTTTTTGCCAGTGATTCCAGATCTACCACAGTTGCAGAAAATGAACAGAAATTCTTGGCATGCTTATGATCAAATCCATGTTTACATAATTGAAATGGATAAGTGAAGAAAAATATGTGGAGGGTAAAACCCTATTTGAGGAGACAGGATGGAGTGATAGTGCAGTAAGATGCTTGCTTTGTTTGTGGCTGACCCACATTCCATCTTCAGCTTTCCATAGGGTACACTGTACTCTGCCAGGAATGACCATTTAGTGTCAGGAGTGAGCTCTGATAAGCACTGCCAGGTTGTGACCCCAAAACAGAAACACATAAAAACCTAATTTGAGTGAACAGGTATCTGATTCTCACTTGGTATTTTGCTATCAGAAATTAAAGGTTATTTGTAGTTCTTGCCATAGCTACCAATGTCTGTTGCATAGTAGCATAGAAATGAGGTTTGTTTCTTTAACTAAAGAATCCTTGCCTACACAGCGAGAGCAGGACAGAACTGAATGGCTTCAAACTTTTACAAGTGTTTTGTAACTGAGCGGAAAATCTGCTGTGAGAAATATTGAAATGGTTGGGGAATCTAAAGTATATTGTTATGATTATTCTTCTGCATTTTAAGTTGCATATACTTAATGGAGGCAAGGATGTATGCGACTGCCAGTTTGGCAAATCCCTCTAGAGAGAGAGAGGAGTATCTTTAAGAGATGTCAAGATAGAATTTATTTTCCTTGCTTTCCATTTCAGCTACAGGAAAAAAGAAGTCAGCTTCTGCTCACGACTGATCAGATTAATACAATCTATAATTTTAGCATTAGTTACAGAAGCCCATCGAACAAACGCAAACCATCTCCAGTGCAAAGGAAGCACATTTAAAGAGATTGGACTCTCTGGGGGTTGCCTCGGTGATGGGGTGGGAATGTGTGTTAAGAGAAGGAGCATTTATGTTATAGCACAGAATAAAGGGAAGCCTTATCTCCTAATCATCTCCAAAGCTCTTGAATTAACACCTGATCCACAACAAGCATGCTCCATGTTGGATGGCATCAAGAGTGGGTGTTTACAGAGAAAGTCTGAAATCTGTGGCATGCTGCGATTTCCAGAGTCAATCACTCAAAAAATAAGTGATATGAAATGAGCTTTGGGAGTTGGGGTGTTACTCATGCCTCTGTCTTCCCAGACTCAGCCAACGCTATCCCAACACCCTCACTTGACCTCAATTCTGTAAATTGCATAAGTGACCAAAAATTCCCTTCCCTGCAACTATTTGGAAATCACAAGATATGTTCATAAATAGGTTTCTGTTCCAAGGAGAACATACACACTGCAAGAATGCAGTTACCAGGAGGCTGTGGAGAAGGTAAAGGTTTTAAGGTGGCTTGATAGTATGGTCTTTCCAGGAGTTAAAAGCAAAACAAAACAAAACAAAACAAAACAAAACACAAAACTTAGGAAATTAAACTCCTTGCCTTCTAGGAATATTCAGGACTACAGAAAGAGCTCAGTGACAGATCACTTGTCTTGGTTTCGTTCCAAGTTGCCCAAACCAAACAGAAAAATCAGTGTACCAGAAGGAAAAGGATAGATATAGCACTCATTTTGTGTAATATATATGAGAAGGAGAGAGTATAGTAATAATACCCCAAAACAATAAAGACTAGGGCCAGGAGGACTAGTTTATACAGGGAAGCTTGCCACAAATAGTAGAGAAGTGAATTAGAGTAAAGATGAGAGAATTGTGACAATGATAGTCACTCTGGACAAAAACTAGGTGATGGAATGGGATAAAGTGATATGCATGATACCCCTTCAGCAATAATATTGCAAACCAAAGTGCCTAAAAGGAAAAAAAGGAAAAAAAAAGGAATGTGGGGGTTACCTGCCACAGAGCCAGGCAGGGGGAAGGGGGAGATATAGGTCTTGGGAACTGTGTACTAGTGCAGGGGTGATTATTGGAATATTAGATGAGTGAAAGACAAGCAATCACGAACAACTTTGTAACTGTGTGTTTTATGATGATTTAATTAAGTATTTATTAATTAAAAATAAATAACAAAAACGTCAAAAGAAACAACTCAGAATACTTCGCATCTTCTGTATAGGAAGCAATTCTTATCAAGAACAGAGAGAACCTTATGATGTCAAAGAGTCTGTTTAGAAGGAAAATGATTTCAAAAAGAAATGAATGAAGCATCTCTATGACCAAATTTGATCCTTAGGTGTTGGCACTAAAAATTAAAACCAAATAAATAAATAAATATTTATGACCACAGGATAATAAGCTGTTTTGTGGCCATTTAGTGTTAGCCAGAGAATGAGCTTCACAGAATAGGAATCATTTTGGAATAATTTTCTAGAAGTGTCTACATTTAAATTTCTCTTACTAAACAACACCTACTTTAGTATGCTAAAAAGGAACCCCAATAGATTAAAAAACAGGCAAAAAGAATTCCCCAAACCTTATAAACCTACCCTAAGGCCTCAGACAGTCATTATTATTTTACCAGGACCATTTTCAAAGTACAAGAGAAAATTGATTGTTTAAACAATATTATTTAACAATCTCCTATTAATTGACATTTCCCAGTTGTTGGGTTCAACCAATTACATTAGCCTTTAAACACCCGGGGTACTTCCATAATTTTTAATAAAAATGGTCATTTTGCTAGGTTTAACTTGCTAAATAACAGTATTAATTTCAATAAAGCAATTAGCACATTTACATAATTTGATATTGTTATTTTAATAGAGCACAAGAGCTTTAAAAGGCCCTTTCTAATAGAGGGAAGAGAATAGAGGCATATTCACATGCAAAAACTAAACTTTAGCTTTCTCATAAAATGTTAATAATAATAACTCCTTCAGAAATAAGTGAAATTAGAGAGCTAAGTCAGTAGTCAACATTCTTCAACATTCACCTCTGGACAATGAGTCAAGGGGAGAAAGGGCATTTACTCCCACTGAGACTGTTTTCTACCTAATACATGGGAAACGTGATGGTTAGGTTTTCCACAACTTTGAGTGATGGAGCATCTTGGAGATCATGAATAGACATAAGGATGTTTAATTATTAATAAAGGAACGCTCAAAAAATAACAATGGGATTATAATTGAAAAGATTCTGCAAGAGACTAGGAGATGGTTCGAAGGGCTGAGTTGCATGTAAGAGACTGGATTCCATTTCCAGCAATCTAGAAGTCTCAAAGTAAATGAAACAAAAAAACAAAAGATGCTACAAGTACCATATTGTGATCTTGGGTGAGATGGCCAGTGCCAGGCATCCTACTTTGCTTGTTATGTCCATTGGAACAGAATTTGGGTCCTTTTCTAACTATGTGCTGATCCTGGATGCAGAGATTGGGTTTGCCTTTTCTACTTCTTATAGGGATTGCCCATAGCCAGGAACCCTTATTCTTCCCACAGACTTTGTCTCTGGAGCTGAGCTGGATTTCACTTCTGTTTTATATGGAGGTGGTATTCATTGCACAGGCTGTGGATGAGGCCCAGCATGAAACAGTTTTTCTGGATCATTCTTTGTCTAAGGAAGGAAGACTCATATCATGAGTAAGCAGGGCTGGGGTACTTGATTTTTATTTCCATAAGGAGAAGGTGGGAGGAAGCTTGTTCTCATCTTCCTAGACCTCCTTGAGATAAATCTTGCAAAATACCAGGATGAGGGAATTAGATTGGGTGGAGGAAAAAAAATTTTCGAGTTAAACCTCATTGCAACATTTTTTAGAGCCCCATCGATCAACATAGTCTTGCTAGCAAAGCAATGTGTGTTTGAAACGCTTTCCCAGGTAGCAACTCAGTCTAGATATAAGCTGGGTGGCCTGCGTGGCATACTCATGCCCTCTCATTTTGCAAAAGGAACTGGCTCTCTAACACTATTCTCATTTTAAAATGGACTCCCAAGATGGTCAATGAATCCAAATGCAAACCGTGACCAGAAATGCAGAGCTGAGTGGCAGGTCTGAGCAAACCTACCTAGCTGATAAGCTATGATGTTCCCCACGTCTCTTTTTCCAGAGTAGATAAAACACAAATTTGTGAAGTGGTTCTTGATGAAGTGAAGAACTCATTGGGAGACTCAGCAAGATATGATAAAAGCCATCATGGTGAAAAAGTGATGGGTTCATTACTGATTCTGCTCGACCTATTCGACTTCATTACACCCCTTAAAAGCATTAAAACACACAACTTTTGCATCAACACTGCTGGGATTTCTTCAATAAAACATATTTATTAACCTCTCATGAAGACTTACTCTTTCAATTAATTACCAACAATAAGAATTCTAAGCAATCAATTTTCCAGGATAGAATTGAAAGCTAGGGGAGTTTGGGCCTTGCAGCATATCCATGGTCATTAGCAAGTCTGCAGAATGAAGAACAAGGTATTGACATTGACATGATCGAGTTTGGAATGATTCTATTTTTAAAATAAAAGGTGGGAGGAAGAAGGAGAAGGAAAAATAAATAAACTCCTCTGCTTTTTTACTTCTGAACATGGTATAAAACTATATTTTTTTTAATTGTAGATCATGAAACTAGAATTCAAAGAGCTCACATATAAATAGATTGATAGAAAGCACTTATTGTAGGCATATATGGAGAGAGAGGGAGAGAGAGAGAGAGAGAAAGAAAGATAGAGAGAATAAAAGTCCAGGTTGAAGTTATCTTCATTTATTTGAAGTTATATTTAAAACAAATGCTCTAAAAGTTATACTATAATGTATAGGTTATGTGTATATAAAATCATGCAACTTTTAAAGTACTGGTTCTAAAAGGGCATATATATTTGAAGTACATATACGATATATGTATATAAAATATTTTTATGAAACTTTTTTAGAGTTACTGTTTTAAAGATAACTTCAAAAATGAGATCTTGCTTTGGGAATGTGTCTGACACTGTTAATCTTGAGGACACGCATGCCTTCACCAGCTAGCATGCGTTAGCCTAGACAGGTAGCAATAGCGCTAAGTATCATGATTATAACAAAGGTTATAAAGAGATGTGCAGGGCATGGGAGTCCACCTGGCAATGTTGTGAATAAGCTCTGTGGCTTGGGGCAAAAATTCTAGGCAGAAATCAATCACAAGCAAAACAGAGGGGAAGAATTTAGGTAAAGAGAGACATTGCAGGCTGAAATCCCAGTAGGAGAGTGCATGAGCTTCTCCTCTGAGAAATGGAGAAAATTGAGAAATGGTGGAAGAAAGTGATGGGAGGAGTTACAGTTAGAAGCTAAGGTAAGAGGGAATTAGATGGCCTCCAGATCATGCTCAGCACCCCCAATGGGAGACAGATGCCAGCAGAGTCCCAAGAACTTCTTTGGGAAGTTGCAGTCAAGAGAATAAAGGGATGCCAGAGTCTGACAGCTATTTGTGGGGATAAAACAAGTTTATGCACATTAGCCTGAAAACTCCAAACTGGCACCTTGTTAAATAAGCACTGAATGTAGGTTAACATATAATTGCCATCATTCAATATTTGTTGGAGTCTAAACAAATATGCCTGATCGATGGAAACTTACTATTTAAAGATTTTCAGATCCTTCAGATCCTCTTTATATGCACATAAGATTTCAGAAATATATATAGGTATGTGTACATTTCTATAGATATTATTCTAGAACTTTTCTCAATAGTTATTTCCTTGAAGAAAGCCAAACCCAAATAACTGCTTTAAAAAGTCTATTTATTTTAAACCTTATCTTAAAAACTATGCTTGCATCAATCCAGCAGAACAAAACACAACCATCTTTGAGATATTTTTTGAAAACGGATTTTAATAGGAGTCAGTTTTGTGCCTTTAATTAAAATTACAATTGATGAGAAGTACCCATTGGCAGGAATACAACAAACTGCCCTTTAATTTACTAGGGAATAGATGTAGTCTTATTAAAAATTATTAATTGAAAAGAGAACACTGAAGCATGTATACAATTTCTAGATCCTGGCGGGTTGAGAGGATGGTTCCCCATTGCACACCCTGCAGAGGGTGAACTGTATCACCTCCTGAGTTCATTTTATAAGCTTGGTTCAAGCTACTACCTTCATTTCTTCCCTAAATCAGCAAGCAAGGTGTTTTCAAGTCAGTGTACTCCCTTAAATTTCTATCTCATTGCTTGTCTCTCTTTCTTTGCTTATTTCCACTCTGGTGAAGACTATGTTCTCTCTCAAAAAACAGACTTCTTTGATTCTCTTCCCTCACATCTTTCCAAGTAAAAATTACCTTGCTTCACCAAAACGAAAAAAATAACAATAAATCAGTATGCCTCTGGCTATCTAGGAACTTGGAATGTGTTCTTACCTGTGTCTAAATTTTTCCCAGGGTTTGTGTGTGTTGGGTTCTATCTCAGTACAGACAAAAAGGAAGTCTTGCCTGAAATCTCCACCTAAAATGACACCCCACTTTCTCCCATTTAAGATCCCTTTAAATTGAAGGTGCTAGCCAAAAGGCAATCAGTGAACTTTTATTTTCTCTTGCCCAAGCACCTAGATGGCCACATTAAGTATTCAATACAACATTTGTGAAACGAAGAAAAGAACCTCTCATGTTTTTTTAAATGCTGTTTTACAGACACAGGTAATAGAAGTTTCAAAGAAAATGCCCGAAGTCACTTTAGTATATACATAGGAAATGGAGCTTCTTGCCATATATATGTCCTTTCAGAAAATTTTGATCATGACTTTAATGTCCAAAGAGTTGCAGAATATCATGAATGTAATTAGATGAAAATTTTCCTTAACATCAAGGCAAGAATTAATTATGACTGAGAAAATTATGACTGAGAAAAAGTTAGATGCTCTCCACTGGGCTTTCAAAACTTTTAAAACAGATATATATTTGTTAGATGACCTCACTTAGAACTCTAGATTGAATTGTCAATAAATAAAAAAAAAACTCTGAGCATATGCAAAGTTTCTTTGTGCTTATAAAATATTCAAATATTAAAAAATTGTCGTTTTCAAGTCATGAATAAGAGTGCCATTTAGGAGAGGCAAGATGTCCTGAAGCCCAAGAGCATTGCCTCCTTGCTCTGCCATTGACTGACAAAGATGCAATGAGCTGTGGAAAGTGAGAAAGGATGAGCAAAGGAAATCTTGCTATAATTGACTTAGTGCCAACAATTTTTCTGGATAAATGACGAGGTCCCCAGGAACCCTAGATCCAGCAGTTACTACCAATCACTCAATATCCACAAGGCAGTGGTTTTTGTGGATTTTGATCTTAGCAAGTATGACTACTAAAATTTACAGCTCTCCCGGACTCTGCCGTGATAGTGTTATTTGAGGTCCAGACATCCAATTTGGGTAAATGAAATCTTATTTTCTTTCAGACTTGCTCATTCATCAAAAGTCCACCTGGTGCCAATTACATGGCAGCATGGTGCTAAGTGCCAAGGATGCTACAATGAAACTGTTAGTCCCTGTTCCTAGGAGCCAAGAATTGAGCAAGAGAGACCAAAAATCAGCAAAATTATGAAAGACATATGCTATGAAGGAAATACAAAGAGTGATGAGTTGCAAAATGCAGGAAGTAACATCATCAGTTCCATGGGCAAGGAATTCTTGCTGTTGTTTGTTCATCCACTCAATAGATCTTTACTGAACATTTACTCAATGCTCATTGTAGAACCTGACATCCCAGTCAATGAATCATCAGGAATCTAGAGTCTGATGAAGCCAGAGCAATAGCACAACAGGTAGATGTTTGCCTTGTACATGGCAGATCTTAATCTGATCCCCAACATTCCATATACTTCTCCCTCTCAGAGTGATCTCTGAGTTCAGAGTCAGAGTAAGCCCTTGAGCACATCTGAGTGTGACCCAAAACATAACCACCAAAAATTTATAGCCCTATAGAGTTCAGATTCTTAGGGAGGACAGGACATAGAAGATAAAGAATAGCGTGCATTATTGTAGCGGTAGTGAGTGCTCAGAAATAGGAATAAAGCAGAGTACTGAGCTGGCCACTCTGGTTTCTACTGTAGGGTCAGATGAGTTCCTATATATATGTGATATTTGAGACAAGCTGAAGGAAATGCTCAGGTCTAGGAGACAGAGTACAGGGCATCTTCCAGATGGCTATTGACAAAGGACTTCAGGAACAAAGTAGGCTTCTTGTGTTCATTCATTTATTTTAGAGGTGCTCATGGAGACCTACTAAATACTTGGAAAGCACAAGTAGAAATAAATTTTGGAAGGCACAGTAGAAATAAAGTGTGTGTGTGTGTGTGTGTGTGTGTGTGTGTGTGTGTGTGTGTGTGTGTGTGTGTCTAGAGACTTATCAGTATGTTTGAGGGATAGGGAGAAATTAAAGGTGTAACCTTGAAGTGGGAAGATCAGAGAAGTTAGTGAAGCCTAAGGGTGAAGGGCTGTCAAAGTCATTGCAATGACCTTGCCATGCATCATTGCCTGTGTAATGGGAGCCCCTTGAAGGCTGAGAACAGAACAGGGGCTTATCATAGTGTAACTGGCGCCCTCTTGCGGTTGAGCTGAGGAGCAGCAGATGAGCCAGATGCAAGGGGAGGCAAAGAGGAACAAATTCTACTGACAGGGAAGTTTAGAAAAAAGACAAAGAAACCCTCAAGATCATTAAGATACTGCCCAAGAGAAAGAGTGTCAAGAGATAAAGATGCAGGGAGAGGCCCTATGAAGCAGGCCAACTGGATTTCATTCTGAATATTAGGCAAGACATACATACATTGCTTGTTTTGTAAAATAAATCCTGCTTCCAGGCAGACTCCCCACTGTCCTTGCAATGCTTCTCTCTGCTAAGTTGGCTCTAGCCAACAGAGAGAAAAGTGTGGTTTCTAAGCATTGACTGGGGGAAAAAAAGTCCCTAAAACCTCATGTGTATTTAATGACAGATGCAGTGATTACAGTGTTAAATCCTTCAGGGATAAAGACATCTAATACCTTATTCGAGTTCCAAAGAGGGTTTATTTTTACATTTGGCTGCTTCATCATAGTTACTACTCCCCCACCCCCACCACAACTCCTTATTCTGACAGCCCACACAGAAACAAAAAAACATTTTCTGTGCCTATGCAAAGGGAAAAAAACGCCCTGGTATACCTGCCCACCCTTTAAAATTTTATTTATATCTTCTAGATAGTGGCACCTACCTTTTTCATAGAATCTTGGAACATGAATCACTTTGTTTTACCTTATATTTCTATGTCTTTCTACAAACTGAGAAAAGAAAAAAAATGTACGGCTCCCAGGGGCCAAGTGGTCTCAGGTGCATTGGGTGGAGAAAAAGTGATCAGAAACTAATACCCAAGCCAAAGGCAATAACAATAGAATCAAGAGACCCAAACTATAACAAGCTAAACACAAAATGGACTTGTTATACTGGTAGACTTGGATATAAGGGTGGAGGTCTGGGACACATGCTGGGAACTCTGGTGGAGGAAGAACAACACTGATGGTGGGATCGGCCTTCATTCACTGCCACTATGTGCCTGAAATATGAAAACTATGAAGGACTTGTAATTCATAATGGCCTCCATAAATAATTAAAACAATAACCAAAAAATCCATTTTCTGAAATAGGAGAAAAGGAATTAAGGTCAAATTAAGGTTTTCTAAAAAAAAAACAAAACTTAGTGTGTAAAATAAAAATGAGATTTTTATTTTTCAACTCATTGTGATATAATTCTACTCTTTTCTAATCCACAAGAAGGATCTGTGATCTCTCTCTCTCTCTCTCTCTCTCTCTCTCTCTCTCTTTCATTTTTCCTCTCTCCTCCCTCCCTCTCTCACCCCCCTTATTGCTTCTTTCTAACAAAATGAGCAGCAGTGGATTCTGGCCACATCCTCCTCCTTGACCTCAAGAAGCCTGGTTCAAGATACTCCAAGAGTTACTTTTATCTAATGGGTTCAAATGATTCCTTAGACCAAATATTAACAGCTAATCATGCAGCCATCTATAGCCACATGCTTGCTGACACCAGTAATTGTCCGCTTGTAGGAATCTCTGCCAAAGGGAAGGCTGAAGTGACATGCTGAGTTTGGCTGAGTGAGACACATACAAGCTTAGAGACACATGGGGATTCATAGCTGGAAGCCCACAGGGGAGATGCCCCTCCAACATCTAGAACTCAACCAAGTCCCCGAACATCAGTGCAGCTTTGGCCATGTGATTTCTACTGATTGAGTAGAGCAGGATGGCCCAAGGACTGCTTTCATGTATGAGTTGAAGAAGCAACGCCGAACGTTTTAGCAGCACTTTGCAGTGGGCTTCTTCCCTCCCCCTGATCTTTGATACAGCTTATCTGGAATCTTCAATCATTGTGAAGATGATAAAATAAAGCCTGTCAAGAATTGCAAACTCCCAAGATCTTCATTTACTAATCCCGGACACTTGTGAATATGTGCCCTGCTATGTTGGAGAAGGATTTTGCTGATGGGATTAAAATAAAGGGTCTCCGTGCTGGACATCTAGTGTAACTGAGCATCCTCAGGTGTGATTTTGCCATCCCCTAGGGTCCTCTGAGCATGCCAGGAGTGATCCCTGAGCACCAATGCGTGCCCCCCCCAAAAAAAACAAAAGATTAATAGCCTTGAGGAAAAAGATGAGTTCAAATTATCTATGTGGGTAACAGCAACTCCAGAATCCTTATACACAGAGAATGATCAACTCCACACCTACAGTATGAAGAGGAAATACATTTGTGTGTATTTTAAAATCACTCTTAGGGGCCATGTGTTAAGGTGACAGAAGAAAAACTCAAGGATTTTAGCTGAATTTGAAACAAAATGAAACTACTCCCAATTTTTGTTTTCCTTTTTTTGTTTTTATTTTTTTACTCCTCATTTTGCTCAGGTAATATATTACGTTTTTGAAAACCTGCTAAGTAATGATAGATGATTATAATAAGTGATTTCTCTGCAAATGGAAATGTGGATTAGGTATACATCAAACTAATAAATGACTGTAGGACAAAAGGTCTTAAGGCTTTTTAATTCCTTAATTCTCAAGTAAGTAGGACCCAGATGAGACATACGTTTCTCCCCTGAGAAAATAAAATAATTGGACTACTAGATAGATACAGAGATTTGCTAGGCTAAATACATGTGCCTCTTCCGGAATAAATTCTCATTTGCAGTAGATTATTGCAGATTTCATTCCAGTCCAATACACATCCAGATTCTCTTTGGCACAGTGCTCATTCATCTGGCTTCTCTTCTGAGTAATGTGCACTACACTTCAGCAAAGAAGGGAACGAAAAGCTTTGCTATCAGAGGCAAACAATCATAAATCGCCCCTTCCTTCTACTGGGTTCTACTTCCACTTCACAACGCCAACATCAGCCCCCGCCAGTATTTTAAATGATGGCCTCACATTCAACCGAGAAGATGCATTATTCTCCCTCTCCTGAATACCTCTTCTGAGCAGACGTGCAGAAATAAATAAATGCAATATTTCAGAGGGAAAAACTGTTAGTGAATAGAATCCTTTCACAAGCAAAGCAATCAGATGTAAGCATCTGCTAGAACTCCTCAGTCAGAAAAAGAGGGTGGGAAAATCACTTAAGTATCAACAATAAATTCAGTTCTGCAAATGCACTGTGGGCTTTCCTACTAGGGGGTTGGGCATGGGTGTCCTAGCACAGTGAGTGGATGTTTGACTTTTGTCATCCTCACTACTTAGAAATGGTCTCAATCATACTATAGAGGAGAACCATCTTTTCTATAAACTCTGTTCTGAGAGCCAAGATGATACATTGGCTCAAGATGCAAGCTTTGACAAGTTTTTAAATGTGTAAAGCTAGGATTTTATGTGTGTGTAAATGAACATATTTGTGAGAGATATTAAGCAATTTAAGGTCAACCAAATCTACGCTTTTCTCTTAAATTAGACGCTAAGAGCTAGCTTCCCCTAAAAGGAATTAATGTAAAAGCAAGAGGCTAGCCTTTCCCTTGCCATATTTTTGGGAAAACATCTAAGATACAAAGCTATTTCTTAGAAACTTGGCTCTGGGGACTGAAGTGATAGTATAGCAGAGAGGGCATTTACTGGGTTTGAGCCCCAATACCCGTATGGTCTCCTCAGCCTGCCAGAAAAAAATTCATGGCCCAGAGCCAAGAGTAACCCCTGAGCACTGCTGGGTATGGGCCCCAAACAAAATAAGTTAAAAATGAAGGGAGAGGCCTAAATGATAGTACAGCAGTAGGACGTTCGCCTGCATGCAGAGAGCCCAGACCCTGGTTCTTTCCTCAGCGTCCCATATGATCCCTAAAGCTTGCCAGGAGCTTTTACTGAGCACAAAGCCAGAAGTATCCCTGAGAACCGCCGGATATGCCCCATCAAAACCAAAAACAAACAAAAAAGATAAAAAGAAAATTGGCTTTGGAACTGCTTAGAGATTTTACTAAACAATCAAGAAACATTCTGTAAATGAGCCCACTTATAGTTTGTAGGCCACAAATCATCCCCAAACACCTGGCCACTGCACTCCCTTTCCACAAGCCTCTTTTTCTAATAGAGGAATCCCTGGTGCTGTGCATTCTGGGAAACACTGCTCTAGAACAGAGTTTTGTCACCTGGAAATGCCTGATGGGTCTGACTGGGTCACTCTTGGTCATGGAGGGATGAGGCTGGGCCATGGCTGGATTCTGCAAGTTAAACAATCCGCAGGAGCACTCCCTCAGGGTTGAGATACAAATTATAAATTCCCAAGAGTGTGCACTGATTGGAACAATCACCTTAGCTGGAGAATCAGCGTTCTCACTCCCAATGCTCCCGTCATGCTCGAGTAGATCCTTTTTGCGTATTTTATGACAAACACTTGGGTTTGAATGAGGGATGCAATACCAACTCATTGTCCAAGGCTCAGGCTACATGTTGAATATCACCCTGCATTTGTTATTGGTCCACAAAACATTCACACTGCCTTCTGCCTCCTCCAAAGAGGCCTCAGTTTCCCTCCGAAGGAAACACCATACAAGCTGTTCCAGGCATGTCTGCAGCTCAGGACAAAGCTGAGTGCCAACCCTATTATCTTACTGTGGTGTGAAAAATCTCAATGCTTGTCCTCATCCCACCCTATCCACAAAGAACTGTCTTTCCTTTCTTTTTTTTTTTTTTTTTTTTTTTTTTTTTTTTTTTTTTTTTTTGGGCCACACCCGGCGGTGCTCAGGAGTTACTCCTGGCTGTCTGCTCAGAAATAGCTCCTGGCAGGCATGGGGGACCATATGGGACACCGGGATTCGAACCAACCACCTTTGGTCCTGGATCAGCTGCTTGCAAGGCAAACGCCGCTGTGCTATCTTTCCGGGCCCACTGTCTTTCCTTTCAAGCCTTCTGATAACTCACTGATAGCCCTAGTACTAGCTCAAAAAGAGGATTCAGACCAATGAAAATAGGTTAAGGGAGTAATGGGCCAACTGCTTTCAAAACCTCTTACCATTCTAAAATTTTTCTTGAAAAATGATAAAAGTTTTATGAGAAATCATAATGCCAGGATCTCATCCTTGCCAAAGAATGTCCTGGGTCTTTTAATGTTTAACTGCCCTCCCAACCTGTTCTTGCTTTTTGGGAAAGAAACTCTTTTATTCAAAGTACTTAAAGTGCTCTCCAAAATTAGTAATCTCCTTTGGTTTAGTCTGACACTTAAAAGCATCGTGTAAAGGCTAGAAACAATCAGTAGTAGCTTGGGAAAGGTGAGCCTTCTGCTCTACTTAAGGTGTCTCTAACCTATAGAATACCCCACCTGAAAAATACACACACACACACACACACATACACACACACACACACACACACTAGTATCATTACAAAGAGGAGGAAACGGAAGCTCAGAGAAGTTCTGTGAAATGCCACAGGTCACAAAGCAGAGCACAATTTAAAGAAAAACATTTAGTGTTGATTCAAATGAGACTTCTGTGGCCTCAAAACTCATATTCTATCCACCACACAATGAATAAAGTAATACAGAATTCCAACCTCACTCAACATATTTTTGAATTATATGTCTGACTTCTGTCCCAAAGGGCTCCATCAGCTTTCAGCTTTCCTGCACTTACAACAGTATTTTGGGGGTGGGATTGAGCCAATAGATATTTCAAAGAGCTCCAGTAAGATTGCATCTGGAAAGTTGAAAGGCCCAGGGGTGAAGGCTCTGTTTTAAAGATTCAGGGAGGGCACAGAGAAGCCAGAGCTTGCCCTGGTCACAAGTTCATTTGTAAATGACCAATAACATGACCTAACTTGAAGAACAATAGACTCACCACAAAGCTGGGGCATGAGCCTCACAGCCTGACAAGTTCCACTGCCAAAGAGCGAGGCAATTGTTAAGTGTGAAACTACTACAGACACAGCGATAGAGAGGCATCCCTAAACTCTACTCCATAGGAGCATGTCATCCCTAAGGCTCAGAGAGGTTCTAAGTCTGCATCCCTCACTGGAAAACAGACTGCCACAGGGGTAAGTTTAAGTTACAGTGATTTCATGCATTTTATACTCTCCTAACCACTGCAAAAGTTTAGAATAATTCAGAAATCTCATTAAATAGATCATCCCAGCCCCATCAAAAGATATATCCTATCCCTAAAGTTGAGGCACTGCACCATAACTTCAAGGGATGCGAAAGAGAAAAGGGAAGTGAAGAAAATAAAAACAGATTTGGGAAATGTTCAAACAGAAAAGACAAGAGAAAGATGTACTGGGTCTGCCTGAGGTTAGGTGTGCTTCTATTTATGCTTGTGCTGGTGCCCATTTGTGGCATACATATGTCTTGTGCATAAATACATACATACATGAGCTGTATGCACATAAACACACATATGTGTCTGTTTGGCTGCATTGTGTTGCATATGCAGATATGTGCCTGTACCTTCCCATCTATGTGTAAGGATGAGACTGCTCGCAGGACCACATGTAAGCATGAGTCTAATTTTATAGGTGTGGGCAGACATGCACCTTTCCCTACACAATATCGGGCTTTGAATGTATGTGTGCACACCTCTATTCAGCTTGATTAGAATGGATATATGCACACACATCCCTCTTATATGAGGGGTATGTGCATATTATGTGCATATGCTTACAACATGCCCTTTTTACATGTGTATAAAATCATGAGCCCTCTGCCCAAACTACTAAATCGCCCCTATACTCCAATAACTAAAATGTTTCATCAGGAAGAAAAGCCAAATTAATCTGGAAGCTGGCACTAAAGTACCCTCAACCACTTTTAGAATAGAACCCAAAGGGGTTAATACAGGAAGTGAGAGAAAAATAGCTTCTGGCCTGCTAGGTTGGTAATCTAGCATCTCTCACCACCACTGTGTTTCAGTAGACAGAAAAAAAAAGGCAAAATACCTTCATAAGAAACTAGGAAGCTGGCCCGGAGAGATAGCACAGCGGCGTTTGCCTTGCAAGCAGCCGATCCAGGACCTAAGGTAGTCCTTAGGACCTAAGGTGTCCCTTATGGTCCCCCGTGTCTGCCAGGAGCTATTTCTGAGCAGACAGCCAGGAGTAACCCCTGAGCACCGCCGGATGTGGCCCAAAAACAAAACCAAAAACAAACAAAAAAAAAAGAAACTAGGAAGCATTGCAGAAAGGTGTGGAATTAGAATAGACTGGGAGTGGGCATGTTCACTGAAAAATATACCACTGTATCCTTTTAAAAGTAGCGCTAAAATACAAATATATGCATACTAGATGATACATACTTCTAGATAGGTTCTGGGAGAACTATGAGGCAGAAACAGACTTTTATCCAAACTGCTTCTTAGCCCTGATTTGTGCAAACAGATGCTTTCAGTCAGAAGACAGGAAAATCAGAGCTAGAGTGATTTTTATCATTTAATAAGGGAAACGTGCACACGCGAACACATGCGGGTGTTTGCGGAAAGAAATATTCTGTCATTTTAGAGCGAGCAAATTGTTTTCTCCACTAAACTCCTACTGGGGCAGAACACTGAGAAATGTGTTCTCATTTGCTCATGTCTAGATTCATGTTTTATTCCATATTCAAAAAAGCCTCGGTGTTTATGGGCTTTTCTTTCCATGTGGAGTTTCAATCTTTACTGAAGCTATGTTTATGTTTCTGAAAAAGACCATTGAGTCAAAGCATTGCAAAACCAATTTCTAACCTCAGAGAAATATGGTTATCACGGGCCTAGGATACATTTTTTCCCTACAAAATGAAAAAGAAAGCAACACTTTAAAACACAGGGCTCTGTGCCTGGAATAGAAATTTTATAAACTGACCAAGTTAAGCACAGCTACAAGGAGCCGACAGAGAGAGATAATTCTCTAGAGAAAACTCACTGGATTGTCCTAATTACCAAGAGTCAATCTATGCTTGCCTTTCCACATTTCTGGGGTCCAGAGAAAATTAGCATTTGGCAAATCCCTCAAATCTTTTTATTAAAACATTATAATTGGGGCATCTTAAAACTTAATGTAATATATACAGAAAACCCCTTAGTTTTTAGCTATTACTTTTGCTTTTTATGACTGTCATTTGTTTTATCCAGTAAATCATTGTCAAAGACTTTAAAATTGAAGCCAACTATCATTGGAGCTAATTCAAAGCTAATTGATGAAAGTTTTGCCAACTACTCCTGACCAGAGATAGAGATGAGGCTTCTTTATTTATTTCCAGATATTAAAGTTGTTTTTTTTTGTTTTGTTTTTGTGGTTTTTGGGTCACACCGGCAGTGCTCAGGGGTTATTCCTGGCTCCAGGCTCAGAAATTGCTCCTGGCAGGCACGGGGGACCATATGGGGCACCGGGATTCGAACTGATGACCTCCTGCATGAAAGGCAAATGCCTTACCTCCATGCTATCTCTCCGGCCCCGATATTAAAGTTGTTTAAAGTTGTTAAGACAAAGGATAGCTACATTGTGTAGAGAGGATTGGGGTTCAAAGCTGACCCGGATGTATACTAAAATTCTACTTTAAACAAGATATTATAAATGGGTCATGCCATTGACAAATCAAGACTTAACAAAAAATGGGAAAAGAAATCATCTCATTGGAAGGGAGAGGTAAGGTCCCATCACAGCAGCAGCAGCAGCAGCATTACAGGAAAAGAAAGGTAGAAAGGTGAATAATATCTAGGGATGGTTTGGTTGAGACACCACAAGTCAAATGACTGACATTTTTCAGGGAAATATCTGAGTTTATTAACCAGGCCAACAAGGCTCCACAATCTGCCCTTGACTCCCTCTCTACTGTTTTCCCTTATTTACCCTTTTGTGATAAAAATGGGATTTTCTTTCTATAAGAAACCATACCATGCCTGTTCCTGTGGCCCTGCCTTAAATAAAAAAATATTATCTTCTCATCTTCACATTGGTTGGCTTATGTCTTTTATCAGTTGACTCCCTGTCCAGTTTTGGAGCCCACTCAGGCTTCTGGTCCTCAGAGAACCTGTCATTCTACCCTTCTGGAACAGAAGGTATCCTGGACATTTTGGCCACCATGCATAGGAATTGAAACTTTCTCTATTCCTGTGTGTGTCTTCCAAGAGATTCCAGTCTATCAGGGAATTCAGGCTTCTTCAGCACCAAGCAGAATGCATGGCAAATAGTATGTATTAAGTGCATGTGTATGCATGTAAGTATAGAAATGTATGTGTTTACACATGTATATTTGGTTCTTTGCAACTTCAGATTCAAAGAGATTAAATTAGAATTAGTCTCACTTTCTCTCCCTTCTTTCATAACTCTTTGCTACTGACTCACCATGATAAGTATTCTTTGGGGGGTTGTTTCCTATTTAAAACAATTTGTCTTAATTTATCTGCTGATGTGGGGCCTTGGGATTCATCTTCACTCCACAACTTGATTCTCTCTGCTAGAGTTTATTGCACTTGACCAAACTGGACCAAGAGGAGTCATCTATCTTTCACTTCTGCTAATATTTTGAACTACAAGGCATGCCTGGCTTTATTGGGCTCTGCAAATATTGTGCTTTTCACAAGTTGAAGTCTGCATGGAGCAATTTATGGGTACTGCTTTCTTAATAGTACAGGTTTATGCTGTGCCTCTGAATCACGTTTAATTAATGCGTACTCTTTGGTTTCAGACATACTGCTACTATATGTCTATTCAACTAATGTAGAGTCTAAACATTACACACTTTTGTATTAGCAGCCCTCCCCATGATGATCTAGGGTCACCAGGACTCTACCTAGTAGAACTTAGAAGCCTGGTGTAGGGATCAAACCCACAACCTTGAATATGCCAGGCATGGACTCCAGTTTTCTGAGTCCTAAGTCCCAGTCCTAAGGAATAAAGAATTTTTTCTTTGGTTTTTGGGTCACACCTGGCTGCGCTCAGGAGTTACTCTTAGCTCTGCACTCAGAAGTCGCTCCTGGCAGGCTCAGAGACCATATGGAATGCCAGGATTCAAACCGGGGCCCGTCCTTTGTTGGCCGCATGCAAGGCAAATACCTTACCACTGTGCTATGGCTCCAGCCCCATAAAGACATTTTTTAATGGACCAGGAACCACAAATTTGATCACTGTTACCTAGAATCTCACCAGTGTTATCTCTCAGATGTGTGGGTCTCAAATTCTAAAAGCAAAGCCAATTTCCCCAGCAGAAGAGATATGAGATCTTGGCATGTCCACAACTGTAAGATAGTGAATGGATCTATAGGCAATGGAACAAGGAAGGTAGATATTTAGAGAGAAGAATGAAGAGATTGTGGGGAGACGAACATGTACTGAGATACAAAAAAAGACAGAAAGGAGGGAAAGAGAAAATGATGAAAAGAGAGGGAGGACTATGGATCTACTTTGCTAGTTTGACTGTTCTATTTATAAGGATTTGAATACAGGAATTAAGTATATATTTGTACAATGAACAACTCAGCTGTCAGGGAAGAGACAACATGTTTAGAATCCAGAATGGCCTGGAACACTCAAAGGTTTACATGGAATAAAATTCAAATAAGACAGATAAAAAATGTATACTAGTGAGGGGAAAAAACACGTTCTCCAAAGAGCAAAGAGCTGGTGAGAAAATTTGAGTAGACCATCTAAATAGCCTGGGGATTTGAGAAAGTCTTTGAATAAACTCTAATTGGGAAAGGGGAGGGGCTATAAAGTAGGAAAGTCTTGGTCAGAAGAGAGGTATCAGGGGAGGGAGTTCTGTCTGGCATTGTGTTAGTGGTTATAGTTGAATTCAATTGTCGCCAGCAGGGAAGCTTGGATGGGACAGGCAATTGTCCATCTATGCCCATTTATTTAGGGATAAGAGAACAGGCTGCTGATGAAAGAGAAGGTCCTAGCAGCAGTGAATCTAGGTTTTCTTGGGGAAAGTAAGTGTAAGCCTTGTTTTCTTGCTCCTTATGACCTTGCCCAGCTCCACATCTGGTCGAGAACTTCCTGTAGTCAGCATCAATTCACAGGACACCCTCAACCCCTCAGTTGGTTTCCCAAGTTTATAAGCAAGTCCTTCCTAAGTTTCTGTTGCACCTCCCTATCTCTGTTATCCCTTCTTCTGCCCCTATTTTTTATAATGCATTAATGCATGCAATATTCAGAGAGGGGTGAAAATGTGACAAATTAAATAGACCTAATGATTTTATTAAACAGGATACAGTTTCACTTGCCAAAATAAATATTCTACCTCTGCTTGCCAAAACAAATACGCTGGGTAAGAAGACAAAAATATTTAACTAGATAACTTTACTTTAGCATAGTCCAAGCTCATTACTATATATGCGTGTACATGTGTGTATGTATGCATGTGCCTATAGATAAATGTAACAAAAGGTCAAATGAGAAATTAGATGCTAATATAAAAATAAGAAAATATTTACACAGTTGTGCAGACAGATCTTAAGATCTTAAGTTCAGAGCAGAGGACACAATTATAATATTTTTTAACGTTGAGTTCAACCAGCTAGGAAATAGATACATATATACATACCTCCAATTCCCCGAGCCCTTTGACAATGAACAAGGTGGATACTGAAGGTTCCTTTTCCCAAAGCAATGGAAACTCAGAGTCTCAGCTACTTGCTTTAGGTCTCAGAGCCAAACTGGTGACCTGATTCGAAAGCAGAGGGTCTCCAAGGTGACATACCAAGAATCAGTTATTTCTTGTTCCCTCTCCTTGAGATTTCACAAGTTACACAAGAGTGAGAAGAAGTCACTGCCGGGCGATGATAATTGCATGCAAAGCTAAGTTGAAACTGAGTGAAAAAATAACCAGCAACAATAACTGGCTGCTCATGGCTGTATGTCCTCAGCTTTCCAGTCAGTTCACTGGATTCCTCAACTTCCCAGTTGGTTTACCTGCTCTCTGAGCAAGCCCTTCCTGGGTCTCTGGCGCACCCATTTAGAAAACATTGTATCAGCCCTGATGATGAAAGGGTTAAGTCTTAAGGGGAGCCAAGCCAAGTTTTTGATGGCTTTTATCTTGATATACATTATCTCTGGCTTCTAGTTTCATATTGCAATTTTCTAAAGCCTTCCCAGAGTTGGATTTCCCTATCTGATTTCCCTATCAAGGCAGCAATGGGCTTTTGTAAATTTTCTGAGTCAAGTACTCTTTGCAGCTTTCTAGAGAAACTCTCTTTGCAAATTTCATTCTGTTTCATTCTGTATCATATCTGTGAAGAGGCCTTGAAGACTCATGATGGTGCTTTAATGCCTTTGAGGGGCTACAGAGAAACCTCTTCCCCCACCCCCATGCACCAGTAGATGAATATAATGAACAGAATATGTGCATCTGGAGCTAGTCAGATGTGCAGGCACCTCTGAGCCTTGCTTTTATAATTTTCCCTCATGGGTTCATCTTTACAGGCTTCCTTCTTGTTGGGGCTAGGTGGGGTGGTCACCATTGCAGGCCAGGGCACTGTTGGGAGGGTGTAGTCTATGTTTTGCAGCAGACTGCAGCAAAAGCTGGCTCCAATGAACAGGAAACAAATCACTTGCTACATAATTCCCAACACGTGTCTGTATCCCACGGCATTAGTAGTGGAGGATGTGGAGCTGAGACCCACACACACCCTAAGATGCATTTCAGGCTTCAGGAAAGATGTTTCTAGAACTCAGCAGGGCTGAAAGTAGATTAGCAGGACTCTGTTCTCATTCTGTTTCTGATGAGAAACTCTGCTCAGCACATTCGCTCTGCCAACTTTAGGTGCTCCATCTATAAGCAAGGTGATTCTATGCGGGGCTATCTGAGAAAGCCCCAGGCAATTGGAGAATTCTCTGATCCCAACATTAGGTAAAACAAGAAAAAGGACTTGGACTTTTTTTTTGACTTCATGGTTTGGATAAGCCTATCCCTGGCCCATCCCCCCCCCATTTATTTTTGTTAAAGTGAAATAATACTTAACATGAACTAAATTTTAAAGACATTTCAACAGTATGGATTTAATCCCTGGCACCTTATTGGGTTCCCTGAGCCTGTCAAGAATGCTCCCCAAGCACAGAGCCAGAAGTAAGCTCTGAGCATTGTCAGATATAGTCCCAAAGCCACCCCCCCCAAATTATAACAACTGAACCAATATCTTTATCTGAGTACCACATCTTTGTCACATACGTGAAAAGCTTTAAAAAATAGGGCATCCTCAGTAGTGTTCAGAGCCACTTTGGCTATTTGGGGAGGAAGAAAGCGGGGAATCTAGGGATGCTCAGCACATGGTAAGTATGTGCCCTACAAGATTTGTAATCTCCCTGGTCTCCTAGATCCATTTTTCTAACTTGCCTATAGCTGAATCCATTTTCTATAAAGTTGCACCATGGTGGTGTGCTGGACCCAGAGAATTCATTTCCTGGTTGAAGGCCCCTAGATCTCAGAGGTGTTTTATTTCTGACTTTAAGAGTGAATGAGAATAAACAGTGTTGGCGGGGATGTGAAGAGAAAGGAACTCTTATCCACTGCTGGTGAGAATGCCTTCTAGTTCGACCTTTATGGAAAGCGATATGGAGATTCCTCCAAAAACTGGAAATCGAGCTCCCATACGATCCAGCTATACCACTCCTAGGAATATACCCTAGGAACACAAAAATACAATACAAAAATCCCTTCCTTACACCTATATTCATTGCAGCACTATTTACCATAGCCAGACTCTGGAAACAACCAAGATGCCCTTCAACAGACGAATGGCTAAAGAAACTGTGGTACATATACACAATGGAATATTATGCAGCTGTCAGGAGAGATGAAGTCATAAAATTTTCCTATACATGAATGTACACGGGATCTATTATGCTGAGTGAAATAAGTCAGAGAGAGAGAGAGAGAGAGAGAGAGACGCAAAATGGTCTCACTCATCTATGGGTTTTAAGAAAAATGAAAGACATTCTTGCAATAATAATTTTCAGACACAAAAGAGAAAAGAGCTGGAAGTTACAGCTCACTTCAGGAAGCTCACCACAAAGAGTGATGAGTTTAGTTAGAGAAATAACTACATTTTGAACTTTCCTAATAATGAGAATGTATGAGGGAAATGGAGAGCCTGTTTAGAGTACAGGTGGGGGTCGGGGTGGGGAGGAGGGAGACTTGGGACATTGGTGATGGGAATGTTGCACTGGTGATGGGTGGTGTTCTTTACATGACTGAAACCCAAACACAATCATGTATGTAATCAAGGTGTTTAAATAAAATTTTTAAAAAAGAGTGTTTGGTTGGGTGATGGGATTCTTTCTACCCAAGAAGCAGAAAGAAAAGTAAATGAGAAGGAGGCTGAGATGGGAGGGGGTTGGGGACAGTCAGTGCCCCAAGGAGATAGCACTGGGCATGGATGGAGAAGAAAGGGGAAGGAAGGGGTTGCTTTTAGGAAATGAGCACAATGAGCATGTTCTTCCAAACAAACTTGAATGTCTGGTAATGAATGTTAAGGAACCCAACTTTTGGGAAAAGGCTCTGCCCTCCAATTTCCCTCCCCACCTCTTAGAATTCCATGGAAATTTAGAACTCTGTACCCTGTTTTTAGAAAAGGTCCCAAACTAATCTTGTCTGCCAAGCTTGTCTTATTCCTGATGAAGGCTGGCTTCAATGGGTCAGTACAGATGTACAAGATGCTCATATTGGGACATCTGTCTGGTCATTACACTCTACATCAGTGTTCTTGAACAGGGGCACAGACATCCCTTCATAGCCCCTTTACCCATATATTCCATCAGAGTCAGGGGTGAAAAAAACATGTCAGTGTGCAGAGGAGACAGCATGAGAGCAGGGGCACTGGCAGGACTGGGGGTTAGGGCTACACAGGAAGGAAAAAAAGTTGGGAAAGCTCCCCCCCATCAGAAACAGGCTGAGAAAAGCTTTAAAACCAGAATCTTTTCTAGAAAAACACTGGAAACAGTTTCCAGTTAGAAGTGCCAAGCAGGGACACTGGGCACTGTGGGGTTGCAAACCCTTAGGCCCCAACTCTCTGAGCTTCTGTCCTCTATTTACATAATCCAAAATATGGATTTGCTGCCACATCAGGCTCCATAAATCATTGATCTATTCGCCACCTGTGAGACACCAGTGTTCACATGCTAGAAATGTCTACTGTGTAAATGAACTTAGCTAGAGATTGGGGGTTTCCTATCCCACAAAGAAATGCAAAAGCTTCAGAGAAGCATACCAGCCTTTTGGGAATGAGGCTATCAAAAGCTCAAGGAGATGAATCTTATATACAAGTTGAGAGAACATAGCAAAATTCCCAGTTCTCAGCAGCAGCGTAGGTAGAAAATCAACAGTAATAATCTGTGGCTCTTTGCTTCTCCTTCAGTAAGAATGGTGTTATCTATTTGTGAGGTTTTTCATCTCTCTATATAAATATTAAAATCCCTTCAAACGAACAAGATTGGTTCCATGGGTCCAGTGTCAGAGCACACCTACACTTAAGTGTCCCCTAACACACATGACAACAATGAGAGCCATTCAAGAGAACCCAGAGTTTAAGAGGGGGATCAATTCTGAAACATCTGATTGAAGGAAGGAAATGATTGCAGTTCCATCTGGACTGAGACTTAGCACTGGGAGCCCCTTCCTCTCAAGAACAAAAGCTCAACGAAGCAAAGTGAGAGATATGAGTATCCCATCCTACAAGAATGTCCCATGAAAACAAGACTACAGCATTAGCCATGTCAAGGCAGCCAGGATCATCATTTTATCCTCCCCACTCAAAGGCAGGCACAGGCATTGAAAAGATGTTGCTGAGTCACCTGTAATCCTGAGAAAGGAACATTCCTCTCTCTGATGCTATCCTAAAATAAACTGTGTGAGAGAATTGCCATGAGAAATGTAAAAGCCTCTTCCTATTATTCTTGCAAGACAAATGACCCAGCTTAAATTTTGAAGCAATGCCCAAGTGATTCCAATAATCACTGATCTCTAATGCTCCTTGCATCCCAGATATTTGATGGGATAGCTTTGGAATAAAGAACTGAGTTTAACAAATAAAGAATTGAATAGGAGACAAGGAGAAGCAGAGGGACTGTTTGGGAGAAGCCCATTGAAAAGGTTGATGATTTTTGCCATTGAACTTGGGTTATACTGTAAAGTTCAACTTGAGATTTGTGGTGCCTATTGTTTCCTTGTTTGTTTCTAGAAGTTATAGGGATCATTGTTCCTGACTGAGATTCTGGAGTTGCAGCTTGGCATTAAGCATATAGAGGACTGGAATCTTGGAAAAGAGGTATTATATTCTACCTGATACTGATAGCCACCAAATAACACTCTGGAAAGAAGACTTGGAGACCTCAATTAAATCCAGTATTCAATCTCTCTGCCTATTGTTTTTTGCTAAAAATCAAATTCAACCCAGCTATTGCTCTCTTACTATCCACCTTGGTCCCTTGAATTTTCACTCATGCTGAATAAACCTTATATGATTCAACATTCCTTGCTTTTTTAGAAACTTTCTAAAAGATAGACAACAGTGGGCAGTTGCCATGTCTGCACTGGGCCAGCACCATAAACTCTTTTCAGGAAGGAGATAAAAAAAAAGCTGTGAAAAATTGTCTACAGTGGTTGTAAAGCCAAGCTGGCAATCTTTGGAGGAGAGGGTAGGCCAAGCCCTTGCCCTGCTGAAGTCATATCTGTTGCATTCATCAATCATAATCCTTGCCTTGCCTGTGGTCCTGCTTCACCACTCCTCTACAATTCTCTGCAGATATATCAATCTGACCAAACTCAGGTATGCTGGTATTCGGGCTAATATCTCTAGTACATTTTTAGTGAGTGTGGGCATCCATACCCTACCTTCTCATATTTCTGGGAGACCTAGCAACTGAAAACACCCCCCAAATCTCAATATCAATAATTAATAATGCTTTGAATTCCTGGACTGCAGGGCCACATTTGTGGCCACATGACAATTTCATTTGTTTAATACTACCATACCCATAAGATCATGCCAGTTTATATTCCATTGTATATTTGAAGTCACTTAGTGTTCAGAAACAAATGAAATAACACAATGAACAACTATCAACAAAAATTTACTAAACCTTCTGCCAATGACTTAATGACCACATTGAAGATACAATAATTATTTTTACAAAATTGATGTTGCTGTACTTCTTTTTTCTTTCTTATCATCCTTTGTCTTTTTTCTTTCTACTCTTTTCATTTTAATAATTTTGCTCTACTTATTTGGAAACAATTTATTACAGTCAACTATGCCAACTGTGTGATACATGGACTTTAAATAAACTAAATTTTAAAAAATGACAGATAACAGTGAAGGGAAGACAACTTGTTGTTGGCTTAGGATCATTATCCAATCCTTCACTGGCAGCCTCCTCCCTCAGTTTACTCTTTGACACTACTCCTTGGCAAATCATTTTCTTAACAGTCTTCTCAAATTCATATGAAATCAAGATCATTCCACTCCCCTATTATGAAAAGCTATTGCATCTTTAAACAAAATCTTCTACTATTCAAAATTTTTCATTAAACTCTAAAATTAAGATATAAAGTGCCAAATAAAATTGAAGTCTTTATAAAAATTAATCTCTGTTGCTTTCTCTTATATGCCCCATCTTTGCTTGGTCACTCTTTTCACCAAGGGGACACTGATTATGAAAACTTTTTAGGGAAATTTCTGGCAATTGAGTAGTGTAAGTCAGTCTTCCTAAAGGTTAAAGTGTTTATTAAATACCATATATCTAAAATAACAGACATGTGACCAAAAAGCTTACTACTACCTAGATTAGGTGACATTATCCCCCCTGATATGCAAAGAATATGAGGGGCATAAAAGTTATGTTCCAGGACTTTCTAATCCAACACAATGGGCTCTAAATTTCTACTTCATGCTACCAACTAGATATTTTCAAGCCAACCAAAGTTGGTGCAGGATATCACTAGGTCTAGTGCCACAGTGTTCCTGTGTACCAGGCACTTCTAGAAGAAAACCAGAGTTATTTGTATATCTATTTGGTAGTTCACTGTTTTATTTACCTAATAATCCATTTGTCATTTTTTGTGGGGGGGGCAATGCTAGACTGGACTACTGTTTTTGTAAACAGACTTTGCATAAATGCAATTGTTTCTGCCTGCTAGAAGTAGAACACAAACCAGAGAAGTCTTTGGAATCTGTGTTTGTTTATAATTTTGGATATGTTCATAATTAATTGCTTATAATTAATAGAAAATGTGATTTAGGTGGTGCTGACAATAGGGTTCTGCCTTCAGTCATATTCCCCATGGGCGTAATCCATCCCTTATCACTTCAGGTACTGGCTGAGACCAGTCACCTGAGATGCTCATTAAAAATACAGATTTCTAAACTTCACTCAAGACAAACTGCATCAGACTATCCAGAGGGTGATGATCTGGAAACTGCTTCCAACAAAGCCCCAAGTGATATCTTGCACAGCCAGAATCACTGTGCTAATTCACCAAGTTAGAGGGAATGGGGTCAACTGCCTTGGGCCAATTCACTTGACTTTTCAATAAATATTTACTGGTCTAATAGTCTGTGCCAAACACTCTCTTAGACTCTGAGAAGAAGCTGTAAATCGTACAGACAAAAACTGTTGTGTGTAGTGACCATCTACTCAGAGAAGACCAGAAGAAAACTAGCAAAGTTGTGCATCAATGAAAAAGTTTCGGGGAAGAATATGATGGGAATGGGCCATGCAGAAGGGAGAAGAGTGCTGCTGAGCACGAACTCATAGGATGGATGGCTGGGTAAAATATAGAGAATAAAAAATAAAGGTATCCTGCTGTTGTGTTAGACATGGCTGAACTGAGACTTCAAACGCATAGACTTCAAACACACATGCGATTTTGGAACTATAGGACTTGTCATACACTTGCAGCAAAAACAGTGTCTTAGGAATATATGCCAAAACCACAGTACTTAGAGGTTCCCAGATATGCCCTCAGAGAGCTCTTAGTTCTCTACCAACTAGGACTTTACTGTACATCTGCCTTGAGACTGGAAGTTAGGACTTGAAATGAAGTTCTTTGACTGCGATGCCTCTGCTCTTTGAAAATTTCCCTCAGATCAAAGGGAGTGAAGGATTCTTTTTTGGTAGTGGAGTAAGCATTATAACTGGATTGTAAAGAAAAAGGCATAAAAAAATCTAGATTCTAGACCATGATCCATTTCACCAGCACCGACATGATTTACTGTATACCAAACTGAACTTGGGGCATGCACATCTGAGAAGTATCCTACCTGTCTGGCTCTAGTTCTTTCATGGAGAACTTCCAGAAAGAGACCAAATGAATTGTTCTTAGTTATTTTGGGTCTAAGTTTTTTCCCCTATGAGTTAAAATGCTGATATAGTTAGAGGACTACTTGTTTGTAGGACATTTTCAATTGAAGGGAGTCTGAGGGATGAGAAGATGGGGGACGCTGGGAATCCTATAGAATGAGAATTACTACAAGAATAAATTGATGTTACAAATTATTATTTAGATTGTACCCTGACATATAGGGTACATATGTATAAAAGTCATAATATAGGGGCCAGAGAGATAGCACAGTGGTAGGGCGGTAGCCTTGCATGCAGAAGGTCGATGTTTCAATCCTGGCATCCCATATGAACTCCCAAGCCTGCCAGAAGTGATTTCTGAACAGAGAGCCAGGAGTAACCCCTGAGCAACGCCTGGTGTGACCCAAAAAAACAAAAAAAAATCATAACATAATTAAATAAGATGTGTAGAAAATTTTTAGGGGGCATATGTTTTTAAAACATTAATCTACAACATTATGATGCCATTGTTTACAATTACAGAGCTATTATATCAACTGTTCTACCAATGTCCTAGAACAATCTTGCTAGAAACATTTTGTTTTCAATTTTCCATCATTAAGGAAATCTTTGTGCTAGTATTTTTGTGACAGTGCATTCCTTACCGCTACCATACATCACACGCATATACACATATATGCTATAAATATTTTTATTTATATATCTGTGTATATGTACTTATGAATATTTAAATGTGTTCTCATTTAACAGATAAGTTAAAAGGAGTAAATATTTTCAATAAAATACCAAGCAAATAAACTATAGGTGGCAAGAGAGACAGCAGGAAAAAATCAAAGCAGTAGAAAATAAAATTTGGTGTCTAGTACCAAACATAATCTCTTTTCTATACTGGAAAAACTGGTACCCCAAACTCAACTAATTCCCAGACACAAAGAAACTTAATTATCAGCTACATAAAATTTAACTAATTCTTGAAAGAAAAGGGGAAATAGAATCCAGGTTTCTCTGTGTTATGCTTTTTATAGGAAGTGAAGAAAGATATCTGTAAAAGACATAATGTAGAATTAAGTAAAGAAACTGACAGAGTTGAGAAACCCTTGGTTGACTATATTCTGTATACAAATTCAGATCAACAACAACAAATTCAAAAAATATATAATAAAGCAGAGAAAGCACATGCTGAAAACTCATCTGTTTTTTCTAATAGTATGCAAATGATAAGCCACCAAAACTTTCTGATCCTCACTTTTCCTTTTGTTAAGAAAAAAAAAGTACATAAACAGACTAAGGAAACAAAACCATTACCCTATTCCTTGAAGGTAATATGAAATTAAGGAAGAGCTAAGATTCTGACATAGAGGATCATCCAATTTTTTCACCATCTGCCTCTCAAAAATATGTTCTGGGTTCTAAGGGACTGGAAAAAATATTCCTTCCTTCATCCACTGCATCCACTGTTGCCATTCCCAGCTGGATTATCCATTAAAACAGAAAAAGAGAGTTCTCTGGTTTGGGGGCCAGGAAACATAGTTATTCACAAAATAAAATTGGCTAAACTCCTCTTAATAGATGAGTTAATGAGTTAATAAAGATGAAGTATAATTTACAATGAACTATTCTTTAGCTGTAAAATAATAACGATGAAATTTTGTTATTTGCAATAACCTGGAGGAATCTAGAGGATATAAAGCTTAGTGACATAAGTCAGATTAAAAAATAGACTTTAAATTTCATTCATATATGGTAGATTAAAAAAATAGAAAATGGGGCCGGGCGGTGGCGCTAAAGGTAAGGTGCCTGCCTTGCCTGCGCTAGCCTTGGACGGACTGCGGTTCGATCCCCCGGTGTCCCATATGGTCCCCCAAGCCAGGAGCGACTTCTGAGCACATAGCCAGGAGTAACCCCTGAGCGTCACCGGGTGTGGCCCAAAAACCAAAAAAAAAAAAATAGAAAATGAAAAAATTCTCAGATTATGAGAATAAATAACAGTTATCAGATGGAAAGTGGAAAGGAAATAAGAAAAGAGGCAAATGGGGTCAATGAGTCATGGACAGAGGGTGAACACAACACAGTTGACATAGAAGTTAAATCACAAGGTCATATAACAGAACTAACATTTTCCTCTCACCCAATAAAAAACAATAAATTGGAAGTATGTATCTAATTATGATGACCATTTTCTGGTTACAAGTGAAAATCAGAGCAAAGAGAGTCTTTAAGAGATTGCATTTTTTTTCTTTTGATCCCAGAATTACCTATAATTCCTGGGTGTGACCTCACAATCGTCCTCTTAAAATCCTTAGACTATGTCTTAAATGTCTGTTCTAAGGTTTTTGGCAGAAGTTTGAAAAGGTTTTTTTTCCTGTTTGGTTATAAAGGCTATATAATATCAACTTAATTCTAGTTATTGACTCAGATTGATAGGAAATAAGAAAAATACAACATCTATTGAAAAAAACTAGTATGCTGGTGCTCTCTATCCATATATATGTGACATAGTAGTGGTAAGACATGTCCAGGAAAAAATATAATGCAAAGAACTCAAGAAATCCTAATGTGGAGAAATAAATCAGGTAAGAGAAATAAAGAGAATAATAAAGAAAGAAATAATAAAAAATAAATAAAAAATAAAAAATAATAAAAAAGAAAGAAATAATAAAAAAATAAAGAAATAAAGAGAAATAAATCAGGAGAAATAAATCAGGTAAGAGAAAGAGCATTTGAACTCAACTATTAGAAAAAAATTTATGGAAGAGAGTTGACATTTGATCGAAGTCCTATATAATATTATATACTATATAGATATTCTGTACTATAATATATAGAAATTATATACTATAAATATAGCATTCTATATTATAAATATTTTTATAGAAATTTTTCTTTTTTTATTTAACCAACTTTATTACATACATGATTGTATTTGGGTTTCAGTCATGTAGAGAACACCACCCATCACCATTGCAACATTTCCATCACCAATGTCCCAAATCTCCCTCCTCCCCACCGAACCCCCACCTGTACTCTAGACAGGCTTTCTATTTCCCTCGTACATTCTCATTATTAGGATAATTCAAAACGTAGTTATTTTCTCTAACTAAACTCACCCCTGTTTGCTGTGAGCTTCATGAGGTGAGCTGTAACTTCCAGCTCTTTTCTCTTTTCTGTCTGAAAATTATTATTACAAGAATGTCTTTCATTTTTCTTTTTTTTTTATATTTTATTTAAACACCTTGATTACATACATGATTGTGTTTGGGTTTCAGTCATGTAAAGAACACCACCCATCACCAGTGCAACATTCCCATCACCAATATCCCAAATCTCCCTCCTCCCCACCCGACCCCCACCTGTACTCTAGACAGGCTTTCCATTTCCCTCATACATTCTCATTATTAGGACAGTTTAAAATGTAGTTATTTCTCTAATTAAACTCATCACTCTTTGTGGTGAGCTTCCTGAGGTGAGCTGTAACTTCCAGCTCTTTTCTCTTTTGTGTCTGAAAATTATTATTGCAAGAATGTCTTTCATTGTTCTTAAAACCCATAGATGAATGAGACCATTCTGTGTTTTTCTCTCTCTCTCTCTGACTTATTTCACTCAGCATAATAGATTCTGTGTACATCCATGTATAGGAAAATTTCATGACTTCATCTCTCCTGACAGCTGCATAATATTCCATTGTGTATATGTACCACAGTTTCTTTAGCCATTCGTCTGTTGAAAGGCATCTTGGTTGTTTCCAGAGTCTTGCTATGGTAAATAGTGCTGCAATGAATATAGGTGTAAGGAAGGGATTTTTGTATTGTATTTTTGTGTTCCTAGGGTATATTCCTAGGAGTGGTATAGCTGGGTCGTATGGGAGCTCGATTTCCAGTTTTTGGAGGAATCTCCATATTGCTTTCCATAAAGGTTGAACTAGATGGCATTCCCACCAGCAGTGGATAATAGTTCCTTTCTCTCCACATCCCCGCCAACACTGTTTATTCTCATTCTTTGTGATGTGTGCGAATCTCTGGTGTGTGAGGTGGTACCTCATAGATGTTTTGATTTGCATCTCCCTGATGATGTGGAGCATTTTTTCATGTGTCTATTGACCATATGTATTTCTTCTTTGTCAAAGTGTCTGTCCATTTCTTGTCCTCATTTTTTGATGGAATTAGATTTTTTTTCTTGTAAATTTCTGTCAGTGCCTTGTATATTTTGGAGATTAGCCCCTTATCTGATGGGTATTGGATGAATAATTTCTCCCATTCAGTGGGGGGCTCTTGTATCCTGGGCGCTATTTCTTTTGAGGTGCAGAAGCTTTTCAGTTTAATATATTCCCATCTGTTAATTTCTGCTTTCACTTGCTTGGAGAGTGCAGTTTCCTCCTTGAAGATGCCTTTAGTCTCAATGTCCTGGAGTGTTTTACCTACGTGCTGTTCTGTATATCTTATGGTTTCGGGTCTAATTTCGAGGTCTTTCATCCATTTGGATTTAACCTTCGTACATGATGTTAGCTGGGGGTCTAAGTTCAATGTTTTGCAAGTGGCTGGCCAGTTGTGCCAACACCACTTGTTGAAGAGGCTTTCTTTGCTCCATTTAGGAACATTTTTTTCTTAAAGAGGATATAGAGATAAAGACTATGATCATCCAATGGCACTTTGAAACTTGTCATATAGGTTATTGTGGTGAACATGGGACCTCCTTCTATGACTGTGGAATTAGCATGGAACCACACTTACTGTCTCCCTGGAAACCACAGTGTTTGGCTTAGGCCCGGATGCCCATGGGCCATATTGTGCCTGTGTCAGACAGGCAGAACAAATCATATCGGTATTCATTTTGACAAGATGTGAGAAGATTCTCATGTGGGAAGCTGATTCTTCCAGGGGTCATTTTCTCTTTAATGTTTAGTGTACTGTGTCCCTCTCAATTTTTATCACTGTGGAGGTAACACATTTCCAGCAGTATTAACATTTGTGGTACTGATGTGCCAAGTTCTTGCATCTTCCCCTCTGATCCCAATCTACACCACTACCAGAATGCCCAACATTCTCCAAACATTGTCACTCTGTCTCATCTGGTTCCATCTCCTCAAACCCCCATTCATTCCCTAACTGTAATCACTGCACTATCACATTGTGTGTGTTTGTGTGTGTGATTTTTGGTTTTGGGGCCACACCCAGCAATGCTAATGGGTTATTTCCAGCTCTGTGCTCAGGAATCTGTCCTGATGGTGCTCAAGAGATCATGCGGTATGCTGGGGATCATGCCCCTACGTGCAAGGCAAACACCTTTGATGTCCTATTGTTTCAGCCCCTACACTGATTCTTTAAAAGAAAATGTTATAGATGGAAACATTCCCCCATAATTCTCCTTTCTTCCCCAACCTAAGTGGCTGGGGACATAAGCATTGCCATCTGTGTGTGGTACTTTCTCCTACACCTTCATCAACTCCTTGCAGGAATTCCCTTTCATAATCTCTTGCATCTCTCATTCTGCCTTGGTAACTGCTTCTGGTGGGAGGCAGTGGGGGTGGGCACAAAATAACAACACACAGCTTGTAGCAAAAGTTCAGATGCTGCTAAATAGAGAATTGTGCATACGCCACTGAAAACGAGGAACTAGATAGACACATGCACACATCCACTGGTTGTAATAGAAAGGAGGATGGGATGGAGGTGAACAGTTCTGTTAACATTTCCTGTAGACTTGTGACCATATTTCATCACCCAAAGTGTACCTTCACTGGCTACCAGATGTGTCATTAACCATTTCTAAAAAAAAAGTGAAATAAAATCACCCAGCACGAGAATGCTGTGGAATAAGTCAATACTAACAGATGGTGTTTATTTTGTCACCGCTTGTGTTAAAAATTACCACCTCGTCCCTTTAAATCCAGTTCTTTAAGGTGGAAGCTTTATGTAAAAACTACTACAGAAAATGCAGTGTTTTACTAGCCGTCATTGGGTTCCTTAAAATATGAGCACTTGTTTTCATGGTTTTTGGTTTTCTAGGACATGGTGCAATACACAGGAGATGGGTTTGTATAAATCTGACACGATGGAGTATTTTGCCAGCAGCTCTGTCTTGCAACATGCAATCTGTTTTATCATATCAAGTTGGTGCATGAGTTACTTGGAACCCTAGGGTCTTGGGAGAACAAAGACAGAAATTCTCCCTTAACCTTCAGCAATGTTAGAGACTTATTGACATGCCCAATAATATTGGGACCGTTTAAGTAATTCAGAGTATGACCTTATAAGTGGAGTCACCAGGAGAATCATAAAAATTGGTGCATTAGAACATTTAACACCATGGTGGAAATTTCATAGCACAGGAAGTGAAAGAGTCTGAAAATCAACTTAAAATTACTTAAAATTTGTGATTAGGCAGACCAAAGTCGTGCATTAGATTTAACAACCCCCAATTCTTTCAAAAGACATAAAATGGACACATATGTCTTTTGAATATTTTATCTGTATTTTCTTTGACAGCTATAACTATTTTTAAAAATTTTTTATTTAAACAACTTTATTACATACATGATTGTGTTTGGGTTTCAGTCATGTAAAGAACACCACCCATCACCAGTGCAACATTCCCATCATCAATGTCCCAAATCTCCCTCCTCCCTACCCAACTCTAGATAGGCTTTCTATTTCCCTTGTACATTCTCATTATTAGGATAGTTCAAAACATAGTTATTTCTCTAACTAAACTCATCCCTGTTTGTGGTGAGCTTCATGAGGTGAGTTGTAACTCCTAGCTCTTTTCTCTTTTGTGTCTGAAATTTATTATTGCAAGATGTCTTTCATTGTTCTTAAAACCCATAGATGAGTGAGACTATTCTGCGTCTCTCTCTCTCTCTCTCTCTCTCTGACTTATTTCACTCAGCATAATAGATTCCATGTACATCCATGTATAGGAAAATTTCATGACTTCATTTCTCCTGACAGCTGCATAATATTCCATTGTGTATATGTACCACAGTTTCTTTAGCCATCCATCTGTTGAAGGGTATCTTGGCTGTTTCCAGAGTCTTGCTATGGTAAATAGTGACAGCTATCACTTTACTAAATATTCTCTTATACAGTGACGATTCTACTGACTTTTTATCTTTTCTTCTCTTTGTGAGCTGTTCAATAAGAAATTTTGGTGAAAGAGTCCCTCAGTTTAGTGCTTATGATTGAACCATGTCATGGGGGGATTGTTGGACTTGTTCTTATGGCCTCCATATTCGCAGATAACGCCACGTGACATTGTTCCTTGTTTGCATAGGCACATTAAAATGGGAAAATACTATACATACAAATAAGTTCTTATCTAATAGAGATTGGAACACACAAATATTGTAGTGCAATGGGACCTTACACCCTGAACATTGATATAATGACCTGGCACAGGCCTCAGAAGAATAGGCATCCTCCATTCACTCCTGAACCAGGGAAGCTATCTACGAAACATCCAAGGTTTCTTATAACAACATCTGGAAGCAATCCTCTACCAGGGAAGACCCTACCACTACTCTGACATCGACCTGCTCAAAAGAGACTTCCCTTAACACTAAGAAGACTTGACAACAACGACGACCTGCTTACAGGACAGGGCTCTCTGTATTGCCCTTTAATTGTGAGGTGAAACTAGAGGACGCTCCGCACCATCCTGATGGCAATGTAGAATATGCAGATTCCAGAATCTTTAATACAGAAGCATGATACCAACAACAGAGACTGTGTGAAAAATAAAAGTGTATTGGCACTACAGACAATGACTTGGATTGGACAAATTAATTTGCCTAGTGCCTAGAGTTGGTCTTATGCCAGGAAACTTCAGGGGTAGGGTCTCCTTGTTTTTAGGTCAAGGCTTTTCCTTCCCAGGTCCCTCATATTTTGGTGGGCCTATGCAAACAATAATTACCACTCTAACACCGTTTTTACTGTGCTCCTTTGACTCTAATCCTTAAGAAAAACAACCCACTTAAACTTTTGAGGTTAATTTAAACTAATATGCATGTGCATGGAAATGTAAAATAATACTATGCCTTCAATGTTTAAGGAGTTACATAAGTTTTATGGCTTTAGATTGCTTTGTGTGCTGCTAAGAAATATTATGTACTACAATCTGGGGACTTGAGGGACAAAGTAATTGTACATGGGTTCTGTTTTATTTTTCTTAATGTTCTTTGGCTGAAAGTTCAAAGTTAAGATATCAGCAAAGGAACTTCTGAGAATTCTGTTTATGGGTGATTGTCCTTCCAATGTAACTTTACCTTGTCCTCTTTCTTTGCATCTTTGTTCTCATAATTAAAAATAAAAAATTAAAAAAAATTGTGATTAGGAGTAGGCCACCTCCTAGCATTGTCACTTAATGTCAATTAATTAATTAATTAATTGACTTAATGCCAATTCATGTCACTTAATCTCCCAAACTTTGATTAAGTCATCTGTTCTATCTCTGTTAGGTTTCTCCAGATATCAGGAGTGATACTCCTAGTCTTCTTTCTCCCTGGGGGTGTTTTAGAGGATTCCATGTAAAGTTCTTTAAATCCTGCCTGGCATAGAGCAAGTGTTATATAAATATTACTATTGCTGTCTTCATTTTTCATTATATGTAATTGAAGAGAAAGCCCTGGTAGCTTATTTGTCACAATGCTGATAGGATTCTTGCTAAATGGCAAGATTGCAGGCAATTTGCAAGTGATTTTTCCCATGGCTTATTTGTTTATTCTAATGTTTTCTCACACATATAAAAATGTACTCTTTGACTAGAACAGGGAAGGGAGAAGAAAGAGGAAAATTCTCATTGCTTTCACCATATCAATTTCATTAACTGTAATTTGTAATGTATATATATTGTAGAGATCAAATGCTTGTTTGTTTGTTTTTTTAATTTTTAAATTCCAAGTACCTTGACCATTAAGAATTATTTCTTGAAGCTCATTAACTGAAAAGTTGAAAACTCTCCACCTCAATGCTAGCACAACTAGTGAAGAAAATTATGTATCAATCAAGGTAACAAAGAAATCAAGTCAAAATACCAGGAACATGTAATGTTTTTTTCTGAATAAACAAACCAGAGAGGAAATACTATCTCCACATTCAATGATTTTTATTTCCTACTCCCCTACTTTATGTTGACCACATATCACTTTGTTTTCTTCAGAAGAAAAAGTTAAGTTAAAAAACATGGTTAAGGGCCCAGAGAGATAGCACAGCGGTGTTTGCCTTGCAAGCAGCAGATCCAGGACCAAAGGTGGTTGGTTCGAATCCCGTTGTCCCATATAGTCCCCGTGCCTGCCAGGAGCTATTTCTGAGAGGCAGCCAGGAGTAACTCCTGAGCACCGCCGGGTGTGGCCCAAAAACCAAAAAAAAAAAAAAAAAAAAAAAACATGGTTAAAGTTCATTGCAAACTGCCAACTGACACAATTCAATGACTTCCTGTCTGGTGCTAGCTATCTTTTTTTGGTTATCTACACATGCCCAGCCATGTGGTTTAAAAATCAGATTAAGAAAACATATTTTCAATAAGCAGAAATCTGGCGATCAGATTGGAACCATTCTGGACTATGTCCCTTTCTAAATTCATCAGGTATATAGCCAGTGAGAAGTAGCATTCAAGTTGGTATTCAAGTTGGTATGTGTTCTCCCACATACCAAGATGTTAGACTTTCCCTACCTGACATTACACACTCTTTCATGCCTATAAAAGCATAAACTCCTATAATAGTTTTATAGCTCAGCAATGCTCCAGGGGTGTATCTATTTTATTTCTCCCATCTCTAATTTCCAATAGTTAAGTTGGTCATCAAGAAAATTCCAGAATACATCTCTGAATGTCATCTCATTCCATGAGGCTGACTCTTGGAATATAGTATGAAGGCCCTGCTGATGAAAGATCTAACTCTTTTCTACTCTGTAAACATACTTCCATTTTCTAAAAGTCCTTGTTCAAATTGACTGCTGATGAGTCTGCACACAATAGAAAAAACAGAACCTTCAAGCATTCACATATCAACCTTTGGGGCTATGGAAAAGATGCTTGAGGAGAAATAAATTTAACAAATGTACCACCACTCCTTTAAACACTTAACCACAAACGCACTTCATTATTTTTCTAAGAGAGAAGGTTTTCTTATTAAGGATAAAAAATATTAGGATAAGAAAGTCATAAAACCATCTTTTATCATTAATGCAGAAATCTACATTTTACTTAAGCATTTAAAAAAAGACCTGATTCACTGTGAAAAGGTGGGTTGTGCATTCCACAATCCCCAGAGAGGGATAACCCCCCTCCAGATAGGACAAGACTTGCAGGTTCAACAGCAATTCCAACACAGGAAATAATCCACACACAGTTGGGAAGGTATAGCAGGCCAGAAACTGTTCACTCACAAGCCAGTCATTCCACCATGAGCCAAGATGTCAACTCCACCTCCAGGCCTCCTGAGTAGACTTTATTGGCATAAAAAAAAAAAGCCTACCCCCAAGAAAAAGGAAAAAATCCAGATGAGAAGGTAATGGGGAAACATCATTTTAGCAAGCAAACCAAAGGAACCAATTGCCATCTAATTAGAAGGCAATATGAGGACCAATCCAAAGGCCTCTACCAACAGTTGACCTTCTTACAGGCATGTACTCAAGGTATTGTTTTAAGACACTCTTTGCCATAGAATAAGTAAATGGGTTTTAGCAAATAGCAAATGAGTAACTAATTCCAAGTCCTGGGTCAGACACTATTCTAAGTACTTGAATGAATTCTTTATTGATTCATTTTTATTTGTTTATTTGAGCCACACCCAGTGACACTCAAGGGTTACTCCTGGCTATGCGCTCAGAAATAGCTCCAGGTTTGGGGGACCATATGGGACACCAGGGATCGAACCACAGTCCATCCTAGGCTAGTGCTGGCAAGGCAGACACTATACTGTTCTGTGCTACCACTGCAGCCCCATCTTTATTGATGCATTTTTACATCACTTGCATGAAAAAGAGACATGAATTGGTCCCATTTCACAGAAGAAGAAAGTGAAGCTAAAATGCTTGGTTATAGATACAATACTAGTAATGACTGTGCTAAATTTTAACTGAGCTCACTTCATTCTACAAATTGATAGCCATTTGCTAATATAAGCTGGTAACCAACTATCTATGACACTTTATTGAAAAATTTTATTGGTACTCCTTTTCCGCTTGGAATTACATTCTCTCTATCTGGTTTTTGGAAAGGTAAATTAACCCTGTGATTAGTAATAGTGACCCAATTAATTTTCTCCTTCAGTCTCTATCAAAGATCATCAGTTATCATCAGGGATTAGCTACCTAACAGTCATAAATTCTTTCAACCATATGCTTCTCATGATAAAGTTTCAAATTAAATAATTATTAGTAGAAGTATCTAAAAAGTTTTGATGTTTTCACAATAATTTTGCCAACACTAGGTTGTAGAAAAAGATTCTAAGTGTACATAGTCATGAAAATTCTCTGAAAAACAATTAGTAATAAGGCAATGAATCAAAAATACTAACCACTGTTATACTGAACTTATATTTTGTTCTAACAGAATTTAAATGACCATGCCAAAGATTCCTTAAAAAATGGCAAAATTACTGAAAACATGGAAAATATTAGAAAACAAAGATCTAGAGAGAGAAAGAGTGAAAGAGATGGGGGTGGGGTATGAGAATATAGGTTGACTGACTACTTGGTTCATTAAAAATGGAATATAAATTTCTTATTTGCTACTACTAGGGAATCTCAAATTGGGAGAATAGAATTTACTTGAACGAAGTTATGCTATGTAGAAATAAAAACAAGACCTGACTTTTTAAATAAAAGCTTTATTTAAACACCATAATTATATGCATGATTATAGTTAGATTTCAATCATAAACAGAACACCCCCTTCACCAGTGCAACAGTCCCACCACCGATGCCCCTGATTTCCCACCCCTGCCTGTATTTGAGACAGGCATTCTACTTCTCTCACTCATTAACATTGTCATGCTAGTTGTTAGTGTAGTTATCTCCCTAACAGCATTCACCATTCTTTGTGGTGAGCTTCATATTGTGAACTGGTCCTTCTGGCCCTTAACTCTATTGTCTTTGGGATTGATACAATAATGTCTTCACTTTAAAAAAAAAAAAAACCACATAGACACATAGATGAGTGACACTATTCTGTGTCTCTCTCTCTTTCTCTGACTTATTTCACCCAGCATAATAGATTTCATGTACATCAAGTATAGGAAAATTTCATAATTTCATCTCTCCTGATGGCTACATAATATTCCATTGTGTATATGTACCACAGTTTCTTTAGCCATTCCTCTGTTAAAGAGGATCTTGGTTGTTTTCAGTATGGCTATTGTAAATAGCACTGCAATGAATATAGGTGTGAGGAAGGGATTTTGAATTGTATTTTGGTGTTTCTAGGGTATAGGTGGATCATATGGGAGCTCAATTTCCAGTTTTTTGAGGAATCTCCATATTGTTTTCCGTAAAGGCTGCATTCCCACCAGCAGTGAATAAGTGTTCCTTTCTTTCCACAACAATGCCAGCACTGCTTGTTCTCATTCTTTGTGATGTGCGCCAATCTCTGTGGCATGAGATGGTACCTCACAGTTGTTTTGATTTTCATCTTCCTGATGATTAGGGATGTGGAGCATTTTTATGTACCTTTTAGCCATTTGTATATTTTTCTTTGACAAAGTGTCTGTTCATTTCTTCTCCCCATTTTTTGATGGGATTAGAATTTTTTTTGTAAAGTTCCATCCATGCCTTGTATATTTTGGATATTAGCCCCTTATTTGATGAGTATTGAGAAAATAATTTCTCCCATTCAGTGGGTGGCTCTTGTATTCTAGACACTATTTCCTTTGAGGTGCAGAAGCTTCTCAGCTTAATATATTCCCATCTGTTTATCTGTGCTTCCACTTGTTTGGAGAGTGCTTTTTTCTCCTTGAAGAGGCCTTTACTCTCAATGTCATGGAGTGTTTTACCTATGTGTTGTTCTATAGACCTTATGGTTTCAGGTCTGATATCAAGGTCTTTAATCCATTTGAATTTTACCTTTATACATGGTGTTAGCTGGGGGTCTGAGTTCTCTTTTATGCAAGTGGCTAACCAGTTGTGGCAACAACACTTGTTGAAGAGGATTTTCTTGTTCATTTTGGATGTCTTGTCCCTTTATCAAATATTAAATGATTGTATGTCTGGGGAATATTCTCTGAATACTCAAGCCTGTTCCACTCATCTGAGGATCTGTCTTTATTCCAAGACCATGCTATTTTGATAACTATTGCTTTGTAATACAATTTAAAATTGGGGAAAGTAATGCCTCCCATATTCCTTTTCCCAAGGATTGATTTAGCTACTCATGGGTGTTTATTGTTCCAAATGAATTTCAGGAGTGTTTGATCCATTTCTTTGAAGAATGCCATGGGTATCTTTAGATGGATTACCTCAAATCTATACAATGCTTTGGGGAGTATTTCCATTTTAATTATGTTAATCCTGCCAATCCATGAGTAGGGTATGTGATTCCATTTCTAAGTGTCAGCTCTTATTTCTTGAAGCAGGGTTTTGTAGTTTTCTTTGTATAGGTCCTTCACGCCTTTCGTTAAGTTGACTCCAAGATATTTGAGTTTGTGTGACACTAATGTGAATGGGTTTTTTTTTTTAATGTCCATTTCTTCCCTATCATTATTGGTGTATAAGACCGCCATTAATTTTTTTGTGTTAATTTTGTAGCCTGACACTTTGCTATATGAACCTATTGTTTCTAGAAGTTTTTTTGGTAGAGTCTTTAGGGTTTTCTAAGTAGAATATCATGTTATCTACAAACAGTGAGAGCTTGACTTCTTCCTTTTCTATCTGGATTCCCTTGATATATTTTTCTTCCCTAATTGCTATAGCAAGTACATCTAGTACTATGTTGAATAGGAGTGGTGAGAGAGGACAGCCCTGTCTTGTACCAGATTTTAGAGGAAAGGCTTTTAATTTTTCTCCATTGAGGATAATATTTTCCATTGGTTTGTGGTAGATGATCTTAACTGTATTGAGAAAATTTCCTTTCATTTCCATCTTGCTGAGAGTTTTGATCAAGAATGGGTGTTGGACCTTATCAAATGCTTTCTCTGCATCTATTGATATTATCATATGGTTTTCATTTTTCTTGTTGTTGATATTGTGTTATTATGCTGATAGATTTACAGATATTAAACCATCCTTGCATTCCTGGGATGAAACCTACTTAATTGTGGTGAATGACCTTCTTGATGAGGCATTGGATCCTATTTGCCAGAATTTTTTTGAGGATCTTTGCATCTGTGTTCATCAGGGATATTGTTTTGTAGTTTTCTTTTTTGGCGGCATCTTTGTCTGGTTTTGGCATCAAGGTGATGTTGGTTTGGAAGTGTTCCTGTTTTTTCAATTTCATGAAAGAGTGGGAATGTTGTACTGGTGAAGGGGGTATTCTGTTTATGACTGAAACCCAACTACAAGCATGCTTGTAATCATGTTGCTTAAGTAAAGATTTATATTAAAAAAGAACTACACTAACAACTACCAATGATAATGAATAAGAGAAGTAGAATGCCTCAAATACAGGCAGGGGTGTTGTAGGAGTGACATGGGAGTATTGGTGGTGGAATGTAGCACTGGTGAAGGGGGGATGATCTTTTTATAACTGAAATCCAACTACTATCATGTTTGTAATCATGGTGTTTAAATAAAAATATTATTTAAAAAAACCAAATGCTTTAGTACAGAAAGTACTCAGTAAAAGGAGATGCCCTTTTTAGCATAATTGCTACAACTGCTAGACTTCTTAATGAAAAGTTAATTTTGGTGATGGAAGGAAGTAATTTCTGGTTCTTACATTATTATACAGCACACTTGATTATATTTAGGGGTGTGTGTATATGTGTGTAGTGGGGGTCCTCCTAAGAAGTGCTTAGAAAATCTGGAGTCACTCCTGATAATTCTTTGCCATCTGAGTTGAAAAGCTCCATGTGAGAGAATGAAGACATTGGTCCCTGCTGTGTGCCTTATTATCAGATGCTTAAGACTACTCTAAACAATTGATTGTAGAGCAAGTATAGGTAGGAATCAAACTAGGGTCAGCCACAGGCATGTGTACTCATTCCTGTGTTATATTCTGTTAGATTATTCTTTGTTTTTAACCAAAACAAAGATCATTCCTGGTTTGTGTCTTTTTTTTTTTACAACATGGTTTTACCTAAAGAAAGATTGTCTTATATAAAAACCTGGGCTGAACAGGCTAAGGATAGCCTAAGTTATCTATCTCTACTCTGTTTTGACTTCACCACCTGCGGATAGTCTCTGTACTCTATAAAAAAATTCTGGCAGGCAGCTTGCTCTGGATATGAGATAAAATACTGCCAGAATACACATATTTCATCCTCAGCCTGGTTTGGATTATTTCGTGCAACATCTCTGTTTCAGATTCATTCACCTGGGGTTGAAAATAGAGCACCTGAGGTGATTTTAAAATGTCCCAGGTCACAACATTTATTTTTTTGCACTAAAAGTCCCTCACCACTGTTTTTTTTTTCCCACTTTGCCAGTGTAATATAATTATGGTGAGGAATCTGGCCTTAAAGACCTGAACTTTGTTGGAGACTATAAGATTTTTCTACGTGTTATAGCTCATTCTCTTATGTCACTTTGCCAATTGTGTGCTGAATAAACCAATAAAGTACATCTTCATTCTTAACCAGTAAGAATGGTATATTTCTACAACTGAAGAGAATGGGGTATAATCTGGGTATCTGCAACATGACAAAATATCTTCATTAGTGCCAATATTGAGGAAAAAGCTACTTTACTATTTACATACAAGAGAATCAAGACTCAAGCCACATCATTTAGAAAGACAATAAACCAACTGGGACATGTGGCCCTGAGGCCATTAGTTTCATGAAGCAGAAGACTCAATGTTAAAGACCTCATCAAAAGAGGCTGTGCACACATTTCATGCCTTTCATGAAAACAAAATGGAGTTCTGGTCAGGGTCTTTGTCCTGAATTATGAATACAAAAGATGGACTAGCTAGTGCTGGTGATTTTTCTAATGGCTAAAGAAGAGTTGTTCTTTGCAATGTTTTCATAGAAGCATTTATTCCCAGCAAGTACCTCAAACAAAGTCATAGAAAAAAGTATCAGTCAAGGCTATATTTACTGCTTGAATTTTCTCCCCTAGGTACTTAATTTTTGGAGAAAGAAAGAGTCCTAGCTATCACAGAACTGTTGGAAGACTCAGCAATAAATATCCAGGCAAATACATTCAATCAACACAGATTATAAAAATTGCTATAAAAGAAATTAGTAGAGTTGTTACTATATATTGGTTTTTGTAAATTATGCACATTCATTTATATAATAGGATACTATGCTAATATTATTCCAATTCCACAGTTGTCTTTCGATGAATAGGGTTGGCATGACCTCCATATTACTAGATATGTATATGAACATGTGTAGCCAATGAAAAATAACAGCATAAAATGTCAATATTAAGAAAAATGTGAACCACCTTGTTTAAGGAGTTTTCTAGAATGCAAGAGAAATTTTTTAAAAGCTGTTATTATTCACTGCAGAGATGTGAAAAAACATATATTTCATTTATAACCAAGGGAGTCAATAAAAAAAACCTCCCCTTGTATGTAAAAGAGCAAGAAAGAAAACAAAAGAGAGGGATCTAATCTCAACACAAATAAGAAACACTTACACATAAACACACACACTAACATACTTCTAACGTTCTAACAGGTTTGGCTACTTGGATGGCAGAAAAGATACATTTAAAGAGTGAATAAATGATTTGGAAGAAAAAGCTAGAAAATCTCCTAAATACAGGATAAAATAGATAATTTGAAAATACTGAAAATGTTTCAGTATGTTTCTTTTGCCTTTCTTATTTTGACAAAGAAATGGAAAAACTGATACTTCTAATAATAAATAGAATAATAAAATAGAACAAATATTCTGGAGGGCAATTTGATGATATAAAAGTATGCTGCATGAATTCTATTAAATAAATGCATATACATAATGTACAAAGCCAATGTATAGATCTTGGTTTATAATTAGTACATATATTGGTTTGTAATTGAGACATGTAAATATCATATTGTATCAGCTATGTGAAAATATACATATATGTACAAATATGTGCCTGGATTCAGTAAGTTTAATTTATAGGTAGTTGTCCTGTGAAAATGTAATAAACATACAAAGATGTAACAATTATCATTGTTTAAAACAATTAATGAAATAGATAAAACTCAAGTGCCTATCAGTAGGGATGGTGATAAGATTATTGTGCACCCATCTAAGAAAAGTTGAAGCGGTTATGCTGAATTAGGATATATTATTAAATTGAAAATATACCTATGATAGGCTATTAGGGAAAAGTAAATTGCACAACTATATGTAGAACATAATCAACTTATTGGAAAAGAAGAAAAAAAGAAAAAAGTCTTTGTGCATAAGTATGTAAATGCATGAAATGTTCTAAGATAGCTCAAACAATACTGACAGGAGAGGCTAAGGGCTTAGGGTGCTTACCCAACAACTTAAAAATATCTATAAACACTCTGGTTTCTATGTTAAATGCTACTGTTTTAAAATGTAAAAATAGAACAGTAATTTGCAAAAGAAAATAACATTACATAGTTAGCACCTTCAATCACACTTCTCTCTCCTATGATTTCAGTGAAACTGTTTTCTAGCAGCACAAATACAATAACAGCATTCAAAGTCAGTTTGCAACCTAGAATCAATTGATGTTTACTCCTTTATTTGTACTAAGCACCTAAAACATGTCATGCAGTGAGTGAGGAGACAGATTATCAAAAGTGCCTGTAAAAGACTCATAAGACTAGCTCCATACTGGAGAACAAGCAAAACAAGGAGCTGGATTTCAGGACAAAGATGTCTATTAGAGCCAAGCCTTGATCTGAAGCCCAGCATGTGTAGCTTTCAAACATGGCTCCTATTCACAATCCTGACCATCTGTGCCAACATATTCTTGGGGTTACAAGTACCTGTAGCTGCATAACTAGCCCTTGTAAGGGCTTGCTTTTCACACGATGGCCTTTCCACATTGAGGATTTCCCTCTATCTTTTTGAGATATACATATGCATTGGTTTTAATGAAGCATTGAACCATGACTTGGGAACAACTCCAACACTGCACCCATTCCAGTGATGCTCCACCCCGTTTCCAATTTTATTTCTAGTTTTCTACCCTTGTGTATGACTCTTGATGATTTATAATAGTATTTCTCAATCTTTTACCAACTGTGTCTCCCCTCTAACCTTACTCTAGTCTATGGCATTCCTGTCCACTGATTGGCCTACTAGGCTCATGTTATGGGCCCCCCAATAGCATGATTTTTCACTCAGAATATCCTGGGAACCATGTGGCTCATGTTTTAAATAACCTGTATTTTTTTTACCCCCACCCCCAATCTGTGTGAATCCTCTGCCTGCAAATCTCCTCTCTCACTCTTTGGTGAATTCCTGTTTTCACTTTAGATTTTTTCCTGCTATTATTTTATCAGGGATTTTTATTTATTAAATACATATTAAGTTAGAGTTAATATATATTTTCGCCTAAAGTCACTATGCCTAATTGTTTCATGTATAAATTTTTAAGCCATGTAAATGCAGGGATCATTTTCTTATCATTGGCCCCAGCATACAGCACTGTGGTCAATGTAACATGGGTCCAACACCAGAAAGAAGAATAAAGTGGTCAGTATAAAAAGCCAAGCTTCAAAGCCTATAGGGCATTATGAAGAAAATTCCAATGAATCTTGGAGAATTCTTTCTTCAATGTCTGTGCCTTGAAAAATGACAAGGTAATACAAAAGCAGACATTTATAAAAAAAAATTGCATTTATGGGGCCAGAATGTGATTCCATGCATTAGAATAAGCATTTGCATATGGGAGTTCTGAGTTGAATCACTGGAACTGCATGGGCCCTCAAGCAGTGCTGGATAAGGCACCCTCAAAAATTAAAAAACAAACATGTGATCACTTAAAAATTAATACTATCCTAGTCTAACTCCAAAAAAGAAGTGCTGCTACAGTGAAGCTCAGATCCTAAATGTTATTAATTGCAGAACAAGTCCAGCCTATCTCAGTTGATCACTGTGAAAAGGTTGACTCCTTTTGCTGTATGTGGAAACAGAATACAACTTATATACTCATCAATTTCATCAAACATCTCTACAGAATAATGGTCCTGAGTAATAATAAGCTAAATTGCTTTACTGTCAAAGGTGTCCCTTTAGTCTTGGGGTGTGGAGAGTTGTGTATCTAGATGAGTTCAGGGTTTACTTTTTGTGTCTGTCCTCAGGTATCACCTCTGTTAGTGCTTGGAGGACCATATAGCATGGTGGGGATATATATGGGGTTGATTTTACTCACTGTACTATCTCTCCAGCCCTTTCTTCTTTTTGCGGAGGAGGGGTTATATCCAAGGGTGCTCAGAGCTTACTCCTGGCTTGAGAACCATATGTGGTGCAGTGGACTATAAACTGCAGTCAGCAACATGCAAGGCAAGCACTTTTGTTTGTTTGTTTGTTTTTTGGGCCACACTTGGCTGTCCTTAGGGGTTACACCTGGCTCTGTGTTCAGAAATTACTCTTGACAGGCTCCGGGGACCATATGGGATGCCGAGAATTGAATCACTGTCAGACCTGGGCCAGGCAGCGTGCAAGGCAAAGGCCCTACTGCTGTGCTATCTCTCCAGTCCCAAGGCAAGCACTTTTAACTCTAATAACACATTTTAGGAAACATAGTCTAGCAAATTAAGTCTCTCAGGTATTCCTATTAAATTAAATTACATATCTAAAATAAAGAGTTGCATTCAGTATAAATGGAGAAAATTGGTCAAGAGTTGAATTATGAATATAAAATATTGAAATCAATTATGAACATGTATCGCATTAAATAGGTCTAATTACTCCTAATCTAAACAGAAAAATATATAATGTGCATATTTCCCAAAGAAGTATATCTAAAGTACTTGCTGATAACATATGAATTCATACCAAGCTTTCTGAATTGAGAAAATGCTTTTTATCTCACCAGCCAGAACTTTGAAATCTAATGAATTACTTATTTTCTTTTTATCAACTGAATTTTATGATATGAATGTGGAAAAAAATAAGTATCTTCTAGCAATACAGTTTAACATATTATTAATAATATATTTTCCCAGGTAAATCTTGAAGACTGCATAAGTAGATGATAACAGGGTAAATCACATTCTAAAGTTAGAGAAAATTTAGAAAGGCTATAGGAAATAGTCCTGTGGCAGCTGATATGAAATTATAGGTACTTCATCAAAACCCAGCCAGCCACAGCTCCCTCATAACTCATGCTTAGAGCTTCATAATGTAATTAGATTTTCAAGAGGATATATTTGTGTTGAGTTTTCTTTTAATCACTTTATGTTCAGCGTGGCTTCCAACTGGCTACTGATTGACTACAATCATCATGGCGAGAATAAAGCGATTGTCAACTTTGCTGAAGTAAAGTTATTAAATTCCAGTTTTCCTACAGGAAAACATTTCCTGCAACAGTAATTGAAAAAAATCTTTATTGACATACTTTGAGAGAAAATACAATATTCAACATTTAGGCGGAAGCTAGATAGGTAAAAGAAATACAGATTTGAAGCAATTATATCAAGTCAGTCAGGAAAATAGGCTATGAGAGTTGGTGTCTTGTCTGGTGTTATTCTAGTCTGCTAGGCAGCAAAGGTCTCCTTTTTTACTCTCACTCACTTACACCCCAAATATTTAAGGACAGTTTGAAATAAAAATTACTTTCTCCCTCAAATGAGATGCAGATTGATTAGTGGTCTGGGTGGGGATGCCAGAGACTAATAAATAAGTGGACTTCAACTGTCAAAGGCTGTAACAAAATACAGATGGCTTTGGAACACTGGGGAAAGAAAACAAAGACTCTCATTGTAGAATATGCTTATTAGCTACTTTTTTTTTTTTTTTTGGTTTTTGGGCCACACCCGGTAACGCTCAGGGGTTACTCCTGGCTATGCGCTCAGAAGTTGCTCCTGGCTTGGGGGACCATATGGGACACCGGGGGATCGAACCGCGGTCCGTCCAAGGCTAGCGCAGGCAAGGCAGGCACCTTACCTTTAGCGCCACCGCCCGGCCCATATTAGCTACTTTTGCTAATCTCCAAAGACAATACTGTGGGCATTGAAACAAAACTATGCCCTGCATTGACAAAATAGAAACTGTTTTTTAATGGCTTATTTTGAGAGGCTAGACTTAACTACTGATGGTTAGCCATAAAAGTTTATAAGCTGACTTTTTAAAAACACGTTTTTTTTTCTGATTACAATAACAGGTGCATTATAGAGACTCTCAGAAAAATGCAAAAATTGAAAATATAGAAATGTTATCTATAATGTTGTTTGGTGAGAATCTGTCTCATTTCACATATTTTGAATCTTTCATGTCCATGGGTGCCATGTGTTCATGGGTGTTACATTGAAATTCTTCTGGGTCAGAAGAATAGTACAGTGGATAGGGTTCTTACCTTGCACCCAACTGACCCAGGTTCTGTCCCTAGCATATGAAAATATGGTTCCCTGAGCCCACTAGGAGTGATTCCTAAGTACAAAACCAGGAGTAACCTCTGACACTGCCAGGTGTGGATCAAAGACAAAAAACAAATAAAATAAAAGCTGTTCTTTGTTCCCTGCCACTTCAAATTTTAAAATGCATCATAAATATTACTAAATATTATAAAATACTGTCTTGCATATGAGTTTGCTAATGAGAAATTATTTTACAACATTTACACATCAATATATTGAATCATTTGTCCATTTGTGCATATTTAAATTATTTTCAGGTTTCTTTTTATTTTAAAAATATTGTAGTGATATGAATTTATTAAGTTTGATGAGAGAAATCAACATTTTTGTTTAGTTTTATTCAAATTTATTTTGAGACCTGTGATATTGCCAACTCTATTCTGTAAATATTGTTAAAATGTTGGGGTTGAGAGCCAGAGCAATGACACAGCTATAGGGTGTTTGCCTTGCACATGATTGACCCGGAACAGACTGGATTCAATTCCTGGCATCCTATATGGTCTCCCAAGCCAGGATCAATTTCTGAGTGCATAGCCAGGAGTAACCCCTGAGCGTCATTGGGTATGGCCCCCAAAAATGTTGGGGTTGAAAACAAATTAAAAGAAAATAATAATGCTTATGTATGGTGAATAAAAGTTCTAAAGATATGAAAACTTTGTGGGGTTAACATTGATGACCTGTCAAAAATATCTATGCATCTAAGTGGAAGGGAGCCAAATTTTAACTCTGAATTTTGTGCCAACCAATAGAAGTAACAGGAAAAAAATATTACCAAACATCAGTGACAATAATTTCTGCAAAAAAAGGAGATAATTAAATGACTCTAAGGGAATGACATATTTTTACTCTGTTTCAGTACTATGTCATAAGAAATATGTTCTTGCTAATCTTCATAAAGACCTAGGTGATTTAACAAATGACAGCCTCAATGACATTGTCAAAGTGAAAGCAAGTATTTGTTGGAAAGAATTGTCTTGTAGAAAATTTCTTACTAACAACTAAATTAGAATTAAAATAAATTCTACTTAGAAAATCATTTCTGGTCTATCTATCATACTCTTATGCTACTGGAAACATAGGAATATTGTCAGTGTTGAGAGTGCTTACACTCAGAACTGAATGTGGAATTTCGTGACATTCCTTTGCCTTTCACATGCTGAGAGGCAGGCAGGAGAGTGTAAATAGGGTGCAGGGGGAAAGGCCACAGACTGCCTCATGCCCTTATTGTATAACATGCATACATTTAGTTGAAAGATTACTTACAGACACTAGCTGACTCAAAGAGGTCATTTCCAGGTGCTCTGTTCTTACACCGTTTAATTAGTTTGACTTTTTCTTGGTGACAGAAATCATTAGATTCACAATAAAGGTCTAGTATAATCTCAACTTTTCAAGGGCATTTCTTCAGAAATGAAATAAAATATGTTTAATTCCTAAACTAGTAATCCAGCAAAGATAAAGTACATTGCTGAAAGCATATTATTTATGGCACATGAATGCAGAATGAAGTTGCCAAGAGAAATCACTTTGCAGAGAACTGCCACCCCAAAGCTGAAACAAAATCTTTTGACATTTTTCCTCAACAAATCTTCCTTAACTTCTCCACCACAATAATTCTCCTTCTGGGCACACATAAAATGAGCACATACAGTGTGTGACAGCAAAGTGTTATACTTGCTGTATTGCTTTGTACACATTCTCAGTTCACTTATTAAAGTACAATAAAAAGGATTAGGAGTCATAAGAGCTTTTCTTCTTTATTTAGGCCTTATATTCCTAAATAAACTAGAAATTTTGTTTTCTTTAATAGGTTTTAAAGTAGATTTATGGGTAAATTGTTGAGCATTGCAAAAAAAAAGTAACAAATAAGTTTTTGGTAAATATGGGTCTTTTAATAAAATAAAGGTGTTGAAATTTAAAGGAAAAGTCTGGATTAAAACACATAGACTGTGCTCACTTCGGCAGCACATATACTAAAATTGGAATGATACAGAGAAGATTAGCATGGCCCCTGCGCAAGGATGACATGCAAATTCGTGAAGCATTGCATATCTTTAGAAGAAAAAAAAACACATAGACTGAAGATTGAATTAAAGACAGAAATGTTGAAACATATAAACAGTCATAATAGACCTGTCACTTAAAATGGTGTCACTTATGAGATTCATAATTTTGGAAAATAAACTGTATTGAATAAATATGTATATATATGTAAATGAGTTTTTCAATTATACAGGGATTATATATTTGTATGCATTATTATTTTTTAAACTGACTCCTTAAACTAGCTTGAAAAGTTACATTGTGCGGACCAAGCTGTAGTCAAGATTTATGGGGGACAGTAAATATTACAAAGTATTTAAAAATCAGATTGCTCTTTGACATTTTTATATTACTCAACTGTTCTAAAATGTGTACAGCTATAGGTGAAAGAAAAAAAAACAAAGAAAAGATTATTTTCTTATAAAAGTATTGTCTGGATATTATCGATAATTGTCTTGTTCTCACTATGTGAGACTGACTCTCTAACCTACAGTCATCTCAGTTTACTATATACTAAATATGTGTCAGATTTCTTTTACTCCTTTCAAGTTAGGTATATTGTTTTCCACATAAGACCAATGGATGTATATTCCTCTCAGATACCAAGTCCCCAAATTCTAAGCAACAGAGCTGAAATTCTTACTCTCTTTACTAGTACACATGGGAAACCAAATTGCCTCTCATAAAGTTATTAAACTGTGTTGTCAAGAAAACATCCTAAGGGTCTATGAATAAATATTATCTTCATATGTATGGCCCCAGAGGTGACATGTTTAAATGTAGCTGATGCATTCATAGCAATACCCCATAGTTGAATGCCTGGGGCTGGTTCTCCAAGGACCAGATAAAACAGATAGTGGGCACAGTGCTATGGATAGAAATGTGGAATTTAGAAAGCTAGACACTGCTAATGGAGAAATAGAAACCATTGCTGCTCTGAACATAGATTTTATTTTCCTCCTCTTGAAAGTCTCAGGTGGCTATAAAATGTTGAATTCTACATCCATGGATTTATTTAAATATCAGTTTGTGTGCAAAAGCCTCTGTATGTCATACCAAACAACAGAAAGCAATAGGCTTCATTTCCCTGATTCAAAAGAAGCAGAGGCCATTAATAAACCATGCCAATCTTGTTAGACTTTAACATTGCTTTATTTTATTTTATTTTTTTACAGAAAATCTCATTATATCCTATTGGCATTGGGCTTATTCGATATTTTAAATTATATATGACTGGGTGATATCCTTCTTTTTCTCCTAAAACCACTCACTGGACAGCACATCAATTTGACAGAAGGGTGTCCTAGGTTGTACTTTCTTACATTTGTTTTGAGAGGCAGCAAAATAGAGAATGCAAATAGGAGGGATGCAAATTGGGAGCTGTCTGAATTTAGGGTTTGAACAGAGCTTAACAACATCAAGATTTCAATGTTTTGATAGGGATACATACATATATATATATATATATATATATATAATAGCTACAGGGCTGACAATGTGACTAGCACATAAACATAATCTAAATGCTAGGTTTAGGAAGATTACATTGCTGTTAACCAAAGTTTAGCTGATAACAGTCCAGATATAGTTGCTCCTGCACCTCTGCAAACATCAATGCTACTGTCTGATCTTTTATCCTTGCTTTTCATGCTCATTTCACCTGCCACCATCACTTGAGGAATGTTCATAGATTTCCCCACTTGAAGTCAAAGGAAATTGAGACACACAAACAGAACTTGCCCTGGGTCACAAAGCTTATCAGCTAGAGAATCCTGGTATCCCACATTCTTTCTTCCTATTATTATCTTTGCTCTTATGTCAATGCTGCCAGGCATGAAAATACTGTAGGATCACTTGTTTTGGGATATCTGCCTCCACTGGGAAAGGTTCTGAATGGGAGGGAGGCAATATCCGGTGCTTTTTTGTCTTGAGTTATTTTTGTGCATTCTCAGGACAAATATTTTGGGATACACCAAATCTAAGGTGATGACCCAAAGATTAAATGCTCACAAGTGCCAAGGTCAAACAAAGATGATGGTGAAAAGTGAATAATCAGCTTAGAAACCCAGATGATCCTGACCCACAGGATTCTGGAAATTCATTTGTCTTCAGTGAAAGGGGAAATAGAGTAGACTAACCCACAAACAGATGTTTACAGCAAGTGAGTAGCTGCAAATATTTGATGTCAATACTCTCGCAGAGCCGCCACATACCCTGGAGTTGATTCCCTCTCTAAAGACAATGTAATAGAGACATTCGAGTCAGCAGTAAGTTCGCTTTCTCGGGAGTCTAACGACATCATTATGAAACATTCTAACTTTGCTCTTTGGCTACAATGTCATTGATGCCCCTGGGGTGTAGACCCAGTACACCATCGCGTTTATTCTATACAACCTCTCTACGTGTTGTAGCCTCTCCCATATGTCGGGGAAAAATGAGAGCTTTTATAGACACGAAAGGGGAGGCAGTAGCCTCAAGAGTACACAATATTATTTTATTCATCAGTTGTCAAGTGCCTGCAGGGTTCGAAGAGACAGGTCAGTGGAAGGGTGGATATCATATGAATTGTTTTACGCTGACAAAAAAAAAAGTATTTGCAGGAAGGTGTCTCTAGGGTTCAAATTTAATAGAAGATGCAGCTTCAATTGGGGTCTCTCATTTTTACCCCTTTTCTGACACCACCACCTTAGAAAGCCAGTATTTGAACGATGATTTAAATTTTCTTTTCAACGAATGAATATTATCTTCTAATGCCTTTGCAAACTTCCTTTTCACTAGCCCCAAGGCCTTCACATCCTACACTTGCCAGCAATCTAGGGTACCTGAAACACAGTGTTTAAAGAATGTGCACAAAACAGCTCAGTGGAAGGAACAGATGTCAGAGTACACTGCAGACACAATTCTTGTTTTAGACAGCATCCCGGGTTGGCAAATATAAAACCAGCGCTCCTCTTGAGTTCTAAAGAATACATGTGTTCTGCATGGAGGTCAAGTAAAAGTGCTTAAAGCTGCCATAATTGATTCCAACATTACAATAACCTATTTTGACTAATGAAAGAGGCAGTATGAATGAAGTGGTACCTTTCAGAGAATACCTGTATCCACAGATAAAAATGTCTTTGTTTAAATGCTGTGGTGATTCTGGAGAAGTGTATGCTTCTCCATGTATTTCTGTCTTATAAATATGTAAGCTGATGGACCATTGGCTATAGGAAGAATAATGTCAGCACAATGTAGAATTCCATTGACTGATACATAATTGTTCTCAGCACCTTAATATTTTGTGTTAGGTGTGAGAACAGAGATATAAAATGTAGTTGTGTGACTATATTTTTTGGGTATTATGTACATACATTGTGTACTGTGTATTGTATACATGTATTAGGAAGGACCCTCTGAGTTTCATATGCTGTCAATTTAATTTTAGTTCCTGTGGTCATGTTCTATCTTGAACAGATTATTCAAATGGTTCTGTTTAATGTTGATATGTTTTATTCTCATCTCCAGTGCTCAGCATGCTTTCATGTAGTCTAAACAATTTACCTTTAAGTTTTAATTAAAACTATGCACACATACATACATACATGTTGCACACACATGAATAATAAACTTAATGGCACTTATTTTTATTTTTAGCATTGCCACTATTTGACTGCATTGCTTCTACAAGTAGTAGAGGCTGCAAATGGTCGGTCCCATTTGAATTTTCTGTCAGTCATCTCTTTCTCTTTTTGTTGTTTTTATTCTTATTTTTCTGTAACATGAGAATTTTGAAAAATGAATATATTGCTTCAGTACAGAAGTGTAGGCATTTTTTCACAGTTTTTTTTTTTACAGATTTAAATGATGGAGTGTATGAAAAGATATTTATCTCAGCATGCTGCACGAAGATAGAGAGAGCCCAATAAAGAATAACTACTGTGAGAATTTAAATGTTTATATCTCAGGAGTTCATGATCTTTATTATAAGCAGAGTGAGGCTGTGTTTATGTGTATACCAGCTGGGTCAATGCCAGGTCATTGAGGAGCCTTGGCATGAAACTCAGCTCATATAGCTCTAGAAAGCTCTTAAGATGACTCTGATTTAGCTGGCCTTGAAAATATTTTCAGAGCAGAAGAAATTCTTTCTTCATAAAGTAATAGTTTGAGTGACTGATTCTTAATCAATTTTATGACCAGGCCTAATAATCTGAGCTTACTCTTCACTGATGGACTCTCAAATGCTTCTCCAATTTTTTTCAGAGCTATTAGAAAGCCATAAAAGTCTTCCAGTAAACTTCATTTTAATTCACATTATCTTCACAAAGCAAATGTCTGTCAGTCACTAGAGCTGTGGGGTAGGGCTCATGTGTGTGATTTCTTACACGAAGTCACATAAAGAATTTCACATGGATGCTATCTATGCCATGATCAGCACGAGACTTATTTAAAATGTTTCCAGAAAGGAAGCAATGAAATTCATGTTTAGCACAATATTAGGTTTCCTAGATGTTTGTCCAAAGAGAGACTAAACTTCAAAGTAAATGCAATGATTTGAGTGGCAAAGAAGGACTAGAGGAACTTGAATGGATACATAGTGATGAAGGATGGTCAAAATGGCAGAGGGGTGACTACTTTAACATGATTGACAGTTGAGAATAGGCCCAGAAGCTTAGAGACAATGAACGCAGGAACATTTAAAATATCATTTCAGGAAGTAACAAAAGGAAGTCGAGAATTGGAAGATGGCTTCCCTATGAAGGTGCAAGTACCAAGAGATGATCAAAAGATCTGTATTTGGCAAGGGGTATCCAGATACAAGGGGTGATGCAGTACATGTTTCACAGGATGAGGTCCTTAGTAAATCTGTCCACCCACAGCAGACCATAGCTTGTCAACTGATGCCTTTATAATGACAATCCTCACAGTTTGACTTTCTAGTGTGTTGTACTGGGGTCACAAGAGTGGGAGCGGTTTTGTGCCTCATACAGGTCCTTCAGTACAAAGAGAAAATTAGGAAGTTCAGATGGGAGAGAAGATGATAATTCTTGGCCAAGGGATTAATGAAATACAACAAAGAAAGCCAGTAACGGCTGTCACCACGGCTGTCACTGGGTCACTTTGCCCTTTATAATGTGTATGTGTTTAGTAAAATTGCACTGCTCCCTTTGTCCTTATCTCTGGCCACCTTGGGAGTTTTGATCCTTAAAATTACAAAGAGGACGGAGAAGAATCACAAAGCTCTCCCTCTCAAATGCACCGCCATCCATCTTTTTGATGTGAAACATCTAAAACGAAATTTGCGAAAATAATTTTCCTCTGAGCATTGATTCAAGGCTCTGTTTCTCCGTGATTCTTAACAAAGGTTTTGTTGCTGGTGCCCAGAGGAAAGACTCATTTAAATGTAGAAAGAGATACTTAAAAACTAATGTCATCTGGTGGCAAAATCTCTGAGGGCAATACCTTTCTTTCGCACATGCAGTGAGCTAAACCTGATTGCATTTAGGGTTATCTGCAGCAGTAAGACTCAAAATCAAAACACTCTCATGAGGACTATTGTTCTAATTAATCTACTTATTAAGCTTTTATTCCATTTTAATAGTCTTTTATTAAAAAACACTCAAAGGGGGTAGCAATAGATTTTACAATCATTAGCATGTAAGTCATAAAGTATAACCTACAACCAATGGTCCTCAAACTACGGCCCGCGGGCCACATATTGTATTTATTCCCATTTTGTTTCTTCACTTCTAAATAAGATATATGCAGTGTGCATAGAAATTTGTTTATAATTTTTGTTTTTACTATAATCTGGCCCTCCAACAGTCTGAAGGACAGTGAACTGGCCCCCTGTTTAAAAAGTTTGAGGACCAAGACAAGACTTGGTCTTGGCACCCTTTGGTAAGTCCAAAAACCAAGATCGGGATTTGCAGATGACTGGCTGCAAGAACCACGACCAGACTGTATACATCTTGGGACCAATAAAAAAGCCCTAGTTTAGGGCTTGAACTATGACCTGCACAATAATCATGATCCCCACTCCCAAAGGTCCGGCAGAGACAATTGTAACGGAATGGGGCTTTTGGAAGCACAAAGAAAGACGCTATCCTAGGTGCCACCCTAGGTTCAGTGCAAAGACCAAGATCACCAACCACAGAAGATGGATTAAAATGACACTGAGGTAACAGAACCTCTAGAACCACAAAGACTGACTTCATCATAAGTCCCACCTCAGGATCTGTGCAGATACTGAGACCTCTAAACATAGAGCAGAAGTCTTCCACACACCAAAAAAAAAACCCACACAAACAAACAAAAAAACAAAACAAAAAAACAAAACAACAACAACAACAACAAAAAAAAAACAACATCGGGAAAGTAAAGGATCCTGATCATGAGCAAAGTCTAGAGTTGATCCCATGACAGTATGCTCCAAGGACGGAGAAACCCCATATCTCTTAGGCCAAGTGAATTCCTTTTCAAATGACCCCAATATTTACTGTGCCAGGGCAGGAGGGAAAAAACAAATACAAAAAGCACAAAATCTTGGTTATTTTTATATAAATATATATATTACCTTCATTTATTATTGTTATTATTATTTTTGATTTATTTATCTATTTTGGTCGATTATTTTGTCTGGGTGCGATTATTGAAAGTGTTGTCCTCAATTATACTTATTTTTTTTCTTTCTTTCTTTCTTTTCTTTCGTTATGTGCTATACCATGCTTCTCAATTCAAGACCATGGCGTGATTTTTGTTTGTCTGTTTTTGTTTTTGTTTTTGTTTTTTTTTGTTGGTTTGTTTGTTTTGTCTGTTCTTTGAGGTGCTTATCGATATAGCTGGAGCCCTCACTGGATATTTGATACTTCTTTTGGTATTAGTGGAGTGTTTCACCTTCTTTTTCTCCATCTCCCAAATTGATGATGAGAGCCTTTAGAAGGACTCCGCCCATTTTCGGGGTATTAGATTCTTACCCCAGTTTATTACTTTTCTCTTTTTCAAACAAAACCACGCAACTTGAACTAACTAGTCCTGCCTCCAGTTAGAGGGGGAAATAAGGGAGGCATCAAGACCAAACAGGTGCAAGACTACTAAGTAGTGGGTTGGATACAGAGGGGACCACATATTCTAGCCGCCCTGGGGTGAGGGAAAAGGAAATGGGAGGTAGGACAGAAACGGAGGTGTAGGGAGGACAATTTGGCGATGGGAATCCCCCCTGATTTTATGTAAATATGTACCTAAAGTGTTATTGTCAACAATATGTATGCCACTATGATAAAAATAAAAAAAAAAAAAAAAGAAAAAGAAAAAGTTTGAGGACCCCTGAAATTATAGGTTTGTAGGAGAACATTCCTTTTTGGAAAGCTATATTTCAAACCATTTCATTAGATTCCACTTGTTCATCCCTCCCAGCCCGATCACATCCCACTGTTGCATTAAATAATTAACGATGGGGCTGGATGGCGGTGGATTTTTCTCCGTGCCATCCCAGTTCACGTGGCTCTGCAACCTCCATGCAGCCGGCGAGTTTCAGGCCCAGGTGAAATCACTCACTCACAATCAGGCGTCAGGAAGCAACAACTTTATTCAAGCCCTAGCCACCACGTGTGTGTGGCCTATTCATAACCTTTCAAGCACAGCAATATTTTGCTAGCCCTGCATCTTATTTCCTGTTAGCCATCTTCCCTTTGGGCTCCATGCTGGTCAAAGACCAGAACACAGAAACCCAGAAGCCAAAGCGCACAGCAGCGCAAAAAGGGCAAAGAGCCAAAAAGGGGGCGAAGAGCCAAAAAAGCCGAATTCCCTTGGTTCAAGCCTTATCTAACATTTCCCAGACCCCTCCCAGGAATGGGAGGGTCTTGCAGGTAAGGTTACACCTACTATCCGGTTCCCAAGACCCCTCCCAGAAATGGGTGGGTTTTAGGGTTTCAAATAGGTACACCCACACCCACCACCCCACATTTGTCTCCCTGCTTGCTATCCCTCCAAAAGCACAACCTATATGAAGTTGACTTTCTTGTGCTTTGGCATCAGAGGTGAAAAACCCTAGCAGATGTAATGGGTTTCTTTAATTTAAAGGAATAAAGGGATGGTTGAAGGCAGAATGTCAGCACCAGAAATCACTCCTGAGCATGTGTGTGGTCCAAACCAAAGTCTTTGGGCCATCATATATGATTTGCTTTTCCTTTGCTATATGCTTCCTTCTCCTTATTGTCTTTAGGGGATAGAACAAATCATCCCAAGATGCTTCTTTCTTGTTACATGTTGTTTATCTTGGGCAAGAGACATTCGCTTATTTTCTCTGACCAGAAGCTATATTTGTGAAACCCATGCGATGAAGGTTTTCTAATTTTTTTTCTTATTAAGAACTTGCTCCATGGGGCAGGTGAGGTGGCGCTAGAGGTAAGGTGTCTACCTTGCAAGTGCTAGCCAAGGAAGGACCGTGGTTCAATCCCCCGGCATCCCACATGGTCCCCCAAGCCAGGGGCAACTTCTGAGCGCTAACCCCTGAGCATCAAATGGGTGTGGCCCAAAAACAAACAAACAAAAAAAACAAACAAACAAAAAAAAGAAAAGAACTTGCTCCACAATCTACAAGTTATACATGGTATAATTTTCAAGACATCTGGACTGGACTTCAAGTACAATTAGAAGCCAACCAACAGCTATAGAAATAAAACAACAACCCATGATATTTGTGAGAAGATTGAGACTTATAGCAGGTGTGACCCTAGCATCAGACAGGGTAGAACTTATATATTATAGTGGGTCTTTATTCTTATGAGTGATTGTTTTTCAGATCTTTCTCTTAAAGTTCTCTCAGATATTTTTCAAATTGTCTGAAAGCAAAGAAGAAAATGAAATCTCACTGTGCTGGTATCTTGTTTTGATTCCAAAAAGCTTCTAAATGCTCCAGAGATCTATTCCCCATTAGAATGCAGAGGATAGATATCATATTAATGCAAATGGGGGCAACCCAAGAAGTAATAGCACTTAACATTTGTGAAAAATTTCTTAACTGTATTAAACACCATAAGCATTGTTTAATAAAACCTTCTAACACTCTCACCAGACACATAAGTGGGTAGAAATGAGACAACTAACCTTGATAGTACAAATCAAATCTCTGATAAACAAGTTTTGATTGTTTACACAAAAGTTAGATTTCTGGGTTGGGCTATTTATTTATTTTTTAATAATAAAATCTTGTGGAGTTGAGGAAAATGTGATTCTAAAATCTTGCACTCTTATTCTTATCTTTAAACAAGCAAAGAGCACTGACTGAAAAAGAGAGATGCTTGAGGTTTATCTTCTGTTGAATCTGTTTTTTCTAATTTGGATGTCCTGCAGGAGAGTCAGAGGTTTGCAGGTGAAGTAAAAGGTGGATCTTAGAGGGGCTGGAGGGATAGTACAGTTGATAGGATGCTTGCCTTGTATGCAACTGACAAAGTTTCAGTCCCCAGCATTCAAATGGTTCTCTGAGCACTGCCAGGAATGATTCCTGAATGCAGAGCTAGGAGTAACCCTTGAGCATTTATTGCCAGTGTGGCCCAAAAATCAAAGTGTAAAAAAAAATGGAGGGTCTTAGAGGAAACAATACCAACAACAACATCAACACAAAGAGTTAGAGTCTGGAAAGACACTAAGTTTTAAAAATTATACACATGCACATTTGGGGGTTATACCCAGCCATGGTCAGGGTTTACTCTTGGTTCTGTGTTCAGGAATGGCTCCTGGAGTGCTTTGGGGACAATATTGGGTACTGAGGAATTCAACCCAAGTGAGGTGCATGCAAGGCAAGACTTTTCACTGTACTATTACTCTGGTTATTGGAAAGATAGTATTAAACAACACAATCCAGATACCATCTATTGTCAGGCTTGTTTTTAAGTAAGGCCTAGCTGGGTACTGAGTTACATTTTTGTTTCTGTATTGATTTGGATGTCACACTCAGTACATGGAACTTATTTGTGTGCTTCAGGGATCACTTCTAGTAATGCTTGAGGAACCAGTGATAAGTAAACCCAGGTACGCCAAATGCAAGTCAAACATTTTATTTTATTATTTTATTTTATTTACCTGTCAACTTTATACTTTGTATTAAATTGTCACTCTCACAAATAATATTCACATTTTTAGAAAAATATTTATTTATTTAAGCACCACTGTTACAAACATGTTCATAATTGGGTTCAGCCATAAAATGCACATCCACCCTTCACCAGTGCAACTTTTCCACCACCATTGTCCCCCGACCCCCCAAAGTCAAGCATTTTAAATCCTGCACTCTCTCTCTGTCTCTGATCCTCCAGCTACTGTTGAAGTAAGCTTAATGTAAGGATGTTTGCTTCCCTAATACTTCCCACATCTCTTTTTTCATTACTGATTCTATGAGTTGAGGGGAGCCCTATGGGACATTCACAAGCACACCAGACCTGAATGTAGGGTGTAGATACTTATTAGGAGCTACAGGCCACTGAATAACAATGCATTGAACAGTGCAGCCAGTTTGCCTATTTCTGTTCCACTTTTGACATTTAAAGCATGGCATCCCACAAGCTCCTTTAGTTCAGGCAAACCTGGTAGTTAGCCAACATATAGAAAATAAAATCCAATTTATAGAATTTATTCTCCACTCAACTGAGAGATTATACAGATATTCGTCCCCCCTAACCCCTAATGCCTGAGCATATTCAAGAAGTAGGGTGAATTTCTAAATATTGCCTGTGGGCCACTTTGCTTTCCAGATATAAAATGAGGAAAGGAAATTTCAGACCAGGTGTAATGAAAAGAACTAGCAGAAGTAAACAATTAAGGTTAAGTCTGGAAAGATAATATTGGAGTTAAGGCACTTGCCTTGTATGCATGCAGGCAATCCTGCTTTGCTCTATGAAATTATATATGGTTCCCTAAGAACTGCCAGGTTCCAAACCAGTCCAAAATATCTCCCGCAAAACAGAACAAAACATTTTAAATATAATTGTAACTATGAGTATAGCCAATGAATGAATTTAAAGATAGCATTTATTCCCATGTTATGGTTGAGGCTAGTAAGTTTCCATGAACATTCCTGCTCAAGGTCACACACAAAAGGTGCTTGAAGAGCAAGTCTTGAATCTAGTCTGTAACTTTAGGCACATGGAGAGGAAGTTGTCAGAAAAACAGTCAACACTTAAGTGACTGAAATTAGCACATCCTAAATGCTCTCTATAGACTGTTTTCTACAAGTTTCACTTCAATTCCTTCCCACCTACAGATTTGAGCAGAAGCCCCTGGGGAAATCGATGTGTGTGTGTGTGTGTGTGTGTGTGTGTGTGCGTGCGTGCGTGCGTGCGTGCGTGTGTGTGTGTGTGTGTGTGTGTGTGTGTGTGAATCTGGGAAGGTCCCTAATGGTGTAGGCACCAGCTGTATAAATGCCCCTGGGGGGCTTGCCCATTCAGAGTCTCAGCACCTGGCAAGAGGAAAATCCAAATAAAGGCAAATGGCACTCCGGAATCTTTGCTGATGGGAATTCCTTGTTTTATACCATTACTTCTAATTTGGGCCCTATGGAAAACCACCCAGAGCATTTTGAATCATAGAATTAGAGGTGGCTGAAGTGAAGTTTTTGGTTGGACTCTGTCCTGTATTATCAGCTTGCAGAAGAATGAGAATGATGTGGGCGATTTTTGATCTGATTGTACTTAGAAGATAATGTCAATGAAAATTGAGTGTTGTTACTTGTGCAAAGTAAATGTCGAGGCAGAATGAGACATTTAAGAAAGAGCGAAGAGGACACTTTCCTGGGAAGACCATTCAATGTTATTAACATTAGGGCCATTACATGCCACATGCACTCTGGGTTTTTTGTTTTGGGGCTGATATGAAATAAGATAATTGAGAGAACCCAATGACCAAATATCAGAGTCAATTTGTATCAGGGTAAAAATCTAGGATGGAACCGCATGTGACATTATTTACTTGGCTAGTTTATATCTTTCTTTCAAAATGCAAGTCTCAAACAACAGCATGTCCAAAGGTATTTTAATAACTATGTTCTGAAAGGTCAGTGAACATTCAAATCCATAAATTCTAAATGATTTAAATGTGTTAACTTTCTCTTGATTCTTATTCTACTCTTTCCTTTCCAGTCAGCTATTTTTTTTTAAAAAAGTGAAATGGGGTCATATATCCTTTATTATCATATTTCTTTCCATGTGGAAGATATTAATTTACTAGCAAAAATAGTATTACTAAAATAGTTACACTAGATTGTTTACTGAATCTGTAATTCATAGTTGCATTGCAGAATAGTTTCACTAGGTTGTTTACTATAAATCTACATGTAATAATTACATCTAAATTTTTTCTATGGTTTATTTTGGGGAGAATACCCTAGGGCTTATTACTGGTACTGTGCTCAGGAATCAGTCCTAGAAGTGCTTGGGGACCATATGGAGTGTTGGGGATCAAACCCAAATTTGCTGCCACATGCAAGGCAAGTACTGTCTCCACTATACTTTCTCTCTGCTCTTACATATGCATTTTTGGATTCATTAATTTCTCTTACAGAAATCCTATATATTCCTAAAATCACTGTCTATTTTTGGAAGTGATAGAGGTTCAAAATAGTAAAATACTTGGCTCAAGTTCACCCAGTAAGATCACAGGGATAAAAACTGTATTTGAACTTCAGCCATTTAAATTCCCCAGTTCATGCACTAAATCACTTTCCTCCCACAAACCATCCACTTAGAGCATTTACTTATACCCTAGGATTTATGATGCTTGAAACCATATTTTAAAAGAACCTCAGGGTTCTTTCATCCATGTCCTGCCTGGTATAAGATCAATTCCATATAAAACCATGCCTTAAGGTTGTGCAAACCAAAAATATAATGAGAGTTCAAGAAGGGTTTCGAGAAATTCTTGGATGATAGATCCTCCCCAGTTAGAGATGCTCCCTTTGAGGACAATATCACGAAGGGTAAGTATCATTATGTCACACCAATGTCCCTCGGTGCTCGTATAAAAGACAAAATACTGAACAGTATAGACTATAAGTCTTCTCCCAGATGACTTTTTTATGTTCTTATGATTCTTAAAATATATCTAAGTAACCTATTTCTACAATTCATCAAATGTAACCATGAGGAATAAGTGAATCTAGCTGTTACTTGTCCAACGAGAGGTAAAGGTGAAGGCATTCTTATTGGAAGAAGGCCTTACTATTTTTGTGACTTATTTGGTGAGACAGAGAACCAGAGGTTGAGAGGAGATGTGGGTCCATGTTTTATTGGTGCCTAGAAGATGCTGTGTGACCCTGAGCCAGACAAACTGAGTTTCAGTTGACTCATTAACAGCATGAATGACTTGAAGCAGGAAGGGTGGGGGGCACTTCTCCTTTGAGATAGGATGGAATAAAAGCAAAACAAACAAACAAAACTTAGCCTGCAGTAGAGAGACACAAGGGAAATTGTTTATCTACTGATGAATTCCAAATGCATGAGTGAGGAGGAGTACCTTCTGTAAAATTCATCACCACTCATCACCATAGGCTTGCCCTTGGGCAAATTTGGAATTCAGAATTTACATAACCAGCATATATCAGGAAGCCCCATGACAGGAAATCAAAGTGCTCTTTACTTGGCTGTATATTGTAGACTCTACCAGAAACCAACATATATTTCTCTGTAAGGTGAAATGTCTCTACAAGAAAACATACCCTTCATTCAGAAAATATTCTGAGATAGGCTCTAGATATTAGTTCATGCTCTAAAATTATAAAGCAAACATGAAAACTGTTTTTTATGGCAGTAGTGAAAGTAATGGAGAAAAAAAACAATAAAAAAATAAACAACAGGGACCAGAGAGTTGGCGCTAGAGTAAGGTGTCTGCCTTGCAACTGCTAACCTAGAATGGACCATGGTTCCATTCCCCCTACCCCCCTCCGCTTCCCATATGATCTCCCCAAGCCAGGGATGATTCCTGAGCACATAGCCAGGAGTAACCCCTGAGCGTCAAATGGGTGTGGCCCCAAATCCCCAAAACAGACAAACAAACAAAAACAAACAAACAACAATCCTGAAACCAAAGCCCCAATTTTAGATATTCAATTTGGAAGATTCAGATATTAATATATCTGTTTAAATTTAAAAAAAGAAAAAAGGAGAGAAGCCCTAAAATAAGGAGCTGTAAAAGATATGATTGAAGTAAGATCACTCATATTATAATGGGAATGTCTAGAAATAAAATATTACAAAGATATTTAAGAAATGAAAAACATCATCAAAATAAAAATCCAACAATAGCTTATTAGAATCGGAAGCTACAAATAATTTATCCAGCATGCTGAATTTATCTCAGCATGCTGAGAGACAAGAAAATTAAAGTATGACAGAATGAGACACAAAGCAAGATAAAATAAAAATGCCATGAGTAAGTCTAATTTACTTTCTAGGGAAAAAATAGAATAACTATAATCTGAGACATGATATGACTAAGAAAAAAAGACTAGAAAACAGTAACAAAGTTTGAATCATTAAACAAAATAGAAAAAGAATCTTAAATGCAAAAATAAAAAATGAATGCATTCCCACCTTAGAAGAAAACAAGAAATTCAAAGCCAACAAGAACTTAATAGCACACAGTAATTAAAAACGAAGGTGCTTGCAATGGAAATAATAATTTATTTTCAACATATTTCCCCAGCAGCAATAATTAAAAATCATAAAGAGTACAAATCTTTTAAATCTTTAAATCACTAAGGAAAATAAATGCTAAACTTCATTGTACAAGGGACTAAACTATTCTTCAGTAATAAATAATCACTGTTTTGCCCACAAACGAAGAACCAGACTTTGCCACCAGTTGATCCTAACTAAAAGATGATTGTCCTACAGTTTCATGTCCAAAGATTCAGTGTTTATGTGTAGGCAGACCTTGCTATGAATATCTGTCTCTAGGAATATGGAGACTGATGTTTGGGGATGTGAGATTCCTAGTGATTCCGATAGTCTGTCAGAGTGGAAGACAATGCCCTAAAATAACGTTTTCACATTTGTCACTTGGGAAGCATGTTGAAATACAAATCTGATTCAGTGAGCTCATATCCTGCTTTTTAAAATAGGCTCCAAGTGATGCTAATGACACAGGTACATAGAGCATACTTTGAGTAGTAAGTTTCCAAAGAAACCACTGAAATCTTATCTCAGGAGAAAGGTTGTTATTCAAAAAACAACAAAGAATACGAAACATTTTCATTGTGAATGATTATGCACTAACACCTATAAGGCAATCTCGTTAGTTCACTTTTTTTGTTTGTTTTTGTTTTGTTTTGTTTTGGTTTGGTTTTTGGATCACACCCAGCAGCGCTCAGAAATCACTCCTGATAACTATGCCTGCCCAGTGGGGCCCGACCTTGAGAAATTGTGAGTGCTGCCTGTGTGTGTCTGTCTCCTGTCCTGTAGCTTGAACCTCTTGGGAGTGGGCCAAAAAGAGGCTCCAGCAGAGCACAGCCACTCCGCTTCACTACGCAGCCATGCACTCTTTGTAAGAAAAGAACGCCATTGAAACAAGAAGAAAAAATCACACTAAGAACTGTGCTGGAGGCTGAACTCTGCTGGAACTCAGATGCCAGCACCCCTATCTGCCTGTCTTCTGTGCTGTGCTCCATTTTCGGCCTGATTTCATCCTGTGTGTGGCTCATCTGCGATGGCTCGCCTTCCCTAGAGCCTTCCCTGGAGGTGAGTTTACAAGCCCAGAAAGGGAAGCCTCTGAACTCTGATGGAACTCAGATGCCAGCAACCCTATCTGCCTGCCTTCTGTGCTGTGCTCCATTATCGGCCTGATTTCATCTTGTGCGTGGCTCATCTGAGGGTGGCTCACCTTCCCCTGGAGCCTTGCCTGGAGGTGAGTTTACAAGCCCAGAAAGGGTGGAGTCAGAGGAGTACTGCTGCATTTCCCAGCCGTGCACATCATTTAGCCAATGAATACAACCACAACACATAGAAAAACCCAGAATACAAGTGTGACAATGGGGAAACAACGCAGGTCAGCGCCAGACATAGAGAATGACAATGGCAACTTTTATGACTTGAACATGACCAACCAACTAGTCAGTCTCTCTGATAAGGAGTTTAGAGACTCAATATAGAAGATGTTCAAAGAACTCAAAGAAAGTATAGAAGAGAAAACTAATAAGAATCAAGAGAATTTGAAGATAGAAATCAGAAAACTCCAAACTGAAATTTTAGGTCAAATAACAGGTCTGAAAAATTCAGTAGATGAATTAAAGAAAAACATGGTTGAGCTTTCCCAGGGGTTAACAGCAGCTGAGGATAGAATTAGTACACTGGAAGATGAGATGAATAACAATTCCATACAGCAGAAGAAATCAGAAAAAAGCCTTAAAGCAAATGATCAAACAATGGAAAAATTACTCAAAGAATGGGAACAGATGAAAATAGAAGTCTATGATAAGGTCAAGAAACAACTTAAGAATCATTGGAGTCCCAGAGACCCAGGAAGAAAATCTTCAGGAAGAATCAAGGGTCAAGAATATCATTAAAGAGAAACTACCAGAGCTAATGAATACATGCGATCAAATCCTGCATGCCCGAAGAGTACCAACTAAAAGAGACTCCAGAAAAAACACCCCAAGACACATCCTAGTCACAATGACGAATCCCATGGATAGAGACAGAATTCTGAAAGCAGCAAGATTGAAAAGAGAAATTACATTCAAGGAACATTCTTGAGATTTACTGCAGACCTGTCACCGGAAACACTCAAGGCAGTGGTGGGACATAGTGACAAAACTCAATGAAATAAATACTTTGCCTAGAATACTGCACCCAGCAAAACTCACTTTTAGGTTTGAAGGAACAATACATGGTTTCACAGACAAACAAGAGCTCAGAAACTATACAGACTCAAAACCATTCTTTAAAGAAAAACTGAACAGCCTACTTTAAGACAAGACTGACCAACAGACACACCAAACTTCGATATAAAGATGGCACCAACTCCCAGGACAATTCTTTCTCTCAATGTCAATGGACTAAATGTACCATTTAAGAGACACAGAGTGGCAAAATGGATCAAAAAACTCAATCCAACCTTCTGCTGCCTACAAGAAACACACCTGAATAGTCAGAACAAACATAGACTCAAAATAAAAGGCTGGAGGAAAATCATCCAAGCAAACAATATCCATAAAAAAACTGGGGTGGCCATACTAATATCAGATGATGAAAACTTTATACTTAGGAAAGTTGTAAGGGACAAACATGGACATTTTGTATTAAACAAGGAATATGTACAGCAGGAAGAAATCACTCTCCTAAATATATATGCACCAAATGAGGGGCCAGCAAAATATTTAATAAAATTGTTGATAAATCTGAAAAATAATATCAATAACAACACAATAATTGTGGGATACCTCAACACGGCATTGTCAACACTTGATACGTCAACCAGACTGAAATCCAATAAGCATATGCTAGACCTGAAAAGAGAAATGGAAGAAAGAGGCCTAGTAGATATATACAGGACATTCCACCCCCAGAAGCCTGGATACACATTCTTCTCTAATGTACATGGGACATTCTCCAGGATAGACTACATGCTAGCACATAAAACATACCTCCAATATATCAAGAGGATAGAAATTTTGCAGGTTAACTTTGCTGAATACATGGCCCTGAAATTACATGTGAACTACAAAGGGACACAAAAGAAAACTTTAATACCTGGAAGTTAAACAGCCTAATACTGAATAACCAGTGGGTTCGAGATGAAATCAAAGAGGAAGTCAAAACCTTCCTAGAAACAAATGACAACGGAGACACAAACTATCAGAACCTATGGAACACAGCAAAAGCGGTCCTGAGAGGAAAATTTAGAGCTTTGCAAGCACACATCAGGAAAGAAGAAGGGGCATACCTGAATAGCTTAATGACGCAGCTCATAGAATTAGAAAGTACTCAACAAAAGAACTCCAAAATAGGGAGACAAAAGGAAACAACAAAGCTGAGAGCAGAAATCAATGAAGTGGAAACCCAAAAAATAATCCAAAAGATCAACGAAAGCAGAAGTTATTTCTTTAAAAAAATAAAGAAGATTGATAGAACACTGGCAAAACTAACAAAGAAAGAGAGAGAGAAACTTGATAACTCGTATTTGGAATGAAAAAGGAGAGATCACTACTGATATGGTAGAGATCTAAAGGGTAATCAGAAACTACTTTGAGAAACTATGCCACTAAAAATAAAAACCTGGAAGAAATAGATAAATTTTTGGACTCATAATTTTCCACGGTTGAATGAAGAGGATGTAGCATATCTAAACATACTCATCACTATTGAGGAAATTAAGACAGTAATCAAATGTCTGCCCAAAAACAAAAGTCCAGGCCCAGATGGATTTACTAATGAATTCTTTCAAACCTTTCAAGAGGAACTTCTACCAATTCTGGCAAGACTCTTTCATGAAATTGAAAAAACAGGAACACTTCCAAATAGCTTTTATGAATCCAACATCACCTTGATACCTAAATCAGACAGAGATGCTACCAGAAAAGAAAATTACAGGCCAATATTACTGATGAATACAGATGCAAAGATCCTCAACAAAATCCTGGCAAATAGGATTCAATGCCTCATTAAGAAGATCATCCACTTTGATCAAGTAGGTTTCATCCAGGAATACAAGGCTGGTTTAACATCCGTAAATCTATCAACATAATACACAACATCAACAACAAGAAAAATAGAAATCACATGATCATATCAATAGATGTAGAGAAAGCATTTGATAAGGTCCAACACCCATTCTTGATCAAAACTCTCAGCAAGATGGGAATGGAAGGAACCTTTCTCAATATAGTTAAGGCCATCAACCATAAGCCAAAGGCAAATATTGTCCTCAATGGAGAAAAACTGGAAGTCTTTCATCTAAATTCTGGCACAAGACAAGGCTGTCCTCTCTCACTACTCCAATCAACATAGCACTGGAAGTATTTGCTATAGCGATTAGGTAAGAAAAAGATATCTAGGGAATCCAGATAGGAAAGGAAGAAGTCAAGCTCTCACTGTTTGCAGATGACATGATACTCTACCTAGAAAACCCTAAAGTCTCTACGAAAAAGCTTCTAGAAACAATAGACTCATATAGCAAGGTGGCAGGCTACAAAATTAACACACAAAAATCAATGGCCTTTCTATACACCAATAGTAATAAGGAAGAAATGGACATTAAGAAAACAACCCCATTCACAATAGTGCCACACAAACTCAAATATCTTGGAGTCAACTTGACTAAAAATGTGAAGGACCTATACAAAGAAAACTATAAAACTCTGCTCCAAGAAATAAAAGAGGACACGTGGAAATAGAAGCACATACCGTGCTCATGGATTGGCAGGATTAACATCATTAAAATGGCAATACTCCCCAAAGCATTGTACAGATTTAATGCGATCCCTCTAAAGATACCTATGACATTCTTCAAAGAAGTGGATTAGGCACTTTTGAAATTCATATGGAACAATAAACACCCTAGAATATCTAAAGCAATCATTGGGAAAAAGAATATGGGAGGAATTACTGTCCCCAACTTTAAACTGTACTACAAAGCAATAGTTATCAAAACAGCATGGTTTTGGAATAAAGACAGTCCTTCAGATCAGTGGAATAGGCTTGAATACTCAGAAAATATTCCCCAGACATACAATCACCTAATGTTTGATAAAGGAGCAAGAAATCCTAAGTGGAGCAAAGAAAGACTCTTCAACAAGTGGTGTTGGCACAACTGGCTTGCCACTTGAAAAAATTGAACTTAGACCCCCAGCTAACATCATGTATAAAGGTTAAATTCAAATGGATGAAAGACCTTGATATCAGACCCAAAACCATAAGATACATAGAACAACATGTAGGTAAAACACTCCAGGACATTGATACTAAAGGCATCTTCAAAGAGGAAACTGTACTCTCTAAGTAAGTGAAAGCAGAGATTAACAGATGGGAATATATTAAACTGAGAAGCTTCTGCACCTCAAAAGAAATAGCACCCAGGATACAAGAGCCCCTCTCTGAGTGGGAGAAACTATTCACCCAATACCCATCAGACAAGGGGCTAATCTCCAAAATATACAAGGCACTGACAAAACTTTACAAGAAAAAAAAACTTCTAATCCAATCAAAAAATGGGGAGAAGAAATGGACAGACAGTTTGATAAAGATGAAATACAAATGGCCAAAAGACACATGAAAAAATGCTCCACATCACTAATCATCAGGGAGATGGAAATCAAAACAACTATGACGTAACACTTCACACCCCAGATTTTGGCACACATCACAATGAATTAGAACAAGCAGTGTTGGAGGTTATGTGGAGAGAAAGGAACTCTTATCCACTGCTGGTGGGAATGCCGTCTAGTTCAACCTTTATGGAAAGCAATATGGAGATTCTTCCAAAAACTGGAAATCGAGCTCCCATATGACCCAGCTATACCACTCCTAGGAATATACCCTAGAAACACAAAAATACAATACAAAAATCCTTTCCTTACACCTATATTCATTGCAGCACTATTTACCATAGCAAGACTCTGGAAACAGCCAAGAAACGGTGGTACATATACACAATGGAATATTATGCAGCTGTCAGGAGAGATGAAGTCATGAAATTTTCCTATACATGGATGTACAGGGAATCTATTAATCTGAGTGAAATAAGTCAGAGAGAGAGAAAGACGCAGAATGGTCTCACTCATCTATGGGTTTTAAGAAAAATGAAAGACATTCTTTCAATAACAACTTTCAGACATGAAAGGAAAAGAGCTGCAAGTAACAGCTCACCTCCTGAAGCTCACCACAGAGAGTGATGAATTTAGTTAGAGAAATAACTACATTTTGAACTATCCTAATAATGAGTATGTACGAGGAAAATAGAAAGCCTATCTAGGGTACAGGCGGGGGTTGGGTGGGGAGGAGGGAGATTTGGGTCACTGGTGATGGGAATGTTGCACTGGTGGTGGGTGGTGTTCTTTACATGACTGAAACCCAAACACAATCATGTATGTAATAAAGTTGGTTAAATAAAAAAAAAAAATCACTCCTGGCAGGCTCGGGGGACCATATGGGATGCTAGGATTCGAACCAATTATCTTCTGCATGAAATGCAAATGTCTTACTTCCATGGCCCCAAGTTAGTTTACTTTTGCTTTTTTTGAGGTTGTGCACACCCAGTGATGCTATGTGCTCAGAAATTGTTCCTGGCTTGGGGGATCATATGGGAAGCCGTGGGATCGAACAGTGGTCAGTCCTGAGTCAGCCACGTGCAAGGCAAACGCCCTAGTGCTGCACCATCCCTCTGGCCCCTAGTTAGTTTACCTTTGAATGGGCATCATTTAAAAGTGAGGGAGAAGAATCAGAGTTAACAGTTTTGAAATTTTCATATTACTCACTGAAATATATTTATCAAAATGAAAACATTTTGGATTCTACAAGTGAGTTTGATGAGTAAAGAATCATTCTCTGCACTTCCCCCCACCCACAATGATTTTATAACCCTAAAATTTATTTAGCAAACCATAGGACTTGTGACTAATAATTTCTCTGAATAACAGCTGAACTGTTAGATTAGGGTGTGCAAAATAAGTGGTTCTCTTGTCTCCAAATCCATGTGATGGATTTCATACCTCATGCTATTAAAATATAACTATATTTCATAACTATAGCTATGAAAAGTTTCTCTTTGGGAAATGCATACTTTCCTTTCTTTCTATCATTCAGATGCCATCTATGCCAAGTCTAGGAATGGAATCACTTCTCAAGCCCTGCCAAACAGGTCGTTTCATGCATTTGACCACTGTTATTGGCTTTAGAAATGAGTACACGTATAGAATAGTCTATGAGAATCCATTAGTTAGGAAAGTGATTTTTTTTGCATGGGATTTCTAGTTATAGAAACCTTATAAGCCTGCAGCTACTGGTATGTAGGGATCCATGCCAAATTTGAGGGGCAGAGGGACACACAAAATCTTAATGACACAGCCTGTGCCATCAAATCTGAGAAAAATAATAGCCCAGCACAAAGGGGAAGTAAGACAAATTTCACCAACTACTTTTCTGGGTTTTCCATATTAAATTTATTATTGCAATTCTTATTTGTTTAAATTGCCTGAGTTTCTAGGCTGCAGGTCCAAAGATAGGTGAAGGGGCCCAATTTATAACATGGTTTTATTGTATGAACACGTTCGTGTAATTCAGCTCTGTCATTGCTGAATGTCACCAGCTACATTTCAATAAGCATGGGAATTACTGTTATTATTTTTTTTTCTTGTGGGAGAAGAACCACACTCAGCTGGGCTCAGGAGTTACTCCTGTTTCTATGCTCAGGAGTTACTCCTGTTTCTATGCTCAGAAATTCCTGGCAGGCATGGGTGTGGGTGTGGGTAGGGATGGGGCTTATGAGATGCCAGGGATAGAACCCAGGTCAGCCACCTACAAGGCAAATGCCCTACCAGATGTGCTATAGCTCTGGCCCTGGGAATTACTGTTTTTCTCATGCTACTATCCCAATGGATTGAAACTGCTGCCAAAATTCTAATATGTGAACTATTTCTAAAAATAGATTTCTTTTTCATCCAACTTGCTGTCCAATTAAAGAAGTAGATCAGGTTTACGAGACTCTAAATTCACATTCTAAAATAGGCAACTTAGAAAAGTTTTGTTTGTGATCTGATTTTTAAACTATTCTGCAGGTCATGGAAATCAGCTAACTCAGGAGGTTAGAATGAATGTTTTCTATTGTCTTTCTTCTAGGTTCTAAATCTTAGGAGTCTTTCAAAGACCTTATCATCATATTCTAAAGAGTCCCAACAATAAATAGGAACCTACTCAATTCAAAGTATCCTAAATGGCATATCTATTATTGCGAATTTTCCTCAAACATTCTTGCCAACATTTGACATAATACAATATTTCTATTCATAAACACAATTTGACCCAGCAACACAAATATTCTTATTATTATTCAAGTAACCCTATTGTCATACATAAAACAAAATTAAAACATACTATGAGTGCCTTTTGTCCCCTGAGCACCAAGAGTGGTTCCCAAGCTAGCTCTGAGTATTTCCAGGTGTACCTCAAAACAGAACAAAATATATAATATTTAAATAGAGATGTTCTTTAGCCACCCATTTGTTGTTGGGCATCTGGGTTGTTTCCAGATTATGGCTATTGTAAATAGAGCTGCAATGAACATAGGCATATCAAGGACATTTTGGTATGGTGTTTTTGTGTTCCAAGGGTATATTCCTAGGAGTAGTATAGTTAGATCATATGGAAGTTCAATTTCCAGTTTTTTGAGGAATCTCTATATTGTTTTCCATAAAGGCTAGACTAGATGGCATTCCCACCATCAGTGAATGAGAGTTCCTTTCTCCCCACATAGCCAACACTGATCTTGTTTTTAGTGATGTGGTATATATACTCAATAGAATACTATGCATATATCAGGAAAAAATGAAGTCATGAAATTTTCCTATACATGGATGGACATGAAAACTATTATGCTGAGTGAAATGTGCCAGAGAGAGACACAGAATATAGTCTCACTTATCTGTGGGATTAAGAAAAATAAAGCAATATGTTAATAATACCCAGAGACAATAGAGATGAGGGCTGGAAGGACCAGCCCATGATATGAAGCTTACCACAAAGATTGGTGAGTGTAGTTAGAGAAATAACTACACCAACAACTATTATATCAATGGTAGTGAGTGAGAGAAATAGAATGCCTGTCTCAAAGACAGGTAGGGGGTGGGGGAGGAGGGAGATGGGGGACATTGGTGGTAGGAAGGTTGCACTGGAGAAGGGGGTGTACTTTTTTGACTAAAACCAACTACAAACATGTTTGTAATCATGGTGCTTCAGTACATATATTAATAAATAAATTAATGATGAAAACGAGAATAGAACAGATATGTTCTTTTTTTTTGGTTTGTTTTTTTAATGAGTTAAAAATATGGAACGCTTCACGAATTTGCGTGTCATCCTTGCGCAGGGGCCATGCTAATCTTCTCTGTATCGTTCCAATTTTAGTATATGTGCTGCCGAAGCGAGCACCAGATATGTTCTTAAGCCAAAGTGTTTGGGCTTTTTTAGTGCTTCTGATAGATTCCCATTTCTTTTAACATCCAAGAAGGGAGATGAGCATAGGGGCAGCCTTAGTTAGTCTAATCATTGGGCAACCAAATGTAATGTTTGTGGGATTAAACTGAATGTCTCTTAAGTGCATTTTGTTTGTTTGTTTTTTGGGCCACATCCAGTGACACTCAGAGGTTACTCCTGGCTATGTGCTCAGAAATTGCTCCTGGCCTGAGGGACCATGTGGGATGCCAGGGATCTCAGCCCCGGATCAACCATAATCAAGGCAAATGCTCAGGCCCCTCTTAAGTGCATTCTTAAAACTCCACTTGGAGAACCACTTTTAGATTTATATTGCTAAAATACAGGTGTCATTCTGATTCCTTTTTTTTTTTTTTTTGAGAGATATGGGGTAAAACGTATGGTAAAGACTGGGAGAAACTTTGTTAGCTACATCATCTTGTCATCAAATATGACCTTATATACTATTATGGATATATGTCTGGAAATAAGTGTGATGCAGAAGATTATGGTTTAATTAAGCAGAACACCTTGTGTGAGACAAAGGTGGCATTTTCACATTCTTTTGCGTTTTGTGATGACAAACATTTTAAACAGAGAAAAGGCATGTTTTTCACATGCACAAAGAAATCCCACATCTACTTACTGGGATGTATAATTGAACTGTACAAAACTATCTTTTTTTTTTTTTTAACCCTAGTATCCCTCCTCCCAGATAGAGAGCTTAGAGAAACAGTTACAATCTGTAAAGCTGATCTGATCAATTCATCAAAAGTGGCAACATAAATGTCAAGCCATGCTTTAAAAGGTCTGAAATTGAAAAAAAAAAGGTAGTGCTTCCAAACGCAAATGGAATTTTATATCTCTAATGTATCAATAACATATGGGTAAATGTGTCAACAAGAGTATTGAGTATTTCATTTACTACTGTATTCAACCATGTTTGGAGTTATTCCTTATTGATTTATGATTTTATTAAATACCTTGGGAGATGTTTCCTTGATTATTTCTAGTTGAAGATTGAATGTGTGTCTTATGTTTTGTACAGAACATGTGGATTGGTTCCTAGCAAAACATCCCCTGCCAAAGCAATACTTATAAAAAGAGTTCAATACAACAACAAATAAGCATCATTTGTTTCCCTCTTTATCTTATCTTTGTTCCACAGGAATTTAAATGCAAATGCAAAATGGAACGAGCAGACCAACAAATACATCAACTGCTCACAATATAATCATTGCGATCTATAAAGCATAACCGGCGCTCTTGCGTTTGTCTGCTTACTGTCACAGTAGTTGGTGGTTGGAAATACATTCTGTGGGTGTTATTTTGCAACCAAATTTGAAAAAGAACACTCTGAGGAATCATCTCAGTGTTTATGTGAAAGGAGTGTAATGTTTGCCTGTGCATGTATGGAACCACTTTATTCTTTATTTAACTTATTTCTGCAAAAACAATTAAGAAAAATGTATTTTTAGCATCAATAATTAAATCTGGGAGCTCAAAGGGAGGGCTGATGTTCTCAGTCTTATCTAAGCAGAACTCTCTCTTCTTGCTACTCATAATATGCTCTTCCTTACAATTGCCAGACACAATCCATTTGAATTTATCGAGCCAATTCTAAAAATCTGGCTCCTTTTCTTAAAAACTCAGAATAACTCAAACTGTTTCTCATAATCCTGAGAAATTTCTTGATGAGCTAATCCTTTAGAAATAGAACAAAGGGTAAAGCTGTTATTTGTTTTTTATTTTTTATTTTGCATTGGTTAATGCACAAAATACTTTAGGCCAGCTTGTTCAGTATAGATTCTTGAACTTAAAACATAGATATCTAAGTTCAGTGTTTCTGTTGGAGGGCACAAGACTGCATTTGCAGTGCACAGCCCATGTGCCCTGTCATACATGATCATCCACTAGATCAGGGATAATGGACCTCATATGGCCTCCTGCCTACTTTCCCAAATACAAACTTGCTGGACAAAGGCCATATTTATTTGTTTAAATATTATCAATGGCTACCCCTACACAACTGACCACGAGAGAGTTGAGTTGATACTACTGAAACCTTAAGGTTTACAAAGTGAATAGTATTTACTGACACTTTATAGAAATACTTGCCTAACTCTGCTCTCAATAGGATTGCATTGAGTATCATGCTCCAGAATTAATGTATCAAAATATTGTGGTGCAGTAAAAACTACATCACTTCAGTATATCCCTTTAGAAGTAAAAATATCCCAATGGTTCCCATTACACTATTTATTTTTCTGACCAGCAAAAGCCCTATAGATATGGTTCCATGTCCTATGTGAACTTTATTTCTTCTTTATTTATCCTAAATCCTGACTCAAGATGCCCCACAGTCAGAGACCCTATATTATGGTCTTCAATTAAGTTGTGTTTGTGGTCTCAGAGGCTGTGAGAAAACTTTAATATATGTTCTTCTGTGTTATCTTAGATTCAATATGCATTTCTAGGACTTTCATTGTGTGCCGAAAAATCTAATGATGCTAAGAATTTGATAGGCAGTGAAGAATAAGACACATTTTATTCCTTTCTTTAAGATGCTTATAGGGAAGAGCATCAAATAGGTAAAGTCAGCAATGATGGAAGGCAATTGAGGCTCAGTAGAGCATGGCTTGTCATATATATTCTACGGTCTTACTCTAGAAACAGCCTCATTTCCTCTAACCATGAAAAAGAATGTAATGGAGAATCTTGAAATTTCCTCCATTTTGCCAAGAGATGAACTTTAGAAAGAATCAGAAGTTATGATTTGGTTTGGGAAGACTAAAATGGTCTCTCTTAATAAGGGAGATTGATATCAAAATCTAAATGTAACAAGGGTGTATTTATCTGTAATTTTATTTTTATTTATCTTCCATGAGAATTTATTGAAGAATTTTTAAGTAGGTATTGACTTTTTCAATATCTGTCTGTAATGGGGGCCAGAGCGACAGCACAGTGATAGGGCTCTTGCCTTGTGTGCTGCCAACCTGGGATGGACCCAAGTGCAATCCTTGGCATCCCATATGGTCCCCCAAGTCTGCCAGGAACGATTTCTGAGTGCAGAGCCAGGAGTAATCCCTGAGCACCACTGGGTGTGACCCCAAAACAAAAACAAGGGATATGGCCTATTCAAAATTCATACATTGCACCCAGCTAACATATCAACAGATGCCATTTACTTTAAGTAATTAAATTAAATTAAGAAATTAAATGCTGAGCTCCTTGTTGTCTAGATATTTCCTCTTAAAAATAAATTCCAGTTTCCTCTGTTTCTTTCCAGGATTAGCTATACAATATAGAAAGCTTAGCATAAAACAAAAATATGAGTTCTTGATCAAGTTCAAGTTGCCAAAAACTTTGAGAGGACAGTGTTTGCTAAATCAGTATGAGGACCTTTGGAGGGCAGGTCAGTCACAGATGAACTTGCACACCCCTAAAGATAAATCTAGTTTCTCCTTATTATCGGTTTTTTTGAGGAGGAGCTAAGAGGCAACTCACTAGAACTATCAAAGACCTGAATCACATAGCATTAGGCAGTTGAATAACAGACACTGAAGTCAGACTTTACATTACCCAAAGTGAAATATAAAAAAATAAAAGAAAAGGAAACTAAGGCAAACTATCCTCATGTCTTACAAAAGTAAAACAAAAAGAAATAAAAAAAAGAAATAAACAAAAAAAAACCCAAATCCCCAAATATCAGTGTTGTGAGAAGCACGAATAATCTATGCAAAAGTGCCTGAGATGAACTACACAAATTGCACAACATTAAAAACATAAAAGCTGAATTGGAGGTTGAAAAAAAATCCACGTCTTGTACATTCTCATATTTTGTATCTGTGGCAAAATTATTTCAACTCCACTAACAACAGTTTTGCTTAATTCATACCAAATGAATGGATGATACTAGTTGGACTAAAATGCAACAACAGCAAATCATTTTCTTGCCTCCATATTCACCTATATGCCTACCCACACAGCCCAGAGCTTCAACATTCAAGGAAATATGGATGCCACAGACAAGGATCATAAGAAAGTGATTTCTTCAAGTTTAACACAAACTGACAACTGGTTCAGAATGAGCTGAAGTAGTATGCCGAAGGCTTTCAGTTTCAGAGATGGAGAAAATGAATTGACACCTATTGTCTGTAGAAAGTATGGCCTCAACTTTTTAAAGAATACCTTGCCTTACTTTCATTTGGTTATGCTTTTCACTAGAATACAAAACTCATGATCCAACCATCATATCAAAAGGAAAAAAAGAGTGTGTGTGTGTGTGTGTGTGTGTGTGTGTGTGTGTGTGTGAGAGAGAGAGAGAGAGAGAGAGAGAGAGAGAGAGAGAGAGAGAGAATGAGAGGGAATGAGAGGGAAAGAGAGAGAGAAAAATATCTATCAGAGAGACAGAAGATGGCAGGAGGGAAATTGGGACACTGGTGGTAATATATGACTGAAATTCAAGTATGAATAACTTTGTATCTATACATCACATGGGTGATTCAATTAAACCATTTTATTAAAAAAATTAAACACCTGTTGAAGAAGCTTTCCTTCTTTTATATTGACTTCTTGCCCTCTTATGAAAGATTAATTGATTGTATGTCTGGGAAACATTCTCTGAATACTCAAGTCTATTTCATTGATCTGAGGGTGTGTCTTTATTCCAATACCATGCTGTTTTATTGATTATTGCTTTGTACTACAATTAAAAGTGGGGAATGTGCCTCCCATATCCTTTTTCCTAAGGATTGCTCTAGCTATTCATATGTGCTTACTGTTCCAAATGAATAAGTGTTTAATCTACTTCTTTGAAGAATGTCATGGGTATCCTTAAAGGAATTGTATTAAATCTGTACAATGCTTTGGAGAATATTTCCATTTTAATACTGTTAATTCTTCCAATCCATGAACAGGTATGTGTCTCCATTTCCTTGTGTCCTCTTTGATTTCTTGAAACAGTGTTTTGTAGTTTTTTTTTGTACAGGTCCTTCACCTTTTTAATTAGTTGACCCCAAGGTATTTTAGTTTGTGTGGCACTAATGTGAATAAGATTGTTTTTGTAATGTCTATTTCTTCACTATCATTATTTGTGTATTTGAAGGCCATTGATTTTTGTGTGTTAATTTTGTAGTGTTTACTTTGTTATATGAATATATTGTTCCTAGAATCTCTTTGGTAATCTCTAGAGTTTTCTATATATAGTAGCATATCACCTGCAAACAGTGAGAGTTTGACTTCTTCTTTTCTTATTTGGATGACCTTGATATCTTTTTCTTGCCTAATTGCTATGGCAAGTACTTCTAGTAGTCCCAGATGCCTGACAACATATGAGTGGCTAAAAATCTGTGGTACAAAACCATAATGGAATACTATGCAGTCATCAAAAAATAAAGTCATGAAGTTTTCCTATATGTGGATGGACATGGAAACTATTATGCTGAGTGAAATAAGTCAGAGGGAGAGAGATAAACACAGAATAGTCTCATATATGGGTTTTAGGAAACATAAGACACATTACTGTAATAATGCCCAGAGACAATAGAGATGAGGGCTGAAAGGACCTGCTCACGATATGAAGCTTACCACAAAAAGTGGTGAGTCCAGTTAAAGAATTAGCTACACTGACAACTATTATGACAATGATAATGAGTGAGAGAAATAAAATGCCTGTCCCAAAGGTAGTCAAGAGGTGAGGGTGGAGGGGCGGGGCATTGGTGATGGGAAGGTTGTACTGGTGAATGGGGTTGTTCTTTTTATAATAGAAACCCCAACTACAAACATGTTTGTATTCATGGTGCTTAAAGATATTATTTTAAAAAATAACTTAAAAAATGTATTAAAAATCTCTTGTGTCCCAGAAATTTTTTAAGGGGCATAATTCAAAGAGAAAAATTTACTGAATCCACATGAGAAAAGTTCCAAATTCATCATATTTATTTATGACTATGCCTTGATGAAACTAATGAATGACAGTCTTTATCAATTTATTCTCCAGAGTTGTCTAACTCCCTTTTTTCAATGTTCATCTTTTGACTTATGTCTGTAACTCAAAATTTTTTCATTTGAAGTCAGTTTCTGTTACTTATCACCAAAAAAACAATGGTGTCAGAAACCAAGGCAGCTCTATTGAATATACCTTAATTTTAAAAAGAAGCCACCTAAACAGAATGGAAAAACTACATACAACTACATTGATTGAAAGAGGGGCTTTGGCATCCTTGGAGAAGGGAAGAAGGCTCACTGGTGATGGGCGTGTTGCCATAATTATATGCATTAAAAATCACCAGTGATTGTATTTTAAATCACGGAACTTTTATCAATTAAAAAACTTGAAAAATTAAATTTAAAGGTATTCCCCTCACTCATATGACATGAAGATACAAAGTTTATGGCCTACTGTGCTTATTGTGGAGGTTTTGTTGACTTAATTGCTTCTCTAATTTATTTATTTAACACTTATTAATAATAGGTACTAGCTTGGAAGCAACTTTGCCACTGAGAATTCTCATGCAAAAGTAGCACATCTGTGCTGACAAGATGGCTTACTAGAGCGACCTAGATAATGAGTTGTATAATTCTGGCTCCACAATACACACTGCAACTATGAAAATATAAGTAAATGAGTGCAAATTCAATCCTCTGCCCCCAATTCCATGTTATTTCTGAATGCATTGCTTAACAGAGTTATTACCGTGCTTCCTTGCCAGGAAATGTGATTTAGAGGTTTCTAGTGTCATGTTATCAACAAACTCTCCCTGTAACGCTGTATATTGATGGATGATGTTAAGATGAAGAGCAAGAGTTTAACCAAAAAGAAAAATAAAAAAAAAGCAAAGATGAGGTGAGGTATGTCAAATGAGCATGACAAGAAAGAAAATGTAATTTTGGAGATTTCCCAAATCTATGCAAAATGTGGAGTGATTTTTGGCCAGTGAGTTATTGAATAGTGACTTTGATAGCAGAGTAAAAACCTGACAGCTGGTGAGTGAGATGTACAGGAAGAGTCATTAAAGAAGATGCTTTTGTTCTCTGAGTTTGAATGCAGAGTTGGTATTTGAGAGTGAATTCTTCTGTCTGTGTTTGCCAGGTCATTTGAGAATTCCCAGGAGAAATACTCGTTTGTTTTAAATATGGAGAAAACTATGGGAAGCTAAAAAGACTTCTAAAATAGGGATAAATCTTAGCTATAACCTAAATGAGACATGAAATGAGATATTGTGATAGATAGATCCTGAAAATGGTAACTAAAGGTATTTTTAAGATTTGCAAGGGTTTATTTTGGGGCCATCCCCAGTGGTGCTCAGGGCTTACTCCTGGTTCGAGGTCAGGAATCATTCTTAGTAGGGCTGGTGACCATATGTGGTACTAGGAATATAACACCAATCAGCTGCATGCAAGGCAAGCATCCTCTCTATTGTAGTATCTCTCCAGAACCTAAGATAGGATTTTTCCTCTTTTGAAACATAAAGATTAGACTAAACTAAGACAAAAACACCATCTCTGGCTTATGTAACTAACAATTTCAGGGATGCAAATTGACTAGATGTTGGAAGTACAATGAGCTCACCAAGAATAGGTTTCTTTGCTTTTATGTCCTCTTAGGTTGGATGTGAGAACTTCAGACCTGCTTTACAGGTTCAAATAACAGGAATACCTACAGAATGATCTCTAGCAGATTCTGTAAAAGCCCCCAAATTAGCTGTTGACCTAGTTTCTGTCTAACACTACCCTAAAACCAATCCTGAGGGTCAGAAAACAACCCAATGTGCTGATTGGTTTACCCACAGGTCACAATCATGTGAACAAGGGCTGGATGGAATACTTGGAGGGGATAAAATAAAAGAAACCACCAGAGGGGAAAAAAGTAAAAAAAAAAATGCAAGCTTCATGTAACTAAAGATGAAAAAGATACCCAATACCAGAGACAAGGCTATTCTTAAAAGTGGGAGAGTAAGAAAAGCAGAAGAGATTATGCAGTACCCAGAATTAGTAAAGTATCCCAATTAAGTCAATTTTGAGGCACATTCTAAGTATTACTGAATTACATAAAGTTACTTTCATATTTGGTACTGTAGACCAAAGTATGACCAAATGCAAGACAAGAATCTTGACTCTTGAACGACTCTCTAGTCCAACCATGACTAATTTTTAAAGAAAGGGACAATACCATGATATAAATTTTATTTCATTATTATGATTTGGGGCAGGGAGTTGGGTTATACTCTGTAGTGTTCAAGGGTTATTCTCAACTCTGTATTTAGTGGTAACTCCAGGTATTGCTTAACGACTATGAAGATGTGAAAATCGAAACAGAGTCAAGTTGCATGCAAAGAAGACACCTCACCTTGTGTTTTGTTTCTTTGTCCTTACTGATTAAAAATAAATTTTGGGGAGACGCTATACCCAGTGATGCGCAGGGGTACTCCTGGCTATGTGCTCAGAAATTGTTTCTGGCTCGGGGGACTGACCATATGAGACGCTGGGGGATCAAACCGCGGTTCATCCTAGGCGAGCACCGGCAAGGCCTTACTGCTTCATGCCACCACTCTGGCCCCTGATTAAAAAATTTTAAAGGGAACTTTGGAAGCTATATAGTACTTAAGATAAAATAATCGTCCTTTGTGAAATGCACCTGTGACATGTCAAAGATGCAGAATTGAAGCTTAGATCATTAAGTAGCTAGGGAGAAGAATTAATGATGACACCCAAATGCAATGCTTGCATCCCATGATGATATGTTAGAATTTGCCAGATGGGTTGAGATAAATTTTTCAAAAAGTTGGCCTGACCAGGAGTTCTTTTGGTAATATATTTGGCAGAAAAGCTATCAGAAGAGAAAGATCACTAAGTTTGGCCTATTTTTGAAAAGAGCTTAGGTCACTTATTTGTCCACAGTAACTTAGCTATTTGAATTTGAGGTGGATATAGATAATAGCTGATCCTCTGGATTCCCATGAGGTCGAATGACTGTATCCTTTTCTACCTTATGACCTCTTCTCTTTTTCTGCTGAAACTAAACTGGATCTTGAGAATGAGAAGTTGTAGCTTTAAGCTGAGAATTTTTTTTTTTTTGTGGTTTTTGGGTCACACCCGGCAGTGCTCAGGGGTTTTTCCTGGCTCTGTACTCAGAAACTGCTCCTGGCAGGCACGGGGGACCATATGGGATGCCGGGATTCGAACCGATGACCTTCTGCATGAAAGGTAAACGCCTTACTTCCATGCCATCTCTCTGGCCCAAGCTGAGAATTTTTTAAAGTAGAAGTTAATGAATTTGGAAAAGAAAAGAACCAAGAAAACAATTTAAATAATAAAGAATAAAATAAAAGAGGAATAAGATGCTCATGCTGAATATCATTCATCATTCAACATTATATATCCAGACTTATCCTTTTGCAATTTGTGTTTGGTCCTGATTAATATGTTCTCATGCAAACTTCTTGGAAGATACTGAGAGCCTAAAAAATTAGAGTGGGAGGTGAATCTTATTCAAAGGATGCTGAGGAATATTCGGCAATTTTTTTAAATCCAAATTGCAAATTGGTCAATTTGACACCAATTTCCTATGAAAAGAGGATGATGTTTTCATTAATATACAATGTCTGTGCCCCTGCCTTTATTAAGCAGGCTATGCTGTACCTATGTAATAAGTAATGTGACATTTGCTATATAGAAAAAAAGTAGAAACCTGATTGTGCATAATGGGAAGGAAGTAAAAAGAGGATCTGGATGATTTTGATTAGCTTGGCTAGTAGGCGTTTTTTTAGTTACCCCAAAGCTGCCCAATTTGTTACCTGTGAAACTACTGACTCGGAATCATAGAGATTCCAGGTGATGAAAGGATACAGCCATTAATTACTCCAGTTTGATTTATACATTCACAATGAAAAATGTTAACACTATTTTAAGTGCTATTTTAAGAGAGATAGATAGTACAGCAGTAAGGCACTTGTCTTGCATGCCACTATGATTATCTTCAGCACAGCATATGATACCTCAAGCATCACTAGGGGTCACTCCTGAGCACAAAGACAGGAATAGTTCCTGAGTACTGCTGTGTGAGTCCCCGAAACCCTATATATGCCCTTCATGGAAGAAGGCAAACCCTCATTTTATTTGAGCAACTATTACCAATAAAATCAACCATACCATAATGAGTCTCCAAGTCTGAGTTAACCTGCTCCCAACAACCTTTCAAAGGTAGATCAGCATTAAAATTATATTACTGAGATCTCATAAAAGTCAAATATTTTCTGGACCTTGGTTAAATTAGGGGCAAAACCTGCAAAAAGAATATTTTTACCTTTATTTTAGCCAGTAGGCCATAACAGAAGAATAGATGCCCCATCAAACAACTTCATCAAAGCAGAGAAGCACATTAGAAAATTAATTCCCAATTATGCACATAGAACAAAGTCTGCTGTATGAGGCAGGGGCCACAGCAGGAATGTCAAAGCAACATGGGAATTCTTTCAGAAGCCTCTAGCTCCAGAAGGGAGTGGCTACTGATTCTAGAGAAACAATTTATTTTACAGAAAAATACCTTACAGCTTCATGTCTTTGGCCTTGGAGACTTTCACTATTATGTACAGAAGGTCATGGATGGACCATCTTTCCAGTTGTGGAGTACATTTATATGTGTTGTTATTGTTATGTGTAAACCAAAGACAAAAGCAAACATCCTTGTCTCAATGTACTTTTAAGTGACCAATTTTAAAATTGCACAGTAGACATGGTTTACTCTGAATGCTCTGAGATTCCAATTGGAAAATGAGGAAAAACTCTCCATGCAGAGCACTGAATGATAAATAGCAGGTAAGGTACTTATTTAGCATGTGGTCAACCCAGGTTAGGTCCTCAGCACCTCATATGGTCTCATGGACACTACCAGGAGCAGTAAGCCCTGAGCTTTGCTGGAGTGTACTACCTCCCCCAAAAGGTCCAGGCATAAAAAATGCACACACTGTCTGCAAACTACTGGAAAGTATTACCCTCTATTGCCTGAGATACCTGGATATGAATTTACTCTTTATGGAAGTACAAGGGCTTAATAAACAAGAGGATCAACTATATTACATTTGCTTAAACACTTAATATAATGTCAGCACCCTGAAGGGAGGAGAATGCCTGGGCAATGCAGGAGCTCCTCTGAAAATCATCCCAAGTCCTCCTGAGAGTGTTTCCTGAGGAAACAGTCACATTCTCCCATCTCTTTAAGTGGGTTTCACAAGCAATTAAAATAAAAACGCCATAATGGGCCATGACATGTGAACAAAACATATTCTCCCAAGGTTTTCTCTGTGTATTTTTTCTATTTTTTTTTTTTTTTTACTGAGCACTGAAAATTATCTCGTTGTCAGCCCTGTGGCATGGGCACAATGCAAGGGCCTCAGAGGGGGGAAATGTGTTCATTAGGAGAATTAGATTACTAGGCAAGGTGCCAGGCTAGAAGACAGAGTCAAGCAGAGTGCTCCAGCACCACCTGTCCATCAGCTCTTGAGTCTGGCCCAGCCTTTCTGGTCAACTTAACGGATTCCCTTAAATAAGCAATGGAAAGGGAAGGGTTGGGGTGTCCTAGCCCAGTGGTGGTTTTATCTTCAGGGAAAGGGGGGACAGCCAACAAAGAAATGCTGTGTATGTTTCAGATTAAGAGCCAAGGTAGAAATCAATACAAATGTTTGCCACTGTGGTGTGAAAGATGATTCACAACTTGACCCTGTAAGTTCACTGTTTTCCCCCATATGATCCCATGAGGATGATGTGCCAAAAAATCAGGACAGCGCGATGATAGGAGAACCCCCAAATTGGGGGCACTACTGGGGGGTGGTCCCTGCCTGCACCATTCTCGTTAACTGGAGATGCCTTGGAAAGCAGCCCATGAGTTCCTCATATCAAAGGACGGGTGTTTTTCTTTTCTTTTCTTTTCTTTTTTTTCTTTTTCTTTTTGAAACTGTTTCTGAGTTCCTCACCCCTGATTCCAACTAGTAATTAACTGATTCCCAACATCAAAAGGTGAGTTCTCCCAGGAGGGGGTAGAGAAGATCAAAAGCTGGTTGTGAGGGTTCCCTGTGCACTCTCCTTCCTGTTCTGCCCTTTTTCCCAGACAGACATCCAGCCGGTAGCAAGCCAACAGTGGCACAGTCTCTCCTGAGAGATGCACATCAAACAGACTTCCAAATCACCTGCTGAAATCTTCCAGCCCCTTGCAGAGAGAGAGAAGGTAAAGTACGGGTGCACAGCCAGATAGTGCAGATTTTCTAAGATGATTTGTTCCTAAATATTTAGTCCTCTTGTCTCCATCTAAGATACTCTCAGCAAAAGGTAAGGCACATTCAGCAAAAGGAAAAAAATCCAAGAAAAAACAATTGGCCGATGCCTGGCACACTATACCAGGAAAAACACATGTTAATTGCACGCCAAAGCATGTAACAGTAGAATTCCCACCATTACCGGTGGTCACATGTTTTGAGGTTGTGTGTATTCCTATGTTTTCACAACCTGAATGGAACACACACAAACACTGTTTTTCAATCATGTGCCTAAACCAGGGACTGGCTACAAGTTTCTGTGAGCTAAGCAGAAAGATCCTTTTCTTTTCTTTTTTTTTAATATTTATTTATTTATTTATTTATTTATTTATTTATTAGTTAGTTTTTAAAGTGCCCCTTTCTAAAATGTTCTTACTTGTGCATTTTCACATGGAGTTCTGAAGTCTGGTGGATCACTCTGGCTTCCTTTATTTTCACTCATGCCCTTGGCGTTAGTTTCCAAGTTCTTCATGAGTGGATAAAAGCAGATCCTAGGGACTATATTTGGGGCAAAAAAAAAATGTTTTTACACTGTCTATGCCCAAGGTCAATTTTAAAAGAAAACTTGAGAGATTCCTTGCAGATGGAATGTACTTGCAAGGATTGACCACAGAGCCCACAAGACCTAAAGTGAACCTGTAAGGATCTTCTCAAGGACATCTCTGGTGTAAACATTCATTACCCTCTGTCCTGTTTCAGCACTGGTGAGTTTGCCCTCGAGGAATAACTCAGATCACTAAGAGTCAACCTGGTATCTCCCTTCAGAAACATGTACCTTCTCTGAAGGTCCTTCAAATTTCATAGGAGCTAACACGTTTCTTGAGAGTTTCTTTCTATAATACTATGTTATCATATATCCATTCAAACCTGGCCCATCAACTCCACTAAACTCTCATCAGCTAAATTGCTGATACCCTATCATGAGGCTTATCTCTGAATTGTGATATTTCAGTTCTGCTTCCCTTACTCTGAGCCACCAAATAGACTTGTTTGGTCATAGATACTTTTTTTCTTCAATACCATCAGTCTTCATTTTCTATAACTCTTCCAGAATGCCATCCTGTATCTGAAAGGTATAACAAGCTAAATAAAACATATCCCATCATTTCCAATCTTTTTTTTTTTTTTGGTACAATGGTTGGATTCTCTTTCTTTAATTATATGCAACCCAAAATCTATGGACTATGACTCAGATTTTCCAAAAAAAAATGGAACAATGGGCTTGAGGTATATTAATCTTCTGATTGTGAGTCATCAGCTTATTCAACTCTTTCTAGCTTTTCTCATATTCCTGGCTATGAGCAGTGTCACTCTTTACCATTTGGCTCAAGCTGTTATTTTATATAGGTGAGAGGAAACACTGAATGCTCTTATTATCCCCATGTCAATGTCCCCAATTAGCCTAGATCACTCATTTCTATCACCTGTTTAGCTTCAGTACCCATCTGACTTTGTGTCTCTTGGCCCATGGTCTGTGTAACTAGAGTGGAGAAGGCACTTCCCCGTGGAGAAGTTATGCACATCTCAAAGTTGTAGCACCCACTTGTCTCATTTTCTACCGTTCAGCTTGATTTCCTCAGTGCTACCCTTTGTATTCCACATTTCTCCTTTCCTTTGGCATTTTAATGGAAATATCCATACTACTGCAGCATTTAATAACATCTTCCAGAAATAGCCAGCTCTTCCATAATGACCCATTATACTGATACCATCTGAAAATAATACCCAAGGATAACAGCACAAACCTTTAGCAGAAAAGAATAGCCATGAGGTGAAGCCCATTATTTGGAATGAATACAGGAGAGTCTTTTGTTGCTGTTATGATATATATTTTTCTTTTTCTTTTTCTTTTTTTTTACATATAGTACCTTCAGGAATAACCTTTGTGAAAAAAATAAAGCTATCAAAGTTTAACTTTTTGACCTTTCTTTCTCTAAACTATCACTGATAACATACTATGAAACTCCTATTTGCTAGATAACATCAACTGAAGGGCTTGTGAAAGCTTTCTTATAAACTCCTCGCTTTAAATTCTTCATGTTTACTTAAAAACAAATCACAAAACCCCTCTGTTTTTTAAATGACATGTGAGAGCCAAAGGAAATGAACACAATTTGAGTCTGTGTGTGAGAGAAAGAGAGAGAGAGAGAGAGAGAGAGAGAGAGAGAGAGAGAGAGAGAGAGAGAGAGAGAGAGAGAGAGAGAGAGAGAGAGAGAGAGAGAGAGAGAGAAGAGAGAGAGAGAGAAAATAAAGTAAAGGTTCTACTTGATTTTCAAGCTTAATTTGATTTGGTACTTGTTATGATTCCCTGTGGCAATGGTGACGATCTAGTCCCCCACCTTATGGGGCCATTTATTACCACCATCTCTCAACCTCCACCCTTCCTGTAGACTTAGACCTTGCTTTTTTCCCCCTTCTCACTGTTGGTCTGTCTTTCGCACTATAGGAGGAACTTTATTGACCTTCCTTGCTGCCAGCAATGAATCTCATCTTAAGAGAGTAAGGGAATCAAAAAAATTGTCAACAGAGGCAACTGGTATTAAAGAAATGTCTCACCCTTTAATGAATGAACTGAGACCACAGAAGTCATGTGACTTGTGAATGGCATTCAGGAAAGTGGGAGGGGTATTTAAGTCTCTCATCCACCATTTTAGTCTTATCATTAAGAACCTTAAACTTAATTCTTTTAGGAAGTTGGGGCAAAATATTCAACCTGTTGGAATCTCAGCCTTGATTTGCTTTCAATTGTGAAATGAAAAAATGATAATGTCACCAAGTAAGATATTATCTTACTGTATGCTCATAATGAGTCCAGCACACTGCCAGATCTATAATCATATTTATTTGTAACTAAAGAGATAATTCTGCATCTTAATCTATTTAATCATATTTCTGGTCACCACACAGCATCTTCTGATGCTTTTTTTTTCTTTTACACTCTTAGCATAGTAGATTCACTCTAAATTAGGAAGATTCTCTTCTCTTCCACTCCAGGTGAAGATAAGTGTTTTCCCTGCTTCAAAGAGTAAACTGAGAGAGAAAACAAAAAAATCAAAATGATATGTGAGAAAAACATACTTTCAGGCCTTAGAATACAAAGTGCTTTTAAATTGCTCCTGGAATTTCAGGTGGAATGGCCCATTAAAAAGTCAGTCTAGGGGGACCGAAGCCATTGCACAGGAGTAAGGCATTCGCCTAGCACACAGACAATACAGGACAGACCCCGGTTCGAATCTCGGCATCTCATATGGTCCCCTGAGCCTGCCAGGAGTGACTTCTGAGCCTGAGCGCTGCTGACCCCCCACCCCCAAAAAAAGTCAGTCTAGGGCCCGAGAGATAGCACAGGGGTAGAACATTTGCCTTGCATGTGGCCAACCCAGGATGAAGCTGGGTTTGAATCCCCGGCATTCCAATGAGCTCCCGAGCCTGAGCCTGCCAGGAGTGAATTCTGATCACAGAGCCAGAAGTGACCCCTGAGCGCCGCGTGGTGTGACCCCAAAACCAAAAAAAAGGCAGTTTTTTGTTCAATAAATTTTTATATGACCAGTGTTTATTTAGCTTGTGTACTAGAAGCTTCTGTATATAATTTTTGAAAGAAAACAAGAAAGTTCTCTTCACGAACTTATGACAGGGCCACAACTCAACTTTCAAAGAAACCCATGATGACACTAAAGAAAACAAGGTAGATAATTTGATGGGTGACAACACCATATGTAGCTGAGACAATATGTACATATTCCAGCAATCTTTCTGACACAGTGTTAGAATATGAAAGAAGATGAATTCAACCAATTGTTTGAGCTAAATTATGTTACTTTTAAATATTAAAAGTAATGAATCTTCCACTTAACTTTTGGATTCTTCTGACTCATCTTAAAACTAAGATCATTTTAAGCTCCATTACGTGACTTCATATTTGAGCACTCTCCAAATAAAAGCCTGCAACTTTTATTCAACACGAGTTGCCTGAAACCTTGATATTTTGACCATTCTGGCTTTCAAAAGTATTTTTTTTTGGGGGGGGGGGGTTTGGTTTTCATTTTTGGCCACACCCAGAGGTGCTCAGGGATTACTCCTGGCTCTGCATTAAGATAGGCTCAGGGAAAAATATGGGATTCCAAAGGCTCGAATCTGGGTCAACCGTGTGCAAGGCAAATGTTCTACCTGTTGTGCTATCTCACTCCAGCTCCTTTGGATATTTTTAAGCAGTAATATAATCAACATTTGCCATGTTGTTTTTATTTCAAGATAAACAACTAGATGGGGAGAAATTAACATTAGCCTCAGAAGGCAAGAGAATGAGAATAATTATAATCTGAGTCTACATATCTACGTTGCATCTCACCAGAAATGTGTTATTGTTTTTGTCTATTTGTTTGAAGACTTACAACTGTCTGCTCAAGACCTACTCTGATTCTTTGCTCAGAGATCACTCCTGGAAGTTTTCAGGGTCCTATATAAAATAACAGAGATTAATCTCAGGTCAGCTGTATGCAAGGCGAGTTCCTTATTTGCTGTACTATGGTTCTGGCCCCCAGAAATGTGTTTTTTCCTTTAGCATTTTGTTATAAATAAATAAAGGCCCCTAATTCTTTTTTCCTCCAAAAGATGCTTAGGAGACCTGGAGATCAAAGATTTCTATGTAAGGACCAGATAACAAGGTGCTATTTGGGCCCTAGTGGTTTGGGAGAATTATCTGACAATTTTGGGATGTAGGAGATGTTGGGAGTCAAACTGGGGGTCATCTGCAAGCAAGGCTTATGCCTTCACTATTGTAGTATGTCTCCAGCCCAAGCCCTTTAAAAGTAAACATAAGCTATTTCGCTTTTGGGGGAGAGGAGTTTTTCTGACACTCAGCAACACTCAGCATTACTACTGACTCTACTCAAGGATCACTCCAGGTGGTGTTTTGGGACCATATGTAGTACGAGAGATTGAAGTAAAATTGAGATGCCCATGTGAAAGTCAGTTCCTTACCCAGTGTATTTGTCTGGTTTCTAGTCCCTTTTAATACTCAGTAATAAAAAAAAGTAACATACTGTTGAAAGATACACCTAGAATAAAAAAAATTATATTATGTTAAACAAACCATATAAAAACAAACAAACAAATAAATAAATATAAATAATATAAATATAAATAAGTAAATATATATAAATTTATTATACAAATATACATAAATAAATAAACAAACCATAAAGATCCATATGTTCATAAGACTTTATCGATAGAAAATTTCAGAAAAGGCAAATTCTGAAGAGAGAAAGCAAATTAGCAGTCAATTGGTGCTGGATGCAAGCATGGGGTTTACAATAACTGGGCATGTTACGGGGAGGCATGTGGGGGGAGGGTCATAATTACAATCATGATATCTCAGAAAGTCACAACATCACAGAAGTGGATATTCAAATAAGACAATTTTATAAATGTAAAATATTTTACATTTGGTAAATGTAAATGTAAAATATGAACTAAAAAGTTCTTTTAAAAAAACCTAAAAGTTGCATGAACTTGTGAGCTAATGAATGCAGGATAGTTTCAGACTTATTGCAGAAACAGCTATTTGAGCTTTGCTATTTGACCTTTTTTGTTTTGGTTGAATCAAAAGGTCACAGCCTCCTTTTCAGGGGGAATATTCAGGGACATCAATGGGAACTCTGAGGGATGAAGTTTCTCTTTTGAGAACTCTGGCATGGCTCAGTGAACTACGAGACCAAACATAATGAATAAAGAGGCCATCAGCCACTTTTGTTCAGAGAAACACTTCCTGTGCACCTCTTCTTTAAATGTTCTTCCCAGTGACAGCACACAAAACAGGTGGTTCAATGATGACACGCAGAACAGGCAAATTCTTAGCTCTTAAGGTAGGTTGGTCTTCCATTGAGCACACTTCCCTCCCTTCAACAATGCCAACTACAACAAACAATAATGCCATACTTTCATAGTCCCCACAGGCATGTTTTCTACCTGTATTCATTTGCTGTCTTTTAAGCTTGACTATGATGCCTCATGGGATAACAAACACTGGCTTCCTAGCACACAACTATTTGATGTGTATCTGTGTATAGAAACATATTTATTCCCAGGACAGAAAACCATTTATCCAAAAGGATGTATGCACACCGCTATCCATTGCAGCACTCAGTATAGAGCTAAAACTTGGAATAAACCTAGATGTCCAAAAACAGTCAATTAAATCATAAAGTTTTGGTATGATGGAATACTACATAGCTGTAAAGAATGATGCAATCATGAAATTTTCTGTGACATGGATGGAACTGGAATATATTATGTTAAGTGAAGCCAGAAGAAGAAGAATAAAAACAGAATGATATCATGTATGTATATCATTATGGTATTTAAAATAACTGCATGAAAAAATGCAATAGTCTAAATGAAAGTTGTCCAAACACCCTTGGCCTCAAGGATAGTGAGGAGAAGAAAAGAAACTGAGTGTAGGAGGAAAAATACAAATATGAAATAATGGGGGCCAGGGGCCAAGCAGTCGCAGATGCATTGGTGGAGACAAAAAAAGGACAGAACTCAATATTCAAGTCAAAGGGCAAAACAATGGAATCAAGAGACCCAAACTTTAATAATCAAAATTTAAAATGGGCCTGTTATACTGGCAAGCTGGGTAGCAAAGAATTGTGTACCCTGGGAACATTGGTAGAAGTAAGTCTATACTGGTTGTGGGATTGGCCCTGTTTCATTATATGTCTGATATGGAGATTTTGTTTCTTTCCATATGCATCGTTTCTTTCTCATTTTCTCAATACCAAAAATCTAGGGTGTGGCTACAGGGCAGGGAAAATAAGTGGGTAGTTTGAGAAAGAGAGAACTCTGTGGAGGTGTTTTGAGGAGCACATGCTGTGGTGTTCAGGAGTTGATTATTGCTGGCTCTGTGCTCAGAAATCACTTCTTGCAGGCTTAGGGGACCATATGGGATGCTAGAAATTGAACTTGGGTAGATTGTGTGCAAAGCAAACTCCTTCCCCATTGTGCTATTGCTCTGGCCACTGTGTGTGTGTGTGTGTGTATGTGTGTGTGTCTGTGTGTGTGTGTGTGTGTGTCTGTGTTTAATTTTTTATTGAGACCATTGTAAATTACAAGTATTTTGCAGTTGTATTTCAGGCATATAGTGACAGTGAATTAGAGCCATTCCCACCACCAGTGTTGATCTTCCTCCACCATAGTTCCCAGCATGAATCCCATACCTCCATCCTTAGCCTCCTGGACTACTAGTGTAATGGGTTCATTTAAACACAAGTTTAAGTCTTTTGATTCTATTAAATACAGGTTTGAGTCTCTTGATTCTATTGTCATTGACTTTGGCTTGGGTATTTAGTTCTGACCTTTTTTCCCTCCACTCAGTGCTCCTGAGACTACTTGGCTCCTGGGTCTCATCCACTCTTTTTTCTTAATTTATAGGAAGACATTGAAATATGAGGCAAAACAAAATTATTCAAGTTCTAAGGTTCTATGAAAAAGGTGGGAGCTCCTATCTAGAAGATATAAATACAATTAAAAGAAGAAAAAAAGAGGAGGCAGTTGTGGCAAGGTTTTTTATTTTTTTGCATAAGCACAGTAAACTTTGATGGAAATTAGAAAGAAAATTCCTTGGCCTAACAGATAGGAATTCATAAATTTTATAGTACAGGGGAGTCTATGGGGACTTTGACTTAGGCCTTAATTGATTGGACATTGACCATCAAACCCAGAACTTCAGATCCCAACTTGAATCTGGCACAGTTTTTGGCACCAGGTCCAGGAATCAAACTCCTATTGGGGAGGCACTGTGTGTGTTTTTAAAAAAATGTTTTTATATTGTAACACTGTGACTTTACAAGTTGTTCATATACAGTTGTTCTAGGCATTGAACAATCCTGACACCAGTATGGCCTTTTTTTCTACTGGTGTCCCTAGTTTCTCTCCCACCACTCCAGCATACCTCTTTGCAGACACAAACAAATTTACTTCATGTTGTTTGTTACAGTCCAAAAGTGAAACTATCAAAATTTAGATAAATAAAAATCAACTTGTGATCATTGTAATCATATCTTGCAGTGGTATCATTTGAAGTTATTGTCTGAGATTTACTGGTCTAGTTGGTGCTAGTTAACTGGTTTTTTTTGTTTGTTTGTTTGTTTGTTTTTTTACTTGGGGGAGAGAATTTGAAAAAGAATGAGCAACCTCTCTGCCAGGCCTAGGAGTTTATACACCAATGGTCCTCACTATGGATTTCATTTTATCCTCCTAATCTGCAAAGATGTAACTTTTTCTTTTCACCCACGAGGAAGCTAAGTCTCAAAAAGGGAACTAGAAATTCAAAGTAATGGAAAGAACAAGAAAGAAAGACAAGAACAAGAAAGACAGATAAGCATCTATTGTTAATTTTTCAGATTAAAATGGGTTTTGATGCCTGGTAGCTTTTGCTATCTTAGTTAAGATTAAGGAAACTTTTAATCGGGTCTGACTTTCTCCTTTTCCAAGTCCAAATGAACTTTTCCAAAGATAAAACATCTACCACTTCTGGAAGAAAAAAGGGACATGTTTTCTTTTTCTTCTTCTTTTTTTATTTTTGGTTTTTGGGCCACACCTGGTGACGCTCAGGGGTTAGTTACTCTAGGCTATACGCTCAGAAATCACCCCTGGCTTGAGGGACCATATGGGACACACGGGGATCAAACCGCAGTTTGTCCTAGGCTAGTGCGCTCAAGGTGGCCTGCACCACCATTCCGGCCCCAGGGACATGTTTTCAAGAGAAATGAATGTTGGTTTTGCTTAACTATTCTTATGAACCCCTTCCTTCCTCAGTGGAATGTTCCCCACGGAATGAGTGTCTCAGTAATGATCAGCAACTACCCTGTATAGGTGGTTAATAGACTATTGTTCTAGCTCACTACAGGTAACCTCTCTTATTTGGCTTATTTGGTTCTGTGAGCCTTTATTACAGAAATCAGGAGGGGACATATGTCAGTACAAATCTTCTTGTTGCTGCAATGAACTTCTATAAATGTATACACGGGTACAAGTTGGACTCTTCATTCTGAAAGTTCTTGAGTTTCCATTCTTGGCAAGATTTCTTAACATAAGGGTGCATCCAGTGTTCTCTGGTGGGTCTCATCAATGTAGACTGTGTTCGCTGATTCCTGGATTCTACTTCAGTGAGTTTGAGGTCTGCAAGAGGTCTTACCTTTAAATAACTTTTCACACCATGTTTGAGCTAATTTGGAAAACCACTACATTAAGAAGAAAGAAACAGATAGAGAAATACATATATGATAGCTAATACAAAAGTGACATATATGTATAAACACATATAGATAAAATTCAAAGCAATCTGATAAAGAGAACTTTTATTGATTCTGTGGAATTCCATGATCTGAACACACAAATAGACATACTAAAAATTTGGTTCTGTTTCTTTATGTTAACTTACTAAAGGTACAACTGGGTCTAAACTATTATTAGAACTTCAAACTGCTTTCTTCCTGCTCAGTAAGAAACTGCAAATTTTTTGTTACTGGGTTTTCCTAATCATGTGGTAGATAGGTCATGACTAGTTTATAGTCCTATTATCCAATCACATCTAGTAAAGTGCCTTGTCCATAGATGTAGCGAATAATCTGAAATTAGTATTGTTATGACTTAGATCATAAATAAATCAATATTCATATCTAACCGATATCTTGATGTCTGTCGGTCTATTTATCATCTATCATCTATCTATCTATCTATCTATCTATCTATCTATCTATCTATCTATCTATCTATCTATCTATCTATCATCTACCTACCTATTATTTTAGTGGGAAGTCAGGAAAGATCTGGTTGTGACAGGGCTTACTCTTGGCAGATCTTGGCTGGGGGACATATATGGTGCTGGAGATTAAAGCTGAGCCATCTGCAACTTACCATGTACGATCTCCCTGTCCCCTAAATGCATACAAACACATATACACAGACACACATATGTTTATATATTCTTTTAAACATATATGGAAGGTAAATGGAAATTAAAGCAAGCACCACTTTAAGTGAACATAATGACAGTTTATTAAGGTAGGAATTAGGAAAGCAGATGCCTGGTTCCTTCATCCTGCTTTAACAGGTTTTGGGTGACAAGTCCTAGATACAAACAGTCTCTTGTGAAGTCCTCTAAGTGAGAGTTGAATCTTATGATCTATATTCCTCTATGCTCCTGCTTATTCATTCAACTATTAAAGAAATCCCCCCCCCCCAAATTTTTAGGCCCTAATAGTGAAGAAATGAGAAAGGAGTTAATGGTCATGATGCTTACATTGTAGGTGAGAGGGGAAAGAAAAGTTAGCCATGTAAAATTTTAAGTAAAGAAATAAAATGGGAAAATATGCAGAGAGAATAAAGAACATAGGCATTAAGGCATAAAAGGATTTGTATTCACCTGTAAAGGTGTATTTTGAGAGCTAGCAAGAAGGATGCAGGGAGGGCTATAACAAATGCAGATTCCCTGAGGTATGAACCAGCTTGGTTTTGGGTAGGACTGGGAAAAAGCTTAGTACTCTGGAACCATTTGCATAAGCAAAGTGTAAGAGAGTTTCTTAAAGGCCATACAATCTTGGTGGTCTATTAAGTCAAGAGAAGCATCTGAGTTCTGGCTAAGAGGATTCACCAGTTCTTAGAAGACTGAATAAGTGTATGTAAGTGGACATTGACACTGAAAAATGAACAAATTGAAAAAGTTTAAGCTTTACATGTTTTCCTACTTTGTTTAGCATATTAATGAGAGCATAAATTGATGTGTTAGCCCAAGTGGTCGCTTCACCATTTATACTTTAAGACTACTGCTAAGTATTGTAAACATGGCAGACTCAAACAATAATTAGGGTGGCAATCATATGGAACTGGCCAACAAAATCATTAGAATGTGCTTAATTATTGCAGTGAAGGATGAGCAAGAGGACTAGAGCTCACCGGACAAATCTGTTTGCACATGGATTGATATGCTTGTATCATAATTACTCACAGCTGTTGGACTTGCAAAGTTTATTAGGAACTTAATTCTGAAACTTTCATGCTGAAAAGACATTTTATAACATTATTTTCTAATGTTAGCCATATGCCCGTAATGGGAACAATAACCTTTTTTCCTTTGGGGTGATTTTATATGGTTAAGTAACTAATTTCACTGTATCTAAGAAAGTGGACCTGCTCATTTCTGATTTTCACACACTGCAAAAAAGAGCAAAGCCTCCTAGTTAAAATGGCTTGAGCCCTGTGATGAAAAGTTGCATATAATATGTATTTCAATTACAGAGCCATCTCAGAAAACAGGCTTGATGCCTGATGTATTCATTTGAAAGCAATTCTTGCCTAAATTGATCTTTAAATAATCTATCTATATGCTTGTTAATTTAATAGATCAACTGACATCAAGAGGAGACATGAGGTGCTTCATCTTTTACTCTGACTTGCAGTTGACACCTAATCTTTTAGTAGCCATTCATTTATTATTCTTTACCAATTAGAAGAAAGGTACAGGATTCCTGCAATACAGCTGGGACTATGCCCAACAGCTTCTTGTTACTGATCATCAATCAGAAAATTAATACTGCACCTGGGCCAGCAATTTTGATCTAATTTTTGCTCTGTTTAACTGATGGCTGCTATGCTGACTTATAGTGTTATTAAGAGTAAATGAAAAGATTATTTGTACCTAAGTGATTTCTTTTGTTTCTAAGACTATTTCTCAGATCAATTTTTGGTAAATTCTAATATTATATAATGAGAACAATTTTCAAAGAAAGCAATAACTTGAGAACCAAGTGTTATCACAGGTAGTGCATTTTCCAGTGTGCATAAACACACAGAGCCTTTCTGAATCAAAGCATTTATTGCCAATCCTGTTATAATTTGTCGATTTTATCTTTATTGACAATATACCTTATTTTATAGGTTCCCAAATTTATCTTCAAACTTCTGTCAAATAATCCATACAAACATCCCCCTCCTTTTATTTTTTGCTGGAATGCCATTTTTTTCTGTACTAAATTCCACCTAATCATCAAGGACCAAAGCAGCATATTTTCATAGGATATGGGCTGTACCACTCCATCCCTGGCAAACTAATATATAAACAAGCTTTATTTTAATACTAATACATAGCTCTCATCAATTAAAAGGCTTCTAGTATTTATATTTATAGCAAACAGATTGTTCCAAGTTCACTGCTCAAAATGATTTCTTATGCTTATCTTAAAAAGTGGTTCTATTTTCTGAATTTTGTATATCAGCAACAAGCAATGAGCAAGCACATCAAAAGTGAAGCATCAGATTTTGGAACTTGTAGACATGGTTCTAGAATCCCATGCCTTAGCTTCTATGTTAAGATTGACTCCATGCCAATCTTGAGGAGTAAGCATCTAGTAAGCACTAGAACACATCCCAAGAGCCTGGCATGGCATCTCAAACAAAATTCAGAAACTGGAGGTCACCTTACTATTACAAGTGATAAATTACAGAAATCGTTTACAAGTCATAATAAATCTGATAGGATCCATTTATTATTCTCGTATTGAATGTCAGTTTGTTTGATGCCCTATAAATCAGCAACCACAATTTTTTTGTTTGATGCTCTATAAATCAGCAATCACAACTTTTGTGCATTAGTTTGCAACTCACACAATGCTGTGTTCTAGAATAGGCATTTGGTAAACATGATGAGAATGAATGAATGACCAAACTAATCCAAGATGCTCCGAAATGGGCTATTCCCTCTCATCCATATTTCTCTGGGGCACAGTACTAAATCCAGCAAAATAATCAGACAAATATTAAACCACTGAAGCATGGATTAAATGAAAAAATTTCTTCCATTTCAATAAGCTATTATGTAAAATAAACCCACAAAGCAATATTTTTAAAAGTCCACATATTAGAGTAAAACATGGAAATGATCTGATTAATGCAGATAGCCACTCACCAATTTATATTCTCGAACTCAAGAGAATCATCTAGCTAATTGTATAGGTGATTATTATGCTTTTCACAGAAGTGTGTATAATGCATTTAGAATTTCTAAATTGTGTCTCCAAGAGAATCCTCTTAAATCTAATTATTGTATACTTAGAAATTTCCACAATCAGTTAAAAGACTTATTTATTTCTTAAAAGCAAAAGCCTTTAAATATGTGGAAATCCTCTTGTGAGAAGGTAAACTAAACATTAAAAAATTAATTAAGTAGGCATTTTTAAGAAGCTGAGACATATATTAAAATTAAATGGAGTACTCTACTATAAATTTCTTGCTAAGAATTAACGTTTAGTTTGTAGTTACAAAAAAGATCATGACAAAAATTCAATAATAATACAAATTCTTATATTTCTAGAAATCCACCAATATTTACGAATTAGTTGATATTAGAGTGCTGAAAAAATTATCAAGTGTAGAAATTGGTTGAAATTCTTAAGTGATGAATAATGGGCTCATTTTTCAAAAGTACTTTTTATGGTGTGTGTGTATGAGAGAGAGAGACAAAGAGAGAGAGAGAGAAGGAGGGAGGGAGGGAGGGAAGGAGAGAGGGAGGGAGGAAGGGAGGGAGAGAGGGAGGGAGGGAGGGAGAGAGGGAGGACAGCAGGTAAGGCACTTGCTTTGCACACAACTCACCTAGGTGTTCCCTGAGTCTCACCAGGAGTGATCCCTAAGTTCAGAATCATGAGGAAGCCCTGAGCACTGCTGGATGTGATCCAGAATCAAAATAAGTGCTTCTTAAAATTTGGTATATTGAGAATATAGCTATGCATTTAGAATAACAATCATATACAAGTAAGAGAATGAAAGAAAGGAAAAGAAAATACTAAAAGAAGAATGAAAAGAAGCAATTTCATGTGATTCTCTCGGTGGTCTTGGGTAAAGACAGTAGAAAAAATCATTAGTCAGAATTCTAGAAATTGTCAAAAATTTATTTTTACTCTTGGTTTACATCAGTCTATATCAGTGTGTAGGCATGCACTGCACACTACATATTTATAACATAAAGTTTTATTCAGAAGCATAAAGTGTATTATTTATAAAGTACATATTTCCATAGCAGAGATGTCTATAATGTAAATGTAGAGTTTTGACAAAATAACAAAATTTAATTAAGTTAAAAAAACCTCATAGCTCCTTCCTGTACCACAGTTGAGGAAAAAAATACTTCAGATAATGATAATGTCAATATTTTTAAATGATTTCTCAATTAAAAATTCATCATATCAGTACTCTGTAAACTTTGACTTGACCCAAACTAACTATAAGGTCATCCTTTCAAACATATGCCTATATTTTTGAGCTAATTTCATAAAATCCCATCTTGTTGATTGTAGGGGAATAAAAGACAAGTTTGCAAGAACAAGTGAACGCTTTAGGGAGAATTTCTGTATACAGTTCGTTTACCACTTTCTCTCTGGCTGAGTAAGTTGAGGATCTTAGGGGATTCAGGTGAGATTGCTTAAAGTTAAGCACAAGGTAAAAGAACTTTATTTACAGTGCCATCAATTTTCTTTATGAAGCTGGGACTGCAGAGAAAACATTAGACTATGAATCAAAAGACTTAGCTTCAGAGGTGATTTTGCAACTAAGTAGTTGGATGACCTTGCTCAAGCTTCACTTTTTTGGGTTGCCTCAAAAATAGTCAGCAAAGTTCTTCAGACATGTAAGGAGTCTCTTCTTTATATTTATTCTAGTAAGAAATAATCACATGACTAAATACTAGTAATTTTAAACACTCATTAATACTTTCAAAAGACCTAATAATGTTTTCATTCCCTTTCTTTTCTTTTTTTTATTTTACTTTTTTTTTGGGGGGGGGTTTCAGGCCACACCCATTTGATGCTCAGTGGTTACTCCTTGCTAAGTGCTCAGAAATAGCCCCTGGCTTGGGGGGACCATATGGAACGCCAGCGGATTTAACTGCGGTCCTTCCTTGACTAGCACTTGCAAGGCAGAGACACCTGACCTCTAGTGCCACCTCGCCGGCCCCTATTTTACTTTTTTTAATCCACATCCTGCAGGGCTCAATGAAACTCTCATGGTTAGTGCTTGGGATCCATGTGGGGTTAGGGTTAGGGTATTGGGGTCTGGCATCCCACAATCAAGCATGTTCACCAGATTCTCAACTCTCTTTGGCCCTAGAATAACTAATATCCTACATATTTTCTCTAACTTAGGGATTTTAACATTTAAAATCTTAAATTTAGACTTGGGAACTCTATGTCTACTATCAGCATACTTTTCTTGTCCCCATAATCTGGATGTTTTCCAAAGGATGTATGGGAATACAATCATGGTCCAATATTCAGTACCAACTCTAAGTTGTTTCATTTATAAGCATCTTATAAATGAAAATTAAAGTCAAGATTTCCCACCTTTCATAGTCATTAGAATCATTATTTGAGTTTCTTGAAATCACCTTGGCATTTCTGATAAAGCATATCTGAGTCACAAAGGTATTTAAGTCTTCTAGTAACCAACTCAAAGAAAAAAACAAAATCAGTTTCAAGGCATGTGTTCAAAAGTTAGAAACAAACTCATTGTTTAGATACAACCCAACTCAACTATTTTATATAACAGTAGGAGATTTTTTCTGTTGAAATTGAATCAATGAACCAAAAAAAAGTTTTGGCTGGTAATAAACAGTACTGTCTTTCCCATCAGGATGATAAAATGATCTATTACATTCCTGGAAATATATTTCTAGGAATAGATTTTCATTGATAAATATTGTGAAGAACTGGATGTACATGAATTGAAGTTGAGTAATACAAAGTTATTAACTAAGACTTGTATGGTAATCTAAAAGAGGAGAAAGTACAGGAGGAAGAGATGAAGTAAGAGGTAAAAGAGAAAGTTAATTGATTTAGATCCTTTTTCAAGGAACTAAGTGATACCCATATAAGTTTAAGTTGATTGGCATCAACAATTCAGTTTTGCTTAGAAAGATCCCTTAAGCTAAACTTTATTTAGAGTGTCAAATGAACCTCAACTTGATGTTATGAAGCAAATTTTCTTGGAAAAAATCCAACATACAGCACATATTTTCAAGAACATTTTGACTGATTTGTTCTAATTATCTCTAAATGTTTCCTAAGAAATTTCTTCTCCAAATTCCACTCATTTGTCAAGGACCAGTTCAAGTCTCTTACTTTTTTTCTAAAAGCTTTTTGCTTAAAACTCTAGCCCTAGGGGCCGGAGAGATAGCATGGAGGTAAGGCGTTTGCCTCTCATGCAGAAGGTCATCAGTTCGAATCCCGGCGTCCCATATGGTCCCCCGTGCCTGCCAGGAGCAATTTCTGAGCCTGGATCCAGGAATAACCCCTGAGCACTGCCGGGTGTGACCCAAAAACCACAAAAAAAAAAAAAAAAAAAAAAAAAAAACAAAACAAAACAAAAAACTCTAGCCCTAAACATTTCTTCATAAAGCATTTGGAACCTCTGCTGATAAAGCTATCCCATCACCTGAATAGGGGTAAAAACTTGTCTGGCAGGGTGGTCACATTGAATAAACCAATAACAACATTCCCTAACCTCTTTTTTTTTTTTTTTTTGCCTATTTTTGTCTGCAGCCACACCTGGGCTCAGTACTAAACCAACTCCTGCATGCAAAGTCTGTGCTCCAGCTTCTTGGTCTATCTCTTTGGTTAGCTGTTAACAACCTATTTAATAGCACTATTTACTCACTGTGATCAGATTCCCAATATTTACCTTTAGTTTGAACATCTCACTTCACTGTCTTCCAGATATGTCATTAGAGAGATGCATAACCAGTAGTTCAAACTCAAAATAAGTGTCTATTTCCCCCTAGACTTGTTCTTTCACTGATATTTTTTATTATACTACCTAGAATCTTGCACATACCACTCCTAATTTCTCTCAATACTTGCAACACGGATACCCTGTCACTTTTCCCCTGGTAAATGATACAGGATAATGGCAGAGAAATCATACTTTAAAGAAATAAAATGTCAAGTCATATCAACTTCTTTTTTTTTGTTTTTCTTTTTTCTTTTTGTCAACATTGACCAAAGCATGTCCCTATATTGAATATTATTTTAAATTAGGTTTTCACAGTGACTCTTTGAGCTAAATAAAAACCTTAAATATCTTACACGTGTGGCTGTGTGTGTATGTCTGTATGTGTGTGTCTAGCAGTCACTGATACTAGGTCCAAACAAAGTAAAGGGACTGCTTTTTAAATGAAAAGTTAAAAGCTTAATCACTTTGGGATTCATAATTGATTTATTGCTTTCAACAGGGCAGATTTAAATATGGCTCCGGTGGGTGACTGCCTAGCAAATATGTATTAAAAAGCTGATTCAACATGTAGTGCTGAGTAGATTTATTGATTCTCTATTCCAGTGTCACTTTGGCATTTTATTATGTTTATATGGTCTTCACATATTTTGTAACAGGCCAATTTATTCACAAGGAATACAGAACAATTTTCTTTAAGAGCTTGTTCCCTTTTACAGTTACCTGGTATGATTGAATATAGGATGTGCTGCCTCCCATAGGCACACATGATCAATGGGATTAGGGATGCATTTGGGGCAAAGGCTTTCCATTTAACTCCCTTGTACAGGAAGCATTAGAGTTCTATTGAGTGTCCTCACCTGGGAGGCTGAGAGGCCAGTGGTGGAAGGTAACTCACATGCTGTTTACAACCACTTTTTTTTTTTTAACAAAATATATATGAGAGGGCTGAATTAGAGCCATCCACAATCATTTTTTTCTGGCAGTGATCATACTGCTAAGCTCAACAAGTGTTTGCTAAGACCTATCTCAGGTCTCCAAACAGGCACCCAGGGTCTGAAGGTGAGTAATATTGATCCATACCCGACCACAATGCTCAACAACCAAGATATTAAAGATAATCATATAATTGCAATCTCACAATGGGCAGGGAAAGACCAGGAGAGGGTATGGATGAGAAAATGTGAAAAGCGTTTTGATCTAGTTCAAAGAAAGGGAATAGAGGGTGCACAGAAAGTTTTCTTAGGAAGCAGTGTTAGATGAGAAGTTGGGGTTGGAGAGAAAATGCAATAGGCTGGACTAAGGCTTTGCATGTTGGGGGCTTGGGTTCAATCCAAAAAACTGGTGTTGTTCCCCTAATAGACCTGGGCCCCATAGGTTGTGGGGGTAGATTGCAAGGATAAGTTAATTCTAACAATGCCAAGAGAGTAGAGTGTAAGGAAGAAAATGATAAAGAAAGAAAGGTAAGATAAGCCAGAAATAGAAAGAAATGAAAGCCACGGAAAGAAGCAAGACCTAGTAAAAGAAAGAGGAGTAGTTAGATGGAATCAGAGAAGTGAATGGTACTGAAGATGAAGCTAAGCAATGAGTTCTGTATTTGAAAGACAAAGAAAAACTTTCCTGGCCAGTAAGTTCAAAAGATGGAATATGGAGACCATGATGTCATTTTTATTGCAGAATAACTCAGCTGCTTCAAGGTACAGAAGTGATGGCAAACACTAATGGGACATTGGGGAGGAAATTTTATTATTGCAAAGAGCACCAGAAGAGAGTGAATGCTCATATGGATGGTGCAATAGCAGGTAAGAAATTGTGTACAGAAGATAGAGGTTTATTCTGTATGTACATTTACCTAAACTTGGTGGTGCAACCACCAAGGAAAGAGACAAAAAAAGGCATGCCTGAAATGACTTTTCTCTTTAGGGAAGACCAAAAAAGAGTTAGCCACTTTATTTTGAGCTTTACCAATATGCCTTTGCCCTCAACACTGGCTTCTTCTTTTTGAAAACATACATAACCAAGGAAATCAAAACCTATTTGGAACCTGCTTCTTTGGGATGTGTGTATATAGACATACATACATATATATATGTATATATATACATACATACATATATATATGTATATATATATACATACATATATATATACATACATATATATATATATACAAGCCATAACTGAGAAGTGTTGTGGAAATACGTGGATTGAGGAGTTAGAGACACTTAGGTTCAGATTCAAAGTCTTATTTTGGGCAATCATTTCTCCCCTTTGTATTAGACCTGTCCTGTCTATAAAATAGTTATTATAATATATACTTGAGAAGCTCATTGTGAGGGTTCAAAAAAGGGGTGCAAATAGTTGGTCGAAAAGCCTTAGGGTATAGATAATGCTCAGTAAGTATTGGTTCATTTCTACCTCATTTTTACTTTTAAAATTTGTTGTTTTTAGGGCCACACCTGGTTTTGCCATTCAGTGCTTACTTGTACTATCACTCTAGTTCCTCATTCCTACCTCTAAAGATGTATTAAACATTTTCAATTAATGTAAGCACCTAGGAGAGCATAAAGGTTGCATAAGGATGCAACCCACACAATCTCTCATTTTCTGCTCTTTATCTCTCTGAAAATCAGCTCCGTTTATACTTCAGCAACTTAATTTTATCTCTGGATGTAACCAGTGGGGTCCTATTTAGCATCATTGTTATGGCTATTTTATCTATCTTCAATATTTCAGATCTTACTATTGTTGTGCCCTTTCTTTTTCAACCCTTGATACATTTATAGGGAGACCTATCTAGCTACCTCTATAAAATTAGCCCACTTTCTTACCGACGTTATTCTTGTCACATGATGCCATTGTATTTTCTTCACCAGTTCAACATTTATATTTCTTTCTTTCCAGGCTTACACCCTGTCTTCCCAACTATAATGCAAATAAAAAGATGGCAGACATCTCCTCTGACATCCTAAAGAGCTGAGCTGTAAGTACTGAATGAATGCCTGTGGCATAAATGAGTGAATGAATGGCAGCTGCATTTGGATTATTGACAATTCACTGATTTGAACTCCTGTGGAGGATACTTGTCCAAAAGGGTCAAAAGTAAATCCATCTTCATCATTTAGCAAAGGGAAGAACTCTCCATTTCTGGGATTAAAAAGTGACTTTATGTAAACTCCATGGGTATTTTCTTTGCTAATCTTTCTGCTTAGCAGTTAAGTGGAAACACAACACCATATTCCTACAACACTGTAATAGTTATCTTAAACATATATTGGAAATAGTTATTGTATTTTAGAAAATAAATACTTTGGGAATTGTTAAGTTTTATTCTGTGATTCTTTAAAACTGTCATTGAAATGTCCACACATTGTCCAGCCCTCTAATATATCCAGAGAAGATACTTGTATTCCCTATAGTATAGTCCCATTTCTTCTTCATTTTTTTTTCAGAGTCTACAACAAGATCTAACAAACAGTGTATTTCTGGATGATAATATCACACCCTGGGTGGTATCCTAAAGTACAAAGAAATGCAATGATGTCCCAAATTTTGGAGAGTGCTATGGCTTAATGGAGTTATAGCTCTCTATATAAAAAATGAGAAAACCATCTTTGTGTTTATACTGGACACTGCCAAAGTGAGCATGGGAAGTTATTATTATCCTATCAGTAAGCCTTGAAAGTGTTCAGAATCTGAAAAATAATTACCAGCTAAGGTTTATATTCTCATGTGAAGTCAATTTATCTACCTGTTCAGTCCTGGATTTTCTATGACTTATTTCAAATACTTAGTTGGTCTAGAAATACTATGGTATAATATACATCAACTGAAAGAAAAATGTATACCAGTAAGGCATAAACATAAGATTTCAGTGCATGGACTATATGGACATAATGAATATATTTATCAGTTAATGCTAGGAATGTTTACCTGGCTTTTCTTTTTTAATCCTTAAAGGAAAATACCATTTATTTATAGATGAAGATACCAAGGCCTAGAGATTAGGAATTCTATCTATGGGCATACATCTAGAGATGTATGGCATACTTCTGAATTTCAAATAGAGTCTCCTCTCTATCTCTCTCTCTCTCTCTCTCTCTCTCTCTCTTCCTCTCTCTCTTCCTCTCTCTCTCCCTCTACTTCAACATCATGCTCTACCCCTTTTGTGCTATATGGCTTTGGATCTCAAAGTCTCACTTTTTTTGCGGGGAGAGCCACACCCAGTGATGCTCAGGGGTTTCTCCTGGCTATGCACTCAAAAATTGCTCCTGGCTTGGGGGACCATATGGGATGCTGGGGGATCAAACCGTGGTCCATTCTGGACCAGCCACATTCAAGGCAAATACCCTACCACTGCCATCACTCCGGCCCCAAAGCCTTTTTACTGTAAATAATGGTGATGCCAAAGTAACTTCATAGATAGTTTTGAGGGTTAAGTAGCAGAAAACTTGATTTATAGAAGTACTTGATAATTTTCACTTACCCTTTTCAGGACTTTATACAAGTTCTGTGGCAGGCAGAATCATGAAGATTCAACTATACAAGTACTAACTAGGTAACTGCCAATATATTTGCTTCCTGCCACAAGCAATCAGTTAAATGGTCAATGAGTAATACCAGGTATAAATTGCTAGCCTCAGAATATCAACAGCAATAGCACTTTGCTAAAGACTATCTCAAGCACATTATGTAGCTCCCCACTCTGTCCCTAAAAGGTATATTAATTCTTCCTATTCACAAATGAAATAAGCCACACAAGATTATTTGTTTCAGGTCACACATACATACAGTAGACGCTGAAAAGAAACCCAGGAGAGCTCAAGCAAGCAAAGAGCAGCCTAGAAATTCAGTGGTGGAGGGGATAGGTGTATCAGAGGAGGAGAGAAGAGGGGGAGGAGGAGGATAAGGAGGAGGAGGAGGAGGTAGAGTGGGAATGAAGAGGAGAAGGAGGTGAAGGAAGAATGAGGAGGAGGAGGTGGAGGAGGATGAAGAGGAGAAGGAGGAGGAGAAGGAAGGAGGAAAGAGGAGGAGCAGTTGGAGAATGTTTTAGGGAATACCTTTAGGAAGTCTATTTCTTCCATACTCATAAAAATGCCACGTCATGAGTAAAGAATAAGACCACATGAGACAAAATGTGTGGAAGACAATGGAGCCATACTAGGAAAAAATATGCAACAAGAAGGAATCTGATTGTCAAACACATCTTCTGGTTACTGCTGCAAGTACTAGAAACAATAAGAATTTTACATCATCTCAAATTTTCAAATCTGGCAGGCATGAGAAGATGACAAACCTTTGGGAGCTATCTAGATGGCAGGAACATAACAGACAGAGAAAGGTGAGTGACTTCAGAGGTTTTTGAAGAAGACAAATAAATAGGGGATGGACTCCTGAACACACAGAAAGAAGAAATTGCAGATAACACAGATGGATTATTAAACAACAGATTCAAAGCTATGTGGTGCATTTTTTCCTAGGCTCGAAAATTGGTTATGTAGATATCTCTCTAGATTTTCAACTGGTCTGTGGATAGAAGCTCATCTGCAGGTGTTAACAGGTTCAAGCTTACTAGTCTACTACACTGGTTATGACTTCTGGTTGGTCTCCCGGGCTGAAGCCATAACTCAGCAAGTTTGCCTTACATGTGTACAGCTTGGGTTCTAAACCTGGCATCACATATTGTCCTTTGAGCACTGCCAGGAGTTACCCTTCAGTGCAGAGCCAGACCTGAGCAACACTGGGTGTGACACAAAGCAACAGCAAAAATATAAACAGACAAAACCCAGAAACTTATGGTCTGGAGGCACAAAAAGGCTTAAGATTATTGACTGTTTTACGTCACTGATGTTCTTTTTTTTTTTTTTTTTTGGTTTTTGGTTTTTGGGCCACACCGGTTTGACGCTCAGGGGTTACTCCTGGCTGTGCACTCAGAAATCGCCCCTCGCTTGGGGGAACCATGGGACGCCCGGGGATCGAACCACGGTCCTTCCTATGCTAGCGCTTGTAAGGCAGACACCTTACCTCTAGCGCCACCTTCCCGGCCCCTAACTCTGATGTTCTTTAGGTGCAATATATATTCCTCAGATAGTATTAATTTGAGTGATACCTGTAGGAAAAATAATGTGTACCTCTCTGTATGTCCAATGAGATAATTGAAAAGAACAAAGGATGTGTCTGAAGCAAGGATGAGTTTCTGAATTTGAAGAATCAAGCCCCATAGTTATAGGTATTTAGTGGGGTGAGTTATAATCAAATATGCAGCCTAGTCATCTTGAGGTTGTTGGGAAACTGGTTGTCAGAATTATTGTCTCCCCTCCCCAATAGTAAAATATCAGCAGATGAACTCCAGCATCTGGTCTTCACATGGATAATGGGAGCCCACAATCTCTCTTTCAAAGCAAACTCATATACTGAATTATCAGCACCCAGATGAAATGCAGTTAATAGCTGAAATTGCAGCTTTCTTTAGTGTGTTTCCTTATCTCTTTTTAACAAGCCTTACTTACTAGGGTAATTGCACTGAATTCAATCTATTATCTATGGACTAATTCATTAGGGTGGCTTAAACTTTGGGGAAAATGGATGGGTTTTAACCATCCTCCCCTCTATTCCACAAATTGACACTGTAAAACCTGTGCCATTTTTATGGAGGCTACATTTCTGGAAATAAAAATCAATGAAGACATTTCCTCTCCTTGTGTTCAAGTCAGTGTTCTGCTCCCTTGGTTGCTTGGAAAGCCTTTGGGTAAAAGGAGGACAAGTCTAATCAGAGAGAGAGTCATTGTCTTCAGCAAGCGTGAACAATGCATTTCTGGGCCAGTGACCTTCGCCTTGTAACAGTCCCTGCCTTTCTGCCTTGGGGGAATGCAGCTCCCACCCCTGAATGTCATTGTCAGTCTGGGGCTGGCTGAGGGAGAAGTGCCTAACCTTGCCTGCAAGCAAGATCAGGATGATTGCCACAAGAATGACAGCCATTTTCCCCTTTGCCTAGAATGTCTGCCTTTGCTTGATTTCTGTTGTAGCAGATTTGGTTAAGTATGGCAGTGTCTCCTAAACACAGTTCCAGTACCAACGGGGTCTCTCAAAAAACCAAGTATAACTTAAAAAAATAACAATGCTCAGAATCCAGTCTCTAGAAATGATGATTTAATGTGGCCATGCTACTGGCCAGCAAGCTTTATTTTTAAAAAATCCCAGGTAAGGACCAGAGTTATTGCACAATGGTTACTTGCCTTGCATGTGGCCAACTCAAGTTGAATCATTAACACCACATATGGTTGTCTGAGTCCACCTAGAATGATCCTTGAGCACAGAGGAAGCCATAGCATCATTGGGTATGACCCAAAGAAAAAAATTAAGTAAATAAAATTAAAAGCCCAGGTAAGTCACATATAAACCTGTTTATAAATTACTGACATTTCATAATTTTTTTAAAGTTAGCCAAACAAGGAGGTAATACAAATTGTCTTATATAAAGAAATTTTCTATATAACACCCATAAATGGGTTTAAGTTTATTAAGTATATCAACTAATCTGGGAAGTCAGGACAGAAGAACACATAGTATTATTCAAGCTGAAATTATTCTGTGTGTCACAAAGAACTGTGACCTCACAATTGTTCTCTGACCATATCTTATGATTGATAAAGAATACTTTTACCCCAATTTTCAGAATAGATAAGTACAATCAGTACCAAAATTGCACTTGGTGGGTGAAAGACAGAATTAAACTCTCTGGGGTAAACTTAATGTTGAAAGATGTGGATTAAAGTGATGCTCACCCAAACTTGCATATATATGCAATGTTACTTTAATTTAATAAAAATATTTTTACATAAAGTTAACTAACAATTTTACTTCCAAATAAATATTTTGCCTCTAAATAAAAAGGGTAAGAAAAGGAAAATGATGTCAAAATAGTGGTGGTGTTTGATACCTACTCCTTGCATAAGCAAAATCTGTACCTCTCCCCTTTAATATGGACCATCGTCAGAATGTTTTAATGACTGAAATGCGTAACCATGAATTCCAAAGTTGGGTCAGAAAAGAGACTTCTGTCTGGTTTTGTTTATTTGTATTGATGGGGTTTTTTGATTTGTTTTGTTTTTGGGCCACATCCAGCAGTACTCAAGGGTTACTCCTGGCTCTGGGCTCAGAAATCACTCCTGGCAGGCTCCAGGGACCAGAAGAGATGCTGGGGTTCAAGGCCAGGTCATCTGCATGCAAGGCAAATGCACTACTGCTGTGCTATCGCTTCGGCCCCTATCTTCGCTTCTAATAAGTATTTTTTGCAGATGTAAGTTACTAAATCTGAGGACCTTTATTTTAAGCAACCTGTGGAAGAACTTTAGCAAGAAAAAAAATTCTTGATTCTTTCTCTAACTGCCAGCACCCACCTGGGAGCCCTGAGAAAAAGGCATTGAGAAACTGACAGAATGCCTGACCCAGTAAAGCTCTCAGATACTATATTTGGGGCAGTTAACTTGCTTTCAACCTCCAGAGGATTTTGAGGCAGTACTTAATTAATTCCCATTCCAAAAGTTGACCCATTAAGCCATGATTATTGCTAAATGCTTGTTATTGTTCCAAGCCCCTATTATCCTCAATTTGGGGATAATTTGTTTTATAGAAATAAATCATTAATTCACACACAAAGACTTTCTTCAGCAACTTAGGGTTGGTTTTATTTCTTTATCTGTTTCTTACACATCTAAAATCAGTAAGTAGTTCACAGTTTATAAGCACTACAGTATACTTCCTAGTAAAAAAGGAATGCTACATACCCCGGGGAAAAAAATTGGATCCCTATCATACATAAAGGTTAATTCAAAATGATTAAACAACTCATGATTAGACCAGGATCTATAAAAGCAGGACATTCCAGGATATGAACTTCAGAGGTGTCTTCACTGATTTAACTCCATTGATAAAGAGAGCAAAAGTAAACAAATGCATTACATCAAAGTAAAATATTTTTTGTACAGTGAAAGAAACTCATGATAAAATAAACACAAATAGTTGAAAATATTTGGATGCCACATATGAGGTGAGGTAAAGAGCTAATTATTGGGATAGGAGAGATAGCATGGAGGTAAGGCATTTGCCTTGCATGCAGAAGGATGGTGGTTCAAATCCCGGCGTCCCATATGGTCTCCCAAGCCTGCGAGGAGGATTTCTAAGCATAGAGCCAGGAGTAACCCCTGAGCATTGCCGGGTGTGACCCAAACCCCTCAAAAGCTAGTTATTGGGATATATATATTATATGTATACACACATAGCATATACAAAGCTCAGTAACAAAATATCCAATAACCTCATTAAAAATGAAGAGAGATGAACAAATATTTCCCCAAAGAGTACAAATGCAATATAAAATTGTTCACTGTTACTGATTGTCAGGAAAATGCAAATAAAAATGATAAAGTAATGCCACTTCACACCTATGAGAATGGCATATGTAAAAAAAAAAAAAGTCCAGAAACAACTATTGATAGGGATGTAGTAAAAGTAATCCTCATTCTCTGTTGATAGGAATGTTTTCTGGTTTAGAACTATAAAAAAATGTAAATAAATAAATAAGACTAGAGTTTCCTTTTGACCAAAGCTTCTACTTTTTAGTATCCATCCCCAAAACACTAAACACTCAAAAAGATATATGTACCCCTATGTTTATTATAGCATTGAGTACAATTGCCAAGATATAGAAGCAACCCAAATGCCCTATGACAGAAGGGCACATTAAGAAGTTGTGGTATCCCATCCATGACGAAGCAGAAGTCTTCCATACAGTACGAAAACACCGAGGGGAGAGTAAATAATCATGCAAGGAGTCTATAGCTAATCCCATGACAGTACACTTTGGGGGGTGGGGGGAAACCCTGTATCTCCTAGGCCAAGGGAATTCCCTCTATAATATCCCCAATAGTTACTGTGCCTGTACAGGGGGAAAAGGAAAAAAAAAGCACAAAACAATCATTTTTTCCACATATTTATCGATTGATCGATTTTTTGACATCTTTATATTAGTGTAGAGATTGAAGTTGATGTCTCCAATATTATTTTATTTTATCTTATCTTTCTCTTTCTTTTTGCACTCCGGCATGAGTTGATTTCAGAACCAAGACTGTTGTGTGGTGCTTGTCTTTATTGCTGTGGTGCTCACTGTATATTTAATTTGATATTTCTTTCTGTATTGTGGTGGTGTTTCAATTGCGTTTTTCACATCCTCTCTCAAACTGAGGTTGAAATCCTCTGGAAGGACTCCGCCTATTTTCAGCATATTTGACTTCTTATTTTTTTCTTTCTCTTATATTGTACCCTAATCTATTGCTTTTCTTTCCTTCAAACAAAGCCACATAACTCGATTTATCTAGCTCCGCTTCTTAAGTAGAGGGGGAGACAGGGGAGGGTACCAGGACCAAACATATATGATCACTAATAGTGAGCTCTAGCAGTCCGGGGAGTGATGGTGGGGTATATGGGTTGCAGAAGGGAAAATGGGATGTGGGGAGGACAAATTTGGTGATGGGTATTCCCCTGATTCAATGTTGATATATACCTAAAATACTACTGTGAAAGATATGTAAGCCATTATAATCAAAATAAAAATTAAAAAGAAGTTGTGGTATCCATAATGGGATACTTCTCATTTATAAAAAGATGAAAACTTGCATTTCACTACAATATGAATGGAGTTAGAAAGCATCATGTCAAGTGAAATAAGTGAGAATAAAAAAAGACAAATACCAGATAATCTACTAAGGCAATAACCAATATTAGGTGTTTTTGACAATGGAACTGGGGAAAAAGCCATAATTCCAGATAATGATTTGCTAAATAAAGCAAATGAAGTTGTAAGGCATAACACATTGTAAAAATCAGCCTTTTAAGTTCTTTGTGAAGTAGCATAGATGTCAATGGAAGACACAACTCAGGTATAGCTTTCTATACTATATCATGTATTTACAAACGCACATTATAGCTAAGTATTTGATTAAATTTTATTTAATTTAATTATATTATAGAATATAATATATTGATTCTGACACTTTCTTTCTATGATGAGAATCAATATCCATTACAAATTGCTATCAATTATTAAAATCTCTGAATTTCAAAGCCTTTAATGAAAAGTCAAATCTGAGGCCCCTCATACTTTTTTATAGCTGTCTGAGTAACTTGTTAGACCAGGTTTTGTCTTTAGAGGTTAAGAAATACTCCATAAATCATAATGTAAAAAATAAAACAAATAAAACATAGCATTACCCAACTTTTAAATAATTATTGATATTTCCAAAGGAGACAGTCCTTATTTAATTAGAATAGAGAGTGAGAGCAAACAAAATTCATATAACCAACTCTTCTTATACTAGCATCCTTCTGGATATACATATGACATATACAACCAACATACAACCCCCATACAGCTCACACAGATATGCAACAACACACAATATCAATACATGCTCATGTAAACCCAACCCATACACATACAAATATACTTTTCCAAATATAGTCATTGTGTTTAAGGCAAAATGGGTGGAAAAGGCTAGGGTCAGGGCAATAGTACATGCCTTCCATGCACCTGACCTGGTTTTGATCTGCAGCATTCAATATATTCCTCTCAGCATCACCATGAGTGTGTCCTCACTTCAGAGCCAGGAGAAACCCCTGAGCCTTACTAAGTGTGTACCCTCTCCCCCCAAAAGTGAAGGTGACAAAAGTATCAGCTCAAGACGTAATCATGCTAGAATTCTTTCATTGTAAACTGCAGGAAATAGCCAGGTATAAGAGCATCGTGGAGAGTAGGGACTCAAATCATCTAAAGGCATTCATAATCAATTTGAAAATAAAAATCTGCATGCTGGCTAAACAAACCCTCTTGGCAGCTATGAAGCCTGCTCACTGCCAGATTGTAATCATGTCAGGTTTGGTGGAAAAGGCAGGGTTAAGAAGAGAATGCAAATTGCACAGGCTAAATCGACTAGAGGAGCTAGAAGAGAACCTTAGAACAATTTAAAAAGGGGAATTCAGTTATTCCTGGGAATTTTCTATAGAAAACATGTCATAAAATAGAACAGAACCAATCCTAGCAGGATGAACTCAGTACAAGAATAAATAAATACATTTCTTGTTTACAGGGGAGGGTGGAAGGACTTTATTATGTAAGCTGCAGTCAAAATAGTTGGCACTAAACCAGAAATAGTAGCCTTCTCTCTTGGATCAGGCACTAGAATGCAAGTCTCCTCTTTCTGCACCTTATGCCATATATACAGTCCTATTTAGTTTCATTATTTTAATATTATTATAAAAGAGTTTTCTCTTACAAATACCTAAACTTTTGCTATTACTTTTATTTTTGGCCCAATTTGGTGGTGCTCAGGCTAACTCATGGCTCCGCTCTCAGGAATCACTCTGGTGTCACTAAAGATCATAATGGGGTATTGGGGATAAAACCTGGGTTGGCCATGTGCAAGGAAAGTTCCCTGCCCTCTTCACTCTTTCTGGCCAATAGCTGAGGGTTGTGGGCTTTTTGGTTTTATTTATTTATTTATTTTTGCTCCACCAGAGACAGTGAAAGTAATTGTAGATTGTGTTAGGAAGCAGGCAGCAGCAAGCAGAAATGATGACAGGCTTAGCTTTGACAAGACAGTGAGAGAAGAGGGAACTCTTATAACAGAGCAAATAAAACAAAAGCCCTAAAGATGAAATGAAGACCTCTGCATCCACCTGGTCACCTCTTGGCTATTTGGATTGAAAGACCCAGAGAAAAGAAATCATTCTGAAGCCCCATGGATGTCACTTCATCAAGTGAAACACCACTTTAAGCATTTGCTGTGTTTCCAGTGTTGGAGGGATTTTCAGAAATATGAATATACTTGGAGTAGTAACAACTCTTCCTTGAATTACGTGGTCCAGTTTTCATACTAACATTGACTCTTTTCTCTCTGATACTTTTTTATGATACTGGAGAAGGGGAACTGAGGGAGCCTAATCTTCACTAAAATTAAGACAATTTGCTGAGTTAAGAATTAATTTAAATTGAACCCATTGTTCTATATCTTTTTCATAGTAATTACTGCATTGAGCTAGTACATCCTTTATGTTGCTCTGTTTCTGATGCTAAACTTTCAGTCCTGGTACCTACAACTTCTTTTATTTCAGAGGTTTATTGGCTTGAGGTAATTTCCAAGTCTTTCTTAGCCATGATCAAGCTTAATTTTTGGATAACAAACTCAAATAAATGGGGAGAGAACAAAATAAAGAATATACTTTTCCAAACATACAGAAATTAATAAAGATATATTGTAGAAATTAAAAAATAGAACCACTTATATAAGATCTAATACATAGGATTGGAGAGAGAGTACAAGGATGATGACACTTGCCTTGTATGCAACAAATCCAGTTCGAATCTCACCAGTACTACATAGGCTTCTCTGAGTCCCTGCCAGAAGTTATTTCTATATTTGATCTTAGCCCAAAGGCCAAGAAGCAATGCCAGAAGTGAGTTCTGAGCACAAAGTTGGAGTGATTCCTGAGCACAAAGTTAGGAATAATTCCTGAAATAAACTTATGTGAACACATGTAAAAGTCAGCAAGATTCTGTCATAAGTATATACATGCATAATAGCCTAAATATTTTTTCCATTGAGATTTTTGGAGTATGATAGTCATTTCATGGGTGAAAAGAAAAGGAGGTCAAATTTCCTAAGTATTAAAATTGCTCCAGGAGCGTGCTGGAAATGCAGGTGGAAAGTTTCACCTTCAGTAATTCTTCATTCAGAGCCTGGAGGCTTTGGACTCTTAATTTAAAATAAACTCCCATAGGTGACTCAGGCTGCTTCAGTTCTGAAAAAACTCCTGCTGAGTTGATCAGACATAAGCTATCACCTACCAGGTCCTTTGCTAATGTCCATAGATGCCTGCAGGAAAGGGGCCATAACTTTACTCCAAGAACTCATCCTGCAGGGCAACAGTGGCATGACCCTAGGCAAGCATGCAGGCCATGATTCTGAATTTATATCTTCAGCTCAGCATATGAGGCATGTGATGACCTGACCCCTGCTTACTTTTCCCCATGACTCCTACGAGGCCTCCCACTCCACCTGAGTCTTTGATTCTGGCCTCTATTCCCCAGGACTGACTGGCATTCAGTGAGTCAGTCACTTTGATCTCAGCTTTCAAGAGACTACCCCTGCACAGCTCTCTCTAATATCCCCAACGACATCCTCCAAAGGCCTCATCCTGTTTTATTTCCCTCTCAGTGTCATTATCTGAAAGGATCTTATTCATTCACTGAGGTAATTAATGTCTAGTCTCAATAAAATGCATTGAGGCTTTGCCTGTCTTGTTCCTATTGTCAACTCTGTTTCTAGAGCAGTAGCTACCACATATGATGACTGATTAAGTGTTGAAATGATGAGGCAATAAAAGAATAGTCCAATTCCCTAGCCTTTTCTACCCAGTCTGTTCTCATGTCTTCCTGTTGAGAGGAGAATCAGCTTGAATGTGTGAGGCATAACACATCAAAAGTATTCATAAATGCAAAACATTGCATGCCGTCATTTTATTTATTATGCAGAGCTGGTTGTGAACTAAGGTATTATCTTTCTTCTGAGGAAAAGCCACAAAACCCTTTTCTGTAATACAAGAGCTAGAGGAAAACTAGGGGAACGAAGAAGCCCAGAACTCGAAATTTCTTTCAAAATCCAAGAAAGGCAACTACACTTTCCTCAAGACCACTTCTCTGAAGATTGGAAGAGGATTGTGCAGTGAGTGAGCTAGGAGTGAAAACTCTTGAATTCCCAGATATCAAAATTTCAAGCGAGGGAAACACTCAATGGCAAGATAAAGTTTTCTTATGGCGCAATTTGAGCTAGGTCCTTAAGAAAACCAATCAAAGTCAAAATAGCAAGTTTACACCAAACAAGGTTTGAGATTCAAATCCACAACAGAATCTTTAAGAAGGATGTTATCTGATCTCAATTGATTCACAAAAGGAAACAAAGTGTATTATGAATGTCCTTCGGCCCCTAAGTTTATAAAAAAAAAACCCCACATTTTTTCTCCATGCTAGCTTTTTTAAAAATTAATTTATTTATTTTGATCAAAGTGGATTACAAATCTTTCACAGTAATATTTTAGGTACATAGTGACATTGAATCAGGGGCATTCCCACCACCAATGTCCTCCCTCCACCCTGTTCCGAGCATATGCCCCATATTCCCCTCTTTTACCCCCCAGACTGTTAGTATAGGTGGTCCGCTCTGTGTCTAGTATATTGTAAATCGGGTGTCATTTCTGTTGCCGTTGGCTTTGGATTTGGTGCTTAATTTTTATCCTTTTTTTTTAATTTCTACTTAATGTTCATTTGACTGTTTGGTCTCGTTACCCTCCATTATTTCCCCCTCCATCAGTGGGGCGAAACAAGATGGTTCAAGTTGTGTGGTTCTGTTCGAAGGAAAGAGAAATAATAATAATGTTGATGATGATGATAATAATAATTTTTAAGCCTGTAATTTCCCTTGAATACATATCTTGCTTGTCTCTAGGTCTCTTTGCTTGCTTATTTTCATTCTGGAGAAGCCCATGCACTTCTTTTTCTTTGGGGGGGGATTTGGTGTTCAAGGGTCACTCCTAGCTTTGTGCTCAGCTGTTATTCCATGCAGGCTTGGAGAGCTATATAGTAACCCAGAGATTGAACCCAGGTCAGTTGCCTGCAAGGCAAATGCATTATCTGCTATACTGTCACTTTGGTCCCCAATTTGTGTTCTCTTTTGAACACATTTCTCCTTTCTTTCCTCTCACACCTTTCTAAGAAAGTTTCATTCAATAAAACTATCTTGTTTTTACTAAAGTTAAATTAAATAAAACATTTATTTTCTATAAATTATGCTCCAGAAAGAAGTGAAAATCATTACAGACGGATACTGAGAAGAGATAGCTTGAGGTTTGTTTCCTGCCATGTATAAATTGCTGTGATTTCTCCCTTCAAGTGCTCCCCACAGCTGTGCCCTGTCCTCTTGGCTTGAGCCAATTATCATTATTACACAGTCGCTCTTCTAATTGCTTGCGCCACCATAAGATCGAAGAGCGGGTCCGCACTGGGCTGCAGCTGCTCTGTGTGTCCTACAGAAGCAGTCAGCCCAAGGACTGTTGACCTCTGTGAAGGTTAATAGGTTTTTATTGACTCTTCACATTTAATACAAGCCTACTCTTAAAACATATACATATATTCCTTATTAATCATGCTTGACTGTCTAATCACTCCAGAGAGATTTCCTTTGGTTTTACACACATACACACAGACACAGACACAGACACAGACACACACACACACACACACACACACACACATACACACACACAATCAGTGAGATTTATGAAAGAGAGGGAGAAAAGAGAGATGTTATAATTTGGCTTTCGGTTCTTCAGCATGACATATATGTTCTGCTCCTCTTTTGAAGCAGAGCAAACAGGAGAGGCCTTGATATGTCCGGGAAATGAGGGGTGAAGGAGAAAGATTTAAGTTTCTTACTCAATGCCTGTGGCCAATAAGAACAATGAGACCAAGTGATAGATTCCAGAATGTCTAATTTTACTATACAGAACACTGCACTTATCAAACAGGCATCTTAAAAATGGCTTTATTATAGTTTAGAAATACGATTTCAATTGCATTTAAATTTAGAGTACTTTTTATTTAAGTTTGGTTTGGTTTGGGTGCCATACCTTGTTGGGCTCAAGGATTACTGCTGGTGGTGTTCAAGGGACTGTATGGTGTGTGGAGAGTTGTACCCAAGTTGACTACATGAGCATCCTATTCTTTGTATTCTATCTCCAGCCCCCAAGTTTATGGTATTGTACAAAGTTACTGCACCCCAACACCACTAAAATGCCCATGACTCTCCACTGTTTTTGTTTGGACATCTTTGGTCATTCATTTACTTCACTTGTTTTCCTACTTTTCCTTAATAAATTTTGTAATTTATGGCCAGGAGCTTGCCACTATTTTCTTTACTATTACTAGAACCAGAACGCTACACAGACAGTTTCATTACAAGTTCCTGTGTGATGTCTCGATTTCACAGGGAGGAAAAGGAAGGCTCTGAGACCAGATGTTTAGAATGACACAGCTGGTAGAGTATCAGGAACTTTTCTCAGAAACCACACCTTTAATTTTCTAATACCCTACTCCAGCATCAAGCTTACAGGCACGAAAACAGAGTCAGAAAGTCAAGTAGGGCAATACTAGAAACGGGCACTTGGCAGTTGATGAAGAAGGATGAATTATTTACTAAAATACAAAAAATAGTAAAATGAAAACAGTTTTTTGCTTTGCATGTAGATACATGTTCTTTGACCAGGGTTGGTGGAGGGGAGATGGATTTAGTTACCCAATTATTTTCAATTTAAAAAATCAACTAATATTCCATTGTGTATGTATACCACATTTTCTTTAACCATTCATCTGTTGAAGGGCATCTTGGTTGTTTCCAGTGTCTGGCTATTGTAAATAGTGCTGCAATGAATAGAGGTGTGAGAAAGGGATTATTTTATTTTATTTTTGTGTTCCTAGGATGCATCCCTTTTAAGCAGTCATCAAGAGAGGTGAAGTCATAAAATTTTTCTATGCATGTATGTACATGGAATCTATTGTGCTGAGTGAAATAAGTCAGAGGAAGAGAGATAGACACAGAATAATCTCACTCATCTATGGAATTTTTGGGGGGAGTTTGGTTTTTGGGCCACACCTGGTGACACTCAGGGGTTACTCCTGGCTATGCACTGAGAAACCGCTCCTGGCTTGGGGGACCATATAGGATGTCGGGTTTCGAATCCAGGTTCGTCCTGGATCAGCTGTGTGCAAGGTAAACATCGTACCTCTGAGCTATCGTTCACTTATGTGTTTTAAGAAAAATTAAAGATATTATTGTAATAATGCCCAGAGACAATAGAGATGAGGGCCAGAAGGACCTACTCACAACATGAAGCTCACCACAAAGAGTGGTGTGTGCAGTTAGAGAAATAACTACACTAACAACTATTACGACAATCTTAATGAGTGAGAGAAGTAGAATTCCTGTCTTGAATACAGGCAGGGGTGTGGAAGGAGAGAGTGAGGACATTGGTGTTGGAATGTTGCACTGGTGAAGGGGGCTGGCTGTTCTATTTATGACTGAAACCCAACTACAATCATCTTGTACTTAGAGTGCTTAAATATTTTATAAAAAATAAATAAAACTTTGATTCAATAATATCTCTTCTAAGTTTTAGTGGTAAGAAGAGAGAGAAAAGTAAAACAAAGATTAAAAAACGTGAACTAATAGTCCTACTGTAAGGTTTAAAACATCTGGAGGATGGAGGAGAAAAGTGCAGAATTTCTGGGTGACTGTGATGTGAGAGGTAAGATGCTTTTTGCTGTGGCCGTCCTGCGTCTCAGCAATTCTCGTGGGTCATAGTACTACACGATAGGAAAGCTGGAGCACAAGTGGCCGGATATGAAATATGAAATAAGTGAAACCACACGGAGAATGTGGGGTCAACAAGTTTCTGGCAGGAGTGCGACAAGTTTAATTTTTTGAGCAGGGAAATTTATAGGGGTAAAATTAGCCACAGGCGAAGAATAATTGCAACCACAAAGCCTAGTACAACAATAACAATACCTAAGCTATGGGTGTGACTTAAAAGTTCTAAATTACAAGAGAGAAAGTCACAGCTCAAGGTAACTTCCTGCAGACCACTTAAAATGCAAAATTAGGATTAGGAGGAAGTAAGAAATATCTAGAAACTTGATCCTTCTAAGCTGGACTCTATATTATCAGAGGTCAAGTAAAGGGCGGTACCAAAATCCCCAAGAATGAGCTTCCCTATTTCTAAAGGAGAGTCAATAATCAAAATCTGCATTTGGGTTATGCCCTTGATTACCAGAAACTGCAGTTGCAAAGAGTATATTTGAAAAGGAGAGAAAAATTGTCTTTGCTTTTAGGGCTGGCTATATCCAGAAAAGGGGGTTCTCAAATAAACTTTGGTGCTGGAATTTCTGGGTCAAATTATTTGATATTTTGCCTGATATATACAAAGAAGAGATAGTCAGATACTGGCTAAAAATGTAATGCCAGGCGTCTCTTTGGAAATTCCTCAACCATCCACGCAGGGGAAAAAGGCGTCCACAGCGGGCCTTTTGAGGAACCCCATGGGGGCTAAATTAGTTCTACCCACCAGGAAAATCTGAGGATACATCTGGTGGACTGAACCCCCTAAAAGCTTAGGCATGCCAGATAAGGGGCTAATCTCCAAAATATACAAGGCACTGACAGAACTTTACAAGAAAAAAACATCTAATCCCATCAAAAAATGGGGAGAAGAAATGAACAAACACTTTGACAAAGAAGAAATACAAATGGCCAAAAGACACATGAAAAAGTGCTCCACATCACTAATCATCAGGGAGATGCAAATCAAAACAATGATGAGATACCACCTCACACCACAGAGAATGGCACACATCACAAAGAATGAGAATAAACAGTGTTGGCGGGGATGTGGAGAGAAAGGAACTCTTATCCACTGCTGGTGGGAATACCATCTAGTTCAACCTTTATGGAAAGCGATATGGAGATTCCTCCAAAAACTGGAAATCGAGCTCCCATACGATCCAGCTATACCACTCCTAGGAATATACCCTAGGAACACAAAAATACAATACAAAAACCTCTTCCTTACACCTATATTCATTGCAGCACTATTTACCATTGCAAGACTCTGGAAACAACCAAGATGCCCTTCAACAGACGAATGGCTAAAGAAATTGTGGTACATATACACAATGGAATATTATGCAGCTGTCAGGAGAGATGAAGTCATGAAATTTTCCTAAATATGGATGTACACGGAATCTATTATGCTGAGTGAAATAAGTCAGAGAGAGAGAAAAAACCGCAGAATGGTCTCACTCATCTATGGGTTTTAAGAAAAATGAAAGACATTCTTGCAATAATAATTTTCAGACACAAAAGAGAAAAGAGCTGGAAGTTCCAGCTCACCTCAGGAAGCTCACCACAAAGAGTGATGAGTTTAGTTAGAGAAATAACTACATTTTGAACTGTCCTAATAATGAGAATGTATGAGGGAAATGGAGAACCTGTTTAGAGTACAGGCGGGGGTCAGGTGGGGAGGAGGGAGACTTGGGACATTGGTGATGGGAATGTTGCACTGGTGATGGGTGGTGTTCTTTACATGACTGAAACCCAAACACAATCATGTATGTAATCAAGGTGTTTAAATTAAAAAAAATGTGCATACAAAATTAAGAAAAAAAAGCTTAGGCATGCCCTGGCACAAAGGAGATTCAGTGGATTATTGGAAGGGTAGAAACAATATCTCCAGAAAGGTATACGAAATGTGGTTTAAAAAAAAATGGAGGGGCATTTCTTCGTTGCAACTTTGTTGCAGAGAAAAGTCTCCCAGTTTTCTCTCTGCAAAAGTGGCTGGCTAGGCCAAGGATTCTGAGGGCCTCAGACAAAATGAACTGAGTAGAATAAGTAGCTTCCACTGGTCATTGACTTTCAGTTCAGATGAGCTGCAAGGCAAGGGATACTCTCCATGATTGCACATTAGCTGCATCTTGGAATTTAACAACACAGTCGCTCTAGACAAAGCAAACCTGTGTCTGGGAGTGGGTCCAGGAAGGGGTCCCCAGATAATTCTCACGAATCTCTCAAGCTAATCACCAGTGATTACCTGAAGAGGTGAAGGGGAGGACTATGAAGGGTGAGAATCTGTGGGGTGGCTAAGAGTATACTCTTAGACATCAGTCTTCCTGGCATCAGGTTCCGGCTTTGCCACCTATGAGTCAATGAAGGATGATGACCTTGGGCATGTATTTTACCAAACCCTAAACTTGCAATGGAGTAGAATGAAGTGAAGGAAAGCACGTGAAGTGTTTAAAATACTGATCACTAGATAAACAATCACCATTATCACCATCCCATGTTGCCACCGATGGCACTGGTTCCCATCAGGGACTGGCAATTAGAGAAAGGCTTTGTCACAGTTGTCCTACATTAGGTACCACTTCAAGACTGCATGTCCCCAATACAATATTTCGTGGAAGGACTGGTGATTAATAAACCTTTCAGAAGCTGGTCCAGAACAAAATACTCAATAGAACATACGATTTAGCAGGAATCAAATCATTTTACTGAAGTGAACAAAATGAATAAATCTCCTTATTCAGAATATCTGGACGTTTACTGAGTGGCAAGCCTTGTGCTAATATAGAAGTTTCTTTTGCAATATTCATCCTTGCAATGTACCTTTCCAGTGAAATAGGTGACTATCAAATATACCAGGAAACAGATGTTCAAAGTGTTACACTAGAGGGATTAAAAAGGCCACTCAGAGATAGTATAGAGATTAAACTTTATGTGGCCAATCCTGGTATTGCATGCTTCCTCAAGCACAGCCAGGAGCAAGCATTGAGCACAGAGGCCAGAGTAGTAAATTAATAAGTATCTAAGCACCACTGGGGATGAAAACTTCCCCTCAAAAAAAACAAAAAACAAAAAACCCTCAAAGATCATTCAGAACTCTACAATTTCAAGAATCAAGATATGATAATTGAGTAGAAGATAGATAGATGGATAGGTAGATAGATAGATCAATAGATAATAGAGTACATTACACCTAATGTACAGCAAGGTAGAAGACAATCCTCAGTAGTGTTCAAGCAGCTGATGATACCCAAGTGAAACAGCCAGTGAAACAGATGAATGACGATCAAAGAGTGATCCCTATTTGCTAGTTGAAATTTATGAGTTAATGGACTAACTTATTCAGTAAGATTTTTTGGTACATTTGTTTCTTGTAGTGATGGGAATTGAATTCAGAGCCTTGAGCATGCTAGGTTTGGGTTCTACCAATGAGTCACAACTCTGACTCTCTAAAAGTTTTGAATTTTGTATTAATTTAAGACTTGAAGGACCCAGAAACCATAGTACATATAAAGTATAGACAGTTTCTCTACAGGCTATAAGCAGCTTTCCCAAATGCTATCACTTTACAAAACTGTTGTTCATGATCAAATCCAAGAGTTAGCCTGGCACAACATTATTAGGCAAACTGCAGACCTCTTATGAATTTCAACAGTTTTCACATGTATTCATAAATGCATCCAGGCACTCATCAATGTTGTCACTTGACTACACAGTATTTTTAAAAAGAAGAGAAAGAATATATAAGAAGTCTGACCTCAAGGCAACTATGTTTAGATATGGAAATCCCAATAACAAAGGGAACTGTAGAATTTACTGGGAAATAGTATGATGTATTTTCTGACATTGAATTAGAAAACATTTGAGAATGACATAAATCACACATGAACAAAATTAATTCCTTCATTCAGGATATGCATGTAGTTTACTTTCTGGTAAGCAAACTCAACTGCAGCTCAAAGTTGTAGCTTTGATATTTGAAATAGATGATAGCAAAAAAACTTTATAATGTGTGACTTATATAAGCAGAAGGAGGAAAACAACATGTACAAAGCATGCAACCACAAAATTAAATTGTCCTCCACTGAACAAATGCCAGTCAAGGCTAGAAGAATGAGAAAGTTATATTCTCAAAAAGTTTAAGATTGGAAATTTAAGGGGCCAGAGAGATAGCTTGGAGGTGGGGCGTTTGCCTTTCATGCAGAAGGTCTGTGGTTCGAATCCCGGCATCCCATATGGTCCTCTGAGTGTGCCAGGAGCAATTTCTGAGCGTGGAGCCAGGAGTAACCCCTGAATGCTTCCGGGTGTGACCCAAAACCCCCCCAAAAAAAAAGGAGTGGAAATTTAAAAATAAATGTGGCTTAATAAATGGTGTCCCATATGGTCCCCCGTGCCTGCCAGGAGCTATTTCTGAGCAGACAGCCAGGAGTAACCCCTGAGCACCGCCGGGTGTGGCCCAAAAACCAAAAAAAAAAAAAAAGAAAAATAGCAATGGTAGGTTCACAGCCAAATGGGCACTTCAGCAAGCAACAAAGAACTTCATGGAATGATTCTGAGTTTGCAATTTTTTGTTCAGTTTAGCTGACTAAATTGGCTGTCCTTAGATCAACATTTACTATTAACTTTAATAATAACATTACATTTATAACCAGACCTGTCTCTTTCACACATGTCTCAATTTCTCAGATTCGTCAACTGGGGAATTTTAATCCATGACCCATTTGCCTTATCTAATTGCAATGTTTGCACCTTGAGTTAATATGTATATTTGTGTTATAAAAATTTCATTGGAGATTTTCATTTCTGACTAAGTTTTTTAAAGTGTTTAAAATGCCACCATTTGGGGGAACCTCAGAACTGAATGCTGACACATTGTTATCTGCTGGTCTTATGTCATAGAGGAGGTCAGAGAGAAGTTATATATTGAAGTTCCCCTCAAAATATTTTTGTACATCAGGGATGTGCTACATCAGTTTACAGGCTTGTAGTCAATGACTGATAACGGTTTGTCAAATACAATTCACTGAGTCCAATTGAAATTAATGAAGGGTGTAAAAATGACAGCTATCCGACATATTTCAAATTTCAGTTTGACATTTACAACCCTTTAAAGTTATTTTTAATGCAATGTTGTTTCAAATGTATTGAATATATCCTGTGCCACAAAGCTACTGCTTAAGATCTAGGATTCGATATGTAGCTATGGAAATGAACTCAGGGGCATATTCCCTGGTCATAAAAAAATGATGCAGTGAGTCTAAATGCAAAAAAATAAAGCAAAATATCTTATGAAATTTAGATAAATACCACCTTTTGCCTATTCTTTGTTGAATGTATACTCATTTCCATAGAAATTTTTATATTGATGGAAACTCTAATCCAAGTAGAAATGCATGTATGAGCTCAGTAACAGAGGCAGCAGAAGGTCAGCACAATGGATGATGAAGACAGCTCTATTTAGGAAAGAACCGTGCTGTTTGGGAAGCAAAGGAGTCAATGGACTGAACTTTGACAACTTGTATTTTAGACCTGACTCCAACAATCAGTCAACAGGCTCTGACTTTGAACATGCCATTGTGACTTCATTTTTTTTTTAGTGTAAAATAAATCTTGGGAAATATGACTGGGACCGAAATATTAACCAATGAAATGAATGTATCAAAACTGGTTTCTAGGTATCTGAAACAGGATACAAAGTGGAAAATGCAAACATTTGATATACAGGTTTAATTGCCTTAACCTATTTCCCATGCACACTTGCTTAACAAAGCACAACCTTCTTCTGGTATGAACACAGTAAAGTGATAACATGACTAATGAATTTCAAGAACAGAGGTATGAAGGAGGTCTCTGAGAAGGAGAGAGAGACTTTTTGAGGCACAATTGGATGCAATCTCAGATCAAGGTTGTCCCCATTTGTATCCAGCAGAACCAGATCCTGAGGGTTAATTTAGAGGGAAGCCCACATCTCGGTTTCAGCCATGAATGATCCTATTTGAACTATTTTACATTTTATACAGTAAAAGGAAACCTGCTATTAAAGACAATCATTATAGTGATACTGCTATTTCAAATAGAAATGTGATCTAAAAGCAAAAGAGTTACAGGGTTAAACAGTCAATGTTTGATAATAAGAAAGGAAAGAATGAATGGGAAGATACAATGCCCTGGGATGGATTCATGAGGTTGTTATGAATCTATATTGGTAGACCTGCCCAGTTCAGATGGCTGATTCCTCACACTTAAACTAGTGGGAGGCCCTTGGTATTCCCAGTGCTTCATCCAGGGCTGGATACATAGTAAGTATGCAATAAAATTTGATGAACAAATTCATAAGGGATTCTCTTTATGAATTAGAGAGAACTGAATACATTGTGGTTTCCTGGCTGACAGATGAGAGTAGGTTGCAATGAAGAGCTAATAATAGAGCTCATATTTTTCGTTGCAAAGGACATTGGTGGTAACTCAAATGTCCAATGGAAATGAAACATAAATAAAACATCAAAATCATTAATTGGGGACTTCTGCATTAAAACAAGAAGGGAATCAAACACTTAACAAGTGCTACTTTATTCAATTTAACAGTGTTAAGCTTCTCACTTTCTGCTGCTACATCACTTAGAGTGAATTCACAAGAAGTCAAACTAAGCCTCTTATTGGTCTGCAACAGATAGAATAGTATAGTTAGACTCTTAGATTCTAAAACAGCAATCCTGAGCCTGAAATCCAACTATGAAGGACTTTGTAAATCACAATGATTTTAATAAAAAAAATTTTTTTTTTGTTTTTTGGGCCACACCTGGTGACTCTCAGGGGTTAGTCCTGGCTATGTGCTCAGAAATTGTTCCTGACTTGGGGAACTATATGGGATGCCGGGGATCGAACTGAGGTTCATATGTGTCAGCCACGTGCAAGGCAAACACCTTGTCTTTGTGCAAGGCAAACTACTGCTGTGCACCTCAATAAAATACTTTTAAAAATCTAAGAAAGTTTGTATGATAAATTGACGTGCTTTGACCAGTAAAATAATATAAAAGAATCAAAAATTGACTTAAGTTTTAGAATATTGTGATAGAATTCATTTCTGGAAAGTGTATTTTAAATCTTGTCACCTTGCTACTAAAAGGATGTAACAGGGGTCATCAAACTTTTTAAACAGGGGGCCAGTTCAATGTCCCTCAGACCATTGGAGGGTCTGACTATAGTAAAAACAAAACTTATGAACAAATTCTTATGCACACTGCATATATCTTATTTTGCAACGAAGAAACAAAACAGATAACAAATACAATATGTGGCTTGCGGGCCATAGTTTGAGGACCATTGATAGAAGACCTTAAATAGCCTTCTACTGCTGAGAAAATAAATCATTGGATAAACAAACTAGGGAAAGCTAGGGATGGAAGAATTTGAAATGACCCTGAGGAGTCTAGAAAAATAGAAAAATAATATTAAACAGCAATCCTATTTAATGGCAGTTCCAAAATCTCACTCTCCCTAATCACCATTCATTGGTATTACTATACAAAGCAGCTAGATATATGTCACTCAGTCCAATATACTCCATTGCCATCCCTTTTCATCTCCTAATTTTCTTTTTCGTTTGCTCCTTAGGCCACAACCCAGAGGTGCTCAAGACTTACTCCTGGTTAAGCACTTAAGTATCAATCCTTTCAGTGCCTGAGAATACATATGAGGTGCTGAGGATCAAACCCAGATCCACAGAGTATAAGAGAAGTGCCCTATCTACTGAACTATCTCTCTGAAGTTTCTTTCTCCAATTTTTGACAATAAATTTCTCAAAGATTTAAAAATTTTAATATTTTCTTTGTTTTACTTGCAAAGACAAAAAAGACAAACAGAAATCACTATAAAAATACTAGAGGATTAAGGCTGCTGGTTAATTAAAGTTAATTAAAGAAGCCACAATATATGGCCGATTATCGTTTCAGTTAAGTACATTTATTTTACTAGATACCAAACAGTAACTATCCTAAGGACCTGAGTCAACAAGCATGGATTTCAAATGCAATTCTCTAAGTGTGATCTTTTGTTTTCGCTATGTGTAATCTTAAGCAATTTTTTCCCTGAGTTTTGATGCTATTGTCTCTAAAATGGCAGGGAGAGTGCCCAGCTGGCTTGTTTCCCAAGGTTGGGCAAAGGCTGGACATTGAAGTTAAGTGTCAGACTACCACGAGGCATTATGTAAAGTGTGGCAGTTAAACAGCAAAGGACAAGAGGACACAAGCAAACTCATCATAGACCTCTTTCAAATGGTTTCCTACTAAAACAGGAAGCAGAGGGTATCCACTCCTGAATGACAAGGAACTAGTTCACTTTGTGGAAAACTAATTTACAATGTTTAGGGGATGGATTTTCTCAACTGACAAACTTGCCATAGCATGTTTAGCCCTGAGGAAATCATGCCAAGTCACAAAACTGCCAAGTCACCCACCAAAAAATCTGAATATTTCCCCTTCTAAGAAAAGGTATGCAGAAGTCGCAACTGACACCCTTTTCAATCCATCTCTTGACCAGAACACAAAAGAATTTTCAAGAGACAGCGACCAATCCTTCAAAAAAATTGTTTTGTTTTTTTGCAAATCTCTGGGCTCCTATGAGACCCAAAGCAACAAGCTCTAGTCCATTAGTATGACAGGTAGTGCTCTTACTAACAACTGCTTTTTACTCCCTCTGACAAATGTGCCTGGTGCCACGGTTGACGTTTGTGTGGTAATCAGGAGTGATGGAGAGGAGACGTCGGCCCTGCCGAAAGTGCCCCCCGATTTAATGTGAACAATTTGTCAAACGTGCTGTGATAGCAATGCTGTCAGAGCCAGGCAGGGAAGCACTCTGTCATCTTTGCTCCAACCAAGGTCACTTTGGCGGGGAGTGGAGGGCTCTCACTGGTGAATGTGTGTCCGGGATGCTCCTGGCCTACTTCCACAACTTGTTTTTGCCGTCTATTATTAGATAACCATCTCAGGCTGTGGGACACACTTCCTCTGGGGGAGAAGTTTTACTGTCAGACACAGTCCCCCCAGGGTGAAACATTTGACTTCACTGAGAGCAAATACATCAGAGGGATAGAGGAGATGTCAAGCACCCAAGCGAACCAATACAACTAGGAGTCTTTGTTCCTGGCCCAGTACAGTTCACAGAGACTTGGCATCACAAGGAAAATGTGGAAAGGATGAGTAAGGAGAAGTGCAGAGACCGGTGGCACTGCTTGTTTGAGATCACCCTCATCTAAGTAACAGTCACTCCTAGCACTTTCTTCTAATTCCTAAACCAAAATAACAGAGGTTGATGTGCTTTACACACAATAGGCTCAATACCTTGGCCAAGTACTAAAAAAGAAGAAAATTAAGAAAAGAGGGAGATTTTTTGCTTTTTTTCTTATTATTACAAAATAATAACCCAAACAACCAGAAGCAATGCATTGCCTAGAGGAAGTCTTTTGCAATGGCTTGGTTTCCAGTCCTGTCTTAATCTCTCAGACACAGCCACTGCACAGGGCAAATCTCTTAGACTAGACTGGGAGCAGTGTGAGGCAGGATCTATTGATTTCTGCATCACTATTATCTAGCACACATTCTCTTTTCAGTAGATATGAGTATCATGAATGAATGGGATCCACAGATATGAATGCCAGAGAGCAGATGGCAAAGGAAGTAGGGATTCATGCCAGACACTGCCAATCAGGTGCCGGCACCACCATGGGTTTTGTTTGTGGATGAACAATCTGTGAAAAAGACAATGACTTTGTGGAAGGAAGAATGAAAGGATAGAGTAAAAGAGATGAACTAAGAGTAGACAGGACACATTGGGCTCAGAGCCCAAGTTCTGACTACCAGTCTGTTCTGTTGACATCAACCCAGGAAAAACTTCATCTCTATGTAGATGTGTGCATATTAAAAAATTAGTTACTGATATTTAAACATTGAGAGAGTCACTTTAGAATTAGAAATTTCATATTTCTGCAAAGGGGTTGGAAAAGAAATAATTTTACCAGAAGGCACTTGAGTACAAACGGTGCTCCCCTTTATGCCTTCAGTGTTGCTTGTCCAAATCTGAGAGAGCAACACCAGCGCAATATTTGTCACCATGTTTGCAGGATTTCATTTTTTTAATAGTAAAAAGACATTGAGCTCTATTATATATCCTTTAAATGTAGCTCAGCGCACTTGATCATTAGGGAAATATCTTTCTAGTCCCAAGCTCTAAGACTGTTGGCCATGAGGTTTTTGGCTGTGTGATATAAGTGGGATTTTAAGGTGATGAGTAGAAGACCACTCTGGAGTGGAGGGAACTTTTAACAGTTACTACCGGATTTGCTGGATCCTACCCTAATCTGGGTTGGTTTCACATTCTGATTCCTTGGATGACACTCAAATGTACATTTAAAACAACAAAGGTTGGCGTGATAGTACAGCAGGTAGGGCATTTGCTTTGCATGTGGCCATCACAACATCCCATATGGTCTTCTTGGAGTAATTTCTGAGTACAGAACCAAGAGTAGCCCATGAGCACTTGGGGGGTGGTGGTGGCCCCCAAACCCAAAATAAATAAAACCAAAAAAAGTTTCCTCCCACAATACTGATTTGAATTCCTACTTAGAAACCCTGCAGAACTCCCCAGTGCTCATGATTAGAGATCATGAGGAGAGAATTTGGAGGCCAAAGTACTCCATGCTTGAACAGGAGGTATTACAGGCATAGGTGATGGGTGAGCCAAACATGTGTGTATATATACAGTTGCAAATGGAGTTCTCATTAGAGATTTGTGCTGAATGGAGCAAAAATAGACCACCATGTGGTATCCATTCTACCCAACCCAAGAAATATTCATTCAACACATAATTCTCATATGTATAAGCAGGTGGACCAATTATGCTCAGTTGCAGTAATCCTGGGGGAAGACTGCTCAGTGGGGAGATTAGGCTATATCTGAAGGGAATTCTTTAGGATGAATAGTTACTCACTGGCTCTTTTCAGATTACATGACTTATTTTAATCATAGCCTCTGAGAGTCACAGCAGCTCTACATTGAATAGTTATAGCTAACGTATAAACAAAAGGCGATTCCTAGTTAGTTCTTAACATTGAGTGATGAATGACTATTTTTAAAATGAGAAAAAAATACCACAATTGCAAACTACTGCTGTTCCTACCAACATGGTATTTACAAAGTGAAAATCAACACAGAATCCAAATTTTCTGCTTACAATTCTTTTTTTTTTCTTTTTTCGGTTTGCTTAGAATTCTTTAATGATTCCCAATAGACTACAGAAAGAAGTGACAAATATCCTTCCTGTTTCTGCTTGTGTGGTCCCCAGTTATAACATGGTCTGGATGAGACTACATTTTGTGTGTGTGTTGGGGGTGGTTTGGACCATATCTCATGGTGCTCAGAGGTTATTCCTGGCTCTGCAGAAGGAATTACTCCTGCTTGGTTCAGAGGACCATATGGGATGCTAAGGATAGAATATAGGTTGGCCATTTGTAAGGCAAGTGTCCTACTCTTTTTACTATTATAACAGCATCAAACCGCATCATTGATTTCATCTTTCACTGCATTGCCATGAAATGCAGTTCAAGCAACACAGATCATCTCTTTCTTTCTGGAATATCATCTTGTTTGCTTTGCCAATATACCTAAAGACTCAAATATATGACATCTTTGGAAAACTGTTCATGTCAAATAAAACATTTCTTTATTCTATGCATAATCTACAGATTATATTTATGTCTTTATTATGTCATACCATTAAACAATAGTTTAGAGCTTCCCTCTAATAGTATGAAAACAATATAAATCTTGGAACTTCATTTTCTTCAAGTCTGGGCATCTGCCAAAGGTCATTGCAAGTGCCCATGAAAGAAGCTCGACACAATCAGGCATCAGAAACATACTCTTGAAAATATACTTTTGTCAGACATGAAAACAGGGGCATTTTTACAACAAGACTTTTTTTTCTTCTTATTTTTGGGCCACACCTGGCAGCACTCTGGTGTTACTTCTGGTTCTATACTCATAAAACACTCCTCACAGGCTTGGGGACCATATGAATGCCAGGAATCAAAGTGGGGTCAGTCCTGGGTCTGCCACATGCAAGACAAATGCCCTACCACTATGTTATGACTTTATTTATTACATAAGGACCTACTAGAGCATGAGATAACAAGCAAAATACCCCCCAAAGATTAAGAGTAACTGGGCCAGAGAGATAGCATGGAGGTAGGACATTTGCCTTGCATGCAGAAGGACAGTGGTTCAAATCCCTCCCGGCATCCCATGTGGTCCCCCAAGCCTGCCAGGAGCGACTTCTGAGCGTAGAGCCAGGAGTAGCCCCTGAGTGTTGCTGCGTGTGACCCGCCCTCCAAAAAAGAGTAACTAAATTACTTAAAGCAAAGCTAAACCAACATTGATCTTCAATATCAATATATAATACAGAGGAGAAGAAGTGTGAGAAATTCTCACTTGTCAAAAAAAAAAAAGGTCACTGATAGCTAATGATTTAAATTTTATTTTTAAAGGTAAAAGTTAAAACATAAAATTAACCAGGTCTACTTTTTTGTTCAGGGTTTCCTCCTGACTATGCTCTCAGAAGTCGCTCCTGCCTTGGGGGACCATATGGGATGCGGGGGGGGGGGGGGGTGGGGGAATCGAAATTCGGTCGTCCTAGGCTAGCGCTGGCAAGGCAGACACCTTACCTCTAGCGCCACCGCACAGGCCCCTAACCAGGTCTACTTTTGATGAATCAAGTTTCTGCTCAAATATCCTGTTTATAAGGCCTCTCATGGCCACCCAAGTATTTACTTTCTCACTCTATCCTCTAGCAATCCTGAACAATTTTTCTTGAATACCTACTCTGTTTCTGGCATTATTTTATTAGCAAACAGGATTGATAGGGTCTTCACATGTCGCCTTTGATTTTAACTCTCTTCTCACACATCAAGTCTTTATATTTTTGGAATTTTGACTTTATTGGAATAGTTTGGTTTTATTGTTTCATTGATTTAGTTTTTGGGTGTCGTACCCTGCTGTGCTTAGGATTTAGTTTTGACAGTGCACAGAGAACCAATAGCATTGGCAGAGATCAAATATAGCATGCAAGGCAAGTTCACAAATCTTGCCCTTATTTCATTATTTTATTTTACCCTAATTAGGTGTATGTATTATGAAAACTTGAGTCCCTATGCTCCATCTCTAAAACAACTTTGAATTGTACTATGAAACTTAGATCAAATAAGGTTCTTTAAAAAATGAACAACAGGGTGTGTTTTTTATTTTCCCCTATGATTTTTCCATTGCTTCTACTCATTCTTATTATATTCCCTCTACTCAGCAAAACTGAGAGACATAGACCCATCCTGGTCCCCTTCGGTCACCAAGTGATGGAGAAGAAACGATTACTATCCCAACTGAGGCTATCCTTTTCAAATCACTCTTCCATCTTCTGTGTTTATTGAATTTTATCATCTTTATGAGGTTTTCTTTCATTCTTTATATTTATATAAATAATATAAATATATATTTATATATTACTGTCTCTCCTTTCATACCTTCTGACAAGCGAATTTAACTTCCAACTACCAAAGTTACTTATATATATTAACTGATTTCAAGTTCTCTCTTTCTTTGTATTATCAAAGTCTTGGATAAAAACAGAATCCATGTGCATGTACATCATTCACAAGGAGAGAGTTTTCTCATTAATAGACCTGAGAAAATAGGCAAAGACAGTCCCAACAACTTGTATTTTTTTCCTATTCTCCCTCCACAGCTTGACCAAAGTCATGAACCAGAACACTCAATCTTCAGGAAAAAAATTAATAGAGAAATAGTTTTCTTTGCTCAGGCCTCTCAATAAAAAGAATCAACACAGATGGAGAGACAATATGAAGGCATGAACCCCAAGTGGAGAGGTGATGCATACATGCTTTGCAGATGGCCAGCTGTGGGTTTCATAGAAAGCAGTGAGTTGGAAAGGAGAAGGAGCATTAAATTGTCTGGATCATTTTCCCCCTCTTTGGCAAGAAATAGAATGAGACACAAAACAAGAAGCAGCTGAAGAATGTAAGCTCCCAAACAACTCGATTATTCTTGATACTATAAGTCTACAGGGAAAAGAAATCTGGATGGTAATAAAAATGCTAGAGGAAAGAAATCTAAGGGCATCTTTAATGATGATAGCTGTATTCATGGCCAGAGGAATCCCACGTTTCCTGGCAACAAAGGTTTCTTGTTTTCATTTTGTCCATTTAGTCTTTTCTCCTTCCCATTCTCCATTTTCTCCTTTCCTTTTCTTTGTGTCATTCCCCACCTCCAGCTCCTTTTCTCTCAGTTCAGATCATTAAAGAATACATTCACACTAGGATGAGAATGAGAAATTGATTACTGTGGAATGAAACTGACTATAACTCTCAGTGAAAATATGTTTGCAGTTTTTCCAAAGCAGAAGTAGAAGCTAGAGGAGAAGCTTTATGATGATATATCATATTAATCAAGCAAATTAATATATAATCTCAGTGATTCATGGAACGATAAAAACAAATAAAAAATAGGCCTCCATAAATATACCAGGTAGAGGACTCAAGGCACAAATTAAAGATTAATTTGTAATCTATCCACACTTCAAGATCAAGGATATTATTCCATCATTTCTTATTGAATATACAAAAATAGGCACCCTCTTATAGATTCTCTTGGTCTTTGAAAATGTCCCTGTAGTTCATAAAATACATGATAAATCTAACTTTTATATCCGTATTAGAATTTTATGCTATGCTAAGCACCGTTTTCAAATGTAAAGTAGGTACACGATGTAGTATGACACATTTTAGACCAATAGCTCCCAATAGAATTGCCACTAGTCACACTGCTTCAATGTAAATAAAAGTAATTTAAAATGAAAGAAATTAAAAGTTCAAGTCCTCTATCATACTTATCAAGTTTAGATTTCAATAGAGGTATTCAAGCACTTGCCTTACACATGACTAACCCTGGGTTTCAGTCAGGCAGCCAAAAAGGCATCCTGAGCATTGAGCCAGGAGTAACTCCTGAGCCCTGCTGGATCCACAAATGCCCAAGTAAAATGAAACCAAAAACCAAAAACAAAAACAAAACAAAACAAAAAAAAACAACAAAACCAAAGCAAGTTCTCAACAGTAAAATTTACTAGTGCCAATGCATTGGTAAATACCCAGATAGAATATTTCTATGGCTGTGGAAAGTTCTAAAGAGTCTTGCAGAAGAAGCATTTATTATGCCAAGCATAAAGAATGACTTACAAGTACTTTGTGGATTATCTGCTTGTTTTTCACATTCCCCCCTCTGCTAATTAGGAATTCTGGTGCAATGACTTGATAATGTCTTTTTCCCCAAATGGATCACCACTTTTTCCAGGGTTCTTATGTCTGTGTTCACTGTAACCTGAGAATCAGTAAAAGGCCTTACACAGAGCACACATTGAAAAATATTTCTGAAGTGACTGATGGACTGAAGAGTAATGCCAAATAATCACAACAAATGATTATCTGAGGATAGACAGAGAAAGTGCCATTTATTACATCGAAACATAAACAAAGTGTCTCTGTGTCTCCTTGTACTGCTAGCCTCTGAAGAACCCAGAAATCAATTCCACCCTTAACATATGGGGAGCTTCTTGCTTAGACGAGCAAATGAACCCTAACCGTATCAGTGGAGGAAACTGTGAAATTAATTGTGTTGACATCTACTTGGGCAGAAAACAGTTAACCCAGCATGACAGGGTTATGATTGTGACTGCAAACTCCTCAGAGGCCCTCGAGAAAGAGTTGTTTTCATCTCATTATGTCTGCCTTGATAATTATAACCAACTCATCAGCCTTGAGTTGAACACCACATATAATCACTTTCCTGCATATTTTTTGAAGGAGGAAGCATAATAAGATAGAATCTGCAGGCTAATTTATGACATTTGTGGATCTATTTTCAGGAAAAGATAAACTACAACAAGTGGGGGGATGTGGAAGTTCTCTTCCACATGATGTAGATTTTCTTATTTTAGAACTATGCTTAAAACTAGGAAAATGATATCCCCTATTGAAAAAAAAGGAAAAACATTCAGCACTTAAGAATTATCCAACTACTGAAAAAGTTTTTAGCTTCCTTTCCACTCCTTATTTCCTTTCATTTTAAAAACATCACATTAAATGCATAAATTAAGACAGTAAATACAGAAATAAAATAGCCTTGGAGGACTCTTTTCTCCCTTGATTTCATGTCTCTCTAAGCGAAAATGAAATAATGAAGCTATTAATGCCATTCTTTATCACCTCACTGAGTTGTAATGCCCAGTAAGTGATCTGTCAGCTATCATAAGGACATTTCACTCATCAAAAAAAACAGGCAACAATTTAAATGAATCACCAAATTTCTGTGATAAACACAAAACAAAATTAAACAAGTTAAGAAAACAACAATAACAACACGAAACCTAACAAAACCATCTGGTGGCTTCTATTTCAGGCCACAGCAGCTAAAAATGGCATTAAAGACAATTATAAAAAAACCCAGTAACTCTTCCTACCCAGAGGGGCTGAAAATAAGAAAACAGGTTTCTAAGTTTTGCTACAAGAGGCTACCAATCTATTATTACTTTTTTTATTTTGTTTTGATTTGTTTTGGGGATACACCCAGTGACGCTCAGGGGTTACTCCTGGCTCTGCACTCAGAAATCACTCCTGGCCTGGGGGACCATATGGGACACCAGGGATGGAATCCAGGTGTCAGCCCTGCCACTGTGCTGTCGCTGCAGCCCCTACCAATCTATTTTTACTGGTGTGGTATTTTCCCTGATGGAGTCAAGGAAACTGACTGATAGGACATTGTTAACTTTGTGGAGGTGATACTGTTCATATAGAGTCAGATAAATTATATGGAAACCGCAGAATTCGAGAGATGAATGCTTCCTTTTGAACCATGAAACATGAGGTAGAGGTGGCTTTGTAGAAATCTGTGATTCATCATTTTTGTAAGTGCCCGATTAAAGAGCCAGCCCCCCTTTTTCTTTCTGCTGTCTTAACAGGAAGACACTCACAAGACCCACCCACATCATTTATGTTTTATTATTTTTGTTTCTGGGCTACAACTATTGGTAGTTAGGCTTACTCCTAATAGCCAGGAATCACTCTGGCAGGGTTCAGGCAACCATATGAGGTACCAGGGATTGCCAGGTCAGCCACATACAAGGTAAGAAGTCACTTCTTTTTTCTTTCTTTTATTTGACTTATTCTTTTGTTTGCTTGTTTGTTTTTGTTTTGGGGACCACACCCATTGACACCCATTGACTCTCAGGGGTTACTCCTGGCTCTACACTCAGAAATCGCTCCTGGCTTGGGGGACCATATGGGATACCAGGGGATTGAACCAAGGTCAGTCCTAGGTTCAGCTGCATGCAAGGCAGCTCTGCGCCACTGTTTCTACCTCTGCGCCACTGTTCGGCCCCATCTTTTTCGTAATAGCTCTGGATTCTCTCAGCCTTTCAATGTCAGGTTCTGTCTTCATTAATTCTAAACCTTCCTTCCTTCCTTCCTTCCTTCCTTCCTTCCTTCCTTCCTTCCTTCCTTCCTTCCTTCCTTCCTTCCTTCCTTCCTTCCTTCCTTCCTTCCTTCCTTCCTTCCTTCCTTCCTTCCTTCCTCCTTCCTTCCTTCCTTCCTTCCTTCCTTCCTTCCTTCCTTCCTTCCTTCCTTCCTTCCTTCCTTCCTTCCTCTCTCCTTTTCTTCCTTCCTTCCTTTCTTTCTCTCTCCCTTCCTTCCTCTCTTCCTCCCTTCCTCCCTTCCTTCCTTTCTCTCCTCTTCTTTCTTTCTTCTTCCCTTCCTTCCTTTCTCTCCTCTTCTTTCTTTCTTTCTTTCTTTCTTTCTTTCTTTCTTTCTTTCTTTCTTTCTTTCTTTCTTTCTTTCTTTCTTTCTTTCTTTCTTTCTTTCTTTCTTTCTTTCTTTCTTTCTTTCTTTCTTTCTTTCTTTCTTTCTTTCTTTCTCTCTCTCTCTCTCTCTCTCTCTTTCTTTCTTTCTTTCTTTCTTTCTTTCTTTCTTTCTTTCTTTCTTTCTTTCTTTCTTTCTTTTTCTTTCTTTTCTTCCTTTCTTTATCTTTCTTTCACTATTCTTTCTCTCTCTCTCTTCTCTTTCTTCTCTCTCTCTCTTTCTTTCTTTCTTTCTTTCTTTCTTTCTTTCTTTCTTTCTTTCTTTCTATCTTTCTTTCTTTCTTTCTTTCTTCTTTCTTTCTCTTCTTCTCTCTCTCTCTCTTCTTTCTCTCTCTCTTTCTTTCTCTCTCTCTCTTTCTTTCTTTTCTCTCTCTTTCTTTCTCTCTCTATCTTTCTTTCTTTCTTTCTTTCTTTCTTTCGTTCTTTTTCTTTCTTTCTTTCTTTCTCTTTCTTTCTTTCTTTCTTTCTTTCTTTCTTTCTCTCTTTCTCTCTTTCTCTTTCTTTCTTTCTTTCTTCTTTCTTTCTTTCTTCTCTTTCTTTCTTTTCTTTCTTTCTTTCTTTCTTTCTTTCTTTCTTTCTTTCTTTCTTTCTCTCTCTCTCTCTTTCCTTCCTTCCTTCCTTCCTTCCTTCCTTCCTTCCTTCCTTCCTTCCTTCCTTCCTTCCTCCTTCCTTCCTTCCTTCCTTCCTTCCTTCCTTCCTTCCTTCCTTCCTTCCTTCCTTCCTTCTTTCTTTCTTTCTTTCTTTCTTTCTTTCTTCTCTTTCTTTCTTCTCTTTCTTTCTTTTATTCCTTTTATTTTTTATCTCAAAAAGAAAGCCTCATGACTTCAAGCATTTTCTGGAATAAAATAAAACCTTTCCTCTTGCAGGCTTTTCTATGAGGGCAGTGTTGCCTCAGTGAAGTTCAAAAGAACTGTTAAAGGGAACCTTATACCTGATGAGGATTGGGTGATGAACCTGAAGTCTGAGAGAAGAAGGCTTATCCCACTCAATTTCTAGTTGGAGCGAAGTGCATGAACCTCCCTTTACTTTGGTAACTGCCGACATTCACAAATACATCACACAGTCCTTCCAATATGGAAGATATTCTGCAAAATCTATCTTCCACTCCAAGTAAAAGGGCTACAACTTCAGGAAAAAAATGTTTGTTTATAACAGGTTCTGCTAAGCCAGACTTTGCAATTCACAGTAGGGTCTGAGCTGCCCTAAATGCCATAAATGCACAGTTCAAGATATTTTTCTTCTTCAAGCAGGGAAGACCCACCTAAGAAAGCACAAAAAATTATCATTTCTTTCTACTCATTGCATCTAAACTGGCAAAAAAAAAAAGTAAAAAGATGATTCCTTTCCATCTTTTTAATTACCAAAATTCAAGTTGCTTTTAAAATACTGTAGTCTCCCTTGAGATTTCAGGCAGCCGTAGATCACCATGGCAATAGGAAAACGATGCCAACATCACGTTGGCATTGACTGGTTACACATCTCAGGAGACCGACACAGGAGAGAAAATTGAACTTGGGCATAAAAAGCAAGCACTCTCCCCTTCAATTCCTTATTTGGGGAATCAAGCGACAAATTTCACATTGCAGAAGGTAAATAAGAAGATGCGAAAACCATATGCCTTCCTCATAATGTACACCATTAAAATGCGATACCAATCTGCTCTCCCAGTAAAAATGGAAAGTGAACAGACAGTGGCCCACATAAGCTGCCCATGTGCTGGCTTCCTGCAGTCAGTCCTGAATGATTTTCCTCATCTCTCAGGTACCCCATCTCCCCACCTGCAGTAGAGATTTTTGCATGAAAATTCAGGGTGGGTGGGTGGGAGCTAAATGCCTGTCTATCACAGCTGTGTTCATTCATTCCCTCAGCAACCCAGAACCCACTTTGAAGCAGCAAGCTGGAGCTGGAGAGCACAGTCGGAAGTAAGCGGACAACAGAGAGGGAGAAGAATACAAGTACACATGTGCTTTGTGACTATGAAAGAATGTGGAAGGCGGGGTGGCAGAGACTTGTATGGAAAAGTATAAAAGCATTGAAATGCCATGTGCATGGATAATGTTCACACTGACAATCTCACATTGTAATAAGCAAAGGTCATAAATATAGTATTTATAATTTAATAGCATGTTGGTACCTATAAGTAGAGGAAATACAATATTTTCACTTATATCTATATCCACGCCATCTCTCTTTGCTTTCTACCCTTATCCTGGTAAAGTTGTCCACGTCTGTTCTAAAAAAAATACCCTAAGACATTTGAAGGGCTATTTAGATATTTCAAGTAGTTAACCCATTGGCGAATTACTTATGCCAGTGGAAATAGTCAGGTTTATCAACAGGATGACAAGTGGAAAGTGGAGCCTCAAGTCCATGACATTTCCTTTTAAAGTCTGGATTTAGAAAAGCAAAGCTCTGAGCTCTCCTCCCCTTGTGATTGACGAAGCTCCAGTTCTGTAACTGGAGTTTATCCAAAGATAAACTGATTTCTGAAGTAAACCTGGGGTGCTTTCCTGAAGAGCTAGCATAAGTTCTTAGTTAAAAGAGATTTTATTCAATGCCACCAAATTGTTTCTCCCGCTGCCATTAATATAATTAATTGTCAATGTACAGGGATTTGATAACATGGATGATGATTGGCCCCAAAGATTTTTGAAACTGTAGGTCTGTAGGCAAGATTTGAGAACAGGCTATTTAGCAGTAAATGGGAAAATGGGGGTATGAGAGAATCAAACCAAAATTCCTGTTCCTAGCTTAGAGACATCACAGGAATGGTATCAAATATGGTCTTAGTCTTCCTGTCTGGAAAATGCAGATGGATTGAACTCTGTTGTTGATACTTACTAAGGTGATGACAGTTACTTATTCTTCCATCAGCACTAATATTTATGGGTAAATTGTAATGATTCTTCTATTAGAGCTTCATAGTATAGAAGGGGGCTTGTCTTGCACATGAACTACCTGGGTTTGATTTCTGGCACCATATGATCACTTGAACCCACTAGAAATGATCCTTGAAGGCAATGCTAGAAGTAGGTCTAAACTTGTGGGCACCACTTTGACCTAATATTTGCCTTTGAACTAGAAGAATATCATAGGAATAAGACAAAGTAGCACTGAGGCAGAAATTCAAACCTAATGGGAAAGTTGCAACATGGGTGGAGGGCCTGGCATTCTGATAGGTAGATGTGAACATGTACATCCTAAATGTTATCTGCAAGAGTCATCTTGATGTTTCAATAATTCCAATGCTTAATGACTCCAATAGAGCCCGCCTGCCTGCCTGCCTGCCTGCCTTCCTTCCTTCCTTCCTTCCTTCCTTCCTTCCTTCCTTCCTTCCTTCCTTCCTTCCTTCCTTCCTTCCTTCCTTCCTTCCTTCCTTCCTTCCTTCCTTCCTTCCTTCCTTCCTTCCTTCCTTCCTTCCTTCCTCCCTCCCTCCCTCCCTCCCTCGCTTCCTCCCTCCCTCCCTCCCTCCCTCCCTCGCTTCCTCCCTCCCTCCATCGCTTCCCTCCCTCCCTCCATCGCTTCCCTCCCTCCCTCCCTCCCTCCCTCAATTCCCCACTCCCTCCCTCCCCCACTCCCTCCCTCCCTCCCTCCCTTCCTTCCTTCCTTCCTTCCTTCCTTCCTTCCTTCCTTCCTTCCTTCCTTCCTTCCTTCCTTCCTTCCTTCCTTCCTTCTTTTAAAGACAGTGAGAGAAGAGATAGTGGCTACTTAGACATGACCATTCTTATTTGGATTTATATAAGGAGCTAGTTAATTATTATCAACATCAGTACAAACCCATGAACAAACTTACATTGATGTTTAGCATCAAAATCAGAGGTGGGCGTGTATATCATGCTTTAATACATAAAGAGCTTCCTTCCTCAGACACAAATAAGTTTGAAATTGCTAAAGGGATACTAAACAACTAAAGAAATCCAAATGGTTCTTTGTTTATTTTCCTTAATGAGAAGAGCAATACAAGAAATATTTTGTGAATGCTTCAGGGCTAGTAGTTTTTGAGAAAGTAATTGGTTTGGAAATTAACCTTTTGTCTCAGAATGGGTCTTTTACTATGGATGGTGATGATATAAGATGATATACAATAAGTCTAGGTTGGGGATGAATATCAGAGTTAATTCTCACTCATTCCTCAGAACTAAATTATTGTGTAAACTATTTCCATTCCCTAGACCTCAGTTTCCTCATAATATATTTTATTTATTTTGTTGAGCAATGTAATTTTTATTGAAGCTTATTCAGAAAGATGTGAGAGAAACGTACATATTCAACAGAAAAGCCAGGCTTCTTCAGTGTGGAAATAGGCAAAGAAATATAGAGATAAGTAAGCGAGATACATATTCAAGAAAGATCATGGGCTTGAAGAGCAAGCCAGTTTCCCCATAGTTTAAAAAATTATATTTGGACTAGAGATTTCTTGGTACTTTAGAGATTCTGTGATTCTAAGCAATGAACAAAGATGTAATTTTATTGCGTACAGACTTTTTATTTGGCTTCTCAAATTTTTCTTGGATCTGTTTGTCTCATGATAGCTTTTTCTTTTTCCTTTTCTTCTTTCAATAAATGAAGGGCTATATGGAGACATAGAAACTGCCTATGTGAATAAATACTCATACAACACTCAAGCAAAGTAATTACTCTAAATATAAAAAATAGGGGTACTCGACATAAAATTTAAGAAGAGCTTATAATGTTTCAGGGACAGGTTCTAGTAGTTTGAAACAAGTCATTTCAACTTCTGGACCCTTCTAGTTTGGGGAACCATTCAGTTTTCATTTTAACTGGGGTCAACACAAACATAAGATATTTCAAAGTGCCAGATCCATCAGTTTTCCATTCCCTGATCTGTCAGTGCAAGTAAAATTGTAAGGGATTCTGGGTCCTAAGACAGTGGAACATAAGCAAAGAGATCAGACTTGTCTTTCAGCCATCTGGGAGAACATTTGATCAAAGACAGATAATCACTGCCTGCCTTTAGAGTTCTTTCCATATGGAAAGAGGCTGAAGTGCATAATTTTCTTCCTAATCAGAAGTTTTTACTCTGGTAAAATAAACACTAAACTATGCTACAAAACAGAAATTACTTAAAGATCATTCCATTTGAATTCTAGACTTTTAAATTGTTCATTGTTAATGAATGAAGATACTGTCCCTATGATAGGCAAAGACATTTAAAAATGTCTGTGTGTGAAGGACTGCATATAAACACTACATTTGTATTTATCCTTAACCCAATAGAACCCAATTTCTAATATCTGAAAGAGAGAACTTTCAAGACAAATCAGGTGTTTTTAGAACCATATTCACTTATAGTAATATGCTTTTATGTAATATATACTTTAAAGAAAAATATAAAATGCCAGGTAATTTCTCAAATTTCCATTTTACATATTTCATTTAGGTGCAGAGTCTTATGTTATTTATCCATGAGAGAAATATAGCCTCTAAACTGGCTGGCTAGGACAGAAGGAAACAGAAATCTGGCACCTAGAACTGTACAATATGATATTAATACAGTTTAACTTTGGCAGTGCTGCATCAAGCCAGACTTTAAATGTATAAGTAGATTTAAAGAATTTAACTTCTTTCTAAGGAATGTATACTGTTTTTGGTGAAAAAGTATTTTATTGTGAAAGAATACCAATTCTTTTATTTTTTATTTTTAGAGAATACTAATTATAAAGACAGCATGAAATGAGAGAGAAAGAGAAAATAAAATTGAAGATGAAAGAAAGGAGAAAAAGAAAAAAGGGAGAAAGAAGAATAAAAAGACAATAACAAAACAACAATAACAGATCAACACTAAGCTAAAGCCACTGAAATGTATACCCTAAAGAAGGACATTGACAACCCAAGATAGACTTTATAAAAGAGAGATTAGGCACTAAGAGTTGGGATGTAGGTGTTACTAGAGTGGAATACATCACTATTTGTATTTAAATTGCTACCATTTTATCCAATGTTATCTTTTCTCGGTAGTGCATGTATAAATTAAATAATATTCTGGGAAGGATCCAGATCTCTAGATGAACAGAGTTATTTAATTCTTTCTCTCTAAATATATACATAGTAGTCATCCGGCAGAAGCTATAGGACATGATTAACTAATGTACCTATAATAAGAACTCTTTTTTTTTTTTTTTTTGTTTTTTGGGCCACACCCGGTAGTGCTCAGGGGTTACTCCTGGCTGTCTGCTCAGAAATAGCTCCTGGCAGGCATGGGGGACCATATGGGACACCGGGATTCGAACCAACCACCTTTCGTTCTGGATCGGCTGCTTGCAAGGCAAACGCCGCTGTGCTATCTCTCCGGGCCCCTATAATAAGAACTCTTTACTAAGAAGAAAAAGAAGAAAATATAAAGTGTTTCTATCTGGAAGAAATGCTACCAGAAAAAGTGATGGATGAAAAGACACATCCTATGCAAAACATGAAAGAAAGGAGGAAGAGGAAGGAGGAGGAGGAGGAAGAGGAGGAGGAGGAGGAGGAGAAGAAGAAGAAGAAGACGAAGAAGAAGAAGAAGAAGAAGAAGAAGAAGAAGAAGAAGAAGAAGAAGAAGAAGAAAGAAAGAAGAAGGAGAATGAGAAGGAGGAGAAGGAGGAGGAGGAGAAAAGAAGAAGAAGAAGAAGGAAGAAGAAGAAGAAGAAGAAGAAGAAGAAGACAGAAGAAGAAGAAGAAGAAGAAGAAGACAGAAGAAGAAGAAGAAGAAGAAGGAAGAAGAAGAAGAAGAAGAAGAAGAAGAAGAAGAAGAAGAAGAAGAAGAAGAAGAAGAAGAAGAAGAAGAAGAAAAGAAGAAAAACAACAAGAACAAGAAGTACAAGAACAAGAACAAGAAGAACAAGAAGACAACCTGCAATGGTATTTTATCTCAAACCTTTCAAAAAGAAAGCTGAACTCATGTTTTTTTCAACTTTGGAGTGTTTCTATACTTTCTATTATATACAGAATAGAAATGCGTAAAGAATATAGGGCATGGGCTATCATCTAGAGACAAATAAACCCTAGAAAGATTTAACAAAGGACACAGAACTTACTACTCTGGCAACAATACATGCTGCTTTTATATCTAGGGGTTCAATCACAGTTATTTTCTGTACCCAAGAAAATTATCATATATGGGGTACGTGGTTAGAATTTCTATAAAAGACAGCAGATCATGGGAAGCTTTTCGAAAGCTATATCCTTTTTATAAATCCCCTAAATTCTTAGAATGAGTTAAGAAGGGCAAGAGTGAAAAAATTTTTTAATAATTTAATTAATATTTTAAGTAATTTTTATACATACTCAATAACAAAAGGAGCTCCAAATTCATGATTTCGAAGTGTTAAATCTAGAGGCATGCTTTGTGTCAACATGTTTTATCTATTATTGCATCTTTAGAAACTAAGGCAGTGCCACATGACCATGAGCACTAGATAAATATTTAAGAAATAAGGTCCCATGAAAGAAACCACACATCCCACAAGGTGAAAACTTATGCAATTATTAAAGTGACATTTTTAAAGTACAAAAAATTGAAATAGTATCAATTTTAAAAATAGGCTACTATATAAAAAGTTGTGATATAAATCTAATTTTATTAAACCTTTTATAGTGCTTGCATGGAAAAATTCTTGAACCCATATTTTTACCAGAATACCAAATGCTATAATGAAAGAAAAAAAAAAGGATAAAAGACTCAACAAAAAAAATTCATATTTGTTTAAGAGCTAAAGAACATGGACACAGCTAAAGTAAACAAGAGTCTGTCTTTAATAAAGTAATAAAGTTTAAAAACTTGTTAACATAAATATACAATAATAGGTTCATGGGATATATGAAAAGCTTCTAAATGTTTTTAGAAAGCATCAGGACTAGGGGAACAGAAAACACAAAACCAAAACAAGCCCCCCAAACCATGATACAGGGAGCACATTTCTGAGGCACCATCTGTGTGAATAAAACAACTTCACAATCAATGTAAAAATGCTATGGGTAATCAATACGAGGATTGGATTGATGGTTTGGAATATGCTGAGGTAACAAAATGTCAGGAAGGATCCAGGCCTCCTTTTACTCTTAAGTTGCATCCTATAAATAACACAGCTCAGAGACCTGCAAGTAGAGAATTACTGTAGTCTAGACTTCAAGTCATAAAGGGGTTTACCAACATTTCCACACTGTTCTTGCTGAGCTGGGGCTTTGCTTCCTGGAGGATCAAACAACAGAATGCTCAGCCACCAATGAATCCATTGTCTGCGGCAACAAAGGCACATAATGGGAGCAGCTTGGAGCCTCAGATCCCAAAGCGTTATCAAAGGAGCCCCATTCTGCAATGGGAATCTTGGAGCTGAGAAACTGAACTTGGAGGAGACTTGGCTTGAGTGCCTCGGACCTCACAGACTTAAACTAAAATGTGAAATCAGTCTCAAGTCCCTAGTCCCCAGCCTAGAAATCACGTTTAGTTATTTCAGGGTACTCACTAGCTCTCCTTCTTCTTCTTCTTCTTCTTCTTCTTTTTTTTTTCTTTAACTCTTATCCTCTCAAATGTAGAGATTACAATGTCATACATTGCAAAGCATTGTGAAACTGTTGCTTCTTATTGCACCACTGCTAGAGTGTCTGGGACAGGGACTATTTATGAAATAAATAAATTAATTGCCTGCTTATTTTTCTCGTAAAATGCCAATTCTTAATTTCTAAGTGACTATTCTTAGAACATAGTAAAATGACTGCCCCAGTGGCCGGTGGGAGTGGGTTTGTGGAAGGGAAACTGGAGCTCTGGTAGCAGGAAAAGTGTACTGGTGAAGGTTGGCGTACATTCTATGACAGAAACTCAACCATGAACAATTCTGTAACCATGGTGTTTAAATAAAGTAAATCATCACTGCTTGCATCTGTGGGAACCATTTGACTGTAAAAAAATGAAATGTGAAAAGTTTAATTTAGTTGTGAGCCAGTCAGAGATATAACATAGCAGGAATGGCAGTTGCCTTGCACCTGACTGACCTGGTTCAATCCCCAGCACCCTACATGGTCCCCAGAAGTTGCCACGAGTGATCCCTGAGTGCTGAGCTAGATGTAAGCCCTAAGCACCCAAAATAAAACAAAACAAAAAGTTTAATGTATCTGAAAAATATTAGATAATTACTGTGTGTGATGACTTAGGATACTAGCTACTGAATCCACAACTCCTAGGAGTGAAAATGGTCAGTGAATAAAAGGTTTTTAACCTGCCCTTTAAAGATCTGAGTGTCCTTTCATTCACACTTAACAGAAACTAGTATCACAAACAGGAAATTGAAGTTGATTGGAATAATGCGTGGACAATATGAATATTCAACATAATTTAATTGGTTGAGTAACAATTATTACATTTATCTGCAAACAAAGCACATACCATCAAACCAAATAATCTCCCTTTCATTCCAAAATAATAGCAAGTGTTTATGCTATTGATTAAATCTGGCAGAATTGTGTTCACATAAATCAAAGTTTTTGTTGTAGACCTGTCATAATTTTTAATATAATAATAGTTATCATATTTTATCATGAAGACTATAATAGACATTATTTTCCAAACTTAATAAAGCAAGGAATCAAACATCTATCACGTATCTATCTATCTATCTATCTATCTATCTATCTATCTATCTATCTATCTATCTATCATCTATTTATCAATCATCTAGATATCCATACATATAGACAGACAAACAGTGTATTGGACTGACTGGCCACATAATATTTTTTAAATTCTTCACTGGGGAAGTTAGTGTGATTAGAACTCATCTGCTTGGGGCTGGAAAGATAGCACAGCGGTAGGGCATTTGCCTTGTATCCGGGGACAGACCTGGTTTAGATTCCCAGCATCCCATATGGTTCCCCGAGCCTGCTAAAAGCGATTTCTGAGCGCAGAGTCAGGTATAACCCCTGAGTGAGCTGGGTGTGGTCCAAAAGCAAACAAATAAAAGTACTCTTTTGCTTGATTAGGTTCATTTATTACTTGCACACAATTATACAAACATCAACCACGTTAGTCTGGCATTCCATTTCATGCTATGTTTTAGAACAAGAATGGAGTTCTCGGTAGTCTAATGTACTGAGCACTTTTTAACAGTTATACACTATTTTCTCATGAAGAAGAGAAAGTAAATGTGGGAGAAATTCTACTGCACGTGCAGAAAAACATTTATAAAATTCTAAATCAAATTTATAAAGACAAATGAAAGAGAATGGACCAAAACACCAAATACATGGAACTAAAGAGAAATGTTCTAACTGAGAAAGAATCAAAAGACTATAAAATTGAAAGAATATCAAAGAGAAAATATTGAAGAGTTTAATATTTGCCCTAACTATACACACATAACACTGAATAAATACACTAAAATTTTGCATGTATCTTATAAATATAATGTGCTTTTCTTTAAAAAAAAGAATAAACTTAACTTATTTTATTTGTTTATTGGGAAAAAAAGGAAATCAAAAAAGAAGAAAAACAAAGAACCTTCTTTTATAGCATGAAAATTTCTATAGGCTTAGTAGAAAAGTTATACTAAGAAATATGTATTTATATAAAAATCACAGAATACCCTGAAATAGAATCAACTGCAGAAAGAAATTAGTACAGCATACATGTGAAAATTCTAATAGAATAAATGAAGAAACTGATCTTCATATCTCTTTATAACAAAAGCACATACATTTCTAAATTGCTTAAATTTTTAATGTAATTTTAACAGCATTTAAATTAGTAGTAAAATTATTTGTTCATCCTTATGAATTTGTTTTTCTGAATAAGCAGTCAATTTATTTAAATTTAATAGAGGTCCTTTTAATGTTGAGAACCAACTCAAGATATCTAATACATTAAATGACCTTACAATATAAATATTTCCACATGTAATAACATAAAACAAAAATGAGATAAACTGTTAGCAATGAATATAATACATGGAAGTCCACTATGTTCTAACATTATTAATATAAATTATAAAAAGGGCCTGAGAAAAAGCTCACAGGTTGATTTCATGATTGACATGCAGGACTCAGATTTAATCCCAGAACTATATAATCCCTAGACCCCCTCAGAATCAATCCTAAAATACTTATCCCCAACAAAGCAAGTATAAATAATTTGAGTAAGAAAATCTGAGTAAGAAATTGCATAAATCAAGACAGCAATTTAGACTCAATAGATAAAATGTTTAATATTAACGTGTTAATCTAGTACATAAAAATGCTAAAAAATCTATCAACAGTATAATTCTGTTTTAGTGTCACAGTTGACTGTGTTCAGGGCTTACTCCAGGCTCTGTGTTCAGGGATTACTCCTGGAGGGGCTCCAGTATTCATATGAAGTGCTGGAATTATACCCAGGCTGTCCATGTGCTAGGTGATCTCTTTCCCCACTGTATTCGATAGACCAGTCCAGCAGCATAATTTTTATAGTGGTATTCCAAAATAATTTTATTTCCAACTATTTTCCAAATAGTAAATGGGTAATTACATTCTCTATAAATAAAATTATTTTAAGTCATATTTTTAGACTTTTCAGTAGGAGAGTAACATGGCATATTTGAATGCTATTTCATGCACAGAGAATTTCCACAGTAAAACTAAGTGCTTAAAATAAATGAGTTTTAAATATTCATTTATTTTACACATTTTCATTTAAAAAATATTCAGTTGTTTAAATGGGTTAAAAAGCATACTAGGGTAGAATTAGAAATCATTTAAATTTAATCTTTTCTAAATTTCTCATGATCTTCACTGTATATTTCTATATAAAATATGTATTTAAATGAAAAGTATACATTAGAACACACTAGGATTCTAACCTTACTGTAGTGTGTATTTCCCAGAAACCTAGAATGGACTATAGAGCTAAAGGTGATATCTGATAATCCTTTCACTTAGCAATTCACATTTATCTTTACATTATGATGAGTTTAAAATTAAAACTAAAGCTAGCTAGTAAAAACAAAAGGGCTGGGAAAATAGCTCTAGTGGTGAGGTTTCCCTGAGTTGGCTGCTATACCTGAGGGCTTTCAAAAACACTACCAAGTCAAGGTCTTAAAAGCCTCCCAAAATGACTGGGTGGGCCCCTAGATTAACAAAGCCAAAGGGGCCAGAAACAAAACAAAAATCAAAAAAAAATTACAAGGTCTTATAAAGATTTCAACTTCACCATTGATATTTCCTAAGAGTCAACAATTTGAATAATGAGACCATGAAGTACTATAGGGATGGGGAGAGATCTAAAATAATATTTTGATTTTATGAAGATGATAAAGATGATATCTCATTCTCTCATTGAGAGAAACACTAACACTGCTTGGTTTTTCTATTTCATGACAAATCAAAAGGAAGGGTTTTCAAGAGCAAAGGTACCAAGATGATGTCACTGGAATATAAACATAAAGAGAATTTCATATTTTGCAAGTTCAATTAAAAATGTTTTTCTTGGGGCTGAAGCAATAGCTGTGGTGGTGGGGTGTTAGCCTTGCATGCAGCTGACTCAGGATGGACCTGGTTCCATCCTGGTCTCTCATATAGTCCCCCAAACCAGGAGAGATTTCTGAGCGCATAGCCAGGAATAACCCCTGAACATCAATCACCACGTGTGGGCTAAAACCAAAACCAAACCAAACCAAAACAAAACAAAACAAAAATGTTCCTCTATATTTTCCTTTAAAAAACAGCAAGTAGGGGCTGGAGTGATGGTGCAAGTGGTAAAGCCTCTGCCTTGAGCGCACTACCATAGGACGGACCTCGGTTCGATCCCCCCGGGTTCCATATGGTCCCCCAAGCCAGGAGTGATTTCTGAGTACATAGTGAGGAATAACCCCAGCGTGTCACCGGGTGTCCACCCCCCAAACAAAACAAAACAAAACCCCAAAAAACCAGCAAGTAATTCTTTGAAAACACTAACTACTTCTTTTATAAGCTCAGTAATTTTCTGCCAAAAATAGAAATATTCTGTGTATATTTTAAATGAGATTATTAACGCAGTTTGTCCTTAGTGTCAATTTTATCTTTTCATTGTCATTTGAATTTCCAAAGTGATTGTCAAAGCAAATAAGTTTGAAAAGGTAATCTTTCACTGAGCAATTCACATTTATCTTTATATTAAGATGTGTTTAAAATTAAAACTTAAACAGGGTTCCAGAGAGATAGCTTGGAGGTAGGGCATTTGCCTTGCATGCAGAAGGATGGTGGTTCGAATCCCGGCATCCCATATGGTCCTCCGATCCTGCCAGGAGCAATTTCTGAGCATAGAGCCAGGAGTAACCCCTAAGCGCTGCTGGATGTGACCCCAAAACAAAGCCCTCCCCCAAAATAAATAAATCTAAAACAACCTAATAAAAACAAAAGGACTGAGGAGATAGCTCAAGTGGTGGGATGTCAGAAGAACTGCTGTACTTCAGGGATCCCAAGATCACTACCATAAATATAGATTCAAATGAAATAGTATCCTCTAACAATGATTAAACCTATCAATTTATTGGTAAGAAAAATATTATATTTGTAGTTTTAAAAACTGTGTTTATAGGTACAGGAGAATAGGGTGCTTGCCTTGCACAAGGCTGACCTGGGCATCCCAATAGTTCCCAAGCATTGTGAAGAATACATACCAAGTGCAGAGCCAGGAGTAACCCCTGAGCCTGGTCATATGTGGCCCAAAGCCAAAATAGTAATTATGAGGCCAGAGAGGTAGTATAGAGGGTAAGGCACTTGCTAACTAATCCTGGTTCTGATTTCTAAACACCTCTACAAGTGCGCCCTCAGCACCAAGTGGTGTGACCCACAACATGCAAACAAAATTGAATTTATAGTTACTTAATTACCTTCTTTTTTCATATTTACTTAATTACCTTCTAAAGAGAATTTCACTCAATCTACCCAAGTGACAGAGAGAAATATCTCAGCCTGTCTAGACATACGAAAAGTTGTATCTCAAATGAAGGAGAACCTGATTGCATGAATATTCAAAACTACAATACCAACTACTTCAGACCAAGACACCATGTATAAGCGCTGCGGCAAGGCTTAGTCTGTGAGTTACAACTAGATGGACAATGAACATATTTAGAACCTGAGACAGGAAGAAAATTCACCTGAAGCACACTGGTTTTCTAAAACATCAGCCAGCAGTTATTTTCGTATTGCATTATGTCGCATACTCATTCCACTTATGAGGAAACATATGGAAGCTTAATTCTCTGAGAAGGTAAACAGTATAAACTCTGGGAATAATACTTTCAACACATCGAAATGATCTTATCATCTGCCTTTGCAAGTTAAAGATGAAGTGTAATCTCTTTTGGATCTCTCTGTGCAATTCTCATTTATAGCCGCAGAGGGGGCGCTAGAGTCCTAGGTGAGCACACTTGGTCATTAAACCAGATCTGCACAAACCACCCACCACAGGCTGGGGTACTAGTGGGAAGAAGTCAGGAGGGTGAAGGGAGTCGAAATTTCCAAGTCTAAGTTGCTTTCTGACATATATGCAAAGGGAAAAATAGTTACACCTTTCACTGCATCACGCTGGGGAACTAATTTGTTTTGACATACTGAGAAGTAATCTGATGTTCATATTTATTCTGAGGGGAAAAAAAGAATGCCATATTAGCTAAAAACAAATTTCATTAATAAAACGGCGGCTACCTAATCAGATATGTGCATCTACTTGGCATGTTTGATAAGGAGGAAAATGCCTAGTGCGTATAAGCTTCTCTTTAAGGAATCTAATGCTTATTACTGAAATATTTCCCAATTCCTCTCACCAGTATTGCTAGGGTCCAGGACACAGCTGTCTCCAGGAACACATGGAAACATTATACCCAGAACACTAGTGGCATTGATCCAACCCGCTTGTCTCAGGCTTCTCCTTCCAAAAGGCCTTATAAATGATCTTGATTGAAGAGCTATTTCAATACCAATCTTGGCACAATGAAAGCCACTGGAAATCTTTCTGAGTCTGTTACACAACAAGCTGACAAACCACCTTATTTATTTATCTTCAGTTTATGAAAAGCTAATGGCTAAAATTCTATCTCAACCTGAAAATCACCAAATTACCTCTACACTCCGCTGTTTAGGAAAGAAAGGCTTGGAGAAATATATTAGTCCTTCTAGAGAACATACAACAACAAAAAATGGAAGGAAGAAGAACCCCCCCCCCAACAAAACCACAGTCAGTGAGTGATAAGGGACTCTGAGCTACAAGTATTAAAAGAGATGAATTGCATTAACCCCTGCCCTCCCCCATTATATTCACTGCCCACTGGAAACAACAACAGAATTACTAAAATCCCACACTGTCTAATGGGATGGTAATAGGATTCAGAGGCCATTAGGGTAAAGGCAATCCATATTTTACACTGTAATAAGCCAGACTGAAGGCACTACAGCCTTCCTCAGAGCTCAACAATTACCAATTTAATATTAACAAATCCACGAGCACTTTCAAATTGCAAAATAAACTCAAGTTAAAAGTCAAAGGTCTAGTTTTTATAACTGTCTGTATTTCCGGGAAGTAAAATCAATGAAGAAAATTGGAGTTGTTTTTTTCTTTTTACAGTGGCACTGATGATTATTCATTTTACATCCCTGTTTATAGAGGATGCTGAGATTATGATGAGGTGGTTATAATTCTTTACAAATTTATGGCTGGGCAGTAAGTATCCTTCAGTTTAAAATAATTAGCATTGCATTTTTCTGCTGAAAATACTTTCTTTCTCAAGAAGAGATTACTATTTCTGGCATTAAATTTTTATAAAAATGTACTGGACACATTTAAAAGGACACCTTTGAAGAAAGGAAGGAAAGGTAAGGCAGAAATAAACTTTGTAATGCCATGGAAGAAAAGATTGGGATCAAGATACAAGTAAAAATAACAAATAAACTCATAATGTGAACCCAATTTTAATACACAGTTGCTCCAGGAAGCAGTAGCTTGACCAGCTCTGTGAAGAATATTAATGTATTTGATGAGTATTTTTTTAAAATGATAATTTAAAGAACTTGTAGGAAGGCTATCTAATGCTTTGTGTTTTAAAAGAACATAGAAAGACAGTGACATTTTAAGGGAACTAGTTTGCTTGAAGAGTTCTTAAATTTTCACCAGAGATGAATAAGGTAATTTGCTTCTTATTCATCTCAACATGATCCTCTCTTAAACTCTGCCTGATGCAGTGCTCAAAAGCAAAGGCAGTATTGGTTCAATTTTTGGAAAAGTCAACTCTCTACACTACCAGTTACAGTAAACATTGCCAAATTATAAAGTAATAGTCAGTAATAATCCATGACCACCACTGATATTATATCAGTTTTAGTCATTCCATCCTGCACTGTGATTCTTCTGGAATAATAACCTCATTGTCATGCTCCTTTAATTATATAAATATATGGGAATAATCCCATTGTATGATTTTTATAAAATACCTACTGCCTTATTTAGGCAACCATAATACACAGTGAAGACATTTTGCTGATAAGGTAGAAAGTAATTAAAATTACGAATAAAGAGAAGATATCATATATAAATGCCATTCCTACCATGTTCCTCATTCCTTTCACCAAATACAAAAGTAAACCTGAGCATAAAGAGGCAGTAAGAGCCCAAATTGCAGGTGAGTTTAAATCACAAAAGATAAAATGTGTTCATGCCTAAATTTTAAAATCTATTCTGAACTATATCTTAGGGGACTGTGAGAGCAAGTTTCTACTCTGAGGTTGTGACAAAGAAAAGAGTCAACTCAGAAAGAAATACACAGCCTGAAAAAATAGATCCATAAATTAAATACAAACTTTGCATTTTGAGAGACCAGGGTTATTTTCCTGATACTGTGGGGTTCTCTGGGCACTTCCAGCAAAGACCCTTGAGAATGGAGTCAGGAGAAGCCTCAAGAACAATAAAACAAACGGGAATGATGGTTCAAAGGGCTGGAGCATAGACCCAGTACCTCTGGCCTTCTCAGGAGATTATAACACACAGAAGAGAAGCAGGAACTCAAACAATAGTGGTTATTCCTGCAAGTGTTCAGCCTTCCCCTTGTGTCCATTTCTAGAGAAAGTGTATCTAAGAAACCCCCATTAGGAATGCAAGTTTAAATAACAGATGCTAACAGGAAAATTGGCACTTTTAGGGGTCTTTCCACTACCAGCAATGAGAGAGATTTATCTGATCAAATCAAAATCTTACTGAAACAAACACATAAACAAACAAACAAAATACCTCAAAGAAGGGCACCAATCAACTTAGGGTCTAATTTAGATGGAGAAGACACACATAGTCTAAGACCAGCATTTCTTAATGAGGTAATTGGTTAGTCATCCCCCCATCTATCCTCCCCAATGAGCCTTCATGATATTCCAAGGGGCCACAGACAAAAAGTACATAAGCCATGACCCAGCGGAAAACTAAAGGATACAACTTGCAGACTGGGGGTGCATGAAAAAGAAACCAGGTCAGAATGAGGACATGTGCCCTAACCATTGTACTATTTCCTGGTGTTGCAAGTCTATCTCCATGCCCATAACACATAACCAGAAGCTAAGAGAAAAAATGACCAAAAAAATTGTATCCAGATCCCACCAACTGAAAGGATGGCTCTCCTCTCATATCAGGGACCTGCATGCAAACATGATAGATTAGGAGATACACAAGAAAGAGAATATTAGAAACTGTCCTTGCTTTATACTTGAGTTTAAAAAACAAAGGATACTGGAGGGGCTGGGGAGATAGCACAGCAGTAGGGCATTTGCCTTGCACAGAGTTGATTTAGGTCGGATGGTGGTTCGAATCCCAGCATCCCATATGGTTCCACCTGCCTGCTAGGAATGATTTCTGAGTACAGAACCAGGAGTAACCCCTGAACACCACAGGGTGTGACCCAAAAAACCCTCCCCCCAAAATGGATACTTATTCTTACCAGTTTCCTAAAGTTGTTTTATCTCCAAAATGGTGCTTGTCGTAACATTTTTTTTATTAATATATTGTGACTCTATCTTTAGTTTAAAAAAATTTTGTTGTTGTTCTGGGACATATCTAAAGTTGTTCAAGACATACTTCCAGCTCTACAATCAGGAAACATTCCTGGTGGTGATTGGGAAACCTTATGGGATGCTGAGGATTTGACCCAGGAAAGCAACGTGCAAGGCACTGTCTCTCTGACCTTCTATCTTTGTACACTTCATCAAAATTGCTGGTTAAGTAAACTTCTCTGCTACCAAATGTTTTATCATCTTATAGCAGAGACAGGCTAAAGCATATGGTTCTTGCCCTCACTGAGCTTAAACAGTCTATGTATAAATAAAGAATGTAACTGGCAGGTGTATAAATTGAGAACAGTGTTAAACATGCGGCAAATGCATTGTTATAGGAGTGTCTCATTTAAACATAGGAAAGAGGAGTTCAAGAATACTTCTGGGAGGAAACAACATCAAAACCAAGACCTTACAAGATGAAGAGTAGTTAGCCTGGGGCAAATTGCAGTGTCAGAAGGAGGAAGAAAGGATGAGCATTAGAAAAGACATCTTGAGGAAAGCTGGAAGAACTTATGGGCAGAGTGTCTGCAGAAGCAGAACTGTAGGCAGAACCTGCAAAAATCAGAGAGGGTCCTAGAATCAGAGGGAAGGTGGTAACCCATGAGACAACCAATTATATACTGCATACTTGGCAATAGCAAAAAGCCAAAGCCTCCTCATTGAATAATCTTGAAGTAAAGGAAATGGATTGCACATTGGAAATGCTCTTTCGATATTTATCAGATACCTATTAGGATACCTTAGTTCTAAGAGGACAACCAGCTATTAACTAAAACAAAGATCTTCCCCATTTTTCTCTTTCTGTTAAATCTCTCTTTTGATGTGTAAAAGCCCACCTGGATTACTTTGCCCTGCCCCATCCTGGCAGATTTTGTTCTGAGATAATAAAATGTCAATCCAATCTTGGTGCTTGGAAAGAGAGCATGAAAAGCACTGGCTCCATGTTTCTCCCCTGACTAATTTTGTTCATTATTTCTTCACTGCTACCCTTCTTCAGACTGTCAGCTTGGGTTAAAGATACAGTGTCTGGGGTGATCCACAAACTATGGGGTTTTTAATTTTTACAACTGGTGCTCAAACAGGATCCAGGCACCTGAGAAGACTCCAATGATGGTGAGTGCCATGATCTCTGGTGGATCCAGTCCTCCTTGAGCTGGACTGAGTGTGCAATGCCCGTCACTGGAACATGGGTGTACATGGCCCCTGTTCTGAACAGAAGCCCCTTCAGGCGAGACAGAAAAAGGCAGTGAAAGGGAGAGTGTAGAAGACACTGAGTAGTGTTTCAGTGGCCAAGGCCTACCACCTTTTTCTCTACCAAAAGTGCTTTATGTGAGGATCTTAGCCCCACAATCTGCAGCAGTTAATCAAAGTCACAGATGGGGTAGAAGCTAAAGAGAAAACTCTTTTTGAGGGGGACTAGCAGCAGGGAGATGAGCGGATTCCCCCACTCAGATTCCAGCCCAGGAACCAAAGGCCTTTCTGTCCCAGATCATCTAAGCAGTGTACTCTAGAAGGTGAAGATGGAGGAATCAAACCCAGTGAGACTAAATGAGGAGAAACTGCTTTCAGAACCTCATGTACTTTATTCTAGGTTAATCCTCTGTCCTATTTGTGTCAGTTATTATATTGCTGGTTAAATTGTGTGTTCTACCCATATAGAACTCAATGCTACTCTTTTGTTCTATCCATCTCCCACTGAAAAAAGATAGTTTTGTATTCAACTTTAGTGGTTTAATATTAATTTGCAGTTCTGAAGAATTGCATAATGTTAGCTTTTTAATAGTTCTCAGCTATCCTAGTGAACGTTTCTCAATTGTGATGTTTTACTATGTATATTAAGTAGAAATGTATTCTCAAATTATGTCTGCAAAAATGTCTTATGTCTTTGTCCACTAAAAAAAAGAATGAATAAAAGGAACTTGGATATTATAAACTTTTTACAGTGATCATTATAAGAATGTTTTAGTCAACTTATTTTCAAAGTATACATATTTGCAGAAATGTTCTTGTGAGTTTGTGTAGGGAGTTTATGAAAAAGGAACTCAGATGTTATAGATTCATATTATAGTATTCAGTGTAAAAATGTTTAAGAATTTTCAAACTAAGTGTATCTGCAGAAAGGTTCTAATATTTATGTCAGAGAAGAAGTCTATAAAATTTTTTGATATGTATAAGAAATGGAAAAAGCTGATTGTTTTGAAAATGTGTATGCACAATCTGACCTTTGATGCATTTACAGCCAATTTGTACTGTGCCTATACAAAATAACAACCACTCTTATAAATTCTGATCTGGGGTTCCCACCTCTGGTGAAAAACAGTAGAACAAAACTTGTGTCTTTCTAAAATTTTGTTTTGTTTTGTTTTAAACAGAAAAGTTGGAATTATAAGATGATACTCATCTATTAACCCAAAACAAAAGTGGTTCCCCATCTTTCTCTTTTCTGTTAAATCTCTCCTTTGGTATTTAAAAGCCCACCTGAATCATTCTGCCCTGCCCCACCCTGGTGGATTTTATTCTGGCATAATAAAGAAAAGTCCGTTTTGGTTTGGTGCTCAGAAAGAGACCATGAGAAGCCTCTGGCTCCATGTTTCTTTCCTGAATGGCTTGGTTTATTATTTCTTTGCTACTAACCTGCTTCTTCAGACCTATCTACCTGGGGTTAAAGATATGGTGTATGGAGTGATCTCACAAACTGTGGGGTTTTACTTTATACTTGGTGACTACCTTCCCTACCTTTCCTTTATATGCTCTTACTGACCAAAATCTAAAAAGGGTTAGTTAGATGTTACATTAAGAGCAAGATATGTGAATATTTATTTCATGAGTGAATATTTTAATTTATTTTGGAGATTTGGGGATTGCATTCAGCTTTTCTTAGGGGTTATCTCTGGTTCTGTACTCTGGTGATGCTTGGTTGAAAAGTTCTAGCTGGGGTCAGCTTCTTGTAAGGCAAATGCATTAATCTTTATATTCACTCTCTCCAGTCCATGTTTTTAAAATTCAAATGAATTCTTTAGTGTCCCCATCACCTCCTAATGTCTTATTCCTAAATATTCCCCTTTAAGTATTTGTGTTTGCAATCCCTGATGTTTTATTCTGCACAGAAGAAACCAAAAGGACATCTTTTTGGATGATGGTGCATGATAAGGAGATCTTACTGTTAGAGACAAATATAGGGAAGATATTTGAGAATAGTAAATATAAAGGGCTGGGGTGATAGTATAGTAGTATAGTCTTCCACATGACCAACCTGAGTCTGATCCCTAGTACCCCAAATGGTTTCTGAACACCACTAGGAGTAATTTCTGAAGAGCCAGTAATAAGCCCTGAATACCACTGGGTGTCCCCCACCCAAATAATCATATATGAGGTGAGGTTTTTGATATAACTTCTAGTATGGGCTGTTTTAAGGTGTGCAAGATATACTAAGAACAATATCAAGGCATGCAACCTCATATAATGATCATTTCTTCACAAATTCAGATAAAATCTGATGATGTGCTATATGTTTCTCTCTTAGACAGGTTTTAAGTGGTTCCTGCAACTGTCCTATCAAATATGCATCAGTTTCTATAAATTTTTCTGTCTTATTTTTTCTCAAAAAAAATCTAACAAACATGTTTAACAGTGCAGCAATTTGCTGGACTGTCAACAATTTCAGCTTTATATATAAAATAATCACAATTTCCTAATATATTTTTCAACATCAGAGATATTTATTTCATAACAAATAGAACTGCAATACATAAATCATCAAATCGCTCATTTTCAGGCTTGAGGATCTCAACTTGGCAGCTAAAATAGAAAATAACGGTTGGGATGTAAAGTTAGCATTTTGTTTTGGTAATATTTAAAATACCTTCAAAAATGGTTCTCAACAGTAAGTGTCTTCTAATAAACTGAAATAAAGTAATTATAACTGGGGCTTCTGTCAAGGTTTTTTCCATGTAAATGTTCAATTATCTAAAATTTGTTTAAAACAAATAGATTAGATTAATTTTAGGAACAAGAATGACATGACTTTTTGCTAACATTGATTAATGATTTTAGTTCCTAATGTCATTAGTTGATATCATCATTTCATCACTTAAAAAATCATTTCAAGAATATCTGCGTCTCATCTAGACAGGAATGTTTGCCCATTTCTTATATTCTACTGACCTCTAGAGACTATATGTATGTGCATATAAATCAAACACAACATGGAGTTAGAAAAACAAAGCATACTTCAGAGAAAAGCATTTTAACCCCATTAACCAATTTCACCTCAAAAAAGTATACACAAATTATACATGTTTATTTTCAAACCAAACCTGATCTTTGCCTACTAAGCCTGCACATAGCTTCTTCCACATATTCTCACGTGTGTAGAACACACAGAGAGGTATATATCACACAGATATATCCTGTCTCTGGGTTGCATTCTGCCTGGGTTATGGGTAATAGAATAACAGCCTCCAAACCAAGGTTTCCAAAACCTAGGCTTTTGTTGAGTTGGAATAAGATCCTTTAACATGAGGAAAAATTTTTTTTTTTTTGGTTTTTGGGCCACACCCGGCGATGCTCAGGGGTTACTCCTGGCTGTCTGCTCAGAAATAGCTCCTGGCAGGCACGGGGGACCATATGGGACACCGGGATTTGAACCAACCACTTTGGTCCTGGATCGGCTGCTTGCAAGGCAAACACCACTGTGCTATCTCTCCGGGCCCGGAAATTTTTTCTTAATGCTGAATTTCCTTTTCAGTCTTTTCCTAATCAGAAAAAACATGCCAAATTTTGAAGTGACTGGTAATAGTTAGATGTCATATAATCCAGGAAGTATCTATCACTGGTTTCCAACACCAAGTATACCCACATGTAAGACATTCAAGATTAGAGTAAGTTATCATATTTACTATTAGATCAAGAACTTCCGAAGAGTTATATCTTATTAAGTGTGGCACCCATTATGTCAGATAAAACACCAGCTGCGAAAAAACATTGTCTTACTAGAAAAAACTCACATTTCTTATAACAAATCCATATTTCTTGTGTTTGCTTTGGTAGCACATATACTAAAATTGGAACGATACAGAGAAGATTAGCATGGTCCCCACACAAGGATGACATGCAAATTGGTGAAGTGTTCCATATTTTTGTTAAAAATATCCATATTTCTTGTTTTAATTTTAGGGATACAGACATAAATCTGATATTGATTATCTATAGACTATTGAACTATAGGTAAGTAAAACAGAAACATTGATTATAGACACTGCACCTATACATGTATGGAGTAGCCATTTACTTGTATTCATATGTATTTAAAAGTGCACATCAATAAAATTGATATATCCTACATATATAAACTTATGATTAAAATTATGCATTTTTTAATAGTTCTAAAGAATTTTTTATCTTCAGTTTTGTATGTTATTTTTGCTGTTTAAAGAACCTTTTTTTTCTCTTTTTTTTTTGGATGGAGCACACAGGCAATGCTCAGGGGTTCCTTTCAGATCCTCACTCAGAAATCACTCCTGGCAGGCTTGGGGACCATATGGGATGCTGGGGACTGAACTCGGGTCAGCTGTAGGTAAGGCAAATGCCCTCCTCACTGTGCTATCACTCTGGACCAAAACTCTTTTAGCACATGACTTCAACCACTGCTTATTCTACCATATTATGGATCACACTACAATTGACAAATTGCATGGTAGTTTCTGTAAAACTCAATCTTGTGAAGAGAGACTGCTTAGTGCCAGGAGAGTAAGGATATTTTTTGTCCTTGAATATCTATGTGTTATAGAGTTAGAAGTAAAAAAGTCTTGTTAAGTTTAATTAGATCTCAAAGAACAATCAGGAATTTGAAGACATGTGTTGTTTTAATATAAAGTATGATGGATGTCTAAAGTCCATGTTGTCTGGTGAGGCCTCTCAGCACAGCAAGCCCTGGCAACTCTACCTCCTTCAGCAGGGTCTGAAGATTGCAGGGCAATGGCGTAGAAATAATCACAGTCAGTTAAAGTTTCATTGGAGATAACTCAGTTTATTCTTTGGTTCTGTCTGCCATGTGCATTTCCTCACATGCTCAACTTATTCCAGGCAGCTTCTTCTAGCTGCTCTCCTCTGCCTCTCTGCCTCTATCTCCCTTTCAGCTGCTCTCCATGCTTCCTTGCTTCTCCTTCCCCACCCCACCCCCAGCCAGCACCTTTTATTCTTTATTCCAAACTTCAGACCTCTCTCAGGTGTGGGTAGGTTTGATCATCCAGGTGAACTTAACACAGAGTATTGGGGGGCAGGATACCTCAGATTGTTTTTCTGGTCTTGGTTTTTATTTGTTTGTTTGTTTGTTTGTTTGTTTTTTAATACACCAAGGTGTTCAGTGGCTCAGACACTCTTGGTGATTGAAGATAATGTTGTTGGTGACCAAACCAACCTGTAGCATTCCAAGCATGTGCTCCACACCCTTAAGTTTTGGATTATGTCTCTAACTCAAAGAATTTTTTTCTCAAATAAGAAGGACTAAGAGTATATTAAATGATGGTATTGTTACAGAGAGGCAGGTAGGGTCACCCGATTTTGAAACTGTTTCAGCACTACCTATAAAATGAAAAGGAAATCAAATTGTGATTCTGGTGTAATAAAAGAAAGACTACTTTCCTATCCAAACTTAGAAGGTGATAGGCAATGTCGATGCCTATTCTGAGATATTATTCTTTCAGGAAAAATCAGGGACTCATTCTTTTCGTTCCCCACTTTAGCTTTATTCCTGGTTCCCTAGGAGACTGAAGACTTCCAGAGGGCCACATCTGAAAAATATTTTATTTACCAGCAGTGACTGTCTTCCAGTGCATGTTGGCCCAGGAATAGGACTGCTATTGGAGGACAACTAACTGAGACTGGAACAGCAATGGTTCACTTTTGTACTAAGGAGCAGAGGACTGTGTAATTACCACCTGACCACCTGCAGAAAGTACATTTGCATAATCCAAGTATGACACTGTACGTGAAGAGTGTATTCAAAGTGGTCTGGATGATAAACGAGAAAACTAGAACAATGAGGCCAACCACTTGGCCTCATTCAGACATCATTTAGATGGGTTGTTTTGCTTCTTGAAGACAAGTATAAAATGTGAGCATATTAATAGCTTTAGCACACCATCATTTGTTACCATAAAAGTCGACTCCCCCAAGCCAAAATGTAATCAGTCGATTTTAGTGAATGAAAGACTTACTGACCTTTTATGTTTGGGATTTTGTTTTGAAGCTACACCTGGTGATGTTCAGAGGTTATTCCTGGCTCTGTACTTTTGGCTGTTTGTGATATGGGGGATCAAACCCAGGTTGGTAGCACACAAGGCAAATGTCTTACTTGCTGTACAATATAATGATTTTTTTTCTTTTTGGGCCACCCCTGGTGACACTCAGGGTTTTTTCCTGGCTATGCATTCAGAAATCACTCCTGGCTTGGGTGACCATATGGGATGCCAGGGGATCAAACTACACTCAGTCCTAGGTCAGCGCAAGCAAGGCAAATGACACTGCTCTGGCCCCTATATAATGAATATTTTTTTGGGGGGGGTCACACCTGGCAGCGCTCAGGCAGTTACTCCTGGCTCTATGCTCAGAAATCGCTCCTGGCAGGCTCGGGGGACCACATGGGATTCCAGGATTCGAATCACCATCCTTCTGCATCTAAGGCAAATGCCTTACCACTGTGCTATCTCTCCGGCCCCTATATAATGAACTTTTAAAATCATACATCTGGATTGTACTGCTCACAAATGCCCATCCACACCACTCTAGAAGTGCTGATGATTAGAAAAATGATTCACATCAGGTAGTTAGAGAGAAGACAGAGGAGTCAAAAGAAACCTGGATAAACCCCGGTGCAGGAAATTCAAACCCTGCATAATCAGGACAGTCCTACAGAGGCAATTATGATTCTCTCCAGTTAAGGGAAATTTGTAATCCATTCTGTTTCAAGCTTGTAAAGTCACATTTCTCAAAAACTTGTATTTCGGCCTCCAATGGCTTAAAAAGTTCTCCTTGCTAGATTGTCTTCAATTACAGAAATCCTTCCCAAGTACAAGGCTCCAGAAGTATATTAAACCTGTAGGGTACCATGTAGCCGGCTGTTTTACAGAGCTTTACAGCATGTAGTGCTGGATGCATGATGTAATACTACTGAAGCAATTCACCACAATCTGAGAACACTATTTGTTCAGTTTATAAGTGTTGGCAGTAACTTGGGGGCAAAATGTCTTTAGCTAGAAGGTTTAACATAGTAAGAGGAGGTATAGACACATTTATATTAAGTTCAAACACCCCCTGCCCACGAACCCAACCTCTGCCACAGAGCATATGGATTTCATGAACAGAACTACTATGGATGCAATAGATTTCTGATTCATTCAGCTATTAAGAAATTATTTAAATGATTACAGATGTATAAGTCAGGAAAAGGCTTGGCTAGAACAGTCTGACAGCCAAGAAATTGAAGTCAACTTTGAAAGGCAACACTAGTGCTAGGCTCTGCTTTGATGCTACACAAAACCATGGTTGAAGCATAGTTAGTAACAGGTAATAACAGAGTTGTATATTTTCATCATATCTATCCCTCTGGTGAATGTGTACATTGCTGAATTATGAGAGCTGATTTTTCCAGGGTTTCAGACTCCTCTGCAAACATACAGAAGCAAAACAGTCAAATGAGGTAGATTGGAAAAAAAAAAAACAGAAAAAAAAACCCCACCTACATTCAGGGTATGAAACAATAATTTCTAAGCCTTTGGGATCTATTTTTTCTCCTGCACTATAATGCAGTCAAGTGCATGAGTGATGTCTTTTGTGCTTGATAATGTCAAGTGTGAATGTCATGGGCAGACCCCCATCTCTGATTGTATTAAAATGGTGGGAAGATAAAAAGCTTGGGAAAAAGAAATATAACAATTCAACTGGTTGGGGAACAAGGCAAGACACTCATCTAGAGCTTGGCGCCAAGGTGAATTGGGTGACCTTGTCCACCTAAACAGGCTGGTTACATCCATTTATGAATGCGTGGCATTCATTTGATTTAATTGTACAATTATTTGTATTCCTCTGTATTGTGAAGCATACTGAATACAGGAAAACATCTTATGTGTCCCTGTATAAGCATGTATTATATACTGGTGTCTCCATGGCTCAGCTTGTCAGTCAAATATGCTAGACATCTGAGAGTTCAAGGAAAGTTAGTCAAGGTTCATGGAAAGTAACTGACACATAGGCAATTAATTTCAATAAACCAGGTATACAAACTTTCAGAGAGGGGAAAAAACTCTCACGATAATAAAAATTCATCTGAATCAATGTCAGGAAAAGGAAGTTGAACATAGCACTAACTGTTAATGGAGTGAATTCTTCTCAGAGACAAGCTCATCTCCAAGCTTAAGAGAACAAAGCTATATGCAAAATTCCTGTATAACTGCATCTACTACACATGAGAAATTGTAATAATTATACAGTAAAACATTTCTCATAGCCACTCTCCATCTACTTATGTTTAGGCTAGTGAATTCGATTTACTAATTTTTATTTATCACTATTTTTCTAACAATAGTCTTCTAAGAGATATCCTATGAAAGCAATATCCTACTGGGAACCCTGGGTCCTCATGACTCCATAAAAGAAAAGAACAGATATGCTCCTCAAATGGACTATCAGTGTCTCATGGGTGGACATGGGTGAGAACATAGCTCAGACCCATAATTTCACTCCTCCCATGCAAGGGAATTTCTGCAAAAGATGCTCATGGTATCTTTTCGGTGGGTAGGAAACTCCTGAGCTTGTCATTCAAGGTTTTTGACTGTATTAGTATCAGATATTCTTTGGGGGGATCACTTTTCACAGGATTCCTTCTATTACACTCATGAGGATTATATTTTGTGTTTTTGCCTTTACTCCTAATTAGTTACCACACTTGGGAATCCCCCCCCCATTCAAGTCTCCTTTTTTCTTTTTCCATCTTCTCTCCTAAGGAAAAACCTGGCACAGTGAATGAACCCAAGAGACAATTCTCTTTCTAAGGCTCTCAGAGACACTGGTGATGATGCCACCTGGTGATGGTGGTGGTAGTTGTTAATATGGGTAAAATAACCATTGGTACATTTAACTTCAGAGTGTTTTAAATATAGCAAGTTCCTGACAGTTATGACTCAAGAAGGAGAACTATGGAAAGGACAACCCATCAGAGAAGAAACACAAACCTCTCACTTCCCTGTGAAGTTTTTCTTATTTTAATGTCCAAAATAAAATATAAGATGAAATTTTTCTCCAGGAGGCAAACACAAAGTTATAGATTTGAATGAGAGCAATTGCGAAATCTGGAAATCCCTTGCCCCGTAGACTCGGTGCTAACTACCAAAAAGGAGTAGAGGCTGGCACTCCCACTTTCTATATAAAAGCCTTCTCTTCCAGAAAAAGTAAATGAATGAGTGTTAAATCAAAACACTGTACAGGGCATTTCACACCTTCCTGGAGGAAGTGACAAAGAAGGTCCTTCATGAAAAGAAAAATCCACTGCAAAAGAACACAGGCTGTTTAAGAAAAGTGAGAAGCTCTACAACCAAAGTTGTGTCCTTGTCCTTTCTGAAAATCTTTCTGGAATAGCCACTGTCTCCAAGCACTGCCAAATCTGTAGCACACACCTAACTCTTTCACAATTGGAATCAGTTAAGTGATCATTTCCAGAAATAAATATTCCCATAGACAGAGGTCACAGGTTGCCTGAAATTGCATCAGTTTGTGTCTGGGTACTAGAAATGGTGGGATCCTTTGGGACGTCTTTGTCATTTTATCGGTGTGATTACTAGTCAGATTAGTTTCTCTCTAGGTCCTTTCAGCTTCCAGCACTAGAGCTTGCACTCAACATTCATTTTTTTTTCTTTTCCATCGAGCCTCTTTTGCTTCTGGAAATCTGGCACTTAATATTCAATGCTAATTACATTTCTAGTCTAAGGAAAACCCTGTTGGGCTAATTTTTCAAAATCATATTATGAAAAAAAACTTCAGTGACAAACCATGTAGGTTTTATTTATTTATTTATTTATTTTTAACAGATAGACCTATTAAGCACTTAATATTCAGTGGGAAAACAGTCTCAGAGCAATGAAATTCTATTACTTTAGAGGTTGCATGCTTTTAATTTCTTAATATTTCACCACATGTTGGCAACCGGTGCATATTTTTATAATACGTTTGATCATTACTCTTCTCAGGGTATTCTATTTCAGTTTTTTCTCTGACATCATATTTGCATGTTAAAGGGTTTTAGCATTCAGGGATGAACTGTTCTGAATAGTAATGTGCAGTTAACTTGATTTTTTTGAAAAACAGAAAACAGCCAACAGACATTATATATAGGAACTAAAGAGATAATCTTATAATTTAAAAATCTAACTCATTTAATAGCATTTTATAGAATATCATAAAAGGTAATGATTCAATATAATTCATTAATTAGCAAGTATGCAAAATGCTATCAGTAGAGTTAAGAGAAGGCTCCTTTTCTTTAGCTTTTTATAAGTCTATTGCATTTCTTTTATCCTATTTTTTTTTAATGATTCTTTCTTTGCTCTCCAGCAACATCTACTGGAAAAGTCAGAAAAATGCTATTTATATGAATCAGATCGTTGGAGTAATGATAGTTTTAGTTACCATCTGCTTAAAAAAGCGCATGCTGAACTACCATCCAGTGTACAAGAGAATCATTTCTGCCTTCTTTAATTAGATTTTGTTCTTCTGGATGGTGATCTAGTACATGGAAGATGCAACTCCCAGATTCCCATCTCCTCACCTTGCAGAAGTCTTTTCATTAATAAACTTAAAATTCTTCTGTGGTACAGACAACCATATTTCTCCTGGCACATTTTCGCAGCCCTTGTCACTTATTTTAGGAATAATTGTCATTCTCAGTGGCAGCTTGACAACACTCAACAGCAAGGCATTAGCCAGAGTCAGAGAAAAGATTTTGTGCAAGAAAGATGTGAAGTGATGCAGGTGGGATCAGGGACTGTTGCCCAAAGGGCTTGCAAAGTTTCCGAAGTTGACAGGGGATGTGATTTTGAGAACTCAGAATGCTACTTCTGCATGACTCCATCAAACATTCCACAGCACTTTGCTCCTTGCCTGCCTCTTTTTCAGCTCTTTTAACCACGATGGGGAAAAAGATGTTTTCCCACATCTGTATGATGACTCTTGGTTGAAGATTTCTTTTTCTCTCTCTCAGTGAAATAAGATGAGACCCCCTCAGTCTGAATAGTCTCCACACCCTGCATTCAGCAGCTCCTGAGATACTCATAAAATAAGATTCTCGGGCCATACCCACAAGATGCCAATAGGACTGACAAACCCGAGACCAGGCAGAAGAAGGACAACCCAGAGTGAAAACTTGGGACTATATATATTATATACACTTTATGTATATTATATACCTATATATGTATATATATATATCACAACCAAATAAATAAAATCCCTCTTTAGATGTGGTTTCTGAAATCAACAAGGCCAAGGTGAACTGTGTAGAACTAAACCATGGGAAGGCATTAAAGTCAGATTTCCGCTTCTTATTCCAGAAAAACTGTTCTTTTTAAAACAGAATTAGGTACTTCTTTATAGTCAAGTTTTACCTACCCACAATTTAGCCCCAAATAAATTCAGTTTCAGAAACCACTTAGATAAAAACTTGAATAGAATTCCTATGCCCATGGAAATGAAAAACACAGAATAATTGGAAATGAAAAAAATATTTTTGCATTCTCAAATTCATTCATGCCAGCGATACATCTCAGCAACAGAGGTAAAGAATACAGACTCCACCAAGACCAAGGCTTGAAAAGGCTCTAAAAAAACGATGCAAACTTTAAAATACCAGGAGAACCCAGAAAATCAGACACCACTGACACCACTGGGAGACTACACCAGGCTGCATCTTGTGTTTGTTCAATGCGAAAATAGATGTGAGTCTTGCAAACAGCAGCCCAAGCTGAGCCACGAGTCCCATTCATCACACACAAAAGGGACTGATTCTAAAAAAGCCACCTTCCGTGGACTTTCCCCACATCGTCTCCATTTGGGCTAAGCTTGCAAAGACCCCACTAGAGACAAATAAATAGCTCCTTCATGCTGGAAACGGACCCTTATTCGCAGCATCGCTGGAGTTAACTCAGTTCCAACTGTCATCATTTGGTTGTCCTTATTCTTGACCGATTCTTGCTATAAAACATGCCTCACCTGAAGTCTGAACTTCCTGTCATTTGGGATAAGACTTCGTCTGTCTCCATTTAGGAGATTCTAAAGGCTCAGAGGATGTGGACAGAGAAGTAGCCTTACTCGCAAGGTCCACAAGCCACACACACACACAAATACTCCAGCAGGATGACTCAAATCAACTCTCCCCTTGCTCAAAAAGCCCCTTTGAACATTTATTATAATGCGTCAGAAGTTCAGCTAGAAGGAAAATCGCCAATGCCAGAGTTCCCCCTAGGTGTTTTCAAGTCCAGGACTCCAAAACCAACATCAACTGGATTTTTCTTTTCTTTTCTTTTTCTTTTTTCTTTCCGCCTCCTGGAAGCTGTTTAGGATTTCGCGTTAATGCCAAGTGCTAGCCTGATCAAAATCATCGCTCTCGCCTCTCCTTTTTTTTTTTTTTTTTTTTAAATCAAACGGAGGAGCTAAGCCATTCGCCGCAAACGCGTTTTACTCTACAAATCCATTTTTTTTCCCCATTGAATTGGCTGCATGCTCTAATTCATCCGAATGGATGCAGGTACTTTCTAACGTTGCACAAAAAATAAAACCCACTGGAAAAATAAAGATTAAATAAAAAAGAAAGAAAGAAAGAAAGAAAAAAGAAAAAAAAGAAAGAGATGGCTTTGGCAGCAGAGGATGCCTTTCTCAATGACCAAGCCGGCTGGTGCCACCTCCCTCCCTTGCCATGCCAGCAGGGCCCGCGGGGTGCGCTTACCTGTCTCGGCTGAAGGCTTCCTTCCCTTGTTAGCGGCGTGCAGCATCTCGAGCTCACCCCAATCCTCAGCGCCGGGCTCCAATGACACCGCTGGGTGCCCCCCACGAGCGGAGCCCCGCCACTCCCCGCACCCACCCGCCCACCACCCCCTGCCCGGCCGGAAAGCCGCTTCTTGCAAGTGATGATGAGTTTTTTTGGGGGGTCCCTTCGGAAGGGCCCCCAGCCAGTTGGAGGGCGGGCGCAGCGAGGGGGCGACGCGAAGGCACCCCACACCCCTTTCTTAGGCTTTGGCAAGAGGGGCCGGGCAGCCCACCCTCGCCCCACGCCCCGGGGCCGCACGCATGACTCCAAGGCGCGACTGCCGGGCTTTGCGAAGCTGCGCCAGGCTGGGGTGGAAGAAAGGAGACCGGGGAGTCAATGGAATGTGATGACAGGGGCTGGGCATCCGAGGCAGGAGGAGAGAGAACAATGAGCGTGAGAAAGAGAGAGGGAGAGAGCGAGAGAGCGAGAGAGGGAGAGAGAGAGAGAGCGAGAGAGAGCGAGAGAGCGAGAGCGAGAGAGAGAGAGAGAGAGAGAGAGAGAGAGAGAGAGAGAGAGAGAGAGAGAGAGAGAGAGAGAGAGAGAGAGAGAGAGAGAGAGAGAGAGAGAGAGAGAGAGAGAGAGAGAGAGAGAGAGAGAGAGAGAGAGAGAGAGAGGAGAAGACAGAGAGGGAGCAGGCGAAGGATGGATGCTGAGAATAAAAGCCACCGCCAGTAAGCAGCACACGCGTGTCTGGCAGCTTCAGTTATTTTGTCTTTTTATCTCTGCGCACACGATCCACGGCCTCTCTCTTTTAGACACACATTCGTGCAGCTAGCTCCCAGGTTTGGAAACTGAGCTCATGGTAATTAATGGGTCTTTGGGTGTTCTTTATTTATTTATTTATTTTGTCTGATTGGCATTCAGTTGTGCCCGGGTGAGTACCTGTAATATTAGGGGAGGGGCTTATCTATCTATTTATTTATATTTTATTTTGGGAGGTGCACGGCAGAGAGGAGGCTTTTACGTGCAATTTATTTATTTCGCATCTTTATTTAGGTAGGCAAAAATGAAAACTGCTAATTTCCACGGCAATTTGCAACGACGTTTTTTCTTTTTTTTCTCTCTTTTTTTTTTAAACTAGCAGATGGAACTCTACTTATCATAACTGCTGACAAACTGCCATGGGTAAACAAAAGCACGAACAAATGCCTCTCTCGTCTTGATAATTGTCTTTAAAAGAAGAAGAATCCACGCTAGGATATTAGCGTTGGCAACGAGGAGTTTTCCTGGGGAAAGTTTGAACTACGTAGGGGGGTTTCTTTCACTCTTTTGGGTGTCATTAAGGCAGAGTCAAATAAAAGGCAAGGCAAGATGTTGAAAGGAGAGGGGCTGGGAAAAAGTGGTGAAAACCGAATTTCTTCTTGCAGTCCCTCCAAATGGGACCCACGAGATTCTTGTTGGGGTTGCACAGCAGAGTTTTAGAAGCCCTATTGCCAGCGACTTGGGGTGCAGGCTCTGCCTTCCTATACAATGGTCAAGTAGCTTCTATGTTTCAAAGCACATAGAAGAGAGATGTTTTCCTAATTCAAATCGGGTTTCACCAGTTTTGTTCCATTCCTACTCATCTCCTGCCACATGGGGGCTAGGATTACAGAGTTAAATTCCCAAGTGACCTCTTTTTTAGGGATGTAAATTGCTGATTCCAAGGTCAAGTATTTCATCTAAGTTTCATTATTGGTGAAAGTTAGCGCCGCGTGCTTTCCATGGTAACCTGAGTTAAGGCCATGGTAAGCTAGCAGAAGAGGGAACTCCCAAGCTTTACACTAAGCATCTGCTGGAAATTAAGCAAGTCTGATAACAGAAGATAAAGCCCACCCCACAGGTTCTACATATAGCTATTATTATTTGAGGCTTGGCGTGAGAAACAAAAACAAGGCATTTATTCATTTGTCCAACAATGCATTCATAATAGACCCTCCACATCCCGGAATGTCAGTGTCCTGGTATTAAGGCATCAGATATAGAAAAATGTATTCGCCACCTTGTTGGACATAAAAAAAAGGGGTGACTTCACCAGGTTAACCTCAAAGTCTTATCCTTTTTGTCATTTGCCAATAGCGGATTCTATTTTTAGTTTGCACTCAAATAAAAGGACAACCAGCTTTTCTCCCACCCAGGACAGGATCCAGAGGAGCCTGAGCAACTGTTCAGGTCGAGAATGAAGAGTGTGCAGAGGCTGTGTGGAAGGCAGCTGGCCAGAGAACAGAGAGCACTCAGATGTAGAAGGCAGAAAAAACAGTGCCCTGGAAGATCCGAAATTCTCCTGGACATTTTACAGGGAGTGAAAGAAACAACCTCCTTTTCATGGCATTACCGGGGCAGGCTCGATAGTAATATATATATAAACTTTAGCCCAGCAAGTGGAATTTGAAATTTTTTACCAGTGAGAATAAAGAGTCTGCGACAGGAATGCAACTATTCTAGTGCAACAAATGCAGGAAGGGGATTTGGGGCATATTGAATGGGGTCAGAATGGTCCTAAGGATGGAGAAAAAGAAGTGAAGGAGGCAAACAGATTGTTTGAAACTAGTAACTGTTGTCAGTGGAATACTTACCTCCAACCTTCTATTTGCAATGGTTACCTGAGCAGCCTTCATGATTTGCTAGACTAGATGTGATCTATTCTTAAGGAAGGTGAAGTCAGGAGTCTAGTAAGATACCAATGGTGACCCAAGATAATCAGGTCAATATTGTCCTACTGGTGTGTGTCTTTTAAGTTAGCCCCCTGTTTCTGGAGTATGTAACTTGAATTTCAAAAAACCGGTTCCCAGGAGGAGACTTACATGCTACTGTGAATTATTTGATGGCTAAGGATGTACATATGACTTAGCTTTACATTGGGGGCCACACCCAGTAAAGCACAGGCCTTACTGTTGGCTCTGTGCTGAGGAGCCCTGCCTGGCATTGCTTACATATGAGTTGCCTGGGATGGAACCTGGATTGGCTTCATGCAAGACAAGAGCCTTATTTGCCAAATTATGTCTATGGCCCAACAGTACAGATTTTAAAAAGCAAACTGCCCAAGTTCCCCAACCTGCTTGCTCTTTAATCTGTGCCACCATCAAATCTGGGCCTCCGTGTAGCTGGTTCCCTATCTAAACATGAGTGAGACAGTCGTGAGTATGAATACATGGGCTCATGTGATTCATGTTCCTAGCACAGAGCAGGTTTTTCATAATGGCTAATGTCTATGAACAGAAAAACTACCCAGCATATTCTTCAAATAACTGAAATAGACAATATTTTTATCATCTCCAAATAAATATTTTGCTGAATACCTTTCACACTGACCTTCCATGTAAGCTCTAGTTATTCAAGCTGCCCTCTGGGTCTTTCCACTTGAATAACATACTTACAGCTCCACAAATTCCACCACCAAATTCATGCCCATGCGGCTTGCTCTTTCTTCCAATTCTTTGCCAGGGTAAAGTGTATAAAGCTGGAAGTCTTTCATGACCTTCCTACTTTTCTTTCTCATCAGCCAATGGTCATTAACTATCAAATGCCAACCCCCAGTCTCCACATAATTATTTAATTTCCAGACTCTCCAGACCTTCTGAATATGTACCTATGCTATTGCAATAATCCTTGAAAGTACCATTTCTCCAGAGCTCTGCTTTAATTCCTTCCCAGAAACACATCAAGGGTAACTACATGTAGAACCCATTTCCTAAGGGACAATTGTAGGGTTCTGCCAAATACTGAATCAGATCTTATTTCTATACAATATCTCTCCTCCACAATATCAGCTCCTCCAGAGAGCACTTGGAATGTAAGTGAAAGAGATAGAGTGACATGATTCTTGAAATGTTCTTGAATCTACTCTAATGCATAAGGCAGCTAATAATTTGTGGCAAACCAATTTTTGATTATTAATGACTTGTTAGTTGTGCCACTCTCCTGACTTGGCATGATACAGTTCATACATACACACATAACCAAACAAAATTATGAGAGTTTTCTTCTCCAGTTGATGCTTTTTTCACAATGCCAGAAAAACTCCTTAAAATGTTACCTTTGCAACATCCAATCCCATTGGCTAGTTGATTGAAAGTTGTTTTTATATCACTATCATAAAAAATTAAAAATTTGATCAAATGTTCAATCCCTTAGAAAACAATCAGACTTTCTTGGTCTTTTCATTCAGCTGTCTAGTACCACACACATTTACCCAAGTCAGCACTCAGATCCTTCTCCATTCTGTTCAATGTGTTGGCAAATGGTTGTTTAATTTCAGAGACTCTTCTCACTATCACCTTTCTATCCAAGATTGGGACATGCCACCCAACCTTTCCCTGGACCTGTGTAATCTTTCCAAGCTGATGACAAAGAAAATGCTTCACTCATAATGGTCATGACTCAAGTGCTTGAGCAAAGGTGGTGGAATAATTGAGTGACGAATTTGGGGGTGGGTTTGAGATTCCAGACTGAATCCTGAAATTTGCCTCCTGGTAATGCTGCAAGGCACAAATCTAGTTTCATCTTTTAATCTTACACTCTTTATACAAGTGCATAGTATAAGATAGAGGTAACCCTAGCCTTTGGTTTCTAACTCTCATGGCAATCCACCAATAAAGCCTTGCTGTGGAAATTAAAACTGAGTTTCATCAATATAATCAACACAAAGACACACAGGGAACAAATGGAAAAGTGGGGAGGTAGAATCTTATCTTTTTACCTTTGAGTTAATTTATTCCTCATGATCACTCTTGACTCCAGTTCATGATTTTTTGCATTTTGGGGTTTTTAACCATTTTACCAACCTGTTACAGACAGAAATTAAGAGCCGTATTCATGTTTTAAACATTTCTGCACCTTGAGTATTTTTCTTTGAATATTTCCACCAAGTAGCCTGCTTATTTGGTAAACATCTGTTGACAACTTGATCATTTGTGTTCATGGAGATTTAAGTTTTTAACCATCTTTAAATGCAGGAAGACTATTTTCAGAGGAAATGGGTTCATTATTTCTTCTCTGAGATACATCATAATTATACAAGATAATTTAAAAGACAAATGCTACATATAAATAAGGCAACCAGATAGAAACAAATTAAGTCCTCGGCAAAAAAGTAGAGAAAAGTGATACTCATAAGTTTGGTTCCGCATTTTACATACCATTACTTATTTCTAGAAGATAGTACCTCAAAACACCATTGTACTCAGGAAAAAAATGAAACTTAGTGAGAGTCATTCATTTAGGTCAATCAAAAGAGTAGACATAACTGCTCAAATACCCTTGCCACTAAGTCACCTCAAACTTTTCCCTTCTAATAAATTCAATAATTATAGTTTAAATTTGGTCTCTTCCTGGCTAGTCTATATCATCTTAAACCAATCTGGGATGATAATACAAAATAACTAATATCATGCTTTGTGTAACAAGCACAGTGGTAAATTATGTCACCCATTGTTAAATTGAATGAACACTTCTATTGACTAATCTAATCCTATACATGGCCCTGGTCTCTTTGTGCTCAAGTCAAAAGTGACAGGAATGCACATCCACTCCTGGATGAGCAGGGTTAGAACACTTGGAGAGCTGTACTCCAGTTTTCTGATATTTGTACATATCTCATGTGGTGAGTCCATGTTGTTAGTATACACTGCAGTATTTTTATTGCCCAGGCAAGTACTGAACAATTTTCTCTCTTTTTTCTCTCTCTCCATCTCTCTCCCCTCTTTCTGTTCTATAAATTTTTATCACTGAATGAGTTCATGGAGACATCATTCAATTCTCTTCAATATTTTATTTCTAGCCTTAAATAATTTGCATCCAGCCAACATATATATACCCAAACATTTTAAACTTTTTGTATTATTGCTTTTGTACTATACCCACTGGTGCTTCAGTGGTGTTCAGGGCAGTATGTGCTGCTGCCAGGTTTAAACCTAGACTGCCTCTATGCAAAGCATATGCTTCTACCCACTGAACTATCTCCCCGGCCCCACATTTTCATATTTAATAATCTACAAGTTCTTGACATGGCATTTGTTTCATTAAATGTATGCTAGCCTTTGTTCAATATAAAATTTCTTCATTCTCAAAGAATACTTTCTAAATTCTATTAGCTCATGCTGAATGCTCTTTTATTCCACGGCAAAGTTCCCTGGCCTGGAACGTTGAATTATATATAATTTTCCCAATTAATCTGGTCATGCCTTTGGATATCTCATACAATTGGCTAAAAGTTATTCTTCTGATAGCTTTAGGTATGCTTATTTCATCACAAAGACTAATTTCCCTATGTTTCTAGGAACTGTGCCTCTTTTTGTGATATAATTTGAATTACTGAATATATAGCGATTGCTCAGAGTACTACGTTATATATAGAACATGCTTATATATTTAAAAAAATGTTGGCAATTGAGAGATAGCTCAAGTAACCAAGTGCAGGCTTTCCATGCAGGAGGCCTGGGTTTGGTCCCTGGCAACTTGTGGTCTCCTAAGCATTTCTGGGAGCAATTCCCAAGCAACATTAGAAATAGCCAAGGAGCCAAAAATTAATTAAGTTTAAAAATGTTGATTTTCGTGCCTATGCTGAAAACACTTACAAGTTTAAATTTCTATGATTAAGAAAGTATGTGGGGGCCTGAGAAATAGTAGTAGGCATTTGCCTACAGTGGTAGGGCATTTGCCTTGCAAGTGGTCAACCTAGTACTGACCTGGGTTCAATCCCTGGCATTTCATATGGTCCCCTGAAACTGTAGGAGTGATTTCTGAGTGCAGAACCAGGAGTAACCCTTGAACACCTCTGGGTGTGTCCTGCCCGAAAAAAAAACCAAAAAGCATGTAAGAAAGCTTATAATAAAATTCTTTATCTTAAAAATAACACTGTAAGAATGGCTAGAGTAATGGCAAAAAAATTGCATATAATTTTTGTAGCTTCTTCTATCAGAGAGTATAACTAGTCATTAATAAATATATGTATATAGAGAGAAAGATTAAAAATACTCAAAAATCAACCAGTGTTCAAGTCAGTGCCAACATCAACTCATTCCAATAGCTCATTCCAACAGAAGAATTCTGTCAGGAAGAATTAGAAAATGCCTTTCTGGAAGAATATCACTCCCTCCAATTTTTTATTAATTAGTTGGAAGAGAGCTCATGTGGATCCATCAGCTACTACTTCTCAGAGAGAGTCTGTCTATGTTCTATAGAATCTTGTCTAGGATATGATTTAGAGACAATGTTAAAACCCACACATTTTTAAGGACACATAGGGAGGATAAGAGTGGACGAACAATATAAAGATCATATTCTTATTCCTTCCATAGAAAAGCCATTTTCCTCTCATAGTGATTCTGTCTGCAACCATGGAAATTCAAGCTACTGGACTTGTCCATTAATTATTGACCCCAAAATACAGGTCTCCAACTAAAGAAAAGATCATAATCTCCCCAAGTTTCAGAAAAGACATTAATGAATTCTTTTTACATGCAAAACTGAGATAACTCAGACCCATATTCATAACTGTTTCTAAAACTGCTCTGAGTACAAAATTGAAGACTGGTGATAGTTTTCTGGAATTTGTTTATTAGATATTATTTAACTAATTTAAATAGATTATTTTGCTTATGAAATTGTTTGCATTAATTACCATATTCTGGCATTTTGGTTTCTGTCTGCAGGCCAGAAGGTGGTTCTATCTGCTTTCCATTTCTATTTTGCATGATGATCTGAACCCCTCCTTAGAGTGAAAGCCAAAGTGATGGGCACCTCATTATCAAATACAAATGGAAAGCAAATCAAGAGAGGACTTCAAATCTTTACTGCCCTTAATGGGCCAAAATAGAGTTGACCTTACTGAATACCCCACATAAGCATTTACATTTCTCCCATTGAGTTGAAGGCAGACTTTGAGAGACACTCTAGTTCTTGTTACTGATGCTTTTCAATTCAGAACATTTGAAAGCACCCAACCAGAAGGTGCATGATGATCATGGCCTTGAACGTATTCATCAGAGAAGCACATTCACTGCTCCGGTTTTTATTTTTACAGTAGCCTATGTACTGCTCTGTCTGTCTGCCAGTTTCCTCAATACCCTTACCCATGACAATCACAAAAGCAATTCACAACCTTATTTATCAGATAGCTCTGTTTTACAATAATCTGGTTGCTATTTGTAAAATCCTGGATAAAAACAGTGCAATTTCTGATGCTGAATATCTATCTAAAAAGCTCTGGAAGCTGCACAGAAGAGATAGGCTGTAAAATATGTAATGTGATGGAATTACAACAATCGTATTCTGGAGGATGCACTCCAGAATACGTAGCTGGGAGGGAGAAGGAGGTGACACAGGATGGTGCTACTTTCAACATTTACAAAGCACTTTTACCTTTAAACAAACCCTTTCCCTACTCAATGCAGTTTCCTAGCTCCAAGCTAACACTTTCAAGAGGAGGTGGGGGCAGGAGGGAAGAGATGATGAATTCCCTCAAAATGAATGGTGATGCCAAACCATTACCATTAAATAATCACTTCCAAAACAGAAGTAGGGGTCTTGATGAAAGGTTCATTTCACATTCTGGTTCCTAACTCAAGATGCATGCTTAAATAAAGAGCATCTTTTTTCGTGAGAGTTTAGCTAATACCAGAAAGGTGAAATTATTACAGCTCACAAATCCTCTGTAATCAGGCGTTTGAAAAATAAGCCAGCAAACAAACCACTTTCCATAGGATTTGCAGTGGGTCATAGATGCCCATGAGGAGCTCTGATGTCCCTTTGAACCCTTGAAGTAGAATTTTTATGACTGTGTTAGAGACATAGGAATAACATGTGCCACTGAGAGGCAGCATAGTGCAATAGAAAACATTCCTGCATTTCAATCCTCGATCAGTGTTTACCAGCTCAAAACACAGAGTTAGCCAAGTCACTGCCTTCATGTGACAATCCACAAAATGGGAATAATATTACTTCAGCACCTAACAATAAGATTAATAAAAAGCACTAGCATACGCATGAAGACAAAATTTGTACCCTTCTTTTCTGCTAAATTTGTCAAAGTGAAACTTACCATAGTGACCAACATTAAATTGAAAGGAACTAAATTTTGAAAGCTAAATGCTTTTCTGGAGGTTTTTTGGGGCACCACTAAATAAAGTGAGATAATCAACCACTTGATAATCGTGCTATGACTGCAAGAATGGATGCTGCTTCCCTTGACTGCTGTGAATGCAATACCATGTACTCAGCAGATGCTCAATAAATATTAGCTGATGATGATATTGACAGAGTGCCGTGTGTAGATCTAGCACTAACTAAATTAAGAAGTTTACAGTTGTTCAGAAAACTCATTGAAGAATTATCGACAATAAAAGAAACCTATCCCTGGCCTCATTTACTTTATTACTTTACTGTGAGATCATCTCATGCATAATCAGAACATCCCCAATCCTGGAAACCTTAACAGCTTTATCCTCATAGTCTAGGAAAATCAAACCTAGCCAATTTAGGTTTCAGGTGATTTCTCAAACTTCCACTGTCACCAATCTGGGTCAATCATTCATTATTTCTTCTCTAGATTTTTGGACATGTTGCTTGTGACTTCATATCAGACTCCCACTATGGCTGACAGACATACTAAGGACTCCCTGTGGAGTATGAGCCAGTAATTTCAAGGCACTTTTTCCTATACTACTTTTTTTCAATGGGCCCACATAGTATCAATAACGGACACTACAAATAAAGGCATTATTAGTCCCCAAGAAAAGTCTGTCACGTCTGATGTCTCAGAGGATCAAAATTGTGTGGAGAAAAAGAAGACCTGCCCACCTGTGACTTCTTAAGGAATGAGGTGGTCTTGTACCTTTTTTTCAGGCAAGTCCAGTGCAAGAGTTGCCTAGCCAAATAACTGAAATTTAAGGAACAAAGAGTATTCCTTAGTGAATTGCAACACAGAACTGCCACCAAATTTTGGTGTAGTTTGCTGTTTTGCAAAAGGACCAGATAAAGCATCGTGATGAATCTTTCTCAATTCTGCAATATGATTCAGTTACATGAGTCTAACTATTGAAAGGTAAATTATTCCTATATGGTAGAATTTTTTTAGTAGAGTGGGGATTTGGAAATTATTACAACTATTTTCATAACACTTAATGGCAATTGTGGCCAAAGATCCTCAAATTAGCATACTACATACTACCATAAAGAAACATTTAATTTTCAGATAGTGGATAAAACCCCATATAGACTAGATTATCTCAGTTATCTTGCAAATCTTACAAGAACAAGCATATCTACTCACAGAGTTAAGGTCTTTTGCAATGACCTGAACATTTGATGGGCTTTGCTCTCCCTCAGCTCATCAGGTGTAAAACAGACCAACTTTATCCTTTTCTCTTCAGCTACACATTATTTCTTCACATTCAATTTTCTTGAATATCATCTTTTCCCCCCAGAAAATCTGCTTTGATAACTGATTTTCTTTTTAAAAGACCACACCCAGTGGTGCTCAGGGCATAATCCTAGATCTAACCTTGGAGATCACTCAAGATCACTCAATCTAAGATGGGAGGACACTATGGGATGCTGGAGATTGAACCAAGGTTGTCTGTATGCAAAGACAGTACCCTCTGTACTATCAGGTTCATTGATTACTGTTTTAGTGCCTCTGTTCTTTCTCCTTTGCACCTACCTGACACTTCAAAAATCACTCGATAGCTTGCTTATTTGAATTATAATCTGATTCCTTTAACATGCTATAAGCTCCAAATTGAACAGGATTTTCTTTGAGGTTGAGTGTTGGGAATCCCAATCCCTAAAACTCTGTTAGGTAGAAAGGACATGGTTGGTATTGGCAAAATGATGAAATGCATCCTGCTAGATTAAGGGTAGGTCTAGATCTTCAGACCAGGACCTAGATTTAGGTAAAATGCTGAGAGGGTAGAGATGGTATCAGTGGATGCAATAGATGAAAATGGCAAGGTGATCACTGATAGACTGCAGAATTAACTCTTTGGTTGAGGAAGAGAAAGTCTCAAGAACGCAATGCAAATATTTAATTAGGAAGATTTGCAAATGGTAAAGTTTGCCACAAAAGCTGAAGTCAGTAAAACCATACCAGAAGAGCCAACCAGGGAGACTCATGGAGGAGACCAAGAAATCAAGGTGAGATTGAACTGATAGGAGCAAGGACTACATGGAGAAAGACGTTCACAAAAGGTCCAGTTGAGAGGCAAAGTGTGGCATTTGCCTATTCCATTTCCATTTCCATTTGCTATAAGTAGCAAAAGACTGGAAGCTCTGTCCCTTGAGGTTGGTGTCAAGGGCTGAGAATGCACAGAAAATAGACACTGGGATAGAACTGAGATGGGGCCCTAGGATGTTTCACACTCCATAACTAGGAACACATTGGGGCTTGCAGCTACTATTTTCATAAAACAAAATTACCATAGGATGGGACTGATTCAGTTGCAATTGCTGGCATTGTCCACTCACCAGCTTCCCTTCAAAGTCTTCACTGCACAAAATCCCTTTTTTCCCAAGGCACAACCAAGCTCCCTATAGAGTATTGGTGAGGACAGAGAAAGACTTCATCTTAGCCAATGTGAAATAGACATGTGCTGGGGCATTGGTGGGGGTATGGGAGTGGGATACCCTTTTCCCTAACTCAAACCATCCACAGTGTTTCTTACCCACTCCTCTTGTTCCTTGTTGCTCTACAACTATTTCTGTTCTGACTCCTGAGTTGCCATATTTCTAGTGGCCATGCAGAGGTCACTGATGTTGGCCCTGCAGGAGATCTTTCTTCACCCAGCTAGATTCTCCTGGATCAGGATAAAAGATGGGGAACACTTAAGAACTCTTTATCTATAGTGCTCATGGTCCTTTTTCCTACATATGAACATGACCCCAAAGAACAAGCAGAAGGTTGATGGGATGCTCTTGTAATTTTGTGCTCCTGGTGTCAGAAATATGGGAGGTGGAGAGCTCTTGAGCTTAAGGCTCCTGCCCTCAGAGAACCTGGGACTTCACCTCTCTCATAATAGAAAATACTCTTATTCTGCCACATGCCCTTCTGTCACTGCCTTTCATAGATTCTTAGAGTGAGTCTTTTTCACAAACTAGCCTTTTACTAGTTTGCATTTTAACCCAAACCAAAATAGTAGGCACGTCTTCCAGACAATTAGGAGATGAAAGCTGGTGTCATAATTTGGATCATGCTAGAGGTTCTTCCAGGATATCTTTCAATATTTGATCCCACTTAGGACCACATGTTTATTTGACATTTGGTGCTAGTACTGGTAGTAGGTGAAGAAAAATTCATTTAACTTAATTACCACAGATATGAATGTGTTCTCCGTTGGCAGGGGGAGTGGGTGGGGAGTTACTTTTAACAATAAAGTGTAAATTGGTGTCTGAGGAAATCTCTTCCCAGTACTAGAACCAAAATCTCACTTCCCTGCCCTCATTTTTGAGTGGTCTCCAGGAAATGAATATAGCCTTCTCCTTCAGCGCTGTGATGGCCTCTGCAAGGTCTTAAGGAAATGAGAGACAAACTAAATCTGCCTACTAATGGCAAGGCTGTTGACCAGGTGCTATGTCCAGCATCTATTTTGTAACCCAAATCTCCCTGGAGATTAACTGATTCCGTCTGGAGCAGCTAAAGTCAACCTTTAGTAGCCCCCCTGCTCCCACTGCATATTCTGAAATGAAGCAAAATTAACAGGGAAACCAGAATTAATTATCCAATGACCTTGTGGCCTGGTGGGAATTACAAGCGCTATTCTTTCCCTTCAGATGTTTTACATTTCAAAGACCCTTCTCTCTTTGATAGTAAAGAATGAAATGTGCAATGTAATTGTTATTGTTTTATAACCTTTCATAGGTTAATCAAGCTGCCAGGTTTTCCAGTGGGTGGTTCTGTTCCACCGGAAATGATAAGGTTCCTGGCTGATGAATTTTGACAAGGGGGCTCAACATTAATATTGGAGAAAATACATAGATGGAGGGATCTACAGATTCTAGGGAAAAAAATGCTTGCTTTGCTGATCTCCATTCTCTTTGGGACTTAAGTTCGGTTTCTCATTATTGCCCTTTTGAGCCAAAATGTGTTTTGCTCGAGCGAGCTGTTGTGTAAGCTTTAGAATATTTAACAGCATCCCTGGCTTCCCCCACCTTTATGTCCAGTGTTTTCCCTTCTCTCCCCCTTGCATGCCAATTAATGCCTCCAGAAGTTGCTCTCTTCCCCCATTGGAGATCAAAATCAACCTCAGTGGAGAAACATTAAGGTAACTAAAAATGTGGAAGAGGGGGGTTCATTTTAGGGCATGCAATACATAGTATTCCTTGACTTGAATAATAATTAAAATAATAGTTAACATTTATGGGATGCTCAGAATAAAGCAATTAGCACCAGGTTAATATTTGAGATGTTACCATTTCACTTTGTCCTTAAAATATATCAAAGAGGAACTTCCTATGTTTTGAAATGTCCAGTGAAGGAAAGTAAAGCTTAGTGGAGTTCAATAACTTGTTCAGATACGCCAGGGCTAGGAAGCAGAAATAGTCTCAGTGCTCCATCTCAGAGCTCCAGGGCTTTCGTGCCTTACTTTGTGGTTTTAACATGAGGATCTTATGAAATTCAGCAGTGAGTTAGTACCTCATGGTTTAGAAGGCACGTTGAAGCATACAGGATGCAGAGCATAAGACAGAGCAAAAACTATAAGAGAAATATGTAACAAGAGCCACTGTAGAGATGGGAGATGATCCTATGCTCTAGGTCCATGCTAAGTAAAGCTCCGGGCACCTAAGAAGCTGCAGAAACATAATAGAAATACAGGCCCTGACATTGAGGTAGATGGTGGCTCCAGTCTAGATTCTAACCAGTTCTAGTGAGGTTCAATTGCATGAGGATATATAGCTTCAATATACTTGGATGCAACACTCCATTATGTGTATATGATGCCAAGCATGGAGGAAAGAGGAGACACAATGGTTGCCAAGTGGGGATTGTTTCTCAGTCACTTCCTGAGGCAGCCATAGTAAGTCCATACTGACTGCCCACAGCAGCATTACAGCTGCTCTATTAAAGGTCAAAGACTCATCTAAAGCATGAATACACTTACCCATGACATGTATTGCAGTTCTGCAAACACATTACATTATTATAGCCAGCATAAAGAGAATGCTTCTCCCTAGTTCTCCTGCCAGACTAATTGTAGGGACCAAGAACCCATTTTTATTTTCTTCCTAGTGGTGGGGTCTTGAGTAATGTTGACAAAGGTCAAGGAAAAAATGGGAGTGGGTTATGAGGGTGATGGGGCATATGGCCACACAACCCTGGGCTCAAAACAGAATCAAGTTTTGAAGCCAAGAGGAAGGTTGTCCTGGTTGTGCCCTACCCTTCCACTATCCCACTAGGTAGGGAATCTTTGTACCCCAGACCTTAGGCACTAGAGTAGATCATGAATTGAGCGAAACATATAGAGTGGACAGTAGGTCAAAAAGGAGGGGAAGGATTTGAAGTCACTGGACTCTCTGATCATATACTGACTCTTCACCTTTATGGATGATGGTCATTTGTTAAAAAGGAGAGAGAGCAGGTGGCAGGGAAGGCTAACAAGTAAAAGGTGATGACACCCCAACTCCCCCTAAAATACAACTCTCATACATGATGGAAAGAACTGTATTTATGCAAGGTTTCATATCTCACTGATCCTCAAACAATCCTGTAATGAGTAGAAACTAAAAACTAAAAACTAAAAACTGTGATTCTGGCTTTCTCCAGGAAGAATCAATTCCTCCCACCTGGTAGAGAGTTCTTGTAATCCCTAACAGAAGGTCCCTGGCTATAAGTTATTTCTAGCACCCCTTGATAATCTTATTCCATCTTTGTTATTCTTTGTCCTGTATTGTTTTCCAGATAATATCACTTTTTTACAGCTATCTTGGCCTCATTTTAGACAATGATATAGCTGCAAATAAAATGCCTGAAGTGTTGCTTGAGACCAAGGAAGTCTGTGTTTAGATAATTAGAACAGACTTCTTAGAAGATTGAGCTCACAGTCCTGTGCACTATCTGGTGTGTCTCACAAACCAAACACACCAATACTACCACCCATAAAAAAATGTGCCTAATAAGTAAAGGTCTCAATCATATCATGTTGGAATTGGTATTAAAAGGGATATGGAGGAGTCAGAGCTATGGTGCAGCAGTAGGGCCTTGCATGAGTTTGACCTAGGACAGACCTTGGTTCGATCCCTTGACGTTCCATATGGTCCCCCAACCCAGGAGTGATTTCTGAGCGCATAGCCAGAATTAACCTCTGAGCATCACCAGGTGTGGCCCAAAAATCCAAAAAAAGGGGGGGGCAGGAGGGGAAGGAGGATATGGAGAAGCCATTATTAGTGCAAAGTGACTCCTAACCAGGATTTTGGGGAAGCCCAAAGTGTCAGGCTGGGGTCAGGATAGCTGCCTAAAAGAAGAGTATTAACCAAGGGGCTGAGGACACTTGCTATAGTGCAATATAGCAATTGGATCTCATCTGCTTCCCAGGGGATTATCAGTCCCCTGCATCCATTGCCATGAGCATACATCACAGGCAGGGACACAGACTGAAATCTTTTTGCTAAGTCTGGGTGCAGAGAGGCTCTTGCTATTATTGCATGGTTGCTGGAGGACCAGGATTCTGGAATAACTGACCACTGAGCCGCAGATCAAGAAACCTCTGTGGCAGTCAATCCATTAGGAAAAAAAACCCAAAAACTTGGTGTCTATATACACACATCCTGTGGTTTCAGACAAAGAGACACAGACATTGATATTAACACAGAGGAGTAAGGTGACAGGAAATGAAACTTTTTTTCCCTCACACCCAGCTATAACCAGAGCTTACTCCTGGCTGTGCTCAGGGATCACTCCTGACTGACTCAGGGGATTATATGTGTATCAGGAATTGAACCCGGATCAGCTGTGTGCAAGGCAAGCACTCTAGCTGCTGTGTTTTTGTTCTGGCCTGAAGGTGATCATTTTCATATGGGCTATGCTGAGGCAAAAAGCAGCACCAAGGCACAGACTAAGAGCAACTAAGAGCAACAATGTGGAAAGATGCAGGCATTTTTTTCTGAAACTCAGCATCCAGTAAGACGTTGAATTATTAAGGCTGTCGTTGTCGAACACAGAAAAATGGGAGGTTTTCCACATGTGACTGAAAATCTTTGCATGTCTACCCGTCTGAAATAGAAACTTGCAATTAAATCAATTAAGCAATGGAAATCAAATATTCCATTAAAATCTAATTTTCCTCTTATCGGCAGGCAGGGTTGTTCCTTGGCCAAGTTGTAAATGGATGAAAGAGAAAGAGTGGGAGAGAGAGAGAGAAAGAGATAAGAAAAAGAAAAAGAATGAAAATGCAGGACTCTAGTCTGGGACATGAAGTCAGGTAGAAAGGGATCATTCTAAACATTTTCACACAAAACCCAGTAAGGGCATTTTATTCTTCTTCTGCTGGTGTAAGTTTAGCCATTAGGGGTTCCCCAAACATAGGATTTCAGAAAACCATGAAGATTGAAATAAGAATAGCAAGACTGCCTTCTCCCTGGCCTGCTTTCTGCAAATATGTCCTTGAAGTTCCTTTTCTCCTGCTTCTGGGATTTGAAAGGGCCAGTCGGAGCTGCTATTCAGAAGGGAGCTGGTACCTTTGTTGGCTCTGCAGACCCTGGATCCAGTTGCTAAGAGGCACCTTCAGATGGGAATTGGCTATATTTGCTCATTCGGAGTTCAGAAGGGGTCCACCATGTCAGGGGTAGAGAGGGGCTTATTCTCAGCAGAAAAAATTAAAAAGCTGTGACTGGGAAATGTTGAGATAGGGCATATCTACATACATGAGCATTCTTTCTCCTTTCTATTCATAGATGTAATAAGAACTACCATCCTTATTCCCCCCCCCCCCACCACCACCAAATCACCAGAAACAGAGAAAGACAGAGCTTCCCAAGTGAAGGAAAGAAATGACTACATAAGCTGTGAACACAAAGTAAGTTGGTGAAAGCCAGTAATTGACAATGAAATTCCCTTGGTCTGGGACACCACTAGCTGCACCCCCATAGTGGGTCTGCATTAAATCTCACCCTAAAAGGAGATGTCATAAGGTGATATGCAAATGGACTTAATAAAAGAGAAAGAGAGCAAGAGGATGGCAGAGTAATTCAAATTTTAAATACAATGGCCAGCATTTCTGAGATGGCACATAATATACTGTTTTCAATTGTCAAAGCCATCTGTTAGGTCTGTTGGAGAGAAGCTGTCTGTCACAGGGCAAGAAAGAGCCGGCTCCAAGTATGGTGAAATAGAAAGCTGAAAGCCAAAGAATCTTCTCCATGAGGACATGCAAGACTGGAATAGGAGAGAGATAGAAAGAGAGAAACAAGAAAGAGCAGAGAGATAGAAAAAATGAGAGAAAGAAAAAGAAGAGATGGGAGATATGGGTTGAGAGTGGAGAGAGGAGAAAAGAAGAAAGAAGAGATGGGGTGATGAGGAGGGAAAAGGGAGTGAGAGAGAACAACTATGTGCCCATTTCTGTGCTAAAGAAGGGGTTTTTATTTCATTCATTAGCTTCTCATGATTTTCCAAAAAGATGGGATATTTCTGTTCTTAATCCTTAAATTGAGAAGAAAAAACAGTGTTTTGCAGCTTACACTTCCACCAAGCATCTGCCTTCTCTGAATAGTTGGAACAGGTTGGAGAAGGAGGAGGAGGAGGCGGGTGGAGGAGGAAGATGGTGAGGAATGAGGAAGAGGAACAGAGAAAATTCATTTTTTTGAAAATAAACAATTGTACTGTGGGTTCTTATCTTAGGCACTTCCTTAGCCTCACCCAGACTATGCTTGGTAGGCCAGACTGCCTGCAAAGGAACCCAGTTCCTTTGTTCATCTATTTAAAAAGTGGACACAGTTATTTTACCTCCATGGGCCTCAGTTTTCTTTTCTGTAAGATTCAATGAAGGAAATGACCAGTGCACCTGTCTTGGATTCAGTAAGAAGAAAGCCATGACCAACTAAGTGCCTTTCACTCACACTAAGGCATAATATCCCCTGCTCAGAAAGAGCTGTCTGTCACTGCTCCCTCATCAGATGGGCAAGGCCCAGTCGTCTTTCCTGTTAGGAAGTTCATTTAAATGACAAAAACATGAAGTAAGGCATGAAGTAAGGTCCTAGACTCCTAGTCTCTGATCTGAACTACTGTCAAAAAAAGGATTGGAAACCATCATCACACTAGGAAACCCTACCCCATCCTATAAAAACATTTATCCTTGAACTTCTACTAGGAATTTGGGTGGTTAACATCTCATCTAGTTATCTAGAGGTAAATACTAAAAAATTATTTAGTCAATAAATGAACAGTTCTCGCCACTGTGCTGACTTCAATTTCAGCATTTACAAGACAGAATCAGGGGGAGGTCCTACTTGTCTTAGAATCCAGATAGTTTGCACAATTTCTTGTGAAAAAATAAATTAATTAAATAATTAAAACAATGGAGACCTGGCTGGGCATAGAGGCAGTATCCTGGAGGTAAGTGGAGAAGTGGATATTCTCTGGCACTTACTTGCAGCCATGGAATTGTGTTGATACATGGCAGCATATACAGTAGCATCCCAGGAGAAGAAGTCCTGATCCACCTTGAATATACCCCTGGAACTGATCTCCTAGAGCTTGAGGAGCACCCCCTCTTGTTCCTGGGTTGCTCTGTTGCATATCTGTGTGTACTAGAGAACCCCACATCTAATGGGAGAGCCTGTCTCGTCTAGCCTTCTTCCCGCCTGGAGGGAGCTGCTTGGGATCTGGCCAACCTCCCCTCCCACCTGGAATCTTACAGGCCAAGCTGTCACAATACTGCTTTAGAAAAGTCTGTGTGAAGGGGGGACTCTGGTATTTAACTCCATCCATCACTGTCAACCCCTCTTTCCCCTCTACCCCAACAGCTTGGTACATTTACCTAAAAGCTGAATAGCCTAAATGGATGGATTTTGTGCTGGTCTCATTAGAAAGGGAAATTAGCTAGGCCTGCCTCAGCTGTGAGAAAGACATGCAGCTCCTGTAAGCTCCTTCCACCCCCGAACAACCCCTCCCCCCAAAAAAAAAAACCTCTGTCTTTCTCCTTCACATGTGGCATCCTGGAGCCCTTTCACAGGCCTTAAAAGTTTCATTTACCCCACCCCCAAACACACACACACACACACACACACACACACACACACACACACACACACACACACACACACACACACACACACACACACACACACACACACACACACACACACACACACTGGTTGGTCCAGAGCCTGATTCTCTAGTTCCCTGTAATCAAAATCCACTGCACTGCCCTAAACTCCTTAACTAGGCTCCAGGCTGGACACCATGAGCCAGTCCAGGCCTTAGTTTGCTCATGCTAGATCCATTCTATGGAAATAGTTCAGTTGCTGCTGAGGGATCACTGTCAGAAGACCATTCCTCAGATGTAAGCCTGAAGTCTCAGTTTCATCCTATCCTATAAAACAACCTCTGCTGTTCTCCCCCTAGTCCTATGCATGCACAAAGGTCTGGGGGCTCCAAGTTCAATGTCTGGGAGGGCCAGTGCACCTGCCCTTTTGAGGCTATGAAATCTGTGGCCTCCCACTTCTTACTCTCCTGCATTTCCTTTCCAAATCCCATTGCATTTTCTCCTGGGATCTCTGAGCCTGTCCAGTTTGGCAGGTTCTTTTGAGACCTGTAAAAAACCTTGCTTCTGAAAAAAACAAAACAAAACAAAACAAACTTGCTTCTGTTTTTCAAGGCAGTTTTTCTTTTCAGCTTGAAGTTGTATTTTCACTTGTGGTTTATTTGAATAATGTCTTATTGTTTTTCTCTTTGGACAGTGATTTGGGCAGAAGATCACACTTGATGGTGTCTGGGGAGCAATTCTGGGCTCTGTGTGGACCACACCCACAGTGACAGGGCTAGAACAAGGTGCAACTGCTTGCAAGACAAAGATCCAAGAACAATATTTTATTAATTTATTAATTTATTCATTTTTATGTCACCACAACACACCAACACTTCTCCAAGAACTAGGTGTCTCGTGTTTATTAAATAAATGTTGAAGGAACAATTATCATAGTGTCACTAGAATTTATCCTTTTAGGAGGTTTAAGAACATCATTCAATCTGTATCTACCTTTTTCATTTTTCTCCCTAATCAGTCTTTGATGCAGCTCATAGAGTTGGAGTATGCCAGATATCCACAGCAGTATTTCCCTCCAGAGTACTGACCAAAACAAGGCTGGGATGCCAATAAATCCCTCCAATGCACTGATGTTAGAGTGGTTTCTCTTCTTTTGTGAATAACAAGGAGATTACACCCCTTTTTGGTTACTGTCTAAAAGTCATTCATCTTTAGAACTTAAGCCCAATAGGGTACATTCCAGAGTTCTCAACTAAAAATCACATTAACAGTTTGTGAATCTCTAAAATATAATAATGAAGATCTCCTCGTCAGCTAAAACTGAACCTGTAGTATCTTCTTGGGTCTTCCTGGTGGATACTACTTTGTTCTCAGGGCCTAAGAAAGTGCCTGGCACTTGGCAAGCACAATTGATAAAATCAAGTAGCATTTTTACATTGCAAGCATATACAACAGTAACCCCACCAACAGGTAAGAAGGTCCCATTCACAATTTTTGTTCTGTAGCCAAATACTGCTCACTAGATCATCACAGGCAGTCCTGGGTGTGCTTAAGTTTTGCCTTCCACAGAAATGGGAAGTCAAAAACAGTCTCCCCCAACTATAAGGCAGTGCTTTTTATATTAGGAGGCTATTGGTGGTATGAGAAAATAACTTGAAGCTGGGATCTGATCACTGATTATCCAGAATGCTCTCACTGTCAAAGATCACCCCTGTGTAGTATCCAGCTAAGCTATCTACCAACATGGCACTTTTTTTTTTTCTGGGAAGAGGGGCTCCCAGGCAGATCAGTGAATCCTAGGGGCCATTGCCTTGTGATACTAAGCCAAATTGTTGGCAGTTCAATGTAAGGCCCAGGGATATGGTGCTGCTTAGAGAGCCTTGTATTAGCATGGAGTATTTGGACAGCCCCAGTGACACTCAAGGACCAGGTGGTGCTGAGGATGAAATCTAGGGCAGGTAAGTGTCATGTCTATGTGCAATCATCATGAAACCTCTCAGGTATGGCTATGACAAAAGCAGGCATGCACACAATGCTACTCATTCTCCCTTGATCCCATATTCAAGTCATAAATTGACCGCCACTTAGTCAAATTTGAAAGCAATTTCTGTCACCTTGGTAAAACAAGACTCTTTATATTAATATTTTGATCCTAAAGGTAAAAGTTGCAGGAGTCTGTGGCAATAATGTAAACCCAAGCTGGGGGAATCCCACACAGTAATTCAGCCTATACTGGGCACAATCTGTTTCAGTAGATGAACAAACCAGCAGTCGGCACCACTGCCTATAACTTGTCACTATGTGCTTGCATTGCACCATATGTTGGTTTCTTTAAGCAACCCATTACACAGAAATTAAATATCTTGTGACAGATTGTTTTGACAGTGGGGGAAAGGAATCAAAAAAAGAAAAAGAAAACGAGAGAGAGTGGGAGAGATTTAATTTTTTTTTTAAAATGCATTTGACTAAAGGCAAAACGTTAGGTAGATGTTAATTTAACAGATGTCTGGTTTTGCATCATCAGCCTGAAACGGGCAATTTCTGGCAAGCCTTCCCACCACATCACAACACAAAATTCTCTCAATTCCACATGGATATGCCTTTCACAACCTTCCAAGTGAGCCATTTTCATTGAAAGGAAAATGCCTGAAATTACTCAAGGAAGCTGCTAACACCTGGCAATAGTTTGGAAGGAGGAGTTTGTGAATGCACTGGGGTATAATGGAATAAAAGTCAGTTCACAGCAACTTTTGAGTGGGGAGAGAAAGCATGAGGAAATGTATTCATGCTGCAGAAACAGCTAACACATCACAAAGTGCTGTGTGTGATGAACTGGCCCCTACACATAAGACTGCTTGCTGCTAACAAATTCTTTCTAGAAACGGATCATACAGATGGGTCATATCCAAATTGGTATTATTTTCTTTGCATTGCTTCTTCACACAAATCTTAGTCCCTTTCTATCAGGTACACTCACACAGATGCATGTGTGTGTAAAATAGTGAATGAATATGAATTAAATATGAATATTTAATTTATGCATAATTGCACACATGCTGACTTTTGTGGCAATGCTCCAATTAACATAATACTAGGTGTTCTTGGTTCGGAGAACATTTAAACTTAATTTGAATTTTGTAATTTTTATTTTATTTTGAAGCCCATATACTTTAATGTTTAGAGCACAGGTATTTTTGAAAAGTCCTGAAAGCTGAAGTGTTCTGAATTTGTTACTCATAATGAGAAAGAAAATGGCTTTTTTATATGGAACAACCAAACTCTCCAGTCTGTGAACTGATGTTGTCCTGGTAAAGACAGTTGATGTTCTGTCTTTGTTGGGATCCAGTTACTGTATAACTGGTTGAAGAGAATGACCATCAAAAGCACAGATCCTAGTCCTCGCTACCATGAATGTGCCTGAAAAGAAGGCAAAAAGGCAAGGATGGAGAGTGAGATAGTGAAAGGAAAATTTTATTACAAAGGATTATAAACTTACACTGATATAGTTCAAAGACAATCCTAAAGGATTATTAATTAGCAATACTTACTTTAATAGCAAAGAATACTTTACAACTTAGTAATAAAAACTTTCCACTTTTGATAAAAAACACATTCTATTTTTCCTACTCATCTCACCCCTAGCCACTGTGCTTAGAGATTTTCAACAACTGAAAAATACATTAGATAACTACAGTGTGTGTGTGTGCGTGCATGCGTGTGTGTGTGTGTGTGTGTGTGTGTGTGTGTGTGTAACCATTTGAGTCAGCATTTTTATTTTTAGGTATTTAAAGTAAATGATCTATAGCTTGTTTTCTGACAGAATATGGCAAAAGGCCATCTTTAAGGGCTGAGAGAGATTAATGATATGATGGCAACCTTTGGAAAATGAAACAAAATTGGTCTGGTCTCCAAACAATTCAGTCCTAGGAAGGATGCCTGTGTGTATGTGTGTTTGTGTGTATGTATACCTCCGTGACATGCAATAAATATTGAGTTAAAAAGCATTGTCCCTAGGCAATTTCATTTTATTTTAAAAACATCACAACCACAGGAAATGAGGAAAATTAGCCTTGTGAATCCTAAGAGGCTAAAATGCATATCAGGTATAAAAAAAATATCACAGAGTCAGACAGTGTAACACAACACATTTTTTTTTCTCATGAGAGTTGATCCAAGTCAAGGACATTATGTAAGACTAGGGAAATTGGTAGTTTTTTTTTTTTAAATCACTATAGAACTGCACTAAGAAAAGGAAAAACAATCTGACAACACCAAAGAGTTTTCTTTCACTCTGAAATTTGAATTCAATAATCATGTCTGCCTTTCATGTGACTATCTCTCTATGACATTAAACACAAAATCCCTGATGTGGAAAAAAATGATTCTAGTCATTTTACTGATGAATCTATTAATTCACATCTCACATCCTGGGAGGGATAACATTGGGAATAATCAGGAATCAATGAATGACCGGAGCTGGATTCCTGGAAGTAGTTTTATGATTATTTTGGGGGAACAATTCAGTGATTTGCTCTGAGAAAGTACTAGAATAAACTGAATGTTATATTTTCTCAGATTTGTCATGAAATGATGTTGGGATATATCCAGGTAGTCGTGTGTGTGTGTGTGTGTGTGTGTGTGTGTGTTTGTGTGACACCAGGCAGTGATCAGGAGTTACTCCTGGCTGTACACTTAAATATCACTCCTGGCAGGCTCTGGAGATCATATGGGATGCCGGGATTCGAATCAACGTCCTTCTGCATGGAAGGCAAATGCCTTACCTCCATGCTATCTCTTTGGTTCCTGGTAGGGACCAAAGAGTCTTAATCTGATTCCCATGTCCATATTCCTCTCATCTAAAAAGTCTGAATATTTTGGAACATGAAAAAGAAAGAAATAGAAATAGTAAAGGGGGAACACCTAAATCATCTTTGACTCCAGAGCAGGAGTCCTCAAACTTTTTAAATAGGGGGCCAGTTCACTGTCCTTCAGACTGTTGGAGGACCAGATTATAGTAAAAACAAAAATTATGAACAAATTTCTATGCACACTGCATATATCTTATTTAGAAGTGAAGAAACAAAAAGGGAATAAGTACAATATGTAGCCCGCGGGCCGTAGTTTGAAGACCCCTGCTCCAGAGTATAGAAAAGAATTCAAAGAGGGAAGTAGAAGAGGAGAAAGAAAAATAATGGGGAACAACGGCCAAAGGCCTTGGACATACTGTGACATGGGGGAGTAGAATAGCTATTGATGCAAAGCACAGACTCAACAACCTGAAATCATAAAACTTAAACTACAACCACTGAACATTGAAATGTGTTGTGGTAGTAGTGGTGGGGAGAGCATGAGATACTGGTGCAGGGATCTGTCACTGATGCTAGAATTGGTGTTTAATTATTGTATTCCTATCAATAGTTTTGTAAATTATGGTTCTTTAATTAATTGAATATTTTTTAAAAGACATGCAATGAGTAGTACAAAGAGAAAACTAGCTTCCACATCTGTAGGTTTCTGGGAATACTAGAAAGCCTAAATAATGTATTTAGAACAGCATCTGAGAATCTGTTGGCCTCCATTTATAAACTTGTAGTGAAAGAATAAAATTTTGTGATCTTGTAAATTCATAATTTCTCTATATTTAAGAACATTTAGAACCAATATTGGGTTTTTTGGCTGTGACTGTTGTTGTTTTTCTTTTGTCCTGAATCTCATTATAATAAAAAAAAGAAATGTGTTAAAATAAAGGTTTCAGAGTATTTCCCAAATCTAAATATGAGAAGCATGTCAGATATAAAATCTTTTTATTTTTTCCCTCCATCTATCAGCCATAGCTCCCAATAATTTCTAAAAAGACCATACTCAAATTCCATTGCCTGAGAGGATGAGCCACCCAAACAAGCCATTTCAGTTCTAGTTACATTCAAATGGCCCTGAGCTTTGGGTTAGCATGATATTCAAGGCCTGAGTGAGGTCTGCATTGCTACCCTTTTAAGGGTGAGCTGTGCGGCACCTCTGCTGTCAGATGACCCATGAGAGAAGAGCAATATGATATTCAAGGTGTTGTAGAGAAAGGGAAAGAAACATGAACATACTAAAATGGTGCTAGATTATAAATGATCACACTGGAGTGGACAGAGAAGTTATTGCAGACTTTGAACATAAAAGAAAGTATAGGCTGTGGAACCATCAACATTAAGTCATTATTATATCTGTTTTGAAGAATTACCATCACTTTCATTATTATAAGTCCCTGCCAACATTTGTCTGAAGGACATCTCAATCAAGAACCAATCAGAAGTTGAGTGACAGTACTTAAGGCATTTGTGACCTGATTTTATCCTCATTTGTGACCTGGGCCCCTAGCCAGGAGTAATTCCTGAGTGCAGAGCCAGGAGTAATTCCTGAGTGTAGAGCCAGGAGTAAGCCCTGAAAATAACTGGGCCCCAAACATAAAAAAACTCAATCAGAGGCAGCCTTCCTCAGCATGCAACCCACTAGATTCTTAGTAACTCAGGAAGGAACCTTCTATATACCTTCTATATGCATCCTGACTATCCCCTCAACTATTAGGGGAGCAGAAAGGAAATGTGGAAGTCACTGCAGAGAGGACTGAGGTAGTGGAAATAAGAAGTGCCACATCTGAATAAAGATTTCTTTTTGATGAAGGATAGAAACCTCGGATGAGTGGGATAAAAGGCTGCTAGGGAACAGAAAAGCAGTCCAGTGGGGAAGGTGATTGCCCCTCATGTGACTGACTCAGGTTCAGTCCCTAGCACTACAAGATGAATCCCTTATCACAAAACCATGAGTACATCTTGAGTATGCTGGGTGTGGTCCCCCAAAACAACAACTAAAGGATACTTATGACATTTGTGGATTTATAATTACTAATGATGGTGACTCATTTCACTTGAAAATGTTTTAAAAGTCAGGAGCTAGTTTCTGCTACTCTAACATTGCTGACAAGGCCAGACAAGGCATGACTAGTTCCACAACATCTGATTTGAATACCCAGATGTCATCACTGTATAATCCTTTTAACATGTTGAAATCACTAGAGGAAGAAAAAGAGAGTTCATATTTCTGCTTCCCTACTTTTGAGCATAGATATTTGGCTCAGTTACTTTATTTATCTGAACTCAAATCACTACCTGCAAAACACTGAAAATATTTTCTCAACTCCTGGGATTGTACCTAACAGTAAATGAGCCATTTACTATGTGGTAAAGACCCAATGACAGTTAATCTAAGAAGGTCGCCATTTGCATGAAATTAGGATCATTTTGGAGGTTAATCCAACATAGAAGCATTGATATCACATTGATATCACTGGGATGCATTACCTCTGAGTGAAGCAAACATTTTTGTTCCTGTCAACTTTGTCTTCATCTTCTCCTAGAGGAGAAAAAAGCAAACCTTGTCTGGTCACCCTTGCTGCAGATATCATTAACATTATTAGGTTTAAATAAGGAAGATTAAAAAAAGTCTTCATGTGGGATATATAAAAAATACTTGTTATTTATTTTTATTTGAGAGCCACATCCAACAGTGCTCAAGGATCACTCCTGGCAAGCTTGGGGGAACTATATATAGTACTGGAAACTGAGCCCCAGCATACACTGCACAAGGCAAATGTTCTACCCACTGCTATTGCATTATCCCAGAAAGAGAATTTTTAAAGATTCTCCCGTTGTATATGCACTTTTAAAAGTAGAAAGTCATGTGTGTTATGTGAAAGCATGCAACAATTGATTTTAAAGTAAGTGATTTTTTTACATTATCTCACTTGCATTTGCCAAACATATATAATGTATTGTCAACAAATCATTCATATTTACAAATGTGAAAATTAACTATGGTTGTTTATAAAACAGGAAAGCTGCTTGGAAATGCATTCATTCCACTGCATTATTTTCTCTGTCAGACTTAAGTTGAGTAGAGGAACTTGCCTGTTATTGTTTTAGGAAAAAAATCTGACTTTTCCTCATCTGATTTAGGTTTCAGTGGTCATTGAGGAAGACTACCAGAAAAGACTAATTTGTCTGAGAAAAATCACAGTGGAAATAAACAAATAAAGATGTCTGGCATCTATACTTGAACTTTATCATGATCTTAAATATGACCATAGTACTAGAACTATATATACAATATCTCATAGAAGCCTGGGGACAACCAAGAACAAGGCATTATTATCTGCATCTAACAAGAATGAAGTCAGGAAGTAAATAACAATTCTGCCAAGCATATATTCATACCAAATTGTCACAGGAGCCTATGCCTATGCTCTTTGCACAGCCAAAGGGCAATTACAATAAACTCAACAATTGGACTTAATCACACAAAAGATTTCCATGGGCTGAGAATATAGTTCAGTGGTATAGCACTAACCTTGCATTATATCCCCTGTACCACACATACGTGCAAGAGTGAAAGAGAAAAAGAAAAGAAAGGATAGAAGTAGATAATAAAAAGTAAGGAAATGGAGGAAAGAAAAGAATAAAAGGAATAAAGGATAAAAACAAGGGAGGGACATTAAAAGAGAGGGAGAAAGAAAAGGAAAGATAAAAGTAGGAATAGAGGAAAAGAAGAAAGATAAAAAGGAAAAGAATATAAGGAAGAGAAGAGAATAAGAGCAAAAGAGGAAAGAAGAAAGACAGAAACAGGAATATAAAGGAAATAACAAAAAAAAAAGAAAAATGGAAAAAAATTATTTCCAGCAACCTAAACATCTAAGCAACAATTTTCTCACTCTTGTTGATAATGGACTGGATACTTGAATGTTACTATAATAATAAATCAATCTTTATAAAATATCCTTCAGATATCTGCCAAGTTATCTGAAGAAATATTAATTATATTGCCCAAATACATGCATATTTCTTCATAGATATTGTCTGCCTAAAGTTGTAATTCCTGTTATTATTTTAAGGCATTATCTGCTCTTGAATCTCAGCGCTGTGGGAATAACAACTGTCATAGATCCATTCTGTGCTAGGGAACTGGCTAAAAGGACTAGAACTAATTTGTCCTTAGCATGCAGAGACCCAGATCTGCCAGGGGTCACCCTTGAGCACTGAGTGGCTCCTGATCTTGGTTGGATGTGTATCTACCCCCCAGGCCAATGAAAACCAAACCAAACAAAAAAAAAAACATATTTAAAAATTGGTTCATTATTTGTGACACCCCTCAGTGTGTTTCTCTGGAACTATTTGGAACATATTTGCTGAATGAGTGTTGATAATAAATAAAAACATAGATGTAGCCACGTCTAAACTTATATGCTTATGTGTTTAAAAGCTCTAAAACTCCAGACATCATTACAAAAGAGACAGAAAAGAATGACAGAGTTAGAATAAGTTCCTGGGCAGTTGGATTAAAGACAGTACTTTACAGAACTGAAACCACTACATACCACTTGAAGCTATCAATCCTTCCAAATGGTTGAAATGTATACCTTGTATTATTATGCTTAATCATACAGTGTGAGGTAAAAGGTAATCTTTAAATATCCAGCACAGGGTCAGAGCAATAATACAGTGGGATAGAGCACTTGCCTTAAGTGTGGCTGACTTGGATTCTATTCTTGACATCACATACAGTCTCCAAAGCCTAGTCAGAAATGATCCCTGAGCACAGTCAGGAGTAAGCCCTGAGGACTGCCAGAGGGTGGCCCAAACATAAACCTCAAACATCCAGCACAGGAGAAGACCATCCTCTGGGGCTCTTCTAGAAGTATGTACATCCATTCTGGGCTCTGTGTCCAGCAGATCACTGAACTGTAAAATAGCTAGGCTTCCATCCATGTGTCTGTAAATACTATACTGAAGTGAATATACACAATTATGTGGTGATGTTCTGGATAGACTGAGCAATTCAGAATTGACCTAGCCCACATACCATTCCAGAATTCCTCTCTGATTCCTAACATAGAGTCTGCTGGGCAGATCCAGCAACAGTTCAGCTACCACAGAAGTTGTATTTGGGCCTTTGTGTGGAGAAATTATCGTAACACCAAGGTATCTCACATTCTGTGTGACTGTCTCCTAGTTCATTGCTGGCCTTCTAAGACATACTCAATTCCCACTGCAAAAGCCATTTGTGGTCTACATGGAAAATAACAATTTTTAATTCCTGGAAGAAAAATATTCAAGAGGTATTTATGTATTTATGTATGCATAAATAATCATTTTTGTATTTACAAACAGATATATTTTTAATATAATTTTTATTTTGATCGTAGTGGTTTACATATTGTTGACAATAATATTATGGGTACATATTTACATAAAATCAAGGGGGTTCCCATCACCGATTTGTCCTCCCTACCCCTTCCTGTTCGTCCTACCTCCCATATCCTCCTTCCTCACCCCTGGGGCTGTGAGAATATGTGGTCCCCTTTGTACCTAGCTTACTACTTAGAAGTCTTGGTCTTGGTGCCTCCCTTAATTCCCCCTCTAACTGGGAAGAAGGACTACATAGTTCAAGTTATGTGGTTTTATTTGAAGAAGAGAAAAGTAGTAAACTGGGGTAAAAGTATAATATGCTGAAAATGGGTGGAATCCTTCTAGAGGCTCTCATTGTCTGTTTGAGAGATGAAGGAGAAAAATAAGGTGAAACAACCCAACAGTACAAAAAGAATTGTCAAATATCCAGTGAGCACTCCAGTGATAATGATAGGCACCACAAAAAAAGCCATAGTCTTGAGTTAAAAAACATGGCGGAGCACCTAAAGAAAGAAAAGAAAAGAAGAAAAAAAGAAACAATATAAATATAAATGGGAACAACAACTTCAATAACCACACCAAAACAAAGAAATCGACAAAAAGTAGATAGGTAAATAATAATAATAATAATAATAATAAATGAAGAAAAAAATAATATATAAAAGATAAAAAATGTTTTGTGCTTTTTACCTCCCCCCCCTGCACTGGCACAGTAAATATTGGGGTCATTCGAAAAGGAATTCACTTGACCTAATTGCTATGGGGTTTCTCCACCTTGGGGTATATTGTCACGGGATTAACTATAGACTCCGTTCAGGTTCATTTACTCTCCCCTTGGTGCTTTCGTCGTGTTTGGAAAACTTCTGCTCCGTCCTGGGTGATGAGATAAGACCTCTGTATCTAGAGATCTCAGTATCTGCACAGGTCCAGGAGTGGGACTTATGATGAAGTCTTTCTTTGTGGTTCTAGAAGTTCTGTTCCCTTAGCGTCATTTTAATTCATCTTCTGTGGTTGGTGGTCTAGTTCTTTGCACTGATCCTAGGATGGAACCTAGGAAAGCGTCTTTCATTGTGTTTCCAGAAGCCCCATTCTGTTGCGATTGTCTCTGCCGGACCTTTGGGACTGGGGATCATGGTTGTTGTGCGGGTCGTAATTCAAACTCTAGACTAGGGCTTTTTTATTGGTCTCAAGACATATTCAGTCCAGTCATGATTCTAGCAGCCAGTCATCTGTAAATCGCGGTCTTGGCTTTTGGACAGACCAAAGGGTGACAAGTCTTCTGATTTTGTTTTGTCGTTAGCTGGTGAGACAGGATAACCTGTTCGTAGGTCAAGTTGTTCCCATTTTCTTTGTTGTCAGGATATCATATTAGAGCTGGCACTTGTTGGTGGCCTAGTGGTATTAAGGATGTCATGGATGGGGTTTGTTTCCTGTAGCTGTTGTGAAGAACTGTGTCGATTCTATGTCTGAAATCCAGGGTTCAAGGATGGATGGATGGTGTCTAATCACCTGAAGTCTAAGTAAACATATATTTTTATATTTTTAGTTTGAAACTTCTCCTCTTTAAATAGAAAATAAGAGCTTATTGAGAATTTAATATTTGCCAGTAACTTTGATGAGTGTTTCATATATTTTTATATTGTTTTTAGCATTTCTTTATATTCATTGAGATTCTGTGACTTACAATACTATTAATGATGGTTTTCCTTGTATTTTTTTAAATCCAGTTTTAAATTGGATTTTTTATTAAATCCAACTTGTAGATAATAGAACAGATACTTGATTCATTTTCCTATTAGACAGTCCCTCTAACTTGATCCTGCACACATTCTGAGAGGAGCAGAAAGGAAGACAGTCGGTTGAACTCATCCCCTCCTTTACTCTTGGGGATTCTCAGTCAATGGTTTCTTGGTCCAAAGAGCCCCAGCAGGACCTTGGTATAGAACTCTGGTATGTTAGATTAGGAGTGTATGTAGTTGCATCCAGTTCAGACATGGGGATGCTCTTGACAAATAGGTCATACTACCTGACTGAGAACATCCTCGCAAGTGTGAAGAATATTCCGGGATAAAGATTTCTTCTATGTGCAAGCCACATATTTTTCTTTTGATTCTCTCTATCTTTTAGTAGATGGTTTAAAGCAGGGGTCTCAAATTCGCGGACCGCGGGCCGTTTGCGGCCCTCCATACATTTTGTGGCCCGCAGCAGGCCTTCAAATATCGCGTATTCGCGATTATTCGCTTACTGAATAATCGCAATAAAAATCGCATTAAACATTCGCATACCCCAAGCAGTTCCGTTCAGGGTATGCAAATGTTTAATGCGATTTTTTGTGATTTTTTTCTTACTAATGCGATTTTTTATAGCGAATATTCAGTAAGCGAAATCCCTTATGTGGCCCTGCCTCACTCCGACTTTGCTTTCTGCAGCCCCCAGGTAAATTGAGTTTGAGACTCCTGGTTTAAAGCCTGTCCAAATGAGGGTTCCAGGGTATTGGACTTAGTGAGCCTTAGTCTCACCTATGTCTGCTTTGAGCTGATTTCTACTGAACCATCTGCTACTTCCTCAGGAGAACACCTTTTCCAGGGTACAACAGTGGCAGACAGTAGGCACATTGGGTAGATAGGGTGAACTGAGAGTAACAGGAGGTGCATTGGCTTCACCACCAGCTACAGCAAGTGCTGAAAGAAATTTTTATTCCTACTTCCTGGCACCAAAGCTATGGACAGTGATGGAGAGGGGCATGGGGTTTATAATCTCATTCCCCAAACCACTGCTTTACCCTTTGTCACCAAAAACTTCATAAAGTTTCAAACTATTTTCCTAATACAGAGTATTTCAGGGAAAAAAATACCTCAAATATTGTTCAGAAGCAACAGAGAGATGAGACAGGTTAAACCACACTTTAAATACTTTTGGTACTTTATACTCCCAGTTCCCAGATGGAAAAAAACCTTCAATTTATGGCCAAATTTCCATGTAGATGTATAGATTTCAGAAGCCAATCTTACTCTTTTTATCACTGAACTTTGAGGCAGGTTGTGTGTGTGTGTGTGTGTGTGTGTGTGTGTGTGTGTGTGTGCATGTGCTCTGAACAGAATTCCCAGATTCAAGTATAATTTAGAAAGTTTTCAGCTCATTTTGAGCCCCCTCCTCACAAAACACCTCATCTATCCACTGCCCCTCTCCAGTGTTATACTTATAAAACATAGGCTCCCTGTGGCATTTAATGAGTTACCCATCATTAACTCAGCAGGATACAGTCAATAAATTTAATATGTGTATACTTAAATAAAAGCTCTGACAACTCTGAGCTGTAAATAGGGATTCGGCATAAACAGAGATCTTTATGAGTGAAAAATAAGAACATCATTGGAAGTTTCATTCACAATAAATTTTGCCTGACCAAATCTTGCCTTAACCCTCAGGATTTGTTATAGGAAAGAAGACTTCATGCTGGAAGAATGTTTGGGGGACCAGATGGGTATCATGTATGACAAAATAATAGAAATCTGCAGGAAGATCAGTTTCACTAAGTATCTTGCCACCTTTTTTCATTTTATTTAGGAAGAGGAAGAAATCTATTGCTCCCAGTTCTAGATTGTCAGTCCTACTATTTAGAAACATAAAAGGATTTTTTGTTTTGAATAATTTTTATTTTGACCACAGTGGATTACAAATCTTTCACAGTAATATTTTAGGTACATAGTGACATTGAATCAGGGGCATTTCCATCACCAATGTTGTCCTCCCTCCACCCCACTTCCCAGCATGCATCCCATATCCCCCATCTTTGCCCCTCCTGGCTGCTAGTATAAGTGGTCCCCTCTTTGTCTAGCTTATAGATTATATATTAAAGGTTGTGACTCACAAAGTTATTCATAGCTGGGTTTTAGACCTACTATGTTCTAGAATCAATTTTATCATGAATGTCTTCTTTCCTCTACTAGGCTTCCCAGGTTTTCTCCTACCTACTTACTCTCTACCCTCCCATCTTGACAGGCAGCTTTTTAAGTTTGGTTTGAATCTCTCGTTCCCAGGGTTAATGACTAGATGGTTTGGATATTTAGCTTTTGGACTTCTATCCCTCAGTTTTCTTGGAACTCCTGGACCCCTGTTCTCTGCTTCTTCATGTCTATCTCTTCTTTCCTATACAATTTCTTTAAGAATGATAAGACATGTTAACAATAAAAAGAAACTACTTGTTACTTGGAGGGGCTGAAAATGAGGGAAATAGCTTTTAATAATTTCTTTGACTCAATATTAACTGAAGTACTGCTATAAATCATCATGTTTAACTCTTAGCAACCCTATTTCCATAGAACTAAGAAGATATTCATAATTCCCATATCATAAACTGTGGACCCAAGCTTTTAAATAACCTACCCAACCAAAGTCACCCAACTGACTACTTATGAAACTGACTTTAGTCTATGGCCTTTTCCAAGTGCCCTTCTCCTACAAGATAATTTAACTTTCAGTTCAGAGGTGGGCGAATGTTTTCTAAAAAAGGCCAGAGTGTACATATTTTGGTTTTTAGAGCCATATGGTCTCTACTGCAATTGCTTAGTTGTGCCATTGGAGGCGAGAGCAGTACATCAATGAATAATCATGACTACATTCCAATGAAATTTATTTTTATGAAAACTAAAATATAAATTACAGTTAACTTTTATGTGTCACGTGTCCAGAAATTGTATTATTTGTTCTATACTACCCACTCCACCCTAATTATTTAGAAATATCAAAATCATCTGAGTTTTAGGCATCCAAAAATACATCACTGGTTGAATTTGATCAAAATACCATTTTTGTTTAAGCCTTTTAATTATGAAAGTATCTGGAGGTCAGACACTGAATTTTAGGGTTTTCTGACTCAGCAAGCAGCCTAATATGGCAGGAAGGCATTAAGTAACCTAATCGTCGGTGACGAGGACTGAGGCGAATCTGAGGCTCTCAATGGTGGTACTCTAGTCTTTTCAATTGTAAATTCCTTGCTTCATTTTATTTTATTTTTTAATATTTTTATTTAAGCACCATGATTACAAACAAGATTGTACTTGGGTTTCAGTCATAAAAAAAAAACAAAACAAAAACACTCTCCTTCACCAGTGCAACTTGAGACTAGGTTTACTTGAATGCTGTAATTTAAATTTCTTTTAAAGAAAAATAAAAGTTGACTCATTTAAAGTTACTGTACCTTAACAAATGCACCTAAAGTGGCACTGTTTTTGCATGCATGAAAGCTCAAAGCCTCAACAACTCCCATGAGCGATTAATCTTCTAACACTAATTAGATATTTGCTAATTAGCGTCTGATGTGTGAAATGAAAAAAAAACATTTTGAAGCTGAAATGAATAGGGTCTAGAAAGATAGGACTGTATTCAGTTCCCCCTTTTACATCTTATTATCATATTTCATAAATATTAATAAGATCACATGATACCAGTAGCTCTATAAAATTATCTCTCAAACAAAGGTTTTTGTTTGATATAATAGGGATGTGTCAATATTTTGCATATGGAAGAAAGTGCTCAATGAAGGAAAGCATTTCTTTGCTCTATGTTAAAGAGATGTCATATTTCATGAATCACTTTTATGCTCAATCAACCAGTCCTACTTTGTAACCTAGATTCTTCCCATAAGGGAATGCAGAAAATCTTTCTCCAAATCACCACATTTCTTCTCCTCCAAAGACTTCTAACACCTTAATCTTATCTTAGTTTAAAAGAAAACTTAATTGAATGGAAACTATCTTAAACCTATGATTCTGTGCAATAAAATAATAGAAATTATTATAGAATGATCAGTTCCAATAAGAGATGTAGTTAGTAAATGAAAGACAGTAGAATTGCATTAATTGTCTGAAGACAATCTCACACACACACACACACACACACACACACACAAAGAAACCCTGCACATGCCATCTTAGTAAGAAAAGAAGACACAGAAATAGAACAAGATAGAGATTTCAGTTCTTCTAATACACATAAAGCAGTAACATTGAAGTCATAAATATTAAGCCATATTGTATTCTCAAGTGAAAATCTACATTAAACATATTTGGTTCAGGAAGAAAAGAACTATAATAATAAGCTATTTCAGAGGGTGTGGGTTTTTTTTTTTCCCGAAAAGCCACTCACCTGTGAATGCTGGTCAGATCACAAATTATATCTAATTATGGCATTGATACAGTAATTCAAAATGATAGCTAAGCACAAGTTGACAAAGGTGACATTGAAACATAATGACGATGAGATTATCGTTTTCTTAGGCTGACATTTTATGATTATAATAATGCTGATCGAGATGATTAAAACCATAATGAAGGAAAAGCTCCAAGAAACAGACGGGAAAAACATGCCAAGTCTGTTGAGAAGCTTTCATTTTGTCCTCTGGTTTCTCAGACGAGATTTCTCTCTCTCATATATTATTGAGTACTTGTATTAATCTAGATCTGCAAAACTACATTTAATAGATGCTATTTTTTTTATCTACTCAGAGATGTGTGTTTGTGTGTATTTAAATCCTAGAATAAGAGAAATAAGATCATCTATGCCAATTTACCTATTTACCCTGAAGAGTCTTTTCCAATTGGCTATGAGATTAATGATCGGCTTCCAGGAGCAAAACACCAAATCATAATTTGTATGAATTCTCAGGTCTTCAGCTTAAAATGTGGTGTTCCCAAGGCTCTGTGCTGTTGCAAACACCCAGCAAATGGAAAAAGTCTGGCAGACATTACCCTTTCACTTATCGTTAAATGGGAATAAAACCAGACAGCTCTTAATTACCAACAACAGAGAATGTGTCAAGGGGAATCATAACCAATCAAGACATCACCAGTCAATCCAATAGGCAGACTGGGTAAAACTGAGAAATGAACAATGCTCCATACTTTGCTCGAATGAGGCTCTTTGCACTGTATCAAGTTCTGGGTACCTCCAGCTAAATTCTGCACCTCCTTGAAAAAATAGAGGATAATTGTGTCTCAGTCATTTATAATCACCTTCCCAACTCTCCATGTGTTCTCATATTTGGTTTCCATTCACCTATTTTACCTGGTGTCTAAAAGTATAATGACAAAAACTGACTGCTCAGCTGAAAGTAATTTGCAAATATATATATATATATATATATATATATATATATATATATATATATATATTCTTATATATTTATATATATCTTCTACCGCTATGGAGGTCAGGTCTGAGTGCACCACTGTGCTTATGAGGTAACTGAGAAGCAAGCAAGTTTGGACAGTTAGTGTTACCTCCCAACAGAAAAATCTCATTGTTGGAAGGCATCTTATATTCTGCGACACTGAACAAGCTTTTTTTCTCTTTCAGAACATCAAGCCACTGCTTGTCTAAGCTGTGGCGATCACCACTTAATTGTTTTAAAGTATACCTGAGTATGTACTGTCAAAAATTGCCCGGTGCCCAGAAAATATTCTGCTCCCTGGTAAAAATCTTGAAATAACCTGAAATCTTCAGCCTTATACATTCCAAACTAATATTGTCTGCCTGGCTTTTGAAGATCACCTTTTCTCAAGAACTAACTCTGACTTTCTTTTCTTTTGCGGGGGGTGAGATTTAAGCCATATTTTATTGTGTTATAGGTTAACTCCTTGTTCCGCGTTCAGATATCACTCTTGGCAGTACTTGGAGACCATATAGGGTGCTGGAGTAGTGTATCTGGATTGGCCCTGTGCAAGGCAAATCCTCTACCTATTGCTAATGTTTCTCCACTATTTGTCTGTTTGTCTGAAAAGGCTTCATGTTTTCAGTTCCCCACAAATGCTGACTATTGAGAGAATCATTTGAAATGACAGCTCAGTGCAAATTGACAAAGGTGACATTGGAACATAATGGCACAGTTATCCTCATTATGTGTCTGGCGTTGTAATACATGCACTTTGTCTAGTATCTCATTTATTCCTGTCAACATCCTGCTTCACAATTTACAGAGGAAATTTAGCTTAGAAAACTTCAAAACACAGCACCTCATTCCCTCTAAAGTCTTCCATAAGCCCATAGGGCAGTGCTAGTCATTGCTTTGGGTCTGGACCCATTTCTCACCAACTACGAGATGTAGTCAGAGATCCAGGAGCAAAGATTAATCCTCTATTGGCTGTCACAAGGCAAACACCATCTCTGCTGTACCTTTTCTGTGGCCCATGACGTTTTATTTGTTTTACAAATAGAAATTGTAGATATTCTTTGAAGACCATATTCAGTAAGTTTACAGATCTTGCTCAGCACTTTGAAACCAGCACTAGAAATGAGTATCTTGGTACAAAAAGTGACTGTCACACACAATTTGGAGTAGCAGGCAGGGAACTAGGTATTCTCAGTCCCTCAAATTTTCAAGGGAGTCACTGATTCAGCAACAGCTTCTAATGTTTAACAGAACTTGTAAACAGCCTATCTGATGGTCTCTGACACTCAGTGACATTAATTGGAAGGCAGTGAGAGTAATCTCTAGAAACTAGCTAGCTCCATGCCATCATTGACTTGGAACTGGCATTATTGCCTTATCACACAGCCTACAAAGCCATGCTTTCTATTCAGCCTCCTACTCCACTCATATGGGGGGAACAAATTCCATGAGATTATTCCCCAGGGCTCTCAGTAGGACTATTTCTTCTGATGCTCTTTCCTTCTATTTGTGATATGCATCACTGGCCATGTTCACACTTGAGAGAATTTAGCAAACAGATTGGATAGGGACACTGGCTGGTAGGGAGGTCAACTTCCCTACTGCAAAGGCTGAAGGCAATGACTCATTTTTTTCAACTTTTCTCCAGCTCTGTCTAGCACCATCCTGTCCCTCAATGAGCCTCTTGAGGAGTTGGGCAATAGACTGCTCAGTGCTTGTGGGATTTGGAAGGGGATTTTGTCACGGATCACTTGCACACTGTTGACCATCCAGGATTGAAGCAATGGGAAAACTTAACATCAGGGCTTTATTCAGAGAATTGCTGTAGTGTGAGAAAAACCACTTGAGTCCCTGGAACCTGAAATGTACCCACCACAGAGATTTTGGGGTTTTAAAAGGCATCAAGAAAGTAAAATATTAAGCCTCAGTCTGACATGCAATGGGGGCTAAATTAAGGGGGCCTACAGTTGTACGCAACCCTAAGTTCAGAGGTACTGACTCAAAACACAGACCTGTGCAGCCTTTCCAAAATTGGTTTTATATTCTTTGATTTATTTTTTAATTTCCTGCAGAACAGCATTTCTCAAATTCTGAACAACTGTGAGATATATTATATATTCATGTATATTCATAAATACATTTATAATTTATAAATACAGAATGACACTGGTCATTGACTCAGCAGCTACACGAGATTTGCCAAGTAGGAAATAAATGTCATATGATTTTTATAACTAACCCACTTATGACAGGTTCAAAGAATAAAACTAGGGACATCTTTAGGAATTTTATCCATGTGTACAGCTACACAGAACAGGATTTGAGTCTCAGTTCAGTAACTATGTGCCAAATACTCTAGTAAGGCTTATGTATTCCTCTCTAGAAAATTCTAAAGCAGGTACAGTTATGACTTGACAATAAAGTTGAAATTGTCCATTTTCAGATAAAGGAATTTAGGTAATATAATAAACCAGGTACACAACTGGGATTCAGAGTTATTCTGAACTTCTCACTTTCATTCCATAACCATTTCTACTCCACAGTAAGTGGCAGAACTCTCAAGTAAATAACATGAACCCCATGGCCCTGAAATCTTGTGGTCTTGTTTTGACTTACAAATGAGCTTGAGGCATAGAAAAGGAATGACCTCTCTTATCTAAGGGAAATATATTTCCAATTACTGTGCATTACTGTCACATGACATCGTTTTCTACTGCTTGCAAAGTTGAAGTCCTTCAACTTGTCAGACTTCCAGAAGACACTTTAATTATTGAAATTTATCTAAATAAGGTGATATGAAGCTTGTCAGAAGAATTCTTATATGATTATCAAAGAATAAGCTAGATGGGTTGTATCAGAAAATATTTAATGGTCATAGCTTAAACTTTTTCTCATTCCTTATTTCTTGTCCAAGATAGAATGAAATTTTTCTGGAGGCTCTAAGAAAATGTCAAGGTATCTTGAGACAGTCACTTTGATAAACCTTAAGAATGCCCTCTACACACTAAAGAGAAACTATCTGCTATTTTCCAGTCAGAAAAGGACCCTTACTACTGTGTCTTACAATTAAACCTTCACTCAACAAACATTTAAAAAATACATTCCATGTGTTATGGTTGAAGTGTGCTAATTCATGGTCTCTTCCCTTTAGAATTCTAAATCTACAACCCACATATCACAAATAATTGCTGAACAAAAATGACTAGAGTGACATATACACAAAATCTTATGACGACAGAAAATACTGTTTCTAGCTTAGGGGGGATAGAAATGCTCTGATAACTCTCTCTGAAGTTAAAACATTAGGTTAGCAAGGTAAAAAAGGCATATGACAATCCAGGTAGGAAAAACTTAGTGAGAAAAACCAGAATATGTGAAGCATAGGGTTAAATGAAAGAGATTATTGGAAAGGATGTCACAACCTATATAAATTCTATTCTGAAGGGCTATGAAAAGGAAACCATATCACAAAATTTCAAAATTCAAGTATTTGATATCTATGGAAAATTACAAGTTTAGGGATATTGAGAGGTGAGTGGAAACCCTGTTGCATTTTTTAATATAATTTTTATTTTGAACATAGTGGCTTACATATTGTTGACAATAATATTTTAGGTACATATTTACATAAAATCAGGGGGATTTCCATCACCGATTTGTCCTCCCTATACCTTCGTTTTCGTCCTATCTCCCAAATACTCCTCCCTCACCCCCGGGGCTGCTAGAAAATGTGGTTCTCTCTGTACCTAGTTTACTACTTAGTAGTCTTGCACCTGTTTGTTCTTGGTGCCTCCCTTATTTCCCCCTCTAACTGGGAGGCAGGACTAGATAGTTCAAGTTATGTGGTTTTGTTTGAAGAAGAGAAAAGTAATAAACTGGGGTAAAAGTCTAATATGCCAAAAATGGGCGGGATCCTTCTAGAGGCTTTCATCATCGGTTTGAGAGACGAAGGAAAAAAACAAGGTGTAATACCCCAACAGTACAAAAAGAAGTGTCAAATATCCAGCGAGCACTCCAACAATAACAACGATAAGCACCACAAAAATAGCCATGTTCTTGAGATAAAACACATGGCAGGGCATATAAAGAAAGAAAAAAAAAAAGAAGGAAAAAGCATAAATGTAAATGGGGACAACAACTTCAATAAACACACCAAAACAAGGAAATTGACAAGAAGTAGATAGGTAAATAAAAATAAAAATATAATAAAAAATGAGTATTTAAAAATAATATATATAAAAATGTTTTGTGCTTTTTGCCTCTTTTTCCCTCCTGCAATGGCACAGTAAAAATTGGGGTCATTCGAAAAGGAATTCACGTGGCCTAAGAGATATGGGGTTTCTCCACCCTTGGAGTATATTGTCATGGGATTAACTATAGACTCCGTTCAGGTTCATTTACTCTCCCCTTGGTGCTTTCGTCGTGTTTGGAAGGCTTCTGCTCCTTCCTGGGTGATAAAATCAGACCTCTGTATCTAGAGATCTCAGTATCTGTACAGGTCCAGGAGTGGGATTTATGATGAAGTCTTTCTTTGTCGTTCTAGAAGTTCTGTTCCCTCAGTGTCATTTTAATCCATCTTCTGTGGTTGGTGGTCTTGGTCTTTGCACTGATCCTAGGATGGAACCTAGGAAAGCGTCTTTCATTGTGTTTCCAGAAGCCTCATTCCGTTGCAATTGTCTCAGCCAGACCTTCGGAACTGGGGATCATGGTTGTTGTGCAGGTCATAATTCAAACCCTAGACTTGGGCTTTTTTTTTTTTTTTTTTTTTTTTTTTTTTTGATTTTTGGGCCACACCCGGTAATGCTCAGGAGTTACTCCTGGCTATGTGCTCAGAAGTTGCTCCTGGCTTGGGGGACCATATGGGACATCGGGGGGATCGAACCGCTGTCCGCCCGGCCCCTAGACTTGGGCTTTTTTATTGGTCCCAAGATATATACAGTCCAGTCATGGTTCTAGTAGCCAGTCATCAGTAAATCGCGATCTTGGCTTTTGGACTGACCAAAGGGTGACAAGTCTTCTGATTTTGTCTTGTCGTTAGCTGGTGAGGTAGGATAACCTGCTCTTAGGTCAAGTTGTTCCCATTTTCCTCATTGTCAGGATTTCATATTGGAGCTGGCACTTGTTGGTGGCCCAGCAGTATTAAGGATGTCCCGGTTGGGATTTGTTTCCCATAGCTGTTGTGAAGAACTTTGTCGTTTCTATGTCTGGGATCCACCCTGATGCATTTTGAGGACTAGCACATATGGCCCTTTGGATTGGCCTGCATAGGCAGGCTTATGTACTATTAAAGTGTATCACTTTCCTGAAAATATTACTACAAAAAATTATTTCTTTGTGGGAAATTCAAGGTATTTTTCTTTATTTCCAGAGTCATTCTTCATGTCAGGAGTCAGGAGTCTGATTGCATCTGAAACCACATGGATTCTACTTTTTTAATATGTATGATGAGTCACATAACGGTATAGCATATGCCCTCAGAAATACATGCATTATCATTTCAGCAGACTCTGTGGTCTAACTTCTGACACTTTTATGAATAGTTCAAGAGTAGATTTTTATAGACACTGAGATTTATTTTTAGAAGTAAAATGTCTCTACATATATGCTCGCATAAACGATGATAATATAGAAGTAATGGGCCATTTCATTGGTCAATGATTAGGAACAAGAAAGAAATGTATATGATCTGCAATAAAGACCCAGGAAAGTTGTCATTTTATAAGTACACAAAATGGGTTGTTTGAAAAAAAAATCCAGATGCATACATCCCTATTATCTTAATGTTATCCACCTGCTGCAGAATATTTCAACCTTTTCTAGGTTGTGTTTATAAATATGACAGATTAAATAAATAGAGAATGATAGAGGAATACAGCAAATCTTTAACATTGTTGAAAGACTATAACCATTAACAACTTGGGTAATATTGTTAGAGTTGATTTGGTTATTCCACTATTTCAAACTTAACTACTTACCTACTTATATAGCACTTTTTATACTCTAAATTTTTATGATAAAGTTTATTTTTTGTTATCAATCAAAGTGCAAAAAGATGTACTGTAAATATGGGGCAGTATTCATGCTTCTATTTCTTAAGACCTTGAATAAATTTTTTCCTTTTTTGGATAGATCTTTTTCTTCTGTGAGGTGGGCTGGTCATTTACAAGCAAATTGGCCTCTGAATATGTATAAAGACATATTCACATCCAAATGCCATGCCCTGATAATTAGGATAAAATAAAGAGACCTATCTTGAAATAGATAATAATGATAGCCATAGTGATAAAAAAAATACAAGCTATATTTGAGAAGTGTCAGCTAAAGTCACACAATAACTGAAAATTCTCCTAGCAATTTAAACAGGTTTAATTAATTAATTTCTCCATCTATTTTTTTTCTTTTTCTTTTTTTAAAAAACTTGAGCTTCTAGACCTCTTAAGTTCAAGGTGATTTCTACTGTATAGTGCTTGGCCTTAGAATACAGAAGATCACCTAAAAAGACTTGTTGAACAATTACCACGGATGAAAAGAGATGGAATAAAGGTTAGAATTGGTCTGGTGGAATTTTTGTAGTATTTATGGTAGCTTTACCTAGTTACCTCATCTGGAAATTTCTGTGTTAGTGGAATCACATTTTCCTTCATCTTTTTTCAAAGAATTACCAACACATGCATGCATCCTTTTTAATAGTAAGTCCCAGTAGAGCCAAGCCATATGTTACTCCTTCCTTCTTGGAATAGAGTGCTTAGGTTAGTACTTTAGAAACTCATGACCTATAAATAACTTGTCTAGAAACACCCTACACCGAGGAGAATGTGACCTAAAAAAAAGACTGACATTTGGATATTGGTCAAAATATTACTCCTCAACATCCAAGTGTATCATCACAATGTCATAATATTGTGACAAATCATGGTATCAAATCAGAGCAACTGCACAAAGTACCAACCTAAGCAAATCCAATTACACAGATTTGTGCATTCAATGGAAATCCTAATCTGATAGTCTAAAGAGTGGTGAACAGCTTGTAGAGAGGGCAGTGTGTAATTTATGCACTTGATTTGGAAACTGGCCAACACAGTTTGGGAAGATCAACACAGAAACTGCTCATCAAGCTGATTAACAAACACAAACAAGGGGCAATTCTTGTTAACAGTACCAGGTTGGGAAATACCAAAATAATTGTGTTTCCCATAAGATACTTGCGAGACTAGCCATGGGCATAGCTTTAAATGTGTTGCTGTTTATGGTGTTAGCTTTTTCCAGGTGGGGTGAGAATTTAATTCATAATGGAAAGGCCTGAGTTTAATTCTTTAATTTTTATTTTTATCCCATTTTTTTGAGGGTATGAAAGTTTTTCTGAAGTACGGAGAGTAGTTCTCAACTCTAGCTGCTAGATTCTCTTGGTGCTCTGGAGACTAAATAACAGGGTCCCTGCCTAACTAAAAGTTGAAGCCCTAATTCCAACTTGATGATATTTAGAGGTAAGGGATTAGAAAAGTAATTGGGTCATGATTCTAGCATGGATATGAATGGAATTAGTACCATATAAGTCATCCAAAAGTTGATATTCTTTTCCATGTAAAATAGAGGGTATGGGCTAGAACCCAGAAAATTATTATCACTAGAACCTAGCCTCCTTTGCATCATGAATACAGAGTCATGACTTGTAGAATATTAAGAATCCAAATCTATTTTTTATAAGCCACCCCCAGTTCAGGGTATTTGACTCTAGCAGCCCAAACTCATAATGCTGCTGCTTCAAAAGGGCTAGTGCTTCATGCTTCCACCACTATTTTACTTTTTATTTCACTGATCTGTGTGTTTGGGGAGGAGATGCATTTCTGGAAAGTTTTCCAAATAACTATAATGCAGGCCAGTTTCATGTTACTTACTCTACCCACCCTCTTCACTAGGGCAGCCTTACTTGGAAGATTACTGAATATTGAGCCTTTGGACTTACACGGGCCTACTGAATCAAATCTGCATTTTAACAGGCAGTAAAGCATGCAAATTAGTCATTTTGAGACACTGCCATTATGTAGGGCACTTAACTCACAATTGGCTGATCTGGATTTAATCCTCAGCACCATAGATAGTCTCCTGAGCCTACCAGGAGTGATACCTGAGTGTACAGTTAGGAGTAAGCCCTGGATACTGCTAGGAATTTTCCCCAAACCAAAATAAAATAAACACAATATAGATGAAAATATTATTTTTACCTAATGATTATGAAGTGTTTGCTCATGTTGGGAACTCCTCTAACTAGACCATAAGCATTAACCCCTTTCATTCTCAAATAATCTAAAAAAGCAGATTTTGTTATTATCTATATTTTTCTTTCCTTCCTCTCCTTATATTTAATGAGATAGGGATGGCATACAACATTGTGCAAAGTTAAGGTACACAATGCAATTAATCACTTACATGTACTGATTGTGGGGGATGATCTTAACCATATTATCCTCCATCACTGAAAAAGTTACAACCATTTTTGTTATTGTTGATGCTGTTATGATAAGAAATTCTAAGCTCTAGTTTTATACTTTCTAAATGAGAAAACTGAGGTGAATGACCTTAGCCAAGATCTCACATCTATTGATGGATGGCCCAGGGAGCATCTGTAAGAACTTTCTCCTTTGTATTAACAAATTATACAGTGGTGAATTATCTTGACAAGATGATATTCCAACATGCTGGTCTAACACAGCATATGGTGACACCACTGAAATGAGGGGTTATATAAAAGTGAATCTCTACAGTCATAATATTAAAAAGATGCCTGGCTTAGATAACTACCTAGTCAACCAAGAACACTCATATCTAGGCACTGGATATAAAATTACATATAATATGTATAGCATACTTGAGATTTTAAGTTGGGATCTTAAAATCATTCCATGATCCTGAGCCAAGATGACCTCAAGGAAAGGCATGCGGGTGGTTGCAGCATCTCTAGAAAGCAAATATGGAACAAATACATAACACAAAACATTTTGCTTCTTTCTATTGGGGGGTCACATCCGGGAGCACTCAGGGGTTACTACTGGCTCTGTGCTCAGAAATCGCCTCTGGCAGGCATGGGGGACCATATGGGATGCTGGGATTTGAACCACCATCCTTCTGCATGCAAGGCAAATGCCCTACCTCCATGCTATCTCTCTGGCCCCAACTTTTTGCTTCTTAAGAGAAATTACAGATGTTACGTTTGGGGAATCATTTTCTCGCAGTGAGATCTCCCTTGGTCAACTTAAAATAAATATTATTCTATTAGGTGCTAAAGAAATATTTGCTGGGTTAATGAATATGTATGTCAAGTTCTCTCTCAAACAAAAATTTTAAAATTTTTTAAGAGATTATGTATTGCAATTCTGAGTGTAAACCTCATCCATACATCGATCTTATTTGGCACACATTAAACTGCTTTGTTTTTTTCTTCTAAGAACTAACATAAAATATCAGGGGAGTTTGCTCAGAAACACAGAAAACACAAATTCCCAGCTTCTCAGTTTCTCCTTTTGAAATGAAAAACTTTAGAGCTGGTCAAATGACATTAAATAAAAGAAGAGAAAAGCTCATTGTCACTAATTATCAGGAAAATGCAAGTCTTCACACTAATGAGATATCACACACAGTTAGAAAATATTCTGACCTATATCAAAACATTGCTCTGTTCTATAGCAGAAAGATCAGAAACATCAAATGCTGTGTGTGGACAACAAAGAACCTGTAGTTACATGGAGATTGTAAACTGGGTCAGTTTAGATTTTAAGCAACATAACTTGACACACAGTGATGACAAGACTTTTGTGGAAGGAGTAGTTATGTGGACAAATATTACTCATCTGGAGAAAATAAATATCTGAGCTAAATAAAAAAATTCAGATCACTTAAAGAGTTTGTTCCCATGTGTAATTATCCTTTATTACTCTGAGGTGCTTTCAAAGTGGGGAAGCACATGAACACTCATTGGCTGTACTGCCACTTAAATGTGTTGACTGGGAGATCCAGCAATATGTGTCTATGGCCTAAGCTCATTACAGGGTAAAACAGTGCTGCCTACTGTGGGTCAGAAAGATTTAAACATGATCTTGAGAAAAAAAAAAACTGCTTCTGCATCATCTGGGTAGACTTTAAGTGCCCTAAGCATCCTCCTATGACAGAAGTAAACACATGGAAAAGAGATATGGAAGTGTTGTGGAGGAAGATGGGGCTACAAGCCAAGGAATGCTGAATCTTTAGATGCTAGAAGAGGTTAGAACCAAATAATTTCACAGAGTTTCCAGAACAAGTGCAGCCAATGTACACCTTGAATCAAGGCTTCCAGAATTATGAAATTATTTTTGTCATATAAGGCAATAAATTCTCTGACATTATGACACACAAAGACAATAATATAGCATCACTGTGGATTAGGTGACAGAGTATTTGTATAAGATTACTCTTTGCTACTTTCGGGGGGAAAAAGGCAAAATACACAAATTAGGACATAGTAGTAGTAACTTATTTTTCTGAGGATATGAGGCTCTCACAGTTCAGGTGTGATCCCTCAGAATAAATCTTGAGATTCACTCTTACCTTTATTCTCTGCCAGGTCATTTGTCTTCTGAACATAAAAAGTTATGACTTCTAAATAGGTTCATAGATTTAAATTTTTATATTCCAGCTTTATAAAATTATAGGAGCAAAATGTTTACTATCAGGTATACAATGAATGGATAATATCAGCAAATTATTCTTAGAGAACAAATTGTCCATATCTCTTTAGTTCTACATATGAAAAAAACTAGAAGCAATGAGGACAAAAGGGCCCCAAGGACATGCGGATGACCAGGGTAGAGTTAAGCAAAGATATGCTCTCACTCTTCTCATTATGCATGTCACACGACAGATATCTTTTATGTTCATCTGAGTCCTAACTTTTATCTTTTGATCATTAAAATGGGTTTCTGCTATTTTTGAACAAAGGTAAGTCTAGGAAAGCTCTCAATCTATTAAAGAAAAAGCTTTAAGTCCATCTCCAAATGGGCCTTTTTTTAAAGGAAAATAATTTATCCAAAGCATTTAAGTCACTTCATATGACTATAAAAAGGTCTTGTCATGATATAAGTAGTATTTAATACACTAGAGAATAGAGATATTAAGATAAATTGCACAGGAACAACTCAACTGATAATTTTCTAAATGGAAAAGAAGAAATGCATGAGACTACATTTTAAACCATTTATTAGAAAGATTAAAAAGGTCTTAAGCAAAACTGAAAACTATGATTGGGTTATACAAATTGAGGGTTAATATAGAATGTTCAGAACTCAACGGGCACTATAAATTAATATTGTACACTGATGTTCTTTTTTGATACATGAAAATAAAAGGGTAAAATCATTTAATTAAATTTTTTCTAAAGATATATTCTTAGAGAAACCACAGTAATTCACAGGAAGAAATTGATACAGTGCTGCATTAGCTAACTTTTACACCTTTCCAAGCCTCAGGTGGCCAAGTCACATTTGGACTCCTTTCTGCATAAATTTCACACTTCAACACAACAGCAATCTTTTCTTTACTGTTGATCCAAGAGCTCCTCCAAAGTACATGGAATTCGTATTAATGGAATTAATTTCTGAAATGATAAGGATTTCTGCAACTGGTCAGATTTTAAGCCTCACATGATGAGTGCTTCTGAGAATTCCTGGATACATTCAGTGGCTTGCTTTCATCATATTTAATTTTAAACTTACTAATAGAGCTTATTTATTCAGTCAAAAGATATTCAAAATCTGAGAACTCTGTCTCTATCTCACTATTATTAAGAAAAGGTGGTAGAAACAAAATCAACTGATCCCACCTCAAGAAGAACTGATCAAATATTTGAGTAATGATATGCTTTTCTTTCATTGGTGTAAACTATTTTAGATTAACCAAATTGGTCTGAGAAACTGAATTCATTTTGGCAACCTCCATCTCTCATTGCCCAAATTTGGATGGTTTTTATTACTGAGACCTATTTACCATGGCCCATTATTGCCTAAATTATCTTCTGTGAAGCAACCAACAATAATGACCCACAAAATCAGCAACTTTTATGACCAGGAATTTGACTCTTCTATTATTTTCATCACATAAAATCTTTGCTAATTAATCAGAGGCTAAGGTCTGTTGAATAGACAATTCATGAAAGAATTCGTAAGGTTTTGGAGCTGAAGATTAATGTCAAAAAGTAATGTCAATCAGATAGATACTCATAGACCTTGTGGAAGCCAAGGCATGAGGATGCTGAAATAGTTGTAAATGTTATAATGGAGAAAATATGTAGAGTAAATCAGAGTAAAATAAAGAAAACATGAATGTAGCAAGAATGTAAGCCCCATGTGCCACAGTTCAAATCCTAGACGTAGGAACTGTGAACTCAATGTGGCATAACTTCTGAAATTTGTCTTTAGGAAAATCTGTTTCTAGAAGAATGTACATGAATCTAGAACGTGTCCCTTTTTCTTCATCTTCCATTAACAATTATATTTAGCCTTCCTTATTACCTTCCTAAAAAAATCCCATCTTCTACCCATCTTCTACACTTGACTGAAGGAACATAAATAAGTTGCTTTCTAGCAAGACAGAAACAAACTTAAAACATTAAAGAGACTTTGACATTAACTGATGACAATTCACCAGATTTAATTATGCACCATTTGAGACATCATTTGCTTCTTGCAGAGCTCCTGCTATTTCATGACCATTTTGTGGGGTGTTATATGGGCATCTAAAGTGTAGACATTTTGATATGCAAAGCTCAGAAAAGAAGACCTAATCTCTAGTACAAATATATACTGGCTATAGGAAACACCTAAAAACTTCAAGGCTCAAAAGTGCATTTCTCCACCTGCTCCTTCTGCTATATTTATTTTCTTAAAGGCATTGGTTAATTAAGTATCTGATATCACTTACTCTAATTTGAACTTCAAGGAAATGTTTAGATTCCATTGCTTCTCTATTCATAAAACAGTGAAAAACGTTTCTAATTTCTAACATTTTGTAATAATATTTCTTTTTGAAAGAGTTTTCTGTGTTGTACTAGATATCACTGCGTTTTCATTTTCTCCATCTCAAAAACTATTCATTTCTACAGATTCATCTTATAAATAGCATATGAAAGTGAAAACTAACATTAACTTGAATTTTAATTTGACATGTTTCTGGGAGTACCTATCTAAAGCCAAACAGTTTATTTGTGAATAGATGTGTATGCAATTTTTAAAAACAATCACCTTTTGATTATGAATTATAGATTAAAAAACATTCCTAGAAAATAACATACAGACTTATACAAGTATGACACATGGTGAACTGGTTACATATTTTAGAATTGTCTTTCATAAGTAAACTATAATTCCATGTTTACTTAGAAGAGTTATGTGAGAGGAAACAGTAATTGTTGGATGCTTTCAAATTGCTCCATTTCATCTAAAGGTAATAAAAACAACTTTGGATTTTGAATCATCCCTACAACAAATAAAGAATAGTCAATATTTAGAATCTTCAAGAAACTGTACTGGTTTTGGGTGTTTCTTGTTTGTTTGTGTTTTTTGGATCACACTTGGTGGTGTTCAGAGGTTACTCCTGTCTCTGTTCAGAAATCATTCCTGGCAGGCTCAGGGAACCACATAGGCTGCCGAATTGAACAGGGGTCTGTCCTGTGTTGGCCACGTTCAAGACAAACGCCCTACTGCTGTGCTATCGCTCTAACCCAGTAACTGTATTGTTTTACCACAAAGTACAGAACTTCAGGTTGAATTATTTAACATTTTTGAGAGAATGGAGTATGCTAATATTTACTACCTGTCATCATCCTACCAAAACAAGAGATCAGTGGTAGATATGTAAATAAGATTTATATTAAGGACTCTAGTTGGACAACTAGTTTGCACACTTTCAAAGAACTATTATGTGGCCTAAGATTGGGACTCTGTAGAAAACATAGAGTTATAATTTTGTTTCTGCCTTCAAAGCAGTTTTAGTATAGATAAGGGGAAGAAGATTTATGCATAAGATTTCATGAGAGAAGGGCCGGAGAGATAGTACAGTGGGTAAGGAGCTTGCCTTGCTTGTGGCTGACTTAGGTTCTGTCTCCAGCAACCCATATGGTCCCCTGAGCATCACCAGGAGTGATATCTGAATGCAGTAGATCCAAGAGTAACCCAAGAACACTACTGGGTGTGGCCCCAAAACAAATAAATGAAAGAATTCATGAGAGAACAATATAGGGTAAAATATAATTAAAAAACAGTGATTTGACTCAAACAAATATCTAATCAGAGAAATTTCTCCAGTGTCCACAAAGGTGAGAAAATGTACACAGATACAGATAATAGGCCATGTGACTTCTTTAAATATGCAAATTTAAACTCAAGTAGTCTAATCACTGGGATAATTTTGAAAGCAACATCTCTGCCCTCATGTTCCTGATGTCAACCAACTGACCATCACTAAATGAGATTCAGCTTTCAATTATTTGATCCTTTTAAAGATACAATAAGATAAATATGTATCTTCAATGTTTCAATCCCATGGGCTAAGTAAATGAAAGCAAAGATAAACAGATGAAATCACATCAAATTAAAATTTTTTACAAAGACAATAATGAGTAGAATAAAAAAGAATAAAAATTAGGAGAAAAATATTTGTCCACAACCCATCTTACAAAGGGTTAATAGTCAATTTATATAAAGCTCAGGTAAAGCCCAACAATAACTATAACAATAACAATAATTAATCCCATCAAAAAGTGAGAAGAGATAAATAGAAACCTCTTTAGAAAAGGCATACTGGCTGATAATAGGCATATAAAAAATATTCTGTGTCACTTATCACCAGGGAAATAAATGCAAATCAAAATAACAGTGAGGCATTATCACACTGGCATACACCGCACTGGCATATATCAAAAATAATAAAAACAACCAGTGTTGGTTGTAGATATGGGGGAAAAGGAAGCTTTATATACTGCTGGTGGGAAGATTCATTGTTTCAGTGCTTTTGGAAAAATATCTGGACATTTCTCAGAAAACTAAAAATTGTATTTCTTTATGACCCAGCACTTCCAATTCTGATAATTTACCACAAGGGCCCCCAAAAGTCTCAGAAAAGGCATCTGTATTCCTATGTTCACTACAGCATTATTCACAATACCCAAATCTGGAAACAAACCAAATGTCCTAGAGCAGAGGACTGGATAAAGAAACTCTTATGCATAGAAATGACATTATTTGCAATAAGAAACTACAAAAATCATAAAAGTTGCTGCCAGAAACTGGAGGGGATCATACTGAGTGAAGTCAGCCAGAAAGAGAGGGAAAGATATGAAATGATCTTTTCCATACGTGGTATATAAAGCACAGAAGAGAACAATGATTGGCTAAATATAACATAACTAAAAGCTGTATAGAATAGGACTCACCGTGTTGGAGAGACTTGGTAGGGTAGAGTGGGGAGTTGGGGCAGGAACTGAGGGGAGATCCCGGCACAACTGTGGAGGAAACGAACACGTGGGTGGTGGCAGTGATATTATAATATCTTACACATAAAAGCCTATCACTGACAGTATTGTAAAATTGTATCGCATACTGATATAGAATAAATAAAATGAATATGGCCTTTCAAGTTATACATATGGTTCTCACTGGGTCCTCTATCATGACGTAATCCTGAGCTCATTACTGAGCTTTAATGTGGGTAATAAAATCATTAGAATATAGGGCCTAGAGTAATAATGAATAGGGCATTTATCTTTCACACAGCAGGCCAGGATTTGATGATATGGTCCCCCAAGCCATCAAGAGTGATCCCTAAGCACCACTATATGTGATCCAAAAACAACAAAAAATTCATTAGAAGGTATATGATAGGAAATGACATTTGACTGGCATGTGTAAATCTCTTGGAGAACAAACAATAATGCATATGGGATCAGATATTAAACCTTTTTCTCATTCAAACCTCAGTTTAGCTTTACAAATTTTAGACTGTTCTTTATGTGATTATTATCACTCAACACTTCTGATACAACTTAACTACATTTAGTCATACATTTCCTCCTGTCTCATCAAAGTGCACAGTGAGCAATTTCATGGAACTTTGAGGGAGAGACATTAGAGACAGGCTTTTAATTGGGTTGAGATAGAGAAACACTTAAATTATGAGATTATCTTTATGTTCACACTTAAAATAGGGACATGAGATCCAGAAGATTATTCCTGTGTGTGGAAATTTGGCAAAGGAGAGAAAGAGGAAACACCAACTTAGACGATGAAATAATTTTGCAAATAATGGGCCTGATTTTCCTCCACTTTCTCACTCAACTTCCACATTCTTTCTTTCACTGGCAAACAAGTTTTCACTTTGGGGGAGCACACCAGAAGTCTGTTAATGATAAAGTTGAATGACACCAGCCTTTCCCAAAGAGTGCAGATTCAGAAAGGGGCCAAGTGAGAAAAAACACAAAAACAATAAAGTAGATTTGTGAACTGTACATGTTTTTAAATGGTCCCAAATAAAAACCTCCATTTGTCAATGGCCCGACAGGGAGTAAATGAAAATGCTTGTTTAGGCCCCTCGGCAGAGAGAGATTTCCTAATCCACTCTCTGATGAGATAGCACCGTAGGATTACAATAATCGACTTGCAGTTTGTCCTCTATTAGTGCTTAAAACTATAACAGTTCATACGCACTAGGAGATACTTCTACATTTGCATAATACAGTGACAGATTTTCACTCTTCTGAGACTATCTACTATCCCTATCTCTGTCTTGAACTATTTTAAATAAATACAATTATCTTGAGAGTCATCTAAATATAACATTCTAAACATGCCTACACTAAAAATAATACATATGCATACATGTGCAAATGAATATATTCATATTTATAATAATACATATGGGCAATACATATAAGTCGGGTGCCCATTACTGACTTAAGTCACCTAATTATAAATTTATCTAAATATTATTAGTGACATTAAGCTCTTAAGCTTCCTTTCAGAGTGCGAATTACAATGAAGGGTGTATGAGAATGTTATGTAAATAAGGAAAGTAATACTGCTTTAAGTATTCTTAAAATACTTTCTATATCACTATTAGTTTATGCAGTGACATTTTAAAGTTATTTCCCTCCACATCCTTTCCTAGTTAGGCAAAGTAATGCCCACTGACAAAGGGAGAAAGCACTTTCTGATACACATTTTTTCCAAAACTTGGTTAAAATTCATGTTACAAAATTGCAAAAATTTAGATAATTCATTCAAATTTGGCTTTTTTCCATGCACTTTTCTAAAGAAAATTTAAAGTGTCAAAAATACATATCTTGTGCTCATTATTAAATGCTAAATACCACAGTGTTCTGAGCTGCCTCGTGGCCATTGTAAAGAAAACAGGTGTTCTGATAGATTATAAAGTGTGAGTCAGTTGATGTGTAGGACAGAATTTTAATGAAGCTGCAAGCACAGAACTCTGACTGGCCTCTTGAATATGATGCTAAAACCCTGAAAGAAGTTTTAAAGACAAAAATCACAGAATGCAACCCAGGAAACATTTATTAATAGTCAACAAGTAAATGAGATGTGGAAAATCATTATATTGAGGAGCCTTCCCATTTCAATGCAATTTAAAACAGTATTAGCCTAAGTGAGAAGGTGGACATAATTTAAAAGGGTGTCCCTGTCTTGGTATATCTGTAAACATATGAAGAATATATCTTAATCAAGGCATGATGGTGCTAGTCTAGACCATAAGCAAAAGCCACAATTCTTTGAGATGCAGAGTGGCTTAGAACCAGGCAAAGACAAGTTCATGGGTGTGGCATTAGAAGTAATTCTTAATTTATCTAAATTCTTCTTAGAGACTTTTTCTAAAATTTAACTTTTTCCACTCACATTGCATTAAAATATATAGAGAAGCTATGATAAAAAAGTATACTTGGAGTTGTTTTAGGTGTATGATGGGATTTCAAAGAAAATGTGTTACAATGATGGAAATTATAGTGTGTGGTTAGATTGTTTTTATTAACAACTATGAACTAGGTACCTCGTCTCTTAAATAAATCTAGATTATATATACTCTATAAAATTGCACCAAATATTTACATGATAAGCTAAATATTGTCCTTTGATTTGCTTATCTGTCATCAGTTCACTTTAGACTCCTTGGAGATAAGGTTCTGAATCATTTCCTTTAGCTACTCTCAGAAGTTAGCAGTTCCTAACTCTGTAGCTATTAAAAATACTTCATTGAAACTTGTTTGCCTGAATTTAAACAGCTAAGGATCTATGTATGATAGAATTCTGAAAAATATTGAGACAAAATGAAAGTAAATCTACAAAAATTCTAAATTATGTATCTATATTTAAGAACCAAACAAAGTAAAACAATGCTTTACTTAACCTCTGAGGTTGTTGTGACATAAATAATGTACTTAAACACTTACTTATAGTCAACATATTGCAGACTAGAAATTGTAACTTGGCAACTCTGTTGAAATATATATATATATATATATATATATATATATATATATATATATATATATATAATCTGAAATGAATATGGCTGTTGAATTTCATACTTAAATGCACTTTGCTAATGACATATTACATATTAGAATTTTTTTTTAATTTTTATTGTGGCCAAAGTGAATTACAATTCTTTCACAGTAATATTTGAGGCACATAGTGACAATGAATGAGGGGCATTCTCACCACCAGCGTTGTCCTTCCTCCACCCCTGTTCCCAGCAAGCATCCCACATCTTCCTCCTTTACCCCCGTAATGCTAGTGCCACTGTTCCTTCCTTCTATAGCTTGTTGTAGATTGTGTATTGATTCTGTTGTCATTGATTTTGGATTTGGTATTTATGTCTGATCAGTTTTTATTTCCACCAAATGAACATTCGCCTGCCTGGTGTTGGTATCATCCATCCCCCCCCCCAAATTATGAGGCTGATTAAGGTGATTCCAGTAATGTTGTTCTATTGGAGCTCTAAGAAAAGATATGGGAGAAGAAAAGAAAAAAGAAAGAGGAAAAAGAAAAACTAGGTGTTATAAATAACTATTTCAAAAAGAAAGGAAAAAAGAAGAAAAAGGTAGCAAAACAAGACAAAACAAGAGTGAAAAAACCGAACAGACCAGCAACTTCTTAAAAAACAGTGTATTTCTTCTTTTATTATTTATTTTATTTTATTATTTTGCATAGGCACAAACAAAGTACAATGTGCATAAGAGCCAAAGTATTGGTATCAGAGCGGTGGCACAACAGTAGGGCATTTACATGCAGCTGAACTAGGATGGACTGTAGTTTAATCCCCTGGCATCCCATATGGTCCCCACAAGCCAGGAGCGATTTCTGAGCTCATAGCCAGGAGTAACCCCTGAGCATCATGGGGTGTGGCCTCAAAACAAACAAACAAAAGAGCCAAAGTATCATTTTAAACATTTACCTTCAAGAACCTGCTGGAAGTTTACATCACCAAACTAAACAAGTTGCTCTCATACTCAGATGGGACACAATGTCACTTGGGTAGGGAGTGACTTTTCTCTGACTTTTCAAAGTTAGGATTACTAATCAATAATTCTGATCTTGCACTTTTGTTAAAGAAGCCCTCTCCAAACTGCCAAAGGAATTCCTCATTCTTCTGATTCTCTTTCATACTTATTAACAACCACTAATCACATTTCATGGAATAACTCATGCTATTATAACCACACACACTTTTGAAATGGAGATCCAGGTAGTTATAATTAAAGTTCAAATCCTTCCAAACATCATTATTGTATGTTCCTTTGGAATTCTAGGAAGATTGCTACTGTTGCAATTATTTCCTGAAAACCATATGGCAGTAGAAGACTTAAGAAGCATCTATACATCAATCCATATCAGTGTGATAATATTGTCTGACAATTTCTGTGGAAAGCATATAGAGTCACAGACTTAATTAGGTGTTCCCCTCCCTGTTGTCTCCACAAGATAAATGTTTTGTATGGTTAGAAATACTATGCTTATCTATCTAATATCTTGAATAACACCACATAATAAAATATATTGAGACTACCTGGCCTTTGGAGAAATAAAAAAAAAATTTGAGACCTAGGAAGTTAACATGCTCCAAGAAAGAACATGTTGTCATAAAAAAGGGGAATGAAAACCTTTGTTCTATGTTCTATGTATAAGCCAGCAGTGGAACCCAAAGAACAGGTAATTCAGACATTGGCAGAATCAGCTTGTAGAAGACTAAAGAGGAACAGAAACTAAGGGATGCTGTATCATTCTTCCTTACCAGAGAAATGCTGGCATTTATTTGACCACCCCAAGACCCAGGAGAACAGTCTTGGTCAGCAGGATAAGCACTTCCAGCCAATTCCAGAGCAAAGCTAACAATAGGATGTCAAGGCAGGCGAAACTACTTTTCCTTCCATAGCAGTGGCTCCTGAATGTCTAGGGTGAGCTATTTTGAGAACCAGCAAGGCTTCTGCAGAATCACAGGAGGAATCACAGGAGCATCACTGACAACTCGGGGCTAAGAATAAGTGTACTTCATTAGAGCAGATTAAAAAATAACAACAACACAGAGAAATGTGTGTTGGCTTCAGCCTGTCAAACACACCTGCTTGAAAGTGGCCATTCCAGTAGGTTCTGCAAATGACATAAGGCCAAAGACAGAGCATACCATGTCAAAATAAAAATCTAGAAACATCAGTAATGAGGTTTTGTAGAGGACTCCCGGAACTATTAAGTGTTTCCCACCAAGCAGCCTCATAAGGCATTTCTTTGTCTGCCATAAAGCTGTGCACTTAAACTACTGAGAAGCAAATTTCACTTGCGTTACCCTGGGCTCTGCCTCAGGTTGCTGTTTACTTTCCTCTTGCTGGATTTTACTCTATTATTAAAATGATATTCTATATTTCATGGCCTCTGAACACCTCAAAGTAAAACATTTTAGCGCCTTAATAAGTACAGGCATACTTTAAAGAGGTATTTTCAAAAGGCCTTACAGAGTCCATAGTTCATGTAAGTGACACATTACTAAGGAAGATAAAAGAGAGCTCAAAGTAAACCATTATTCCTGGCTTTCTACCCAATTAAATTAAACCCAACAAATGGCTTAAACCCCACTGGAATGAGAGTTACAGATTTTTATCTAGTAGCTATGAAAAATGAGACTTTGGGGAAACCTTTGTGTTTCTACTCTTCCACAATAAAATCATATCTTCAGACCAGTTACACCTCGTTCTATTTTATTGCAAAACCCTCCTCGATTTTTTACTTGTGCACTAATCAATTATAATTTAAGGGCAGTGACAACGAGAAGTGCTTTGCGATTACTCTGATGTTGCTTGCTTCGATGTAAGATGAAATCCTGCAACTTATTCACTTGAAAATTATAAAAGGCAGGGAAAAAAACAAAATGAGGCCTACTTCATAAAAACAGATCCCACAAAGGCTCAGACATGGGAAAATTAAATTGCTTTTCCTGGAGTTTCAAAGGTAATTATGACATTTGTGTCATTGGAGAATAATGGATAAACTATATTTTAAAAATCACTTTGCTATAAATCTGAGACTTCTGCTAAACCTAATAAGTGTTGTTAAGAAGCTAAGTTTGTTGCCAAAGAAATATAGTACAAGGAAAACAAGCATACACAGAGAATGGCATTTTTTTTCTGCTCATGTAGAGGAATAAATGTGATCATGCTTCCAGTCCATTGCAGCCAATAATTCAAATGTGTTCCTGGGAGCTTAGGGATTATAACTTATACGAAATACAAATCATGCTGATTAAACACTATCAGTTGTCTGACCATTATTTCTTCTTTTCTACTGCTAGGTGTTGGACAAAGGGCTTCACACATGGAAGGTAAGTGTTCTCTTTACCACCTAGCTACATTTCCAATCCCTGCATTCATTTTAACCGGACTGTTCAAATAACAAACATTAGGAAACACAACTTAAAGCAGTAAGATGTAGAGATAACAGGGTAACTTTGTGAACAGTGTCAAATTACCTTGGCCATTAACACCTACAATTAGAGATTTGCTTCAGAGAACACCTATTGGAAACGTATCACTAGCTCAACGCACAAGTAAGCTCAATCTCCAGTGCTTTCCATGAATCATCCTACCATTTCTAAGGATGTCTTAGATGATGGTGTCATCATCAACTCAAGATACATCTCCACTTCCCACTTCTGGACCTCCCTAAGTGCTCTGGCAGCCTTGGGTCCACTTCTAGCCATACAAAGTCACCCAGCCCAGATGGTTAAGTGCTTGATCCCTGTGGTGCTGGAACCCCACATGATGAGTTACTAGGGGCAAAAGTAAAGGGACCATATGGTTTTAGAGATCAAACTTCAGCCCTGGCGAATATAGTGCTTATTGTCCCCTGACTTCTGAGTCATCTCTGCAGCCTGCAAACTAACCTTTGAGTTTATTTATAATCCAAGCCAAGGGATACTGAACTACTTTCAAATCTGGAGCTTCCTGATCCAACTCTATAATTGCCTGTCTGCTTAAACTCTACACCAGAATGTCACATGACTTAAATGCGCAGTAACTCAGCTGTGCTCGGAAATCCAGGTGTGTTGCTATAAAGGCTGATAATGACTTTCTGAGATTGCCTCGACAAATTGCTTCAACCGAGAGAAACTCTAATTCAAATGCCACTCCTCTTGCAGAAAGTTGGAAATAAAGACTTTCAGTGGTATTTAGTGACCCAAAATGAGGACGCTTCCCTAATCTGAGCTAATTGAATATGTGATTGGAAATATGTGACAAAGGTACTTACCAGTACACCTTCATTCTATGCCAATGGCACACAGAATTGATAGATCATTCCATATAATTCTATGTAGTTCAGACAGCTTTAAACACAACCTCAGGCCTACTAGGTAGTCTAGATAAGTAGATTGGAGCTGATAATTTTAACCCTAGTTATTCAATTCTGTTATTCAAAGAAAACGACTAGAATTCAACAAGAAGAATATATTTCTTTATGCCAGAAAATTAAAGACAAAGCCCTTAAAATATCTTTATTTAAGAACTCTTTGAGGAAGATAAGCAAAGCTTTTATCTATTGAAGGAACAGACAGCGAAGGAGCATTAAGACTTGGTGAAATAGGAAAATAGTTGGTTTCTTTTCTAGAACAGAAATGAGAAATAAGCAGTATGTAACTGCTCTTGGAATTCCCATCTGAGCCCCAGGAATAGCTGAATTATATTCTTTCCTCCAGGCTCATCGCATATTTTATTTTCTTTCTGATTTTTCAGTGTTTAACCTGAAGGGGGGTCTTTAAAATTAAAAAAAACTTTTGTTCTGAATTTTTATAATCTTTTATCTTTTCTCCTTGCAGGAGAGTCAACACTTGTCTTTGGTTAAGTTTATTTCTTCTCAACTACATTGTGAATTAGTTAAGTTATATAGGACTATTTTTATTTAATTTGGAATTTATGCTAATGCCTATGCATCATACAATAAAACTGTGGAAAGTAAAGCATAAAACAAAATATATAAGAATGTAGGAATGACAGTAATAAAGAGGTGGGATCTTCCAACAAAATCTCACCTCCTCTAATGACTGTGTGTGTGTGTGTGTGTGTGTGTGAGAGAGAGAGAGAGAGAGAGAGAGAGAGAGAGAGAGAGAGAGAGAGGAAGGGAGGGATGGAGGGAGGGAGAGAGTACTTCATCAGGATTCTAATTCTCTTTGAAATCAGAGTTGAAAAACGACTATAATTTAATATTTGCATTATAGAAACAAAATGAAATAAGACTATATAAGCAAAATTATATAGAAAGTATTGCAATGACAGTTTAAGAACACAGAAAAAATCTAGGTGGACTTTTTTAGTTAAAAAAAAAAAAACCAAACCTGGGGCCAGAGCTATGGCACAACAGTAGGGTGTTTGCCTTGCATGCAGCTGAACCAGGATGGATTGCATTTCGATCCCATGGCATACTATATGGTCCTCCAAGCCAGGAGTGATTTTTAAGTGCATAGCCTGGAGTAGCCCCTGAGCATCATCAGGTGTGGCCCCAAAACAAAAATAAAAAAACAAACAAAAAACCTAACAAGGTGCTTGAGTGATAGCACATAGGGTAGGATATTTGTCTTGCACAATGGCTGACTGGGTTTGATTCCCTGACATCAAATATGGTCCACTGAACCTGCCAGGTAAAATATCTGAGCACATAGACAAAGTAACTCCTAACACTGCCAGCTGTGCCATAAAACAAAACAATAAAAGACCAAACCAAACAAAAAACAAAACAAAACAAAAACCAACAAGACTAAACTAGATCTCTCACTCGCTACCATTGTCATGATAGTTATTGATGTAGTTATTTCTGTAACTGGACTCACCACTCTTTGTGGTAATCTTCATATCATGGGCCAGTCCTTCCAGTCCTCAAATTTATTGACTTTGTGTATTATTACAATGATTTCTTTTATTTTTCTTAAAACCCATAGATGAGGGGCCGAAGTGGTGGCACAAGCTGTGGCGTTTGCCTTGCACATGCTAACCTAGGACAGACCATGGTTCAATCCCCTAGTGTTCCATATGGTCCCCCGAGCCAGGAGTGATTTCTGAGTGCATGACCAGCAGTAACTCCTGAGTATCACTAGGTGAGACACCCCCCAAAAAACACCCCATAGATGAGTGAGACTATTCTGTGTCTGTCTCTTTCTTTTTGTTTCACTCAGCATAATAATTTCCATGTTTATCCATGTATAGGAAAAGTTCATGATTTTATTTATTCTGATGGCTGCATAGTATTCCATTGTCTAAATGTACCAGTTTCTTTAGCCACTCATCTGGGTTGTTTCCAGCACTCATGAGGGGTGTGTTTTTTTTTATAACTAAAACCCCACTACAAACATGTTTGTAATCATGGTACTTAAATGAATATATTTTTTAAAAAGAGAACTTTAAAAGCAACAATAACGACAAAAGATTAAACTAGAGACAACTGCCAACAGCTTTTTCTGTCAGCTTCAACTTTAAAGATGATAACAGTGCAATTCCTCTAAGGATACCAATGACATTCTTTAAAGAAGTGGATCAACACTCCTGAAATTTATTTGGTACAATGAACACCCATGAATGGCTAACGCAATTCCTAGGAAAGAGAAGATGGGAGGCATGATTTTTTCCAACTTTAACTTGTATTACAAAACAATGGTCATTAAAACAACATGATATTGGAATAAAAATAGACCCTCAGATCAATGGAATAGATGAGTAGTCAGAAAATATTCTCCAGACATAAAATCAATTAATCTTTGATAAAGGGGCAAGGAAAGCCTCTTCAACAAGTGGTGCTGGGACAAATGGTGATCCACATGCAAGAGAATGAATTCCTACCTCCATCTAACACCATACACAAAGATTAGATCCAAATGTATTAAAGTCTTTGATATCATACCTGGAACCACTAAATATATTGAAGAACATGAGATAAAACGCTCCATTACATTGCAACTAGAGGCATTTTCAAAGAAGTATCACTACTGCCTGAATGAGTGGGAGCAGAGATAAACAAATGGGACTATATTAAACTGAGAAGCTTCTGCACCTCAAAGAAAATAGTGACCAGTAAACAAGGCCACCACGGAATGGGAGAAGCTATTCATCCAAAACCCATCTGATTAGGGGCTAACATCTAAGATATACAAGTTACTGACAGAACTTAATAAGAAAAAATCATCAAACCCAATAAAAAAAAGGAGAGAAAAAAATGAACAGACACTTCCTCAATGAACAAATACAGATGGGCAAAATGCACATAAAAAATTGTTCCACATCACTAATCATCAGGGAGATGCAAATTTCAAAACAACAATGAGGTAGCATCTTATGGCATAGAGACTGGCACATACTACAAGGAACAAGAATAATCAGTGCTGGAGAGGATGTAGGAAGAAAGGAATTCTCATTCATTCTGGTGGGAAAGGGATCTAGTCTACCCTTTATGGAAAACAATATAGAGGTTCCTCAAAAAGCTGGAAATTGAGCTCCCATATGATCCAGCTATACCACTCCTAGGGATATATGCTAGGTACACAAAAACACAATACAAAAATGCCTTTTGCATACCTATGTTCATTGCTGCTCTATTTACCATAGCCAGAATCTGGAAACAAACCAGATTCCCGACAACAGATGAGTGGCTAAAGAAACTGTGGTACATATATACTATGGAATACTATGCAGCTATCAGGAAAAATGAAGTCATGAAATTATCTGACATATGAATGAATATGGGAATTATGTTCAGTGAAATGAGTCAGATTGAGAGAGATAGACACAGAATTGTCTCACTCATTATGGTATTTAAGAAAATAAAAGATAGTATAGTAATAATACCCAGAGACAACAGAGATAAGCCTTGAAAGGAGTAGCCCATGATATGAAGCTTACCAAAAAGATTGATGAGTGCAGTTAGAGAAATAATGACACCAACAACTGTTATGACAATGGTAGTGAGTGGTAGAAATACAATGCCTGTCTTGAAGACAGGCAGGGTGAGCGGAAAAAGGGAGATGGGGAATTGGTGGTGAGAAGTTTGCATTGGTGAAGGGGGTGTACGTTTTTGACTGAAACCAACTACAAATATGTTTGTAGCCATGGTACTTAAATAAAAATATTAATAAAAATAATGCACTTAAGTAGTAAAAATAAATAGATAATAAAATATAAAGATGATAACAGTGAGATCATAATAGGAATACTTCATTCTATTACTCCTCAATTTATGCTTTCTACTTTGCAGCTACTGCATTCTTTACAAATTAAAAGTTTGTAGAAACCTTGCACCCAATATGTGCCTTATTGTCACTTTTCTAATAGCAAGGGCTCACTTTTTTGTCTCTACATAATAATTACATGGAATCTTCAGTCATGATGCAGCTAGACATGTAACAGACTAAGATCAGTACTTACTAGGAACAAAAAGTCATATGACAACCTATTTTGATATTTGCTTTACTGTAGTAAATTAAATCTACATTATTCCTGTGGAAAATATGTATTGAGGAATATAGTGCTTGTATAGTTACAACATGAAACACTAAATGTAGATCCTTTATACATATTTCCCTGTTCAGAAACAGTGCTCTTCCAGGAGCAATGATATTGTCAAAGGAAGTAAGATGAGAGCTTGAAAGCAGTGATAGCTTATTGCAACCTCACTCAGAAATTCACTAAATATGTTATGAGAAACTATGGCCCCATCATGGATATTGTTCATGGATACATGATAAATTCTTTTAAAGAAGATGTTAGCCAACATGTAGTTGCATTTTGAAGAAACAAAGTCACTATCAACTTGAAAACCTTGAAGGTTAAATTATGAATCTATTAATAGAACCACATTCCCAAGTGAACACATCAAACATAAAAATAATACCATTTAAATTAAATTGAAAGGATATTTATGTAGTTTTATGTGTGTGTGCCCCAAGTGCTGTATTAGGTTCAGGATGCAAATGCTCATGACACATTGACCTGTTTTTTCATGTATAAAATATGTAGTGTATATATCTACATACACATATGTTCAAAGGGATATTAATTAATCATGAAAAGCAAGGGCATCCTGCCTTTTTGACAACCTGGGTGGATCTCAAGGTGATTATGCTAAGTAAATCAGAGAATATCTCACACTGAAAGAGATCCTTACACATTGAATTTAAAGAAGAGCTCGCAGAAACTGAGAATGGCATTGTGTTTAAGGAGAGTTGAGGGTGGGAAAATAGGAGATGTTAGCCAAAGAGTAAATATCCAGACACAAAACATATAAGTTCTGGGGGAGCTAATAAATAGCACAGGGATTATAGTTAATGCTGTCTTACAACTAACTGGAAAGTTGCTAAAAGAGTGAATGCTAAATGTTTGTGCAACACAAAAAGAATGGAAATTAAGTCACATGATCGAGGTGTTAGCAAATGCCCTATGGTGATCATTTTGCAGCTTTCAAGCATATTAAATCAACATATTGTACACCTTAAACTTGTGCCATATTTACATCAGTTACATCACTAAAAAGCTAGAAGACAAATAAGAGTTTGGCAAAAAAAAAAAATATGTGTAGAGTAAAACAGCAGCCAGGCATACGAATGAAGTTACCTTCATTGTGATATACTGTTTCACAACTCAATTTATTCCCACCCTATGGACTGGGGGGTGGGTGATCATCACACAAATGAGGTCCAGTCCTAGTAAATAGCTTCTAAGCTGCTGTTATCCCTATACCTAGGATGAAATCAGAATGATAATTTTTTTCTTGTAATAGCATTTTGTTGAAATTATCTGAGACAATGCCTGTGAAGTGCTTAGCATGGTCTAGCACATGATAAGTGCTAAGTTAATATTCATGCTCATTACTGTAACCACTAATAATAATGACCTCTGCTAGAAAAGTCAAATAGCTTTAATTGTGTATTAAATTCATCATTATGATATTCTCAAGTGTGTAACTACTACGAATCAAAATATTGCGACTGAGAGAATAAGAGATAATTCCAAGAAAGAAGTGGACAAAGTAAATGAGCTATGTGTCCATGAAAGGCATCCACCTTAAAACTTAGAATAAAAGTTAATAAACAGAGTAAGTTTTCAGGTTAATCTCATCAGTTTGGCATGCTGAATGTCCTCAATTATTTCCAGTAAAGTAAAAACTGTCTCTAAATAAGTATCCTAAGTGAGCAAAGTGATTCAACAGCAGCTCAAGGGAAAAACATAGAATTGTGCCCTACCACAATTAAAATTTTTAATATATTTCATTTAAGGACAATTAGTCAACAGTCACCAGAGCTCAGATGATCTGACAGTTGTGGAAAATATCCCGAGGGAGCAAAAACTACAGAAGAATGACCTTTATTTGGCACGATGAAAAATAGAATACCTGAAAATACCAGTGACACTGGGATAATAAGGGAAAAACGAAGCCTGGTGTGCCAAGTCACGAGAAAATTTTGAAACAGAAGGTTATGTATGAGATTATGTTGTTCTGTGAAGCTGACACAGTAAAACACCTACTTAACTTTTTCAATTTGTAATTAAAAGCTCCTAACATTGGCATAGTTCTCGAGCATTGTGACAAATTACAAAGAACTATGTGCTTCATTGTGAATTTTGTTAAGGTAATATATAGAAAAGCAACAGCTAAAAGATTTAGCTAAAAGCTAAATTCTGGCTATATATGCATATAATATATGTATAAAATATATATTTCCCTTTCAAATTCTGCAAATGTGTGGAGCCATCAAGATTTGTTTATAATGTAATTGAGCTGAGGTTTACACTCATAACTAAACAATAAAGTTAACGTAATGAGTTTCAATCACAGGAGTGTAGCACATAGTTTAATTTACAAAGATAATTAAAATCACCACCCCTACTGTCCTTTCTTTGTACTTGGAGCTGTACTAGCCAATGAGCTGGGCATTACCAGCCTTTCTTTTCCATTACAGGGAGAAGGAGGACGAAGAAGAGAAGAGTCATTTTAATGTAATTTTCCCATCTCTCTTCAAAGCTCCAAAATGCTTCAGGTGAAATTTGTTAGGGCCAATTGATTTTTAAGTTCCAAGTGAAAATTATTCTGATCAAGGAGAGATCAGCAAACTGGCCTCATAAGTTCCTTAATAAAAATCACGACTTTGCGTGCACTTTTTTACTAGTTCCTTGGGGTTCCTTCAGTAAACTAGAGTTGACTATCTTATCTTCTAAGTCACAGAACTCTTCCTAGGGTGAGTAATTCCCTATACCAATAATCAATTGTAAATGATTATTTAACTGCCAGGTCCCCATACTAGAGTGACAAGTCCTAATTTTATAGTAGAAATAGAAATATAGCTATGGGAAAATGACTATTGTAGATTTCATTTTTAACATGTAAAATGAATGTTTTATTTACTTATTTATTTTGTTGTTTCCCAGTTTTCCATCTTTTAAATAATTACTTTATTTAAGCACCATGGTTACAAATTTGTTCATAATTGAGTTTAGTCATAGAATGTACATTACCCTTCGCAATGCTCATTTCCCACTATTGTGGATTTCATATTTTTAAACATAAAATTTTATTTTTTAAATGATTTTTTGGGGGGGGGGCCACACCTGGCAGTGCTCAGGGATTACTCCTGGCTCTGCACTCAGAAATCACTTCTGGTAGGCTCGGGTACAATATGGGATGCTGGGATTTGAGCCCAGGCCTGTCCTGTGTTGGCCACATGCAAGGCAGATGCCTTACTGCTGTGTTACCTTTCCGGTCCCTAAAAATATGGTTCTTTTTTTTTTGGTTTTTGTTTTTGGGCCACACCCTGTGATGCTCAGGGGTTGGTTACTCCTGGCTCTCTGCTTAGAAATCACTCCTAGCTTGGGGGACCAAATGGGAAGCTGGGATAGAACCGAGGTCCGACCTGGGACAGCTGCGTTCAAGACAAATGCCCTACCATTGCACTATCACTCCAGTCCCTAAAAATATGATTCTTTTATAACAATGATTTATTAGAGAATCTCTCTTACTAGCCCATTCACAATAATTTAGGATTGTTTCATTATATTTTATGTTTTCATTGAGCTCTGCAGACAAATTGAGAGTTTAGTGGCCTGACACTTTTGAACAAAAGTTGAAGGTGAAATTATTCATTATCCATGACATTCATGTCACTGTTTTTATGATTTCTCATGTGCCACATACACACACAGCAGGGATCACCCACACACATCCTGACCTGAAGGCACCCCAGAATAAGAGGTATTTTGGGGAACATGGCAGCTATCTAAGTGCTATTTTTTTTATAGAGGTTGAAAATTCTATATCAAGAGGTATATTTTGCCATATATTTCTTAAGTATCTTTTTGGATTATATTGCTCTTTTTTTGGTTTTGTGTTTGGGCCACAGCTACCGATGCTCAGGAGTTACGTGTGGTTCTGCACTTAAATTACTTCTGGGAGTGCTTAGGGGACCACATGGAATGGGATGCCAGGGATTGAACCTGGGTCAGGCATGTGCAAGGCAAGTTTATCTACTCCTTATTTACTGTACTGTCTTTCCAGACCATATATTGCATGTTTAATATTTTTTAAACATAGTATATCCTCAATAGAGACAATACCACACAATTAGAAATACTAATTTAAATGAGGAATGACATACAGAGTTGATACTATTACATCTAGCCAGTGAGATCTTTACAACTAAAATATTAAAATATAAAAATTACACAAGGGATAAAGAAAAAAAGATATGATTGAATTTATCTATTTGTGTGGTGGTCACTTTTTTATTTACCTGAAGGCAGGACTTACTTAAAAATTTTACAATTCATTTACCATTAAGAAGTCTGAGAGTTAAGTTAGACTCAAACACAACATACAGAAATCCAATTACAAATTTAAAAATGCTTCTGGCAACTTGTTTTGTTTTAATAACATGTATTAATAATTAACTGACATTTCATACTAAAAAAGTTGTTTAAGTCTGATGGCTAATTATGTGAATGAAGATAGAACATTCACAAACAAATTAATTTGGATTTATTTACTTTAGACATGCTTGAAAAGTAGGTGCAAGATGATGGACAATTTTGAAATGCAAAAATCATGACTAGAAATATTTTGAAGGGTACTGGAGAGATAATTTGTGAGTAGGACATGTGCCCTGCACCCATCTGACCATTGTTAAATCTCTTTCACCTCATACTATTCTCCAAGCAAGGAAAGATCCCTGAGCACAGAGCCAGTAACAAGACCTAAGCAGCACTGGAAGGGCTTAAAAATTTACAAAAACGAGACATATCTATAAATTGTGTACAGCAAATACTTTCATGCACCATTTATGAATGAGTCTAAAAACAAGTATTCATCTTCTATGACTATAATAAATAAAATAAGAATTTAGTGAAGTGGACATGTTAAACTAGTAGTTTTAAAGAGTTATCGCCCCCCAACTCTCTACCACCTCTCATCCTGCACACTTTACCTTAATAACTGGTTTTGGCATCAGAAATGGGCCGAAAGTCAAATCACATTTAAGTATCATTCGACCAAATGAACTGTGTACCATCAAATATGACTTGATTGCTGAGTCTTATTTACAAAAACTGTTTTAAATACAACTCAGACATGATCATATTTCCAGGAGAAAGACAGTGAGACATTTCCATTCCTGAAAATTATTGACCTGTAGATTCTACTTTTTACATCTCAGTCTGGACTGAAAACCAGCTTTCACGAAGTCATCTGTAGTAAAAGGACCTCTCTTAAAGGTGGAAGGGCTCTTGCTTTCTTGGGGCAAACCCATGTTTGATTCTCAACACCCATACAACATCCATCCCCACCCCCGAAGCACTGTCAGGAGGGATTCTTTAATGCTGAACCAGGAAGAAACCCTGAGCATCTCTGGGTGTGGCCCCCAAAACAAGAAGAATGAAAAAAAATGAATTGCATTCATATCAAAGTAAATAGAACCTTTTTTGTGGGACTCCTATTAAATTCTGGAATTAGGCAAAAAAGAGAAAGTACAATTGTATGGTGGTTCTTATAGGAATCTCTTTGTTGTTACCACAAACACTCAAGTTAGTGTTAGAAGGATTCTAATAACATTGTTAGATGGGGGAACAAGTGGGGGCTGGAACTATAAGATAGGCTTGTAACCTTGTTGAAAGGTTGACAGGATTTCAGTCCCCAGCAGCCTAATTAGTCACCCAACCTTTCAGCAGTAATACCTGTGGTCTGAGCAACAAACAAGCTAAAACTTTGAACAGGAGCTAGTTCAAAGGGGGTGTGTACATATTTTATATTCAGGAATCCCCAGTTTGTTTGAAGCCTAGTGACTCTTGGGCCCTTAAACATCCTCAGGAGTGAATCAGTGTGGTTCCCAAATAAAATAAACAAAGCTTTGCAAACTTTGCTAGAGAAAACAGGAGCAGTATAATTTGCTACCCTCAAAACAGACAGTGAGCAGGTAATACAGAATAGTGAGAATTCCTTGGAACTTTTCATATCACTGCAAGTTGTGGACATGCTAATAAATCTGTTTGGCATGGATTTTTTTTATTGGTCAATCTTCCCACTCATGTTTTTCTTGTTTTTACTTCATTTAAAGAAAATGCAGCACATGGTTGACATAGTTGGCCACAGTACATTTGTTTCCAGATAAGTGAGAGCAAAGTTATTTAAAATAAATTAGACCAAAAAACAAATAAAAGAAAGGAAGAAAAAAAAGAACATTTTAAAAAAGAAGTACAGTGACAAGAAAATTTGTAAAATTTATAATATGAAGTCATTATCCAATGAGGTCATTAGACATTGGCAGAAGGTAAGCTCTTGTTTCTAGCTGACCATTCTGTTAATTCATTTGTTGCTGAATATTAAGAGACCTCAGTTACACATTGGCATTTAAATTGATGTATTCCTATGGGTATGACAGCATAATACAAATGAATTTGTCCAGGAATTCAAAGCACTATTACTAATACTGCAGCTTTTGTGGGGGCATGTTCTCAGCTGCCAGGTCTCTCAGGTGTAAGAGAATGTTGAGGGAGGGATGGCAGGAGGGAGGATGCCCACACTCACTCTAAAAAAGCCCTGGTAATATCAGCCCAAATACTGAAATACCTGGAGTTTGATCAGACTGGTGTCTGCAGAGAATCAGAGGAATGGTGAGGCAGGGCCATAAGCAAAGTGGCAGTGATAGGTGATGGATGTGAAGCAGGTGTGGCTTCTGCAGGGCAGGGTTTGGCCTGCCCTCTCCTCCCAAGATTGTCAGTTTTTACCTGTGTGGCTGTTGTACCCATATTAGATCATTGCTTGGTTTACCTCTCTTTAGAACAAAGTGAGTCTATGGAGCTGGCCCACTGAAACACTGTGACTGTATTTGTGAGTATAGTTACAGCTTCCTACTCATATTTTAAATCTGAGCTTAAAAACAATTCCTTATGCAAAGATTTTCTTTGTCCAAAGTTGTAAAAATTAAACCCATTTTAATACTTTCTCATTGACACCTTAACTCCCCTTCATCAAACTTATCATAACTAGCAATTATACATCTAGGATTTTTCAGTTCCTGTCTCCCTTAAAATTCACTCAATGAAGAAATCCCTGTTTATGTTTTCTACAATGTTGTGCCCTTAAAATAAGAAACTTATTTAAAAACCAATGGTTACTCTTACCTATATTCTACATGTTAAAAACAAAGAACAAGTTTACCTGCATTTTTCAACTTCCTTATTCATTTATTAAAATAGTTGACAAGTAAATTTTTTTCTTATATCCATATGCATTTCTTATTTTCCAGCCTTACTGCTTTATAATTTAAACTCTAAAAAGCAGTTACTACAATCTTCTCTTTTCCTGCTTTTCTGGGAAGCCTCAAAAAATAATAACAATGGTAGACTGATAATAATAAATTTTGCAAATATATTTTGCATGTGACTAATTTGCACTTGCTAAAGATTTGATGTAACTAATAATTCATCAGCCTTTTCCACATGCGAGCCCAAATAATGATGCCATCATTTGAATATCAAGATAATGATGCTAAGGCAGCTTTCAATCATCACTAAGAAAATGATAGCATCAGTTTAAATATCAAACACAACACAAGTACAGCAGTGTTCAATCACTCATGTTCCTGGAACAGTTACAATCCATCCTCACCAATAAGTGCAAAACCTCCCTCTTCCTTTTATCTCTTTTCATCTTTAACCCATCCTTGCCCTTTCTGCTAACAGGTGATAGAATGGAAAGCAATGCTTCGTTTCTTGCCTCCAGCCTGTCTTTCTGTATAGCAGGGGTCTCAAACTCAATTTACCTGGGGGCCACAGCAGGCAAAGTCAGGGTGAGGCAGGGCCACATAAGGGATTTCACAAAAAAAGTCCTTAAACGTCATTATTAACAGTTTTAATTATTTCTTCTGACATGAATAGAACATTGAGTGAAGATCATGAACAGTTCTTCTGAACATGGCATCTTTTGCCTATTCCTTGCTGCCAGAGACTTGACAGCGCGTCTTCTCACAAATCTGAACCACATTTGGCTTTAGAGAGGAAGCAGTTGAGACCCTCAGTATGGCTTGAAGATGATCATCATTAAGTCTAGACCTGTACTTTGACTTATTGAAGTTCAATGTGGAGAATAACTTTTCACACAAATATATGCTTCCAAAAAGGCACATGGTGCGCTTGAACATTCAGGAAAGCTCAGGGAAGCTGGGGGGCAATTCTCTCAAAAATTGCCCATGCATATCTGCTTTTCCACTAATCTCACTGAACTTGGCTTTGAGATTAGAGTTGCATTGCAGGTCAATGAGCTCCATTTGAAGCACAGGAAGGGCATCTTGCACATCAAAGGAAAAGGGGTCCACAAAAATTTGGAAAGTGGCTCTGTGCTTTTTGAAGTCTGCAAATCTGTGATCAAATTCCTTCTATAGCTTAAAAATAGCATCAACATATTTCTCACCACTAAATGGTATGCCTGCGTCCACAAGTTCCTTGCATGCTGGGAAATGGCAAAGGTTTGTCTGAGAGGGATGGGATTTTCATAACACAAGTTTTGTAGAGAATGCTCTCAAGTTGTCATAGGCAGCACTGATAAGCTGCCCCGGGCCTTGTACTAAACATCTTGTTTAGTACATTCAGCTTATGTGTGATGTCAACAAGAGAAGCTAAGTCCATGATCCATTTGTGATCACTCAACTCAGAAACAGCATTCCCATCCTTCTCCATGAAGGCTTTCACTTCTTCCCTCAACTCAGAAAATCTTTTCAGGACATTTCCCTTGCTGGGCCAACATACCTCAATGAAATAGAGCACATCTCCATATTCTGACTCCATTTCCTCTAAAAGAGCACGGAACCTCCTGTGCTTTAAGCCCCTGGATCTGATTTGGTTGATGCATTTCACAACAACAGACATCACATTGTCACATGGCAGGTATTTACTGCATAGGGCCTGCTGATGGATAATGCAGTGAAGAGCAATGGCCTTCTCTACACCCTCCTCTTCAAGTTTTTTTTTTGAACAAGTGCCACAAGCCCATTTTTCCTCCCTGTCATCGATGGTGCTCCATCAGTTATTATTCCAACAAACCTTTTCCATGGCAAACCTGCATTCTCAATGGCATCACACAGATGCCGAAATACCTCATTAGCATTGGAATTATTGTGAGCAGCTCCTCTGTCAATTCAAAATTGCAATCAACACCACGGACATAAATTGTGAGCTGCACAGTGTCTATTCTATCTGTGCCCTCATCAAGAGCAACTGAGTATGCATCAAAACATTTGGCTTTCTCACACAGTTGATGATAAATTTCACTTGACATATCAGAAATGCACTCTGCCATAGTGTTGGCAGAAAGGCTGATTTTGCTAAACTGACCTTTCTTTTCTGGACAGATAATCCTTGCAGCTTATAACATGCATTTTTTTAACAAACTCTCCTTCTGTGAATGGTTTCCCTGCCTTAGCAATCATCTCACTAACCATGTAACTAGCTTCGACTGATGCAGCATTCTCTTTGGTTGCTTTCTTGAAGAAATCTTGTTGCCTCATTAGACATGCTTTAAGACTGGCAACCTGCTTGGCTCTCTCATTTCCTTGATATTTTGCACATTCCTCAGTATGTTTAGTCGAATAATGGCGTTTCAAGTTGTATTCCTTGTGCACTGCAACTTTCTCTGAGCAAATAAGACATGTGGGAATGCCCCTGTGCTCAACAAAAAAATACTGCATCTCCCACTTTTCCTGAAATTGTCTGTGCTTGTCATCAATTTTTCTCTTCACTGCAGGCTTTTCACTGCAGGCTTTGATGAAGTCATGATGAATGTATGACAAAATTTAATTCTGTAATAAACTTCTCTCCCTTCTCTCCCTTAGGCCTCCAATAATGCAAGGGATAGCGGGCAGGAGCAGTGGAAATGATGTCTGTGCTAGGTGCAAAGTATTCGCGATTATTTGCTTACTGAATATTCACGATAAAAAATCGCATTAGTAAGAAAAAAATCGCAAAAATTCGCATTAAACATTTGCATACCCCAAACGGAACTGCTCAGGGTATGCGAATGTTTAATGCGATTTTTTTTTTACTAATGCGATTTTTATTGCGATTATTCGGTAAGCAAGTAATCGCAAATACTGTGATATTTGAAGGCCGGCCGCGGGCCACAAAATGTTGTATGGAGGGCCGCGAGTTTGAGACCCCTGCTGTATAGTGTTAAAGGCAGTTAGTCCTTGAGACAAAAAGATGAAGAGGAAAGTAGGATAGAAGGAATGCAGAGTGGAGGGTGGTGAGGTGATGTTGAATTAAATAAATAACGATGGGGCTGGATGGCGGTGGATGGCGATGGATTTCTCTCTGCCATCCCAGGCCACGTGGCTCTGCAACCCCATCCATCCCCTGGGTCCCAGGCCCAGGTGATCGGCAAAATCACTCACAGGCAGGCATTAGGAAGCATCATCTTTATTCATGCCCTAACCACCACAGGCGTGTGGCCTATCTCATAACCTTTTAAGCATTCGGCCATTCTTAGCCCTGCATCTTATAATTCAGCCATCTTCCTTTGGCCTCCATCCTGGTCAAAGACCAAAAGAGGCAAAGAACCTAAAGCCAGCAAGCGCAGCAAGGCAGAGAGACCCCTAATCCCCTGGCTCCAGGGTTTATCTACCTATTCCAAGACCCCTCCCAGGAATGGGCGGGGTTTTGCAGGTAAGGATACACCTAATATCTGGTTCCCAAGACCCCTCCCAGAAATGGGTGGGTCTTAGGTATCTACACCTAAATTCCAGGGTCTCAGATAGGTACACCAACAAGGTGATAGCAGAGATGAGAAGAGGTCACAGAGAGTTGGTGGATGATTACATTTTGGAAGAAATTTGGAGCCATCTAATGGAGGTTTTCCACTAATAGGTGCTGAATTCTGAATCTAACTAAACAATGAGCACTCAGCCCTCAATACCATGGAAACACTCAACAATTTTCTGTGAAGTTTTGGAACTTTTAATAGACACCATCTCTCAATGGTTTTCCATCTCCAAGTGGTTAAAACAATATTTCTTCTGTGAACATGCATGTAATTCTTCATTATATGATTTCAAGTCAAGCTTCAGTCTTAGAAAACAGAAACAGAAAAATCAACATCATGTAGTACTATAGATTTTACATGTCTGAACAGCTGTGATGAATTAGTCACAGTTACAGTGAACTGTAGAAAAAAATTCTAGAGGCAATATATTGCTTTTGCAAGTTTTATATTAAACGAAAAGAAAACCCTCAAGTAATATTATATAATAAATTATGGTAACAGTGGTTGACAGTAGGAGTAATTTAAATAAGATTAATTTAACAACCTTTAAATATCAATAAGTAATAAATATCTTCATGCATGGGGGTCCACATTTCACTTTATTTAGAAATAATGAATAATGCTAGTTGCCTAATATAACCCTAATAACAGAATAGTAATACTATACTTTAACAAGTTTCATTTGAAGAACTCAAGGATTTCTTCTGCATCTGCTTTAAATTAAGCAGGCAAAGATAAGTTTTGTGATAAATATTCTTACACAGCTTTATAAAAGAAAAGCAAAAACAAAATATAAACACGAACAAACACAAAGCTAAATCATACAATTAACTTTACTGCCTCCCTTTCATAAAATATGTATTTTTCAACTGAGAAAACAGTTTACAGATATTTTAATGTTTGGTTATTCTAGGTGTATAGTGTCACCACATATCCAGAACCAAAATATCAATATCTGTTCATGACTATCTATTGGAACTTCCCACCCACCTTACAGCTTTTTGTTGTCTCTGTACTGTTGGTCAGAGTTGCATTGGTTTGCTCTTCTATTTTCTTTTTATTACAGGTACCATGATTTACAGCTACTGTTCAGGATCACATTTTATGCATATAATTCTCTAAAATAATAATTTCTAACAAAGTGTCCCCCCATCTCCCCTTGATTCCCTACTGTAGTAAGCTCAGTTCTATGGATCAGTTCTCAGGTTGTGGGCTCTTAACCCAAACATAGTTGTCAATCCTCAAAAAAATCTGAATCTTGACCATCAGATTTTGTTACTATAAATAATGTATCATAGAAGTTTTTGTGTCCATTATTTATTTCTAAACACTAAATATAAAGAAAAATTAGAAGGGAGGAAGAGAGTATTTTCCTGAGGAAATACATACACCTACACATTGGGATTATTTACATCGTCATTTTGGCATTAAAAGTTGTCATCCTCCTAAGCTACTTTACTTCCTCTTTTTTGTATGCTCTTAGACCACTTTTTACTCTCCTCCTCTCTAAAGATTTAGCTTCCACTGTAGCCCTGTTTCAGTTTAGCAACAGATTGATAAAAGAGGAAGAAAGGAGGATGTGAAAATGTACCCATATTATGCTCTTAATGCTTTTCATTATGTGCTTTTATTTTTTAACTTAATAACACAAATGACGGTGCTGTGCAATGTATTTTTAATTCTCATTTTATTTCTACATTTTCTCATTTTATACCTACTCATAAAATGTTTGCATTTGCATATATTAATAGCACATGTTACCCTTAACCTTAAAATTAACAATGAATTTCAACTAGAATGAGTGGTGAAAATTTAAGTTCTTTTTTAATAAAAATGCATTTTTGTTTATTTCTTTGTTTGTTTTTGGGTCACACCTGGCAGTGCTCAGGGGTTACTCCTGGCTCATGCTCAGAAGTCGCTCCTGGCAGGCTCGGGAGGCCATCTGAGATGCTGGGAATTAAACCACCTTCTATCCTGTGTTGGTCACATGAAAGGCAAGTGCCTTACCACTGTGCTATTGTTCTGGCCCCAATAAAATGCATTTTATAAAACATAGGTAATAGGTAAAATAAAGATGAGTGCTGAGTCAGAGTGGAAAGAATAGATAATTTTCTGTGTTAAAAGACAAAAGGGCCCGGAGAGATAGCACAGCGGTGTTTGCCTTGCAAGCAGCCGATCCAGGACCTAAAGTGGTTGGTTCGAATCCCGGTGTCCCATATGGTCCCCCGTGCCTGCCAGGAGCTATTTCTGAGCAGACAGCCAGGAGTAAGCCCTGAGCACTGCCGGGTGTGGCCCAAAAACCAAAAAAAAAAAAAAAAAAAAAAAGACAAAAGACGCCTACTCTGGCACCAACTTGTCCCAGTTTTGATATGACAACGAGGAAAGGAAAACTTGACCTAAGACCAGGCTGTCCTATCACATCACCTAACACTAAATGGAAACCAGAAGAGCTATTGTCCTTTGAACTGTGAAAAATAAGAGCACCAACAACAGAAAACTGACTTTGACAACTGTGACTGAACAGAGCCTACCTTGGGACTAATAAGAAAAACCCCACCCTAGGCTGTAGTCCAGGACACATAAAAAACAACAACAACAACAACAAGATGTCTTATTGCAGAGGTCCAACTTGGACAACAGAGACTGAGCAGAACCTTTGGATCCATAATATCCTAGGCTTCAGCTTAGGGACTGAACAAAAACAGGGAGCAAGTGTTACAGAAGACTGAACACCACAACAATGATGGATAGGAACCTCTAGAACCTAGAGACTCTATCCTAGACCCTGACCTATAACCTGCACAAATACCAAGATTGCTAGCTACAGTGGCTTGATTTTCTCACACACAACCGAGAGGAAACTTTCCTGACATCACAAAAAAGCCTTTGGGATGGGGTAATGACTATATATGGAGCCAGGAGTTGATCCCATGATGGTATGCTTCAAGGATGGAGAAACCCTGAATCTCTTAGGCCACGGAAATTCCCTTTCTTCCCCAATGCTTACTGTGCCTATGCAAAAAAAAAAAAAAAAAACCAAAAAAAAAAACCTGGGGGGAACACCAAACCCTACCACTCCAGCATCCATACTTTTTCTTGTTTTGTTTTGATTTGTTAGTTTTTGACTTTATTTTCCTTCTCTTTGTTCTTTTACTTTTCTCTTTCTTTTTCACACTTGTGGTTATTAGAGATTTATTTTTATTTGCTGGGTCCATTTTTATTTTATTTTTATTTTATTTGCTGGGTCCATTTTTTTCTTTTTTCTTCCATTTTTCTTTTTTTTTCTTTTCTCTTTTCTTTTTTTGGTAGTTGTCACCAAATTTTTTTCTCCCCTTTTTCTTATCCTTTTTATCTCCAATGATGGTGGAATGGATGCTCAATCTATGACAAACTGTAAAGTGGAGACCAATTGCACTGGCATACTGGGGGGTAGAGGAGGGAGATGTGGGATGCATGCTGGGAATAGGGGCGAAGGGAGGACAGCACTGGTGGTGGGAATGCCCCTCATTCATTGTCACTATGTACCATAAATGATGCAGTGAAAGATTTGTAATGCACTTTGGTCACAATAAAAATTAAAAAAAAAAGACAAAAGACAAAAGACGGGCTGGAGTGGTGGCACAAGTGGTAGAGTATTTGTCTTGCACTCACTAACTTAGGACGAACAGCGGTTGGATCCCCCAATGTCCCATATGGTCACCCAAACCAGGAGTGTTTTCTGAACACATTGCCAGCAGTAATCTCTGAGCCTTACTGGGTGTGACCCAAAACAAGCAAACAAACAAATAATAATAATTTTTAAAAAAGTCTCTGGACATTTGATCAGAAGAAGAAAGACAAGACCCAGAGTAGCTTTAAACAGCAAAACAGTTTGATAAAATAATGAGATAAAATAGACATAGGGACCACGTCTAAGAATTGGGTTTAACAGATTCTAAAACAATACTGGTCTACAGAACTAAGATCACCAAGCAAAGGGAAGCAGGATGGGTGTATGGGACACTAGGGTTAAGATGGAAGGAAGAGGAAAAGACACTCCAGTGGAAGGAATGGTGATGGAACATTGTACGCATGATACCCTACCGTGAGTAGCATTATAAATCATGGAGGCTCAAATTAAAAAAAAATATGGAACAGTTAGTGTAATATTATTAAATAAAATCCCAAAAAGTAAATGTTTAACCACAGAGCACATAAAATAAATAAGATATGATTCATAGAAAATACTTGATGGTAAAGATATCTTGATGACTATTTAAAATCTAACTTTTGGCATTTTCAAAACTTGGCAAGAATAGTCTATTTCTGCTAGAGATACAGATCTGAGGTGAGACATTTTGGAGTATTTGGTAACTGATTTGGTAGAAGGATCTAAATTGTAAGTTTAAATCCCTACCTAAAACCTATGTGTTTATTTCACAAAGCCATACTTTGTGAAACAGTAAGTTTGAATATGTATTAAATGATTTTTGACAAAAATCAACTATTTAATGAGCCTTCTTTTCCATGCTGATGTTCTTAGACATTTTGAAGAGAAAGAGAAATAACTAAGCCATGCAAAATGTAATGCTCCATTACAACTAAATACTCCACTAAAGATGGTAAAATATAAAAATATATTGGAAGGAGCTCAACAAAGATTTGAAAATAATCAGGATTTTCTGTATTGTTTGTCCAATGAATATTAGAAGTTGTAGTTGAGTGAAATAGCAGTTAAAGAAAATGAAGCAAATAAATAGATTGCAAAAACTGTAATCGGAAAGTGGCATTTTATTTGTCTTGAGTACATAATGCATTTTTCTTTCATTAAATTGCTACATACTGTTTTCTTGCATCTATTCATCCTATTATCTCCTGATTCATAATTTGACTGCTTATAGTCCTGGTTCTTAAACAACAAAGAAGAACTAGGTCATTTCAATTTCTCTACCATACACTACAGATGCACTCAACTAAAAAAAAAAAAAAACAACAAAAAACCAGTGGAATTCTTAGTATGGTCACTGTACATTGTCATCAGAATTTTACCTTGTCTCAAGTAAATAAAAGCTTTCTGGACATTTACAAGTAAAAAGTGGACAAGGTTCATGAGAAAAAGCAATATTCTAAGCACATCTTAGCCCCATCAGAAATATCTAGACTGAGCAATATGATCTAGTAGTTTTCTTATTTTTTTTTCAATTCCAATTTCTTTGCTCTTTGTTGTGTGCCAAGCTTGAAAAAAACATAGTTCTTGTGTGTGTGTGTGTGTGTGTGTGTGTGTGTGTGTGTAATCATTGCCAGGAACAATAGCAAAATAACAGGCTTTATCTTGTCATAATTTGATTCCTTTTTGTTCTTTTCTTCTCCCACTATTTTTCTTTAACATTATTCATGGGCTAGTTTTCTCAAATGTTTCTTTCTTTTTTTTTTCTTTTTTTTCCTTTTTTTTTGGAGGGGGTTTGGCCCACACCTGGTGATACTCAGGGGTTGCTCCTTGCTTGGGGAACTATATGGAATGCGGAGGGATCAAATTGCAGTCTATCCTAGGTCACCGTGTGCAAGGCAAATGTTTTACTGCTGTGCCACAGCTCCAGCCCCTAAAATGATTATTTCTAAGAACTGCTTCTCAGTTACCTCAGTCTTCAACTCATTGAACATTAAACAAACAAGTTCTCATGTTATATCAAATCCATTCAAGAGTAGCAAAGAGTTGCCAGTTAACCCTAGTGTGAGAAATAAGAAAACTAATAGAGGGTTAGAAAAAAATGGAAATGGGAGGTGGAAAATGGATTTGGAGAGTAGGAATTAGAAAAGAGGAGATAATGTAAATTATACCAGAATATATAAGAACATGTAAATCTTATATGACTGACCACAGGTAAGTTACAGATTAAGACAACTTTGAGGATGAATCTCTGCAAAGAGCAAGGTTAACAGAGAGTAGCTGTAGCATAAAATATTTATCAATGATTTCTATGTATTCAGCATGTGTGATACCACACATAGCTTCTCTTGTTCTAGTTGCAAATATTAGCAGATGAGGACCAAGATTCTTGTACTTAGAGAACTCATACTACAGAGGGAAGAGAGCCAAGAGCCCACACCCAACACAACCATGAAAGCACCAGATCACAAAAATGCCCAGCTATATACAACAAAACATAGGACATGATATTGGAATCAAGGAATATGAACAAGAAGAAGCAAGAAAAAAGGACAATAAAAGCTGTGTGCTGCCTGTGCATCACCTGCACATAAACTAACATTGCAAAATAAGAAAAGACAACCAAGATAAATTTGGAAAAGTCCACAGATGAATAATATGGAAATATGGGATTAATTCTGTAGTACCAGAAGCTATGAAATATTTTTAAGTTAATAGCAAGATGAGCAAGTGTGAATTATGGAGGAAACAAAGATAGGACTAGCTAGCATTTTGTTCTAACAGTTTACTCTCTTCCCTCTGAAGAAATGCTCCCCTTCCATGGAACCAGACTTCTTTTCTTTGTTACTATAATCATCATTATAACTCTTCAGACCCCTAAACTATCTCATCCCATTTTCCTCAGCTCTAAATGAGGCCTGAGAAGCAATTCATTTTCATTAGACCAGGGGTCCCAAAGTACAGCCTGTGGCCCAAAACATTTATCTTGCCTGCTGGATTTTTTGCTGCCACTTCCTGTCCTGCTTAGAGTCCAACTCTTCCAGGGCCTGCAGTGCACATGTGGAGGATGTTCACTGCACTCTCTGACTGCCTCTTTCTCTGTTTCTGTCCTCCTCTCAGGCAGAGGTTCTCAAATTATGGCTGCCAAAAGCACGCCCATAGTTGAAATATTAGTAAGTTTGTTGATTTAACTTTACTTGCTCTTTATTTTAATACTGTATCTTTTCCCATTTTGCTTTTTTATTTCAAAATAAGATGTGCAGTGTGCATATGAATTCGTTCATATTTTTAATAGTCAGGCTCTCCAAAGGTCTGAGGGACTGTGAATTGGCCCTTTGTTTAAAAAGTGTGAAGACCCGTGCATTAGACGATGTCTATTTGGAATTTGGTCTTTATTTCAGAGTCAGAGAGAAAACTAGGAGGTATGTACTAGTTCTACAAACAATTCTCTACCAAGACAATTCTTCAACTTCTACCTATTACTCCTTAATTTTCCAATTTTCCAGGTCATCTTGGTTCCTGCCTCTTATTTTTATTTAAGAACATGTTGAAACACAGCATGAAAAATGTATAGATGATAAGCTACATTATAGATGATATGTTTACATTATACCTTCCTGATTGAGAACTACCTTTTCTTTTTTTTAAGAAGTGGTAAATTCTGGTAATGGCTTGGGGATGACATATAGGATTCTGGGGATTGAAACCAGGTTGACATCATGAAAGGCAAATACCCTCAAGACTCAAGAGACTACACACACACACACACACACACACACACACACACACACACACACACACATATATATATATATAATGCTCAAGCATTTTAACTGGTAAAAATAGAAATCATATATTTTTTCTATTCACAAGATTATCAAAAGAAATGTGAACCCTATATATGGGACATATATAGTGATTTGCTACAACTTCCCACATTTACTATGGAAAATGTAGGTACATCTTTTTCCCTCAAACTTCTCTAATACCCCACATAAATACTTTGATGCTCATTCATTAAAATTTTTCTTCTGTTTACATACACCCCAAACACACACTATATCAAGACAGCAAAACATCTCAAACTAAGAGTAGATTTCTTAGAGGCACCTGATATTATTGAATGGCCAAATACCCTTATTGGTCAACCCACACTAAATAGAAAGCTCTTAGAATGCATGTTTGAATTCTGGGGCCGGAGAGATAGCATGGAGGTAAGGCGTTTGCCTTTCATGCAGGAGGTCATCGGTTCGAATCCCGGCACCCCATATGGTCCCCCGTGCCTGCCAGGAGCAATTTCTGAGCCTGGAGCCAGGAATAACCCCTGAGCACTGCCGGGTGTGGCCCAAAAACCACAAAAAAAAAAAAAGAATGCATGTTTGAATTCTGACATTTTTCAGGGAGCTTACAACAGGACCCCAAATGAAGAGAAGAATAGGATAACTCAACCAGATACATAATCACTATGTGTTTGACTCATGACTTTTGTTTTCTTTATAGCTCCCTCCATTCTCACTCTCTGCTTGAAGAAATTTGAAGCAAGTTGTAGAGAGAGGATCGTTTCATTAAAAAATGCCAATATGAAAAACTATAATATATAGTATTATAGTATATATACATATATATTTTCTATCTTCTGGCTTCTAGCTACACTGCCCCTTTCCAGCCCCAAGACCATTTTTGGCTTTACTTCTTTAACCTCTTAGCATGTTGCAGAGCTCCACTCTAATTTCCAGTAAAGTTTGGTGTCTGTTTGTCTGTTGTCTATATTACTAGCATCCCAAGCATCCCAAGTAGGCACAGCTACTGTGGTAGAAATGGCTAAGAATGGGTAGCAACAGACAACTTTTAGGAAAATGAAAAGGATACAGGTACATGTCTGTGTTGTAGAAAAAATTTCCAGGCAGGGCTACAGAGATAGTAGAGCAGGGAAGGCACTCGCTTTTATGTAAGTAACCTAGGTTTGATTCCTGGCATTTTATATGTTCCCCTAAGGACTTTCAGGAGCAAGCTCTGAACACTGCCAGGCATTGCCAAAAAATGAACTAGAAAAGGTTCTAGGGAAAACAGTGGAAGAAAGCAATGATGGGCAGTGTGATAAAAACAGTATAGATGATAGATAGATAGATAGATAGATAGATAGATAGATAGATAGATGATAGATAGATAGATAGATAGATAGATAGATAGATAGATAGATAGATAGATAGATAGACTATAAGGAATTGTATTTAACCAGTCGTGCTATATACTGGCCCTCTTGAAGCAATTTTGTAGATCTGGTGACATGAATGGTATACTTGGATTCATCAGTAAGAACTAAACGCAGTTTTGATGGTATTCAAAGCTAAAACTTGATTTCAATCACTATAAATTAAACTTTGCATTTGTTTTGAAACCAGAGTTAAAACAGTATTCATAGATTCTGACTACCCAACAGCAGAGAACAGTTTTATGGTCTTTTTAAAGATCCGAACTCACAGACCAGCAGCATCTCCTGAAATATAAAGGAGGAGATAATGGATTGCTTTCAAATTTGGAATAAAACTTAAAAAAAAAATAGAACCATGTAAAGTATGCTTTTACTTTTTGTTTGGTTGTTAGGTCACACCCACTGGTGCTCAAAATGTACTCCTGCATCAGTGTAAGAGTTGCTTCTAATGGTGCTCACAGGATCATATCATAGTAGGGATGGAACCTGGCTTTCACACATTCAAAGCCTGCATTCCAGACTTTTTTTTTGTCTATCTTCCTGATCCAGACCCAAGATTGGTTTTTCTCAACGTATGTTTTGTCATCATCATCATGAAAAGCTGGTGGCTCCTTTGTAGAGGTTGGCCCATTTAGTCTAGAACATACACTTTGGAGAGGGCTAGAGGACAAAAAGTTCAAGATGTGGCTGGTCATACTTCAATCCCAGTACTGCGTGGTACTTCAAGGGCTATAGAATGTGGGATCAAAACCTTTCAAAAATAAGTGAATAAAACAAGTCTTTGGAGAAGAACAGCTTTGCTCCTTCTCTGCACCCCAAACTCCTCTTGCTATCTCAGGATATGTGAGATGCCCCAGTGTAGTTCTAAAAGAACCAGAGTGTCAATACCTCAAGAAGAAGAGAATGAGCTCTTGTTGATTGTCAGAGGTAATGTTGGTAACGCTTACTCCTCATGACACTGTCTCCTGCCCAATTCTTGAGTCTGGGAGCAAAGTTCTAGGAATAAGGCAGGGAGTGACAAGATCACAGAAGTATAAATTCATTCAACAGATAGACCTCAACTGGGTTACAAATGAAGGGGTGACAGAGAAAGGGGAGGAAAACAACCGGCCTAATTCTTTCTCGGTGATTCAAATGCCTTTGAATCAAGAGCTATAAAAGGAAAAAAGTTAATGGCAGCAGAGATACTACTGTGCTTCTCAGAAACATGGGGATCATGTTTCAGAGTTAAAAGCGTGCTGCTCATTAGGAAAACAAACTGACCCTCTCTTGCCCAACCCCCAATTATAGTGCAATTTTTTTTTCTGTAATGAGTTAGAACAAAAAGACAGCTCAGATTCCCTGGTAAGTACCCACGAACAGCTTCTTGACATCATTTAGAGACGATCAGAATCCAGCAAATCAAAGACTACCTTTGATTGGAGGTATACCAGATGGACAGCTATCCAAAGAGAGCAAAGTTAGTGCCCTATCATGTGAATCAATGCAATTTCTCAGATAATGACTAAAATGTTTAAACTCTGGTCTTCTCTACACATTCTCAAAAGAGACAAATGACACTCGGGAACACTTAATTACCAATTTGCCATGTCCCGAGCCACTCACCCTGTGGGTATCCAATAAATATTAATTAAGTCAGAAGATAAAGAGCAGCTCACTCCAGGATGAGACACTTTTGCTTTTTAGCAGCCCAGCACCTATTTTTCTAGATCACAACAGGTAGGAGATTTAGGCATAAAAGACTTTCCTAATTGAAACAACAGGGGGTCTGTAGGTACCAGAATGCAATTACCTAGCCTGGAATTTACCCCTAGCAATAGGGTGTATGCCTCATGTTTGGAAAGAAAAGACCAGGGTCCCACAAAAGCCATAGACCTTCCATTCACATTGACATTCAATGACAAAACTTTACTGTGGCAAGTGCTGAGTTGTAAGATGCAAAAGCTGTCCATGCTAAGATATTGCCTTGTTGTGTGGTTCCTTAGCAAGGACCTAGCTTATAGGAAAATATAGATTTGGAATAAGTCATGTGCAGATTGGAAATTAGGCCCTGCTGCATGCCAGCCCTCATTGTCTACAGCTTCTTTTTTTTTTGTTTTGTTTTGTTTTGAAGTCATTTCTGTCATACTCAAGAGTTACTCCTGGTTCTGCACTCAAAAATTACTTCTAGAATGGTTGGGGGACCATATGCAATACAGAGGCTTGAACCAAAGTTTGTTGCAAGCAAGAAAAGTGTCCTACCTGGTGAACTATATATCCTTTGCCCCTCTAGAGCTAGAGCTTCTTTGTGAAAAGTTGCTGTAAGACAGGAAGATGCATTACTTCACAAGCTCCTCAGGGACCAGGAGAAAAGAAAGGACAGCCAGATTCTCTCTCTCTGTCTCCTAAACATTCTACTTGGGCTGGCTGGGCTGGCTCACCTTTTTTATATTTAAAGTAATGGTATACCTTTTGATAGCATTTTCCTATTTCCTTAATCTGGTCTCCCACTGCAGCAGCATTCTTCTCTTAGCAGAAGGAGGTCTGGACATGACAAAATAGCACTTGCACCTCTTCAACAACAAATTGCTACCTTGTGTGATTAAAATGCACAGGAATGCTAATTAGGTAAAATGCTTTAGAGAGTATCTTTCAAAATTGGAATTTTACACTACCCTTGTTTTTAAATCTGTGATTGATATGCTTATGTGCTTATTTTATTTGGCAAATCTCTCCAGGAGTACTGATTTAAATTGCTTCATTTTGAGGATGATCAGGAGAAAAAAAATCAAATCTACAGATGGCTGGCATCTGGGCTCTCCCGTGTTCACGTGGGCAGTAACACACAGTCTCTAATAGAATACAAGAATGTAACTTAATCGTGGGCCTGTGCTAACATCATAAACCATGACAGTTCGGCCTGAGCAATTAATAAATAGTAATAGCATCTTGCAATTGAATTCTGTCAGGACGGGGCATCATAATGGAGGTTTCTGCTGCCTATTTTTCTTGAATTACACCTGCTAATAGAAATAGAATGGATACTCTTCAGAAAAAGAGCATGTCACACCATTAATTTTTAATATGCAGTACTAAAACAGCAGCACCAATAACAACCAAAAAAAAAAAAAAGGCAAGCCATCAAAATGGACAAAGAGAAAATGATTAATACAGATTGTTGGGGAGAGTGCAAAGCTCTGTGACATTCAGTTTCAGCTTAACAAAATCCATCTGAACCTACGGATCCCCTCAGTGTCATTTTAAAAATCGAAGTAAACATCAGAGTTGAAAGAAGTAATACAAAGAGACAGGGCAATCTTCTAAGGTTACCAAGCATTTCTTCCTGCAGCTGATAAACATAGCCTTGAACAGTCAGAGAACGAAGTGAAAGAGGAGAATCTTGTGAATATATGTTGAGGATCAAGCTAAAATGAATCACATCATTGAGGCTTGACCCCAGAAGTACTATTTTTTGTCCTAATTCCATTTCTACAGGGACTTGCCCTAGTTCTGTTTTAAAATCCATTCCAATTGATTTAGAGTTCAAGATCATCTGTATTTGTGGCCTGGCCACTTTTCTGTTGCTTGTTCTAGGCATTTTCTTCACCCTGGGGAAACTAGGAGAAACACTATCTATAATTTTTTTGAGGAAGGGATGGTACAAAACCTTAAAAACTGCCAAGCATGGAATTTGGCTTCCAAATGCCAGAAATCAGATTTCAACCAGTTATTTGTTATTTCTTAAAAACACTTCATACCAACTATATAATGTTAAGGGCGAACTTTAACATTTCAAATAGTTATTGATTGCAATTGCAAAAGACCTGTCGAGTCTGTTCTTTATTGTTTTGCCTTGTTTTAAGATTTCACACAGTAAAATGTAAGTTACCTTAAAACAGCATTTTTATGACAAGGATACTCTCTCACAAGATCCATGTAAGAGGTACAATCAAGAAGACCTCAGGAAAGCCAAAAAAAAAATTTTTTTTTTTTATTAATCTCTACAGTACGTGGCTGGCATATTTCAGGGATCTTTCTGAACCTGAATTAGCTTCCGATGCCCATTCTACTCTGTAAAATTCCCAAAGAAAATCAAGCTCAGGTACATAGCTTCCTTTTGCTTTAATCATTTGATTTTAGAAGTTGGGTCATTAGCATATCGTGCTACCTTTATTGCTGACTAGTTATTTTTTGAGGACTAATATGAAGGTTTTGCTACCAGAATCTAGGAAAATCTGCAAATAATTTTGAAGAACATCTTCCATTTCCCTGTTGTCTACACTGTCTCGAAATACTAGGCATTGGTGGTGGGAATGTTGCACTGGTGAAGGGGAGGGTCAGGATTTGGCACAGAATTTGTTGTTGTTTCACCCAACTACAACCATGTATGTAATCATGATGCTTACATAAAGAAAACAACAACAAAAACAGCAACAACAAATTCTGTGCCAAATTCTGACTGCTGTGTTCTCAATGATGCTAACATTTAATTTTGCAGAAAACACTTTACACGACTTTGTGGTCTATTGGGGAAAGTGGCATGATTATTTAATAGGGTATTTAGCTATGGGATTTATGTTAGCTTACAACAGAGAGAGTGGCATTTGAAAATTTTGACCTCAACGACATATTCGAAAAATATGTGTGGTTTTCATCTTAAATTATTAAAATACAAACTTCATATTAAAAATTTCCACCATTAAAAAGATTGTGTATCATCTAAATAAATTCATTTGCCTTTATGGATTGAAAATGTCATGGAACTATAGTTCATAAGTTTTAGAGACTGCATATTAAAATTATTTGTTATAGTCTAAATGCAATCTTAAAATATGAGTTATTGCACTTGGTTGAATATATTAGGATTTTCTTATCCTAGTATTTTTTTTATCTAGGGTCATCTACTCAGTCCAAATTTAAGACTTGCTTATAAAAAACTACAGAAGTCCAGCTAGAAAAATGGCATGATTAGATTTTTAAAAAGAATCTTCAATTTTTTTAGCAAGCAGTAGAAAAAAGTTATTTCTTTAAACTTTTACTTGACTAAAATTTATATCCTTCATGTGTTGCCTTTCATATGTTTATTTTATGAAGCTTTATACTTGTAACTCCTTGTATAAGGAAACACCCTACTAATTCTGTTAATTGTTCCAAACACATGGGTTATGTTTGAATGAATGAACAAATGCATAAATGAATACTCTCCTAATCCTCTTGTTTGGGAACAGATATATGGGTTCAGCATCTGCTGGGGAAAAAAATGAATGATTCAGAAATTATATATATCTAAAAAAAAGTATAAAAAAGTTTCTAATTGGGGCTAGAGAGATAGCACAGCAGTAGGACCTTTGCCTTGCACAGAGCCAATCTTGGATAGAAAGTGGTTTGAATTCTGGCATCCCATATAGTTCCTAGTGCCTTCCAGGAGCAATTTCTGAGCATAGAGCCAGAAGTAACCCCTGAGCGGTGCCAGGTGTGACCCCCAAACAAACAAACAAGAAAAGTTTCTAATTTATCAAATAAATTTTATCATAATTGTTCTGTATAAAAAGAATAGGCAGAGGGCTGAAGTGATAGCTTAGATGATAGGGCACTTTCCTTGCATGCAGCCAGCCTGGGATCAACAGGGATTAAATCCCTGGAATCCCATATGGTCCCCAGAGCCTGCCAGAAGCAATTTCTGAGCACAAAGCCAGGAGTAACCCTTCAGTACTGCCAGGTGTGGCCCCAAACCTATAAATAAATAAATAATAAATGGGACAGACAATTTTCTTTTATCGGAAGAATAAAGTTGTATGATCTCTCCAGTTTCAAAGTTGTAGGTCATCTTACTATTCTAATCAGTTCTACAATGAGTTATTATATGTTCTGCAAGGATCATGTTTTCTCACCTTTGGTACTATTATTATTATTATATTACTACTATATTACTATTACTCTGGTTCACCAGATGGACAAAATTAATCCTAACTCATCCTTCAAAAATGAACTTCATTAGGGCTAGAAGAACTGACCCACAATATGATGCTTACCACAAAATGGTGAGTTCAGTTAGAGAAATAACTACACTAACAACTATCTTGACAATGGTAGTGAGTAAGAGAAATAAATTGCCTGTCTTGAATACAGGCAGGAGGTGGGAGAAAAGGAAGATGGGGCATTGCTGGTGGGTGGTGGGAGGGTTGCATTGGTGAAGGGGGGTGTTCTTCTTTTATAAATGAAACCCAACTACCAACATGCTTGTAATCATGGTGCTTAAATAAAGATATTATTATTATTATTATTATTATTATTATTATTATTTGGGGGGCTACACCCTGTGTAAAGGGTTGCTCCTGACTATGCTCTCAGAAATTTTTCCTGGCTTGGGGGACCATCTGGGATGCCTGGAGATTGAACCACGGTCTGGCCAAGGTCAGTGCATACAAGCACTATTGCTTGCGTTACCGCTCCAGCCCTAAATAAAGATATTATTTAAAAAATGAACTTTATTAGAATTATTTTTCCACAATGAATGCCTCCAATTATTTATCTAGAATTAATGTTTCCATCCTTTAAGCTAACTCTTATTATCTGGTGAAAATAGTGTTTTCACCATTAGTTTATTTCTGTCTGCTTTGTCTATCTCCAAGTCATGTTCTATACCTACTGTTTGTATTTTATATGATCTACCAGTCTATCTGGAATTTTCATTCCAAGAACATACCAATTTCAGGATGTCTGGAGTTTTTCTTTTTTGTTTATAATTTTTTTACATATGTAATTCATAAAATGAATTACTATAGAAACACATGCATGCATGATATATAGAATTCATGAATTCTAAATATTTGTGTCTAAGTATTCATGATAAAATTCTTAAAATTAAGATAGCAGCAACATTTATCTTTGATGCTATGTATCTGGGCATTTTTATTCATTCAATATAATTGGCAATAATAGCAAAAATTTAGAATGCTTATTAAATACTAGGAATTGTGCTATTTCATGTTATTCTGCTATTTTTTGGAAATTTTCATTGTTCTCATAAACCAGAAACCACGAGTACTTTAATTTTTATATAAATCAATAAAAGCTTCATATATGTCAGTTATTCAAATCACAAAATATTCAATACCAAGGTCAGGACAAAAACTGAACATCAGGGGCATCAGACTTTCTGATCTATGCCCTAAATAAAATATGTCATGACATTTTTTTTATCAGTAAAGGTTGTCTGACTGAATGAATGATGCAAGAATGTGACTCTAGCAAGGGCACAGATGTGTGATTTTCTTTTATGAATCAGTTATGAAATACCACACTGGGAGGGTGTCCATCCATTTCTTTACCTAAACTCAATTTCTATTTTGTAAGAGCTTCTCTAATTTAATTGCTCAGATTTTTTCCCACTTGGCAACATGAAGGGAAGGAGCTGACTTCATCTATCAGCAGACCTTTTGTTTGTTTTGCTTTGTTTTGTTTTGTTTTGGGGAGTCATACCTGGCGGTGCTCAGGGGATACTCCTGGCTCAGTGCTCAGAAATTGTTCCTGGCAGGCATGGGGACCATGCAGAATGCCGGATTCGAACTACAATCCCTCCTGGATAGGCTGTTTGCAAGGCAAATGCTCTATGGTTATGCTATCTCTTAGGTCCCCACAATTTGCCTATTTAAGGTGAGTCAAAAATCTCTTTATCATGAAACAAGGACTCTTCCTGTGCATCTCCTTCACACATCTTGGTTATACAGTTAATAGGTAATACTTTTTCCTTGTAAATAACATGTACCTACCAAGTTTTCTCTGTCATAAATTTAGCATGCTTGGTTTGATTCCCCCCCCCCACTTTTTTTTTTGCTTTTTAACACGTGCATAGTATCAGTCCATAATTTAATGGAAAGTATGCTAAGATTTTTTTTGCATTTTTTCTTTATTTAAACATCTTGATTACATGTATGATTGTGATTAGGTTTCAGTCATGTAAAGAACACCCCCCTTCACCAGTGAAACATTCCCATCACCAATGTCCCAAATCTCCCTCCATCCCACCCCACCCCCACCTGTACTCTAGACAGGCTTTCCAGTTCCCTCATTCATTCACATGATTATGGTAGTTCTCAGTGTAGTTATTTCTATAACTACACTCACCGCTCTTTGTGGTGAGCTTCATGAAGTGAGCTGGAAGTTCCAGCCCTCCTCTCATTGTCTCTGAGGATTGTTGCAGAGATGACTTTTATTTTTCTTAAAACCCATAGATGAATGAGACTATTCTGCCTCTCTCTCTCCCTCTGACTTATTTTACTCAGTATAATAGACTCCATGTGCATCCATGTATAAAAAATTTTATGACTTCATCTCTCCTGACAGCTGCATAATATTCCATTTTGTATATGTACCACGGTTTCTTTAGCCATTCGTCAGGGGAAGGGCAACTTGGTTGTTTCCAGAGCCTGGCTATTGTGAATAGTGCTGCAATAAATATAGGTGTGAGGAAGGGGTTTTTGTATTGTATTCTTGTGTGCCTAGGGTATATGCCCAGGAGTGGAATAGCTGGGTCGAATGGGAGCTCAATTTTCAGATTTTGGAGGAATCTCCATATCGCTTTCCATAGAGGTTGGAATAGATGACATTCCCACCAGCAGTGGATAAGAGCTCCTTTCTCTCCACATTCCCGTCAGCACTGATTGTTCTCATTCTTTGTGATGTGTGCCAATCTCTGTGGTATGAGATGGTATCTCATCGTTGTTTTGATTTGCATCTCCCTGATGATCAGTGATGAGGAGCATTTTTTCATATGCCTTTTGGCCATTTGTATTTCTTTTTTATCAACGTGTCTGTTCATTTCTTCTCTCCATTTTTTGATAGGATTAGATGTTTTTTTCTTGTAAAGTTCTGTCAGTACCCTGTATATTTTGGATATTAGCCCTTTATCTGATGGGCATTGGGTGAATAGTTTCTCCCACTCGGTGGGTGGCTCTTGTATCCTGGGCACTATTTCTTTTGAGGTGCAGAAGCTTGTCAGATTAATGTATTCCCATCTATTGATCTCTGCTTACACTTGTTTGGAAAGTGCAGTTTCCTCCTTGAAGATTCCTTTAATCTCAATGTCATGGAGTGTTTTACCTACATGTTGTTCTACATAACTTATGGTATTAGGTCTGATGTCAAGGTCTTTAATCCATTTGAATTTTACCTTCATACATGATGTTAACTGGGGGTCTATGTTCGCCTTTTTGCAAGTGGCTAACCAGTTCTGCCAGCACCACTTGTTGAAGAGGTTTTTCCTGTTCCACTTAGGATTTCTTGCTCCTTTGTCAAAAATTAGGTGATTGTATGTCTGGGGAACATTGTCTGAGAACTCAAGCCTATTCCACTGATCTGAGGGTCTGTCTTTATTCCAATACCATGCTGTTTTGATAACTATTGCTTTGTAGTACAGTTTAAAGTTGGGAAAAGTAATGCCTCTCATACTCCTTTTCCCTAGGAATGCTTTAGCTATTCGAGGGTGTTTATTGTTCCAGATGAACTTCATAAGTGTTTGATCTACTTCTTTGAAGAATGTCATGGGTATCTTTAGAGGGATCACATTAAATCTGTACAATGCTTTGGGGAGTATTACCATTTTAATGATGTTAATCCTGCCAATCCATGAGCAGGGTATGTGTTTCCATTTCCGAGTGTCCTCTCTTATTTCTTGGAGCAGGGCTTTATAGTTTTTTTTGTATAGGTCCTTCACGTCTTTGCTCAAGTTGACTCCAAGATATTTGAGTTTGTGTGGCACTAATGTGAATAGGATTGCCTTCTTGATGTCCATCTCTTCCCTATCAATATTGGTGTATAAAAAGGCCATTGATTTCTGTGTGTTAATTTTGTAGCCTGCCACCTTACTATATGAGTTTATTGTTTCTATAAGCTTTTTCGTAGAGACTTTAGGGTTTTCTAGGCAGAGTATCATGTCATCTGCAAACAGCGAGAGCTTGGCTTCTTCCTTTCCTATCTGGATTTCCTTGATATATTTTTCTTGCCTGATCGCTATAGCAAGCACTTCCAGTACTATGTTGAAGAGGAGTGGTGAGAGCAGAAAACCTTGTCTTGTACCAGAATTTAGAGGAAAGGCTTTTAGTTTTTCTCCATTGAGGATAATATTTGCCATTGGCTTGTGGTAGATGGCTTTAACTAGATTGAGAAAGGTTCCTTCCATTCCCATCTTGCTGAGAGTTTTGATCCAGAATGGGTGTTGGATCTTATCAAATGCTTTTTCTGCGTATATTGATATGATCATGTGATTTTTATTTTTTTTTTGTTCATGTTGTGTATGATGTTGATATATTTACAGATGTTAAGCCATCCTTGCATTCCTGGGATGAAACCTACTTGGTCACATTGTATGATCTTCTTGATGATGCATTGGATCCTATTTGCCAGGATTTTGTTAAAGGTATTTGGTATGGTAAGATTTTTACATATTATTGATAGTTATATAAACATTATAAAATTAAAAAAAGAATAAAAATAATAAATTATTTGCTCATAGTCTTCTTCATAATATCAGATATTACACAATGAAAGTTAATACACTCAGATTTTTTTCTTCATATAAAGACTGTAGTTTACTCACTTGAGGCATCATCTTATTGCATCATTATACAATGTCATTGATGTAGGTATTGTTGTTAGTAACTTGAATAATTTTTTTTCTAGGCCTTGCAACTGAGTTTCAAATAGTGTTACATACTACTCAAAGATATTCAAGTAGTATGAGAAAATGATGACAAAAAGTCTCTCAATTCCAAAACCTGAGCTCTTAACCACTACTCTGCAATGACTCAGAAATAGAAAATTAACTATAAAGATATACACATACTAGTATGTGATGCAATTTGATTTTTAAGAATTTTTCTATAATGACATAAAGGTTTCTTTGCTATTTCAACAACTCTCTTGCTCTCCCTAAAGCAACGTTTTACTTTGAAAGCAACCTTTTAGCCTTCATAATACTAATAAATATGGTATTCAGGAAATTGAAATTTTCTCATTGTCCCTGAATATCTCTGCCAGCCTCTATATTTACTTCTTTTCAACTGTTTTTATTCTCCTTTGTTGAGACAACAGTTCCTGTAGCTATTATATCATGTCTATGAAATACAAATGCTTTGTCTATGCTCTTGATGACTTCTGAACTTTTGATAATTCTCAGATTAGGTAGGTTGAGTGTGTGAAGCAAGAAGGCAATGGGATTAGTGTACAGGGGGAGTACTATACACATTTAATTAGGCCTTTCAATAGAATACTTAGTGGTCTGTGTAGAGAAAAGAATAGAGTTAAGTATCCTCGACAACAGAGAAGTTACATAGCAAAGCAAAATAAAGACCAGAAGATTCACAGGAGGAGTTTTAAACAGAAGATCTAAATCTCTGAAGTAAATTCTGATGAATTAAATTCTGATTTCATGAAAACCTCAAAATTTCCAATGTGTTTCTGGAAAGTACCAGGGGTATTAGATCATTTGTACAAATTGAATTAATCATAGGCATAAAGGTTGAAAGACCATTGTAAAAACCGGTACTGAATGCAAAATAGTCTATGTGGTATCAAATACTGTGTATAAATAGTTTACTTATAGAGGAAAAGAATGATCAATGAATTAAAACTGTGAAAATGGGCATTTAATATCAGTTGACTCTGTGCCATTGAGCAGATCTTCCTACAGATAAAAAGGGAAAGGAAAAAATATATCATTCTATTTTCCTTTAAGATGATTGTTAACAATACTTAGGGTAGTTTAGTGTTATTTGCAGCCTCATTTGATTTAAAGTGGATTTCTAAGTGGTCATGTATGAGATATAGCAAGAATAGATAGGCCTGGTTTCATTTCATAATATTCACAGTCCTTCATTCCTGTAGACAGCTAACAATTTTAATTTAGGGTGACACTTTCTCCCAATCTCAGTACAAGAGATTCCATTATATCTAGAAGTAGACACTATCTTTGGGAAAGGTCATTAAGCCTAATTTATCCCTTGTGCCCCTGAGGTGGGTTCAGAAATAAGCCACCCACGAAATGTTTGATGGAAGCCCTTGTATCTCCCTATAGGTTTTGATTAAATAAAGTCAATATCTACGAAAAATAGAGATGACAAAATCTAATGACAACATGGGTTTCTGAATCTAGCTATATTACCCCTGACCTTCTCCTTACACTGGATTATTCATTATCTTTCAGGTTTAATCAAGTTGGGTTTGACTTTTATACATTTGCAACAGAAGAGCTTAACTGATAAATCCAGAAATAGGTTAGGCTTAATTAATTTTAGTTAAAAGCCACACTTGATTTAATTATTTTCCAAATATATATATATATATATATATATATATATATATATATATATATATGTATATATAAGGTCTACCATGTGGGAGGACCTACTGATAAAATGCTTATTTTGAGACAGGTAACTGGGCACTTTTGCTACTTTCCAAGGATCTGAGTGCACGCTACTTAAAATAGACAACATAAATTCATCAAAAAGATTACACAAAGATCTTGAAAAACAACATGCAATTATATTTTCAAAAGAAAGCATAAGCATGACAATACAAGAGAAAGGAATTCACACTGTTAAGAAAAGAATTCAAAATATAAGTAGATGGAGTCTGTTAATAGTAATGTACTGGTGCCAATTTTTTAGTTTGTGCCAATACATGAAAATTATGTAACATCAACATTGGAAAGTGTTTATATACTTTACAAAATATTCATAAATCTAAAATTATTTCAATATAAAAATTTAAATATAACATGTAATTTTGTATTAAAGTTGGTGGTAAGATTTCTTCAACAACAACGTAAAACCTTGAGTGTAATCTGCTGAGAAGGTACTCTTAAAAACTGCAATAGCAGATGTCAACTTTTTAGAGGGTAATTTGGTAACATCCCTCTAAATCTATAAAACCAGTATGTGCTTTGGTTTAAAATGACCTTTTTTTTTTTGGTTTTTCGGCCACACCCATTTGATGCTCAGGGGTTGCTCCTGGCTAAGCGCTCAGAAATTGCTCCTGGCTTGGGGCGGGGGGGGGGGGGACCATATGGAATATCGGGGGATCGAACCATGTTCCTTCCTTGGCTAGTGCTTGCAAGGCAGACACTTTACCTCTAGCGCCACCTCGCTGGCCCCTAAAATGACCTCTTATAAAAAAAAATAATTCACAGAAAATAAAAGTAAATGCAGGTAGATGGTTATATTAGCTATATGTATGTTATATATTATATATCCCATATATACATAGTATATGATATATATCCAGTAACAGGGATCTTGGAAAAGATGTAATATGAAAATAGAGAATGATCATTGTGTCAGAAATAAGCTATGGTGACATAAATAAAAATTATCAGCAAAGAAGAAACTATCAGTATTATACAATAGGATAGAAAGTGTAAAAACATGCCAGATATACAGTATAATGGCAATCAGATTACTGAAGACCTGCAGAGAGAACATTCAAGAATTCACATTTCTGTGAACTCACATAAATCTCATCTCTCAGCCCAAACTGGGCACAGTTTCCATAGTGTTTTTCAGTATTTTCCCAAGTATGGACCACTTTTAACTATTTTGCTGTTTTGTACTCCCCGCCCTCATCCTAACAGTTGGCTCCCAGTCTCATGTCATAATCTTCATTTAAGCACATGTATATATGTACATGAAAGTAGAGGTCTGGGCATGATTTTTACATGTGTTCCCATGAATGCGTTTGTTTACGAGTCTTTCCCCCACACCAAAAGCTTCCTGAATCAAGCCAGCATTATGCAGCTTGAATGGCAACAAGACACAAAATGTGTACCCCATGCTATTCTCAATTTGCTCTTTTCTGCCTCTTTTCTGGTGTGTCAGAGTATTTAGGGATTTGGTGTCATGGGGCACATTTTATCCCAGGCATTGCTGTTTTATGCTTCAACTCACTGCACTTTGGAAGTGACAAAAACTGCTTCCTGGGAAGACTCCAACCCGCTTCTCAATAAAGAAGGTCTATTTCCCTGCCCCCCTCCTGTCCCAAATTCTATCCTCATGACACAGAAGCACAGTTAGAGATGAAAAATAGGGTTCATTATCTTGGGAGCATGGAGTAAAATGTTATGGCTTTATTTAGCAGTTGCTTTTATGCTTTTAAAAACATGTTAATTTCATTTTTTAAATGTAATTGTGCATTAAATCATCCCAGACAATTGTGTGATTTGGAAATAAAAGTCCAACAAAATAAGTAAAAGCTATAATGTGGGTTGTTTGGGTTTTATTTTGGCTTTACTGCTTTTTGTTGTCTTTTTTTATGTTCCTCAAGCATTAGTGTCTCTGCTCCTTCCTGGGAAGATTAATCTGGAGAATTGTTCAGAGTCTTCTCTTCCTGTCTTTAGCTCTCCTGGAGCTCAGAGCTTTTCCCTGTGGTTTGGCCTTTACAACTCATGAATTACCAGCCCCAACAACATTAGGACTTATAAAACCTCATAATCCTTTAGTCTACTCTCTAATATGGCCACCAGCTACATGAAGATGGCATGTTCTGGGAGGTGAAATTTTAGAGTGACCTAAGAGGCTTAAAATAAAATGATGGATCCTAGGTTCCTGAATATCGTTGCCTTTAGACATGATACTGGCTCTACTTTTCTATAATCCATGGTAATGGAATATATGCCACACAATTCAGTCTGTATGAGAAGTGGTTACTCTTTTCTTTAAGAGTTGATTCATTTAATGCATAGCATTCAGCATGTCTCTCATTTTCATACTTCATGAGTAATAAACTAGATTCTGCAAGTACAGAGTGAAGTAGCTGCATACATATTAGATTTTAAAACTATGTTCCTCAGTACAAAAGGGAATCCAAGCTCTCTATGTATGATTCTATGTTATTTTTATTATTATGTGATTTGCTTAGGACTTATTCTAGGTTCTCTACTCCTTGTGGAATCTCAGGGTACAATACATCATGGAATGGAAGAAATGCAACTAGATAGGTATAAGGCATACATCTTAGCTCCTGTACTAACTCTCTGTCCCTTGTTCTAATTTAATGTAGAGTATAACTTTGGGTGTTGCATTTATTTTAAGGAACTACATGTTATTCTGCTTAGGATGTAACAGATACATTGTTGATTTGTCCCTTTTCAGTACGCCGCTTTTTTTAGGCCCCCCCTTTTTAATGACGATCTGAGTAATATTGAAGTCCACTATAGTAAGCTTAATTTTTGATTGACTACAGACCCCTTATGTAAATAAGATCAAATTCTGAAGAAATAAAGAATAGGACTTCAATACCTGAATTTGAACACAGTTCAATGGAAACTTGTTTTATTTTTAACCACACTTAGCAGTGCTCAGGGCTTACTCCTGGCTTTGCACTCAGCAATTACTTGGTGGGGCTTGGGGTACCATATGAGATGTCTGGGGTTGAACCCATATCAGCAGTATGAAAGAAAAGATTCCTATTAGCTCCAGTCCTGAAACTTCTTTTTGAAATGTTCTCACTTGAAAAGGGCACAACTTTCTACACACTAACATTTTGAAAAATCACTAAAGATGAAGCAGCTTCTCTCAAAATTCTAAAACAACTCTTTATATGATACAGTTAGAAGTTTATGTAAGAAAACATACAACAAACTACTCTTAATTTAGTTGTAGTACAACCCCCAAGACAGATATATGTATGTGGATGTACATGCACAGTAGCCTATACAAAAACCGAAGTACATATATATATAACCAGTGTTGGAATTAACTTTCTCCTGAGGCTACAATGGAATGTCAATTAAACTGCCAAACCTACAGAGCTCCATACTCTATCTTCCTGCCTTGGGGAGCTTTTGTATTCAATTTATTGTTAAGTAAAACAGCCAGCTTGGCAGCAGAGTTATATTAACAAATTGTAATGAATTTTTCTTTCATTAAAAAAATGGTGGGCTAATATTCCTGAAGAATAAATTTTAGCCAGATGAAGAATTTTGAAAGAATTTCTTTGTAACCATTTCCAGCAGCATGGGAGGGGGCATAATAAGCTCACTAGCTTGCATGAATTCCATGTATGTATAAGAGTACCAGAACAGTGTCTTGCCTCAGCATTTCTGTAATTAACTTTTTGTATTGTTAGTTGGGGAACTGACGTCAGAATCCAAGAGAAGACACATATATTTTTTGAGTGTAGGCCTCAAATTGCTCCATTTTGATTTCATGTTTGCTTATTTTGGGGGGAAGCAGTTTTGGTAAAGGTGTTGGGAGGAGGAGCAGGGCCATATCTAACTAGTGTTCAGGGACTCAAATATTGCAGGGGACTCGACCTCAGTGCTCTACATATGCAGGACAGGTGCTCTATATATGAGCAGTAGGGATGTGCTCTGCTTTACACACAAACACACACACTTAGTTTTATCATTTTAACTGTGAAGCCTCCCCCCCCCAATCTGGTCATGTAGGTAAGGTTACTATCTCTGCAGGAAAACACCAATATTGCAGCTGTAAAAAGAGGGAAGTCCCCAAGGGCAAGAAGAAGAAATTGTTAGGGAACAATTTGGTCAAATTGTAGATGCTAAATGTGTATAATTAAAGGCATATGCAACCAGGTCCTGGTAATGTTGGACTCCACACATGAGAGGAGTGATTAGTATTTGTTACTTGATCTGATTGATGTTCACAATCCCATTACATGGGAGATACTGATCTCCTGAGTTCCAGGTAAGGAAAGAAACATGTTAGGGTTGAAGAGCTTGGTTTGAGAAAAAATCATGTAAGTGGTATCAATGCAGCTTAAGGAAGTTTATGTAAAAAGAGGAAGAAGCTGCACTTAAGGTGATAGAGAAACCTTCCTAAAGCTATTATAGGTATTTATTTATTTGGTTTTGTGGCCACACCCAGTGATGCTCAGGGGTTACTCCTGGCAATGCGCTCAGAAATTGCTCCTGGCTTGGGGGACCATATGGGACGCTGGCAATTGAACTGAGGTCCTTCCTGGGTCAGCTGCATGCAAGACAAACACCCTACTGCTTGCTGCTCTATAGCTCTGGCCTCAGTCATATAGGTATTTATTAAGGAGTCTAATTTTTAAATTTAGGTGAGGGAACATAGATATTTCTATTTTATTTTATGGCAACTAAGAGTATGAAGCTCCTATTGCTGGTCATTAGACATTGATCTGAGCGCTTGATACAGATGTCCTCACTAACTACAAAGAAGTTATTCCGAGAGAGTTCCCAGTTATTTCTGATTATCAGAGCTTAATCATTTTATCAAGATTGGGACTTAAAGGCTACTATTTTGCTCTAGGGCCTGTGTCTTTAAAAGTTGTGTATTATACAAGCTTTTCAAGTGATTTATGTATGAAATAAGTATAGCATGAATATAAAAGAAATCTAAGCAGGGGTGGGGAAATCTAAGCAAAGAATATGGTTTGAGCAATTCACTGGCTACAGTGGTATTTTGGAAGGGGAGAGTAAAAACCAAAAAAATATTCACCTGAAGGAGACATCAAATGTGGCTGAGTTATAGAAATAACATTGAGGGGCCTGAGAGATAACACAGTGTTAGGGCGTTTGCCTTGCATGCGGCCAATCCAGGACGGATCTTGGTTTGATTCCTGGTGTCTCATATGTTCCCTGAGCCAGAAGCAATTTCTGAGCACATAGCCAGGAGTAAACCCTGAGCATCATAGGCTATGGCCCCAAAAGCAAAAATAAATAAATAAATAAATAAATAAATAAATAAATAAATAAATAAATAAATAAAACCCAGCATTGACCAGTAGCAAGGAAATGGTTCAAATGGTTCAACCAACATTAATTTCTAGGCACCATCTAATCCACTGAGCTCCAGTGAATGAAGCCTGGGCACCAACATAGGAATGGTCCATCAGCACTACTAGAGGTTTTTTCTCCAAACAAATTACAAGAATAATAAAAAAGTGTGCATACATGCATACATATGTATGTATGTATATGCATGTCTATATAAGCCAGGGTCATAATCAAAGCACTAGAACTCAAGCTTAGCATCCACAGGCCCCAAGTTTGAACCTCAGCACTGTGGGCAAAATAGTTTTTATTTGTAAGTTAAAGTACAAAGATTTAGAAATAGCATGGGAAATTATTGCATATGAAGTTTTGTGTTGTTTCTTTTTTTTTTTCCTTTGAGAGATTTCAGGACATATCGGTTGGTATTCAGGCACTACATATGAGAGGTTTCAGGACATATCGGTTGGTATTCAGGCATTACTTTTGACAGCACTGAAGAGCAGATGGTTGATTATTAGATTTTACAGTTGATCATATAGGGTACCAGAAATTGAACCAAAGTCAACTACAAGTACTTTACCTCCTATACTGTCTCTCTCAACCCCAGTTTGTGAAGTTTTAAGAAATGTTGCCTATTGATTTCATATAAACGTCTCAAATATGTAAATGTAGTAAATGAAAGTGTCTAGAGTAAAATACATGGACATGTTAGCTGTGTTTATTTAGATACTGGCTAGAAGAACTTCAAAGAGACTTTCTACTTTTCACTTTCTTTCTACAGCCTTTTCTCTTCTTTTTTTTTTGGGGGGGGTGCCATACCCAGCTGTGTTCAGGGATTACTCCTGGCTATGCAGTCAGAAATCACTCCTGTTTTGGGGACCATATGGGATGCTGGGGATCTAACCCGCGTCCGTCCTGAGTCAGCCATGTGCGAGGCAAAAGCCCTACTGCTGTGTTACCACTCTCGCCCCTGCAGTCTTCTTTCACATTTTGTATTAGTGCATGTTAGATAATCAGGGAAAATTGTATTTCTGAAAAAGAATTTTACTGCAATAAAACATTTTGTACAACTGAAATAACCAACTCATAATTTATATGAATTCAATGTTCCATAATTAAGGGTGAGTCAATTTTTCTGAAAAGGTCCAGACTAAACATTTTAGCCTTTGAAAGCCAGGCAGAGAAATTGAAGGCAGGCCATAGAAACTTTTCAAATCAGAAAGAAAACAAATTTCTGAACTTTTTTTTCCTGGATGACAAGATTCAAACTATAATACAAATAATTGAGCCACTTTTTATAGTAAGTGTCTATAACGAAATGGCTGAATTCCTTTTTATTGTGTAAGCCTGTTGGGCCTAATTGGGGTTCAAAGTTAGCATTCCCTAGCATTAAGATTGATTGCAAATGCTCATCTGCTAATACCGATCTGTAATGAGCTTTGGCGTATTTCATCTCTGAAAATGGCTTTTCTCACAGACAGGTGACACATGGGGCACTCAAAATGCTGTCGAGTTACAACAGCTTTGCTGCAATTTATCCTGGGGAGATTGCACATGACCATGGCAACAACCACAAGTCCTGCATTTGAGCAGCAGTGAACAGAGACAACCCAGCAGGGAGGGGTGTGGCAGCTCCCAGGTGCATCTTATTTCTAGGACAGACAGTCAAATTTCCAAGAAACTTCAGGAGTGACCAAAGAGTAATCTGCTTTTTAATTTTTACCTTGTTAAAAAAAAAAGACTTGGAAATTACACCACCCCCAAAGCAGGAAACGTTCTTAAGCCGGAAATAAAAAAAGGTCGATTCATTTCTAGATTGCTAGCTAATGGGCAATACAGTAAGATGTAGACAGGCCATATGTACTACACTGGTTGACAATTGTTGATTCTGGAAGTATAAAGGCCACTTCTCTTGTAAGCTCTACCCAACAACCATCTGGTAGACTTAATTGTTTCAATGTTCTTAAAATTTTTTCAGATATCTTTTAAGTAAAATGACTCCATTGTGAATGAATTAGACTGTTGGTAAAGAAACCATAGGATTCATAAATGGAAAATATCCACCTGAAGGAATTACAAAATCAGAAAGGAACTTGGGATTCTGATAATGAAACTCAGTGTCCTCTCTACCAGTCTTGTAAAAATTTTATGTAGAATTTTGTCGAAGGAAACTATGTCAAACCTATCTTTTATATGAATCTTTTTAAGAATTAATCCAAAATGTTTAGAATGACACACACACACACACACACACACACACACACACACACACACACACACACACACACAGAGCAACAACAACCACCACCAATAACCAAGCCTATTTAAATTTCTTTCTCCTTTTTTTTTATTTAAACACCTTGATTACATACATGATTGTGTTTGGGTTTCAGTCATGTAAAGAACACCCCCCATCACCAGTGCAACATTCCCATCACCAATGTCCCAAGTTTCCCTCCTCCCCACCCGACCCCCTCCTGTACTCTGAACAGGCTCTCCATTTCCCTCATACATTCTCATTATTAGGACAGTTCAAAATGTAGTTATTTCTCTAACTAAACTCATCACGATTTGTGGTGAGCTTCCTGAGGTGAGCTGGAACTTCCAGCTCTTTTCTCTTTTGTGTCTGAAAATTATTATTGCAAGAATGTCTTTCATTTTTCTTAAAACCCATAGATGAGTGAGACCATTCTGCGTTTTTCTCTCTCTCTCTGACTTATTTCACTCAGCATAATAGATTCCGTGTACATCCATGTATAGGAAAATTTCATAACTTCATCTCTCCTGACAGCTGCATAATATTTCATTGTGTATATGTACCACAGTTTCTTTAGCCATTCGTCTGTTGAAGGGCATCTGGGTTGTTTCCATAGTCTTGCTATGGTAAATAGTGCTGCAATGAATATAGGTGTAATGAAGGGGTTTTTGTATTGTATTTTTATGTTCCTAGGGTATATTCCTAGGAGTGGTATAGCTGGATCGTATGGGAGCTTGATTTCCAGTTTTTGGAGGAATCTCCATATTGCTTTCCATAAAGGTTGAACTAGACGGCATTCCTACCAGCAGTGGATAAGAGTTCCTTTCTCTCCACATCCCCGCCAACATTGTTTATTCTCGTTCTTTGTGATGTGTGCCATTCTCTGGGGTGTGAGGTGGTATCTCATCGTTGTTTTGATTTGCATCTCCCTGATGATTAGTGATGTGGAGCATTTTTTCATGTGTTTTTTGGCCAATTTGTATTTCTTCTTTGTCAAAGTGTTTGTTCATTTCTTCTCCCCATTTTCTATCTCATGTCCAGGTACTATTAGACATTTTTTCTTTTCTAATTGGTTAATGGGATCCTTAGTAGAATACAAAGGATGCTTTAAACTTAGATTTTTGAAGTGCAAGTTTAAGGAAGTCAAAAAGTGTGTTGAAATAAATTTACTATTTGCTTTGATCATATAAACTATGTCAAGAATCATCTGGGTTCTTCGTGAAAATGCAGATTCTTGGGTTTCGGGTATTACTGAAAGCACCACATTTGGAGTGAAGAGCCTTAGAAGCTATTTAAAGTAAATATTATATGGTTTCCATTTATAAAGCTTGCCATTTCTAGATTTTCCATTTTTGTCATTTATATGCATAACCAACTGGCCCTTTCATTTAATCTCTTGATGGAGTGTGAGTTTCTTTAAGAGAAGGACATTGCTTTGAGAAGTCACTTCGCATCTAACAAAAAAAGGTGCGCATCCTTGAAACGATATTACCAAATGTTATCAGGCCTTATCCAGGCAGCTATTTGTGTAACTCTTCTGAGTGAAGAATGTTAATAGTGACAGAGGGAGAGAGGGGTGAAGTCAGAAAGGAAATCAGGCCTCAGGTAGAAAAGAAGTCATACACAACTACTATGTGGTGTAATCCAAGAAGCATGCATGCTAGGGGATGGAATTCTCATGTGCAAAACAGAGGAAGGTACTTCTTAGTAGCCAAGCACATGATGCACTCTACCTATTTACTCACTGTTCTCAAAGCTATTGCAAGCAACTATGGTTTGCAATGACTTTATGGAACTTCATATTGTGAGACTGGTAAGACAGTTCAGCAGGAAAGATGCTTGCCTTGCACATGGCCAACTCAATTTCAATCCTGCAGCTCTACAAATGGTTCCCTGAATACCAGCATCTGTGATCCTTCAATAGAGAGCCAGGATTAACCCATGAGCACCACTGGATATGATCCTCAAACCAAAAACCAAGCCAAGTAAAATACTTCTTACACCTGGGTCCATCCCAGATTTCTATTTAGAGATAGGAATTTTAACTTCATTTCTATCTATCCATGCACTACAATGTGTTAGATCAGCCCATTTTCTTCCCTTCCTTCCTTCCTCCCTTCCTTCCTTCCTCCCTCCCTCCCTCCCTCCTTCCTTTCCTCCCTCCCTTTCTTCCTTCCTCCCTTTCTTCCTTCCTCCCTCCCTTTCTTCCTTCCTCCCTTTCTACCTTCCTCCCTCCCTTCCTTCCTTCCTCCCTTCCTTCCTTCCTCCCGTCCTTCCTTTCCCAATAAGAATCCTTTAATCAACTCACTTCAGCCAACTTCCTAGAGATGGATAATCCTTACACTATATAAAAATAAAATTGTCTTGCTATGGGAAGCTCAAACTACCAGTGTAGTAAGTAAAACTACATAGAGATCACCAAAATGCAGAGTGATTATTCATTATGTCAACATATGCAAAGTGCTAAGAAAACAAAAATTTTGAACAAACAGCTTATGGTTAGGTAAATTTTCCACTATTCTTTTTTAATAATGTTATTCGCTGATTTTCAAGGACATTTTTCTGGGCAAGAATATTCTTAGGGGCTGGAACAATAGCACAGTGGTAGGGTATTTGCCTTGCATGTTGCTGGACAAACCCAGGTTCTATCCCCAGTATCCCATATGGTCCCTTGAGCCTGCCAGGAGCTATTTCTAAGCACTGAGTCAGGAGTATTCCTGAGTGGGAATTTGTGGCCCCAATATAAACAAGCAAACAAAAAGATTCTTAAAATGACTCTTAAGATGGTATTTATAGGCAATTATGCTTTCAGTTCTAAAGTTGTTTTGTTTGTGATAAGAATCGTACAAATCTTAAAAATCTACCTAAGAACCATTTCTATCAAAATATCTAGAATTTCCCAAGTATGTTCTAGAAGTCTTAGTTTGAAGGCTTCATCTAATGAGATTTCCCTGCATGATTTTTTGTCATTACAAAGTATGGAAAAATCTTAGACATGAATATTTAATTGTGTTCCAAATACTACATGAAGAATTATTTTCAAGTTTTATACTAAATTTAGCGTACATCTTTCAGGATTGGAAAGACAGGCCCACCACCAAGGTTATTATTTACAAATATTTTCTCTGATCGAACAGACCAGAGACTGTCAATGACTTTTGGGTGAAATAAGAGGTGTAAGACCACTCTCAGAAGTGCTCAGGGCTTTACTTTTTTGCTCTGTCCTCAGGGCTCACTCCTGGCAGAGTTCTGGGGAAAGATCAGTGGCTCTCTCTTACTCAGTTTTAGGATTAAAGATTTCTAACCACAGTAGAAATATTCTGAAGAGCATGAAGGCAGAAACAAGTTGACTATTTAAAATAAGAATATTTATATAGCTCCATATCTATCAATGTCTTTAATAGTTTTGCTACCTGATCCAGGCATGCTATGTGGTTAGTGGCAATAACCTTTTCTTCAAACTGACAGTAAATGTTTATAGTAACTGGAATCTGTCCCAAGACCATTGTTTGAAAGCTACTGGTTCAGACAAACCTGGGTTTCAGCCAAGGGCCAACTTACTAGCTTGTGTTCTTGGACAATTATTGAACCATACAAACCTTTATTTTTTTCCTACTTCTGTGTAATAAACTAAATTTAGGAACATACAGGTAAGGTCAAAATCAGTAATAGTTGACAAACACATTATGAAGTAGTTCTAAGTATTCATGCTTATTCTGCAGTATTTTGAACATTAAATAAAATAATGCATGTAAAGTGATTAGCATAGCACCTGGGCCATAGCATGTGTTTAATGAAGCTGGTCAGGATCACTAAGTGAAAGATTGGGGGGAGGATCAGGGAGAGAGATATAGAAGGAGAAAAGAGATAGGGTGGGTGCAGAAAAAAAAGATGAGGAACATAAGGAGGATTGAAGCGCAACAAAAAAAAATTAAGAATGCTTATCATAAGATTGAGAGAGGGAGGTTTACAAATAAGTCAGGTTATTTTTGAATAGCTTTATTTTTTGGGGTGGTGGTGGTAATTAGTTATGTCTATCTCCATCTTCAATGACTAGAGGGTCCTCATTAGAATAAACACAAAACAGTCAGACTGGAAAAGGCTGTTTAAGTCTCATCTGAACTCTGCAAATATCAAGAAGCTATACAGGGCCAGTAGATGGTATTAAGAAGCCCATGTCCAGTTATCACATGTTAATAGAAAAATGATATGTGTGGAGAGGAGCAAAGTCTGAACGAGGAGCTTATAGTATCTTCATGTGCTGTGGCTCACATTTCTAGGCTCATAAGAACATACAGCTGACATGATTAGAAGATACTTTCCTGAACCTCAGGCTCATGGTGTCAGATGTCAATTCAGCAAGTAAGACCAGAATTATATTTTTATGAAAAAACAGTTATAAAAAAACTAAAGATTAATTTTTGCTTGCTATTTCAAAAAATGTACAAGAATCCTTTATTGCACCTTCAGTGTATGTTACACATTTGATATTTTTCCCAGTGATTTTTGCATTCTGAATTTTGAGTTTGCTTAATAGCTATAATTTTTATTGAGCTAAATGCAACTTATGTTTATGCCTAAGTTTAGTTTGGTAAGATGATTAAGAATACAGAAGCACTGTAGTTATCAAAGCTCTGCCCAAGAAACTTCAGTTTCAACCCTTTCAAAGAGCATTCTAAGGTTCAAGTCTTCACTTCTTTGGAATTTTCCTGCTTTTCTGTTTCATTACCTTTTTCCTCTCCTTCCTTATTGCAGCTTTGCTATCACATATTTTTTATTTGTTTCGGGGTCACTCCTGACAGTATTCAGAGTATCAGATTCAGTGCCAGGGACTCAACTCAGGCCTCCTGCTTGCAACGCTTGTGGCCTTGCCTGCTCCAGGCTCAAATATTTATCATTAATGTGTTTAAAATTTTTATTTGGTATCAGCAATTGAATCTCACTCAGGCAAAGCAAGTGCTATTCCTTGTGCTACAGTTCAAATCACTTTCCAACCTCTTCTTATCTTCCTTTCTATCTTTCTAGCTATATCTATGGAGAAATTTGTTTTCCAAGGTGAAGGGTGAAGAAAGTGGTATTACTAACAAGCCCAACATAATTTCACAAATACATGCACTGTGAAAAGTCCAACTGGAGTAAATGGTAATGGAACAGAAATACAGAAAACAGGGGAGAGACAAAGTAAAAAAAATGCTTGATGAAGCAGTGGGGTCACTATATGTAAATAATAGGTACCAACAATCATTATCATCATCATTATTTTAGCACACAAAACACACTTGCTCCATTTCTTCTCTCAGTGATTTTATTTCTAAGTGTAGCTTGAGGCTCCCAGGGGCTCTGGAGCTCAATACTATTTTTTCACTAAAATTTTTTACCCATTATTGTCATTTTCAGGGATAGAGTACAAGCAAATAATAGAGACCAGGGCACCAACTCTGCCAGAATTTACTGTTTTCACAGCCATTGATTTGCAGGGGGGAAATGATGTTTTTTCACAAGGATGCCCTTCATGAAACACTAAAAGTTACTTATTTCAGGAAATCCTGACCCTTGACTATATTGTTTTTAATATTCTGCGCTATGAAAGGAATGAAACTTTGTCTGCTTCAAACTAATATACAACATTTGTGAGAAAAATAATAGGGGGACAAAGCTATGGAACAAAGTATCCACTTTTAAAGGAACGTTATATAAACTAGCTACAGAAGGTTAAAATATGGTTCTACAGACGTCGGGATTTTAAAGTAAGTCTTTTGAAATTTGAAAAAGTGACTAAGTTACATCGAGAATATTAATGATAATAGCATTTTTCTGCCAATAATAAACTTCAAAATTTCAGGGAAACATTAGTATTGTGCAAAACTTATCTAGACAATAATTTCCCAATGTTAAACTTCAATAGGATGTTTTTGGTTATATTAACAATTATATATTTGTGAGTGCTTCATAAAAATATATACAAGAGCTGTAGATCCCAGTAAATTTTATAAGTGATTAAAACATTAACTTCCAAGTTACTACATAAGGAAAAAAAACCCAACTTTAAGAACAATTAATGGGTTTTATATAAACAAAGTGACATTAGCTCAAAAGTCTTACTTTGGTGTGAATGATAACTTTTAAGAAACTACTACTTGCCCAATTCTTATTGTCTCAAATAAGAATGTATATAATTAACTGAAAGAGTTAAATAAAAGTCTCCATTTCCTGTCTACATACTTAAACTAGGCTAAGCATTTTCTCGTACTTCTTTAAGAAAAATATAGAAAATCACCTATATTAATGCCGGCTATCTTTTCTTTAAAAAATATGGAAGACCAGAGTGGTAGCACAGTGATAGGGCATTTGTCTTGCATGTGGCTGACCCAGGACAGACGTGGATTCAATTCTCGAAATCCCATTTGGTCCTACAAGCCAGAAATAACCCCTAAGTACTGCCAGGTGTGGCCAAACAAAAGAAAATAAAAGGAATAAAAGAACCTATTTCTTCATAAATATACAACTTATATTAATAAGCATATAATATTTTTTAAAATAATTAAGTTTTAAACACAGTTAACTATTTTAATACAAAAGTATAATATTCTTAAATGAGAGCCCTTTGGGAAAATAATTTTAAATATTTAAGAATCTGTGACAAGTTTCAGATATGCTGTTGAGAGTGAAAGTGACATTTTCACTATGTATTTAATTCTTAGTTACATAAGTATTATTTTATAATGTTAAGTATACATTGCATTGTCTACTTAAATATTTTCCACATATCACTAAGTACAAGACAAGGGGTATAGTCCATAGCATCACATTTATTGTTATGTTAATAATTTCTGTGTTAGGCTTTTTTGTTGTTGTTGTTTTGGGCCGCACCCAGTGATACTCAGGGGTTACTCCTGACTATGCACTCAGAAATAGCTCCTGGCTTGGGGGACCAGATGGAACAATGGGGGATCGAACTGCTGTCCATCTTGCACCACCAATCTGGCCCTACTGTGGTGGGCTTTAGTGCAATAAATTTTATTTTATTTTTACCTCACAATATGTTTGTAAAAACACATAATAGCTCAGACAGGGGTAGTTTGGTCAACTTGGAGATTCAGTGATTACAATGATATTAGCCAACCACAAAGAGCAGTGGAGAGGGGATGAGATGACTCAAAGCTAGGTCCATTCTTTTGTCATTGTTTTCAGGATAAGTTTACCTGGAAATAAGCATGTAGATGAATGTTAGATTACTTTTACAAACAATATATTAGCTCCTCACTGGAGAGATAAATATCTAACTTTCAAGATAAACTATGAAACTGTGTTGGATTCTTTAAGACTGAAAACAGAAGTGAGGTCACGCATACTATGAATGAATGAAGTGCTCTCTTCTTGAAGCTCCAGACAGAAGAAAAATCTGAAACTCTGAAAACCTACATTAGCCAAGAACACCGAAGGTGAATGTGAAATGAAACAATGCAATATTTCATGAGTACAATGTTAATAAAATAAATATGAATGCATTATATTTTTGAAACCAAATTAATACATTTAAGATTCCCAGTAAATATAAATGCATCATTGCTCAGTAGACAACTTTTCATAATAAACTTGCTGAAAATATTTTTATTGAATAAAAAAAATCTGTTCATTCAGTGAGACAGATCATTTTATGTTTAGGAGAGACAAGACTGCCGACCATTTACAAATCCTACAAAAGAAGCAAATCAGCATGAGAATTGGGACTAGAACCCAGGTATATGTGTTTTTTTAATCATATGTTGATATTCAGGATGTAATTCTTTCTGACCCAGGGGCCATTCTCATAGTCCCTGGAGCACAAATTCTGATGTCATTAAATGTTTGAACACACCTACCAGACAAGCCCCATTTGGTTCCATTTCTTCTTTTTTTTTTTAACTTTTTTTAAATTTTTATTTTGATCATATTGGCTTACATATCTTTCACAGTAGTATTTTAGGTACATATTAACATTGAATCAGGAGAATACCCATCACCAAATTTGTCCTTCCTCCATCCCGTCCTCTTCCTGCAACCCATATCCCCCACCATCACCCCCCGGGCTGCTAGAGTAGGTGGTCCCCTCTTTGTCTAGCTTACTATTAGTGGTCATATATGTGTTTGGTCCTGGTACCCTCCCTTGTTTTCCCCTCTATTTGAGAGGTGGAGCTCAATAATTCGAGTTATGTGGTTTTGTTTAAAGGGAAGAAAAGCAATAGAATGGATTAAAAAAATTAAAAAATTAAATAAATCAAATAAGCTGAAAATGGTGGAGTCCAGGCTTTCAACCTCAATTTGAGTGAGGACATGAAAATGGTAATTGAAACACTACATCAATATAGAAAGAAGTATCAAATTAAATATCCAGCGAGCAATAAAGACAAGCACCACACAATAGTCTTGGTTCTGAAATCAAACAAGATCTCCAATTCCAGAGGTCTGACTAAGACAATTGCAACTGAATGGGTCTTCCAGAAGCATAACGAAAGACTCTATCCCAGACTCCATCATAGGAGCAATGTAATGACCAAGACCACCAACTACAGAAGATGGATTAAAACGACACCGAAGAAGCAGAACTGCTAGAACTACAAAGAAAGACTTCATAATGAGCTCCATTCCATGAGCTGTACAGACACCAAGATCTATAGATACAGAGGTCCAATTTTACTATCCATGATAAAGCAGAAGTCTTCTATACACCAAAAAAGCACCAAAAGAAGAGTAAATGATCATGCAAGGAGTCTATAGTTAATCCCATGACAGTATACTTCAGAGGTGGAGAAACCCTGTATCTCCTAAGCCAAGGGAATTCCCTCTATAATATCCCCAATAGTTACTGTGCCTATGCAGGGAGAAAAAGAAAAAAAAAAGCACAAAATAATCATTTTTCCACATATAAATTTATTGATTGATCAATTTTTATTTAAGTTTTTATTTTGGTGTAGATATTGAAGTTGATGTGTCCATTTGGTTCCATTTCTAAATAAGGCAACTGACTCAAAAAATTATGGGCTGGCCAACTATTATTAGATATTAGATATTAGAAACCAGTAAGCTTTTGTATTCAAATGGCTGCCCTACTTAACCTACAGTGTCACTCCTTTTCCTCTTTTGGCTGCCAGTCTATAGTATTTCTTCGAAACTAGAAACAGATTTAATTTTAAAAAGTGTTAAAGGACTTATTTGCCAGGTTGATCTAAGTTGCTCTTTTCAAGGATTTGGAGAAAAATGCACACCTGTCCAAGTACAGCAGTGATGTTGTTTGAAAGTACTTTATATAAAAAAATGAAAACTATGTGATCTTCATTTGGCCTTGGTCTTTAATCAAATTTGATGTTTAAGCTAAGTTGGGCAAATTGTTGTTGGAGAATAGCTGTACAGTGCTACAAGTTTCAAGTCTTGAATGGAGGGAAGTCATTTTACACCTGAAGCCTCATCCCCCACCCTTTCTCCCTAGGTAACTTGACCTTACCTGCAAGACCCCGCCCATTCCTGGGAGGGGTCTTGGAAAAGGTAGATAAAGCCTTTGACCCAGGAGATTGGGGAGTCTCTGCGGCTGTCTGCCCTTTTGGTCTTTGGCTAGCATGAAGGTCAAAGGGAAGATGGTTGAAAGGAGTCGAGATGCAGGGCTAGCGAAGAATGGCTGTGCTTGAAAGGTTATGATATAAGCCACACATGTGGTGAATAGGGCATGAATAAAGTTGATGCTTCCTGATGCCTGTCTCTGGATGAGTCTGATTCCGCCATTCACCTAAACCTGGGACCCGCCAGCTGAATAGGGGTTGCGGAGCCACGTGGCCTGGGATGGCAGGGAAGAATCCTTCAATCCATCCTTCACCATCCAGATCCATCTTTAATTATTTAATGCAACAACACCTACTACTATGAAATGAAAATATATATATATTATATATATGTTGTATATGTAAGAACACGTCCACATATGTTTGACACAGTTCTTTTTTTTTTTTTGGACACAGTTCTTTTTATTATTTTTATTATCTTAATAGGACTGTCTACCTTCACATTACTAATAATGGCCGAATATTGGGCAAATAATTTGGTTGGGTGTGAACATTCACATCTCTCTCTCTTATGCAAAGTATCTAATTGCATTATAATGTTATAAGTTATAATGTTATAATATTATAAGTGCTGGTAGATAAAAAGCTCACAATGATTTTTAACAAAAATTTTTTTTTTTTTTTTTTTTTTTTTTTTGGTTTTTGGGTCACACCTGGCAGTGCTCAGGGGTTATTCCTGGCTCCAGGCTCAGAAATTGCTCCTGGCAGGCACAGGGGACCATATGGGGCGCCGGGATTCGAACCGATGACCTCCTGCATGAAAGGCAAACGCCTTACCTCCATGCTATCTCTCCGGCCCCAACAAAAATTTTTAACAAAAAAATTTCTTGAGAAAATTCTACACAGAAGAGCACGCATGCCAGCCTAAACGAGAGTGCTGGAACGGAAGAACTGGAGATACATTCCCCCCGTTTTTGGGTCAGTGTGTTTGTTTTTGTCTTTTAATTCCCCACTACAGTTTTGTTTATTGTCCAGCTGAGACACAAAGAATTTATTAAATTCCTCAAGGTCACACGTAAAGTCAGGCCTCTGCTCGAGACAAGGTCTTTTGCCTTCCCCAATCCCGACTAGGTCTTCCTGCCTCGTGCAGTGGATGGGTCCGCGAGGAATGAAAGAATGCTCTTAAGCAAATTCCAATTATGGTTTATTAACTTCACACATAGCATTTATCTTCCAGTTTCCCAAAATAGCAGAACCAATTAAACTGTCTGTTTAGCACTACATTTTTTTTAACTTTTAATTTTTCCTCAGATAAAGCCTTTATGGAAAGATAAATGGAACATCACAGATATGAGGGCTTGAGGAGAAAGCCATCATCCTTTGCTTTTCACCACCCTCAGCACCAGGATAACAAGAGAACCCAGAGAAGACCTTGCCCACTCCAGACCCCAAAGTTACATGTTCAGAGAAGCAAAAGCTTTGAGGCATAATGGATAGGAGATGGACACAAGGTTTTATTTACATTTTTATTTAGGATTTTTTTGTTGTTGCCACGGTGGCTATGCTTAGGCTTGTTCCTGACTCTGTTCTCAGATATTACTCCTAGAGGGGTCAGAGGATCATATAAGATACTTGGAATAAAACCTGGATTGGCTATATGCAAAGCAAGTACCCTATTCACTGTACTATTGCTCTGACCCTGGACACAATTTTTATTCAATACAGTTGCTAACTTGAAATAAGAGCTCAACAAATTCTAGTGTTTTGTCCACTGTCAAAACAAGATTAAACAATTGCAGCAGAAAAAATAGCAGGCTTATATTCAAAGCTCAGAAACAGTATTTGACTTTAATCTGGAAATACCTATAATTCCCCAGTGGTATAAAGGAAAACTCAACTTGGCAAAAAGCTCCAAAGTGATCTAGTTTTTAATTTGTTGTTTGTTTGTTTGTTTGCTTTTAAAGGCTTCCTTTACATCTCTCTTCTACAATGATTCCATTAAGAGGGGAATGGGGACAGATAGAAGGGGAGAAAGTGAGACAGGAAGGGAGGAAGAAAGAGAAAGAGATAATTAGAATGTCCACATTGGATGTGCTCCATGAAAGAGAACAGGGAAGAGGTATTTGCTTTTGCCAAAAGGAGGATGTCAAAATAAGAGACTTTGTGGTCAGAGTGGTGGCACAAGGATAGGGCTTTTGCCTTACAAGCAGCTATGCTAGGATGAACCATGGTTCGATTCCCCGGCATCCCATATGGACCCCCAAGCCAGGAGCAATTTCTGAGCACATACCCAGGAGTAACCTCTGAGCATCTCTGGGTGTGGCCCAAAAACAGAGAGAGAGAGAGAGAGAGAGAGAGAGAGAGAGAGAGAGAGAGAGAGAGAGAGAGGAAAGAGAGAGAGAGAAGAGAGAGAGAGAGAACTGAAAGAGCAAGAGAAAAAGTGAGCCACTGGGGTCTCCAAACCCTTTACTGGGGAGGGGGAGCCACTGCAGAAGATACTCAGAGAAGTCAGACACATATGAAAGATTTCCCTCACATTATGTTGCATGTGCTTTGTTCATAAGTCAGCTCATTATTTTATTTGTTTGTTTTTTGGTTATGGGCCGCCACACCCAGTGACACTCAGGGGTTAATCCTGGCTAAGCTCTCAGAACTCGTTTCTGGTTTGCGAGACCATATAGGACACTGGGTATCGAACTCAGGTCCGTCCTGGTTCAGCTGTGTGCAAGGCAAAAGCCCTACCGCTGTGCTATTGCTCTGGCTCCCAAAAGTCAGCTCATTCTTTATTTTTTTCTTCCCCCCACTAGACCATGTAACTGTGAACTGAAGATTACAATTTCTCTTCCTTCAGATGTTTGATTCTCACTCTCCTTGACTTCTTCCCTGATATAGGTCCCCTGGATGTGTGTCTGTTCCACACACCTTTCTATCTAACAGGAGTTGTGGGTATATTAAGTCACATTCATGCCACCAGGCTCTATGGAACTTGTCCCGTAATTATTTGACATGTCCGAGGAGTGAAAACCAGCTTGGAATAAGACAACTGCAAGGATCCGAATGCACAGTGTATAAACTTCAAAACTGAATTCTTAAAGTGGAGTTTGTCACTACAGTGGATTCAGCTAAACTTGGATTCTTAGAATTTTTACAATAATGTGCACTTGGATATGATTATGCTTGACTCTGTTTCCTTAACTCCTTTTTTTCACTGACATGCATTAATCTATTTTTTTAGCATTCTTATAAATGTTCTAATGAATTAATTCCTTCTTTACAAGCATTCTGAAAATCCTACTGAAAGATGGTAGTTTATATGTCTGGCATAATAAGCCATACGATAGTTTTGTGGGTAGCTCACAAGGACTCTTTCATAGTCTGTATATTGTAACCAGGAGGAATCATTATCAAGTCACAAACTTAGAAAATAAGGCTAAGTAAAATGTGGTAAAAATTTATAGACTATATTCTTACTTTTGGGGAGAAATGCCTGGTTGTGTTCAGGGCTTACTTCTGGCTCTATATCCAGGGTTTACTCCTAAAAGTCTCAGAGCACATTTGGAATGCTGGGATTGAATCTGGATAGTATGTGTGCAAGGCCAGCGCATACTCTGAGTTCTCTCCCTCCAATCCACAAACATCTGTCGAATACACAACTGCATGCTTTTAGAAAAGTCAGAGAATTCTCAGCAAAGAAGCCCTGGAGAGTCCAGATTTAAGTTTCTTTGTCTTTTTCTAGAGAGTTCTGATCATTCTAGAGAACTGAATCAGAAAAGGGTGGAGAGATACCTAACAGTTATTTGCCTTGCCCACAGATGCCCCCAAAATCCAAAGGGCAGAGTAAGGAGTAGGTTCTGAGAATCACTGGGTGTTGGGTCCCCCACCCACAAAAACAAAGTAAGTTAATAAATTTATTCAACTTCTGAAAGATGCAAAAGTAAAAAAAAATACAAGAGTCCTTGACTCAATTGCTTTTTAACCCAAATGACTACTGCAATTCCTGTTTCCAAGGCAGACCTAATTTAAGAGGGTTTAAGTGAATAATTCACACAGAACTGAGAATCCTGACCTCTCTACAGTATTCCATTTTCTTCTTGACTTTGTAAATCATTATCAGGGTTGCTTCTGGGGTCCTCACTAGGTGTGTGGAATCTTTATTGACAGACCCCTCCCAAAGCCTTTACTGGATCCTTAGATCAAAAGTTTCCCTCTATTCTGAAACAAGTCATCATCCTGTGAAGCTAGAAAATACTAGTAAAATATTTTCATCCTACAATTGGAGAAAAAATATATATCTCTAAGCAGAAACATGAAAATGAAAACCAAACCAGAGTACAAAAAAGCAAAGACAAAGAAAAATTATGATGGCATGCTTAAGTTTGGCTTTTTATAAAAGCCATATAAGGATTTTGGGTTAGTACTGAAATATCAAAGGCTATACAGACACTTTTGTAATGACTGCATTGCTCTTTAACTATAGGACAGTCATCTAAATAATTTTATTTATCAAAACAGATAAATGCAATTTCTGAGCTAAAGAATTAACTGCCTACATATGTTGGTCAGATGTCACTGTGAAGCTTTCTATCACTGACTTATTAATGCTTCATTGTAGAAATTTCAATGTCCATTTAGTTTGCGTCCATATAGAAATCTCTATAATCACAAATAATTAACACAAATAATTTTTTCCAGAAATATTATGGGGCTCACAGATTCTTGAAGAATTTTATGTGACCATATCAAAATTTTAGCTATTACATTTACTTTTTCTGGAGATTTGGGAAACCAATGTTAGATGTTACACCAACTCTGAGTTTCTCTCAGAGGTGCTCAGGAGACCAGACAGTGACCCAGATAGAACTGGAGTTGGCCTTATGCAAGGCAAATAATATATATATATATATACACACACACACACATATATATATACATACATACGTATATATGGATATATACGTATGTATGTATATATCTCAGATTTAAGATTATTTATTTAATGGAGACATGTTGGGTTAATATTATATGTGTTCAGAAAGAAGTATAAAAGAAGATTAAAATTGGAACAAATAGAGTAAAATGTTAAATTATAATGAAATCAAATTCATTTGTACTTTTTCTGAAAGAGAAATGAGGAATTTGTTTTTTGGCCATACACAGCAATACTCAGAGCTTAATCCTGCCTCTGCACTCAGGAATCACTCCTGGTTGGGTTGGGGGATCATATGGAATACTGAGGATTAAACCTGAGGCAGCTCTGACCCTCCAAATGGAGAATTTCTTGTTGAGAAAAATCAACCTGAGATTTATTGAGATGCCTGTTGAGATTGTGTCCATGCCACATTTTATTCTGCTTTGTTTCTTATAATAAACATGTAGAGCTAAAATCTCCTGACATTATAGTTTGGCTAAAATAACAAAAGTTTTCAGTGGGTTATAACAGAAAATGTAAAGGGCCAGTAGAAATAAAAATTGAACAGGCAATCAAAAAATAATTGCTATGGTTATTTGTTAATGACCAATAACTCATGAAACCTAACATCAGCATCATAAACTGTGTAAGCACTTCAAAAAACATGACCTAAATTAAAAGGTTACACACAATTACAAATATTCAAGAAAAGGCCATGGAAAAAATAACTTTTAACACATTTAAATTCATGTCTAGCATACTGCATTTAAGTCTCAAATTTAGAAAATTGATTTATAATGTTAATCTTTACTGGGAAAAATAACAAATACTTATCATAATCACACTGTAATTAAAAACCAAATAGTTTTTGCAAGAGCTTCATTTTTTACTGTAGTTTACAAGATGCCATTTCTGCATTGAAAAATATGTTTTTAAAGTAACCATCAAACATGTTTATTAAAACCTAATTACACATACGTAAAAATGTGCATTTTGATGTACTGTTAGGACTAATCCCTAGTTTGATGATCTTCCCATCAGCTGAAGTTCATATTAAATAAACCACACATACAAACGTTTTCTTTTTTATCTTTCATTAAGATAAAACACTTCTGTAGAGTGTCTGATGGAATAATATGATTAGGATAATGTTTAAAGTTCCTATGCAAATATAAAGACACTTCTCATTTTTAATATAGGAAAACAGAAAGCCAGAATTAAAGTCTATTTAATTATGCATCATCTGGGAAATGGAGATGTTTATAAGTGGCATTATTTGAATATGGCAAAGGTAGACCATTCAATTCAGTATAACGAAAATGTTTTCTATCACAGAACTGTCACAACTCTTTAAGACTATTTGCTTATTTTTCCTGCACATATTAAATATTAAAGCAGCTGAATTATTTCAAAGAAAACATTGGGATGTACACATCTTATATTTCATTTTAGAATCAATGAGTCAATGTTTGAGCTCCAAAAAATTGCCTAAGAAAGAATGTGTTATCAAAGCAGTATTTGTCTTTGATGACTGATTCTGTAGTAAAGAGAGCATTTTCACCAATTTTAAAATAGAATTAAATACTTCACCTAGTTATTGTCTGAGCTGTGTAGATTTTGTTTCTCATTTCTAGTAATTTTTTCTAAAATAAAATACTTTCATAAGCTATTCTAACTATTATAAAATTCACATAAATATTAGTTTCATGATTTCATTCTCATTTTTGATACAGAATTGATAATTTCAGAACAAGTGAGCTTTTTTTTTTACCACTTCTCACTTTAACAAAATTTTTTTTAGCTCATCTTATGCTTAACTTTTAGGTAATATTAGCACATAGTCTGGTGTTGCCAGAAAAAACTTGCGATTTTCTGAAAATTCTTTGAGCACCCATGGACCTCCATCTTTCCAGAAGGTGCTCTGAATGAGTATGAATTAGATAGATACCATTTTAGGGACTTCTATATTTTCATAGGGATATAGTAAGAGTATTTGACCAACTAATCAATTATAATATATAGCAGGGGTGGCGAACAGGATTTTTACCCTCACTCAATATGGCAGAATGCAATATGTGTTTAATATATTATTGTTAAAATTAGATGCTTTTGTGTGAATGTTTGTCTGTTTTGGCAGGTCACTGCATGGTGTGGCTCTCTGACTCTCACAGTTTAAAATTTTGGCTCTTTGTGTCGAACTTGTTTACCACCCCTGATATATAGGAAGAAAATGTAGTACTGTATGAAATATTCCATCATATGCATAAATCAGTCAGTATAATAACCTACTGCACAAAGTTTTATTTTAGCTGATTCAGTGTCATGGTGTACTCTAAGTTATACATAACATACATATATGTAACATACATATTATTATCTTTATCATAATTCAAATACTATGCCTTCCCCAGAGTTGAACTGTAGGGGAGATACAATTTAGGAAGAGAGTATTTTAAAAGACATCCTCTAAGTACTTGATCAGCATAAGAAGAGAGTGGTTTCCTTTTCAAACAAGAGGAAGCATGGCTCTCACATTCATGGCTTTCCCTACTTTAGTTTACTTGGAGCCTGCACATTAGGGACTAACTTGGTACATTTGCTGAAAATGAAACAGATTCACTTCCTTGAAACTAATAGCAATTTGAGATGCTGAAATGCAGGTTCTAGCACACAAGAGACCTGGATCCATCCTGGCACTGTATGGTCTCCTGAGCACTTCTAGTAGCAAATCCTGAGTACCACCTAACAAATACAACCTAAACAAACTAAGCCTGGCAAAAGGACCTACTTTTCACTGCCCAGTTTCACTTGACTTGACTACACTTTATTATACAAGGAGAAAAATCAGCAAAGTTCCCTAAATCTAAACCACTTTCAGTGTCTTTCTGAGCCCCGGAGGCCTCCTTCTACATTGTCCAGGAGGATGAGGAGACACTGAACATATGAGAAAAAACCCTTCATGACAATTCACATGTAAGTCACACTGGGCCAAATGATGTTCCATTAAAAATGCTATTTTTAGGGGCCAGAGTGGTAGCACAAGCAGTAAGGCATCTGCCTTGCCTACATACATAGCCTAGGATGAATCGCAGTTCGATCCCCCAGAAGCCAGAAGCAATTTCTAAGTGCATAACCAGGAGTAACCCCTGAGCATAAATGGGTGTGGGCCCAAAACAAAAATAAATATGTTATTTTTTAACTAAACAAAATGTGATTTGATCTTGTTTAAGCCATCATCTGCAATATTAATACTCAGTTCCATGGGAAGAGTCCTGGTTGAGTGATTAAATTAAGAACCATAAAAACATATCCCGAAGTTCTGGCTAAATGTTAGTGCCTACCATCAACTGAGCAGAAAGTGCACTTCATTGCTCATGTCAGAGAAAAGCCATTCTTATGAACATTAATGGAGAGATTGGAGAGTGAAGAGTCTTTAATGATACCTAATTGTCCAAATGGAGAGAGAGAATTATTTTAGAGTATCCAGGTTTTCAAATATTTCTCATGACCAATTCTTCATTGTTATACTGCACATTTGAGATACTTTAGTGAGCAGGTTATGGACCATAAGTTACATGCAATGGGAGTGATGTCACACACTGATTATTTAAATTATTGAAATAGTTCAGCACAATTTCAGTAAATGCATTGTTATTTGTTGCATCCCCCTTATACAAGACATTTCCTCTGAAAGAAATGAATCCCTCACTAATACTAATGAACAATAGTTGAAAGCTAAAACAATATTCAATCTTTTCATTCAAGGGAAATGAAAGATCATCTCTAAGTTCATACAGCTATACCTGCTTTAACGGGCATGGCTTGTCTTTAATTTCTACAGACGAGGCTTATAAATAATTTAGTCTACTTCCCTAAGGTGAGTCTGCTTCACCCTAATGTAATGAGACAGACAAGATCAGTTTAATGTCGCCCCTCAAATAGTGGATAGTAGAAAACACATACACACACATACACACACACGTGAGCGCACACACACACATGCACACACACACACTGGTCCAGTATTCTTAAAGTAGACCATATTGACAATTCACTATCAAATAATTGTACTTTAACTTCTTAACTGTGATAAAAGCAGAGCATCAAAATAGATGTTGCACTGATGAAGGGGGGTGTTCTTTTATGACTGAAACCCAACTATAAACATGTTTGTAATCATGGTGCTTAAAATAAAGTTATTATTAAAAATGATAGATGCTTTGGTTGTAGCAGAGGTTAACTTTATTATCACTTGCATTATCAAACAGAGATAAATATATATTAAGTATAGATTCTTCAGTAAAATGAGAGATAGAACTCAAGCCTGATGCCTTCAAGGTAGGTATACTAAGTTATCTCTAGGTCTCCTCTAAAAACAGTTATGCTTTCCCACAGGTCATTAAACTCTTAGGGCTGTTAAGTTTATGTTTAATAGGCAACAAGTATTTAAAATGACCAAAAATTATTAACTTACCAGCAGAACAAATAAAAGTCTCCTTAATGAATCTCTGCCTGACAGTGGTGATGCATTTGCTTCTGCTCTTTACATTATGCTATTGGCTTTGGTACAAATTTTTGGCTCTTGATTTTGCAACATTGTTTTTGAGATAGAACTAAAGTGCATGCAATCAGAGGGCCACACTTATGTATAAAACTTTATTAAACACCCATTCATTGAGACCTCAAGGAAATTTCAAGTTTCCTGATAATGAATGAAGAATGTTGGGAAAATACTGAGTTCACCTGAATGAGTGATTTCAGCTCATCACATAGCCTCCATGACTGCATTATGGTACTTAATTCTAAAACTCTGAAGTGGTGGCATGCACAATCCTACCTAGGCTGGGAGAGGATCCCAGAAATGGGTGTCTTTGTAGGCCCTCTATTTTATGGTCTCAAGAAAGGAATTGTTCTATATCTGTAAAAGAACCAGTCAGTGTTTCTAATTTTATTACAACAGGAAAGAACAGCAGCATGTTTGAAGAACCCCAAGTAACCCAAGAAAGAAAAATATTTTAAAAAGAGGTATTTTCTTTGTCTTATGTAATGCTCAAAAAACAGTTATAACATACCTGGTTATCAACTAAAAAAATCAGTCCAACCAGATTTAAAATAATAATGATAAAACAGCAATAGCAATACTTGGAATAGTGCAATGAGTCTGTCAAGTAAGAGAACTAAACAATGCTCAATCCAGAAATTCTTTCCACCTACTGGTGTGTTTGTGTTAACTCATTTGTGGGATTAAATTGAAGTGAATTTTTTGATTTTCTGATTTACAAGTGGATAGGCAACTGCAGTCTCTTTCAGTTGGTGTGATCTTTGCACAGCAAAGGAACACCACGGTGATGAATTTGAGAAACAAAATACAAAAATAAAATAAGTGTCCTAAAAACCTAGCTGGAAAACAATTAAAGTACATATTTTCATCAATTGAAACTCAGTTGATTTATTTAAGCACACTTTTTGGTGGTGCAGGAAAAATGACATTGTCTTTGTTAGTGTTTTACAGAGGCGTTTATTTTTAGTTATACAGCTGAAACTCTCCAGCCCAGTGAACTGTGGCTGTCTTTGGTGTATTCAGCAGAAGGAGGGGGAAAATTAGACACATTGCCATTAGTTCTAAAAATATCAGTGACATGTCAGGGTCATCATCTCTATGTTAAGAACTATGGAGGACGAGTAGAGACAAACTTATGTTGTACAAACTCACTGTCTTGAGTGAAATGAAATGTTTCAAAATCTTTCATCAATTTTAAGCTGAATATACATCCTAATTCAAAAATCGACACATATACACTCTAAAACTGGGAAATGGAGAGAAGTGGCATATGCCTAAAATCTCTACATGAAGGAAGGAAATGATTTGGGAACCCAGAGTATTTTGTTAGCATCATTAATATAATACACAGTATTATTAGATGGGTAGAACTGGCATTAAGATATAATGATATTTAAAAAATGAATATTAAATTGTAAAATCAGCCTATGTGCCATATCTCCAAGCCCAGGTGAATGAGACTGAATTAGAGGCGTACATGAAATACTCTAAACCAGGCTGAGGGTGAAACATGTGTAGTCTTGCAGTCATCCACCTCATATCTCTCTCACAAGTTGTCTGCCTGAACTGTTTTTTTATTGAGCACAGAGACCAGCCCCAGGTGGGGCTGTAAACTCAGGTTATTCTGAACCTGTCCCACCCAGGACAGCTTGGGTGAAACCAAATTGTAAACAAACAGATACAAAAAAACCAGGGATGATTTTTGTTTTGGGTAAAATAAGGTAAAACCTAACACTAGGTAATATTTTATAGAGGTCAAGTGGGGTGCATCATTGAAGGAGAACTGAAGAACAGAAATTCCAGGCCAGAACATCTGGTAACTTGATATATAACTGAAACTAGTTACTTAGCCTGTTGAGCGTAGCTATTCAGTTCCTTCTATTTGGAAACTCCCAGACCAGAAGTGGTGTGGAAATTCTACAAAAAATTCCCTACCAGAGAAAACAGATGCTCACCTACATATCCCTGAGCTCTTCTAAGAGACACAAAAATGATTAACATGGATCTTATATAATCAAGTAGATAAAAATTATGGAAAGTTGGTACTGGAGTAAAAGACCAGTGATAGGGTGTTTGCATTGCATACAGACGATCTGAGATATTTAAGGGTTCAATCCCTGGCATGGCAGTCCATATGGTACCGGAACCTGCCAGGAGCGATTTCTGAGCACAGGGTCAGGAGTAACTCCTGAGCACCAATGGGTATGGCCCAAAACAAAAAAGAGATAATTATGGAAAGTTAAATATATACATATGTATATGTATATATGTATATACATACATATAAACACACACATGATATTTGTGTGACTTTGTCTCTGGGGTGGTGCAGAGTTATCAGATCTATCCAGTTTGCAAGTGAGACAAGAACTAAAAAAATAAGTAGGAGCTTTACTTTTGTGTGGCATGTGGGTCTGATGTGTATGTCACTGATTAAAAAGAAATTTCCCCTGGGGCTGGAGAATAGCATGGCAGAGAGGATGCTGAGTTGCAAGTGGTCAACCAAGTTTAATCCCTGACACCCCATATGAACCTTGATCCCTACCTGAGTGGTCCCTGAGTACAGAGCCAGGAGTGAACCCTAAGTTCTCTAGGCTTGTTCTAAAAACCAAAATAGAATTAATTCCCTCCCCCATGCACTCATATATATGGCAACTATAGAACAACAACTATAGCAGAAAATAACAAGTGTTGAACAAAGTTATGGACAAATTGGGACCATTAAACCCTGTTCGTGAGACCATAAAATGATGCCATTACAATGCAAAACAGTATGAAGCTTCCTTGCAAAATTAAAACCAAAAATTTCCATATGATACAGCAACTTTAGAAATACCCAGTAGGATTGAAAGTAGGGTCCCAACTGATATACATTTGCACAAGACCATAGCAACATCATTCATAGCAGGCACCTATAGAAGCAATCCAAGTTTTCTCTCCAAAGGTAGAGATTTTACAAAGGTAGTTTACCATATAGGAGAATTCAGATTTAGGAAGAAAAGTTTGACCAGGGCTAAATAGAAATGAACCTTTATGCTAACTGAACCAGGAAACACTGAGTAATACCTGGCCCCCATTAATAGAAGGTACTTAGAAAGTACTCAGAGGAACAGCAAGCAGGGACAATAGTTGTCAGAGAAGGCAAGAATTGGGAGCATAACAAGAAAAGAGTTTCAGTTCTGCAAAATCAAAAGCTTTATGAAGATGATGATGATGTCTGCACACCAATGTAATAAAATGCCACTAAAGGGCATATTCAAGAAAGTTAAGATGGTAGATTTTTGCTACAGGTATTTTACCACAATTAAAAAAAAAAAAAGAAAAGGAACAAAACTGAAAAGAACATTTGACTTATTATTTAAGACCTTAGGGACACAACTTTTTCTGGAACTATATCACCTGACTTTTAATTCTGACTCCACCTTTGCACATAGCCTGCTACTTTGGGCCAGTTCCATGAACTCTTTTTGACTTCTTTTTTCTCATTTGCAAATTGAGAATAATGACTACACTTTTCTCCATTGAGCTGTTGTGAAGCTAAAGTGTGTTGATATGGCAAAGCATATAAAAGGTAGCAGCAACTATGATATATAAAGAATTTATCATTACTAGTATTTTTTTGTTACTAATAAAACTCTGCTTAAGTGACTTTTTTCATATTTTTCTGTCAGGTTTGTTTTCTTAGACATGGCAAAAAAAAAAAAAGCCTTTAAGCTAGTTTGACATTTTGAAATTGCTCAAAAACATAACCAAAGGTTGATTTTCTCTTATGAATATGAAAATCCGAATATCTATTTATTCTTTCTTTTTGCTCATTGCAGTCAATAATATCCCCTCTAAACAGTTGAAGAGATTGGAAATATAAATGATCATGGCAGACAAGCAATACTTTGACCTCTACAAGTGAAGAATAATTATTACCACTAAATCTAAGATCATTAAAAATAACTAAAAATCAAATACCAAATTCAAATTGCTTTAGAAGTATCTTTTTTCTTAATAATTATATTTAAAAATGCTTGTCATTATTGGCATATGTTTGTATAGTAAATATTTTGTCTGAAAGTTTCTCAAAAATATAAAATCTTGTCATGACTTGAGGGAAGAGTGCAATACCCATTTATGGAAAAGTCTTTTCAGCACATGTTCATTTTCTTGATAAAAAAAAAGTGTGTTTCTATTTTGTGTGATATAAAATGTTTTTTTTTTTTCAAAAGTCATTTATGAGTGAGGTTCTCTTGAAAAGAATTTGGTCATTTTGCACAAATGCTAGGAAGGAAAAAGGTAGTCTTTTAAGGAGAAGAGGCAAATAAATAGATTATCTATGTCTTACCATCTTTCATCTATGTGATATACTTCCAGACTTTTTAAAACAATTGGTATGCAACCTACTCCTTATTTAATGCAGCCTGTCTTCCCTGCCACTTCCAAGTGAACCGAGAGAGATATCAGAGAAGAAAGCTCCCTCGGGTGTCTCTGAGGATAAGGAAAAAAGAAGCTATCAAAATAAACTTTTACATTTTTTGCCTAAGGAAAGCAATACTTGTAAGAAACCATATGCTTGAAAACACAACAGAAATCAGTAAGATGGGATAGGAGGAATCTGTACTCTTATACCAAGAGCTGGAAGGTAATATCCTCTCATGGAGTTGCTCAGAATTAAGGCCTCAGTTTCTCTGAGATACAGTGAATGATGAATGTAGATATATAGATACTGGGGAAGAGTTAGCTCTCATGCTCTCTGCCTCAGCCCGCTGAACAGATGGCATAAAATAAAATCAGCTTACCACAAATAATCATACGAAATGAAAATTAGATAGATGAAACCTAAAGTTGGATGCTTTCTGTATTGTCAAAATTAGAAATAGATAAGCTCATTTATGTTGCTAATACATGGAAAACAGAACATCCATCTTGTGAAAAAAAAGGCCGACTCTGCAATAGAAATTAATATCCCAGTGCATAAGCACTTTGATGCCCAGTTATCTGTCTAGTGTACATCTTGTTGAGAAAATATGCTTTTACTAAATTACATGTTTTAAAAAACATCCATGCACAGCACACATTCATGGTACATAAAAGATCACAGATGTGTGAGTATGTGAATTGTGTTTCTAATGACTAGAATGGTGCTGAATAAGTTGAAAGAGAATAACAGGTTGTAGTTAGCTCTGTCCGATTCTCTGGCAATTCTGATGCACTTCCTTTATGTAAATTTCTGCAATAGTACAAGCCACATAGATATTACTATATGTTTATGGGGTTAGGTTAAACAACAGACAGAGCTTTTCTCTCTTTTCCCAAGATTATCAAAGTGATTTTGGAGTTCTTTTCTGATTAAAATGTGAATTAAGGGGCCCGGAGAGATAGCATGGAGGTAGGGCATTTACCTTGCATGCAGAAGGAACGTGGTTCAAATCCCGGCCTCCCATATGTTCCCCCAAGCCTGCCAATTTTGAGTGTAGAGCCAGGAGTAACCCCTGACTGCTGCCGGATGTGACCCCAAAACAAAAACAAAACAAAACAAAACAAAAGATGTGAATTAAGCCATCAGTCAAGGCAGGCCCTCACTTCCAAGGACATGCCCATATCTCTGCTGTCAGATTGGGAATTTCAAGACTCACACCAGAGGACCCAAACCACTCAGAAGGGAATGTACCCCCATTAAGTATGTTGTCTTCAAAATGTACCATTGCCAAGGTCCCTCTTAAGAATAGCCAGTGAGGGCCCAGAGAGATAGCACAGTAGTGTTTGCCTTGCAAGCAGCCGATCCAGGACCTAAGGTGGTTGGTTCGAATCCCGGTGTCCCATATGGTCCCCCGTGTCTGCCAGGAGCTATTTCTGAGCAGACAGCCAGGAGTAACCCCTGAGCACTGCCGGGTTTGGTCCAAAAACCAAAAAAAAAAAAAAAAGAATAGCCAGTGAAAACAAAATTAGTGAGACCACTCAAAATTAATTCAAAATTCATGACCGGGTTGTTCTTTCTAACCTCCTAAGGACAATAACTTGATGACCTGACATTATCTTGCTACTAGAGAAACTCCATATTATCTTAGAAAGAATCTATGAAATTGATTTGCAATAAATGTCCACTGGAGGTCAACATGCAACTCAGAGAGACTGGACATCTTTTGGAAAAAATAATAAAAGGTCATGACTCTTTCATAAACAAGTTTGAAAACTATAATCACACTTGAATGATCACTTGGGTCAATGACAACTTAAAAGCTATATAAAGTGAAGAAGAGCTGGGGAGGCAGAGAAGAGCCCTAAAAAGCAAAGCCAAATGAACCTGAATTATCAAAGATAACTGGGACAGCAGATTCAGTTAACTTCTTTATCAACTAAAATTAATGTACTGACAAATTAAAAGCTGCAATGAATTACATGCATTCCATATCTGGCACAGACATCACATGGGAAAAAAAAGAAAAAGAAGATTGATAATAAAATGTTGTATTTTAATGTTCCCAGGAGGTACATTTGAAAAAATATACACATCTATCAGCAACAAGGGAATAAGTCATGCCGATGGCGCTTAGAAATGAAGCATTTCAACATAGAGTCATCCTCAGGAAATTTGATATTTTGTGTGGATTGAAAATGAGATACCTGTTTCAAAGAAAAGCTTGATTTTTATTTCACAGCTCGGAATAGAACCCAAATGCTGCCCTGCACGTTTAAAGTTGGACTGCTTAGAAATTCCTTTGTTCTGATGTTTACTCAGTGAGCAAGGAATGCTGTATAATAGGGAGCTGCTTTATCTACCAAAGATAAAAAATATTCAATCTTAGAGGGTTTATTTAATAGATGGAGGAATGTCAAGAAATACAGGAAAAATAGATACACCGAGAGTAAGATCAGAAGTTATACTATAGAATAATTTATGATCCTATATTTCTTTGTTTCATGTCTCTATGGACCCAAACAAGTTCTATTTCTGGGAGGGTCAGGAACAATTACAGATCCTGTATGTATTTTTGCCTCACTTCTTCTCTAATTTTTGGCAACAGCATTCCAAATCTGTTTGCAAGAACAGCCCTCACTCTACCACAGTCAATATTATTTGAAAGGGAATCACTTCATCATAGGCTTCACACAGACTTGTAACCTATTTCTGAATTTTCATCATCAAAGTGAGTCAGGGGTGAAAATGTCCAAAGGTGAGCCAATTTGAGTGCTAGAACTTTGCTGAAATAAAATAGAATAGAGAGATGATGATATTGTTAGTCAAGATTCCAGATGTATCTCAGTCTGAAAGCAAAAGTAGCAGAGGAAAACAGAATGGATCATCAACGGTTGGATGGCTATACTACGAATGAAGGAGACAAGAGAGAAGGAGGTGAGAAAGAAGCAAAAGGAAGGAGAGAAAAGTGGAATGAGAATAGAGAAAAAAAAGAGGTGGAAAAACGTAGAGGAGGAACTGGAAGTTTTCTAGTGTTCTCTGAAGCCTGATACTTCCCTATGCCTAAAAGCCATTCATATTCACTCCTTAATCTTCCCAATGCTGGAAGCCAACGAATTCTCTTTGATATTTAGGCTAAACTGAGCTGGAATTTCATTTGAAACAGTCAACATTTTCACTACCACAGGTATTCAGGTTTGCAAGTGAGTTGCATTTGTTGGAAAGGAAAGAGAAGGCTCCCACCTCCACCTGCTTTCCAAGAACAGATTCTGATTCTTCTATTACAGAGGAAGCCCTCCAGGGCACTGTACTTGCTTCTCTACCATTCCTTTAATATACCTGTCTCACTGATCCCCAGTGACCCCATAATACGATTACAGACATTGACGATTTACAAGAAGTGAAAATTCAATTCGAATGATTCAAAGTGACTTTGATAAACTACAATCTAGGGGACACGCAAATTCTTGAAATTCACATTTTCCCATTGATTACTGAAGCAGAGAAATGATGGCAAATTATAAAGCTTAAAACCATTTCAGACTGGGTGGAGAAAAACTTAAAAAAGAAATCTGCTAGTAATTGGCTGGAACTTGAATTACCTAGTGAGCATTTCAATATGAGTAAGAGTTCCAACATACCAAAAGATTCATTTCCCTTTTTGAAATTTGCACAGAGGTAAATGGAACGTTGAGCTGAGTACATGGCTGAACAGAGCTTGATGTTTTTGCATTGGCTCAATTTACAGTTCCTGGCTCTCTTGTTCCTAAATTATCCATTCTTTTGATCCTGAATCAAGGGCAAATTTGGACTCTAGGGCTTTTCTCTCCTCTGGCCTACGAGCTTCAGGAAGATGAAAGAGATAAGAGAAAGCTTGGCTTACTTCCAATTTAATGACTGACTTCCACAGAAAGAAGAAACTGAGGTACAGAATGGTGTAGTGTGATTTGTCCAAAGTCAGACAACCAGTTAATGATAGAGTCATTCAGAAGTTTCCTGCCTTTTATTTGGATAATGAGATTCAGAGACGTTTAGAATACTATGTTTCATTATCAAGGGAAACGGATTGATATGTCTTTATTTCTCCTCAAACAATAGTGACCTGTCATGCTGAACCATTCCCCTCTTCAATTAGATGGGATCATAGATATGAGGAATGGATTTTCTGAGAAAAAAAAGAGGGGACATTTCTAGAAAACAAATGCATTAAAAAGGATATTTTGAGTGTCTACAGGAGTAGAAAGCTTTTTAAAACTCTTTAAAATCATTTAACCTGTTGTTCCCAGCTTCTATTTCATCCAGTTATATAAAGAACTAAAACTTCCAAAAGGCAGTTATAATATATTGTCAGATTCTCTCTCCTGGCTGTTTTCAATTTCTCACCCCACTTTTCTTGTGCTCTCTATCATTTCCTCCATCTATGTAAATCTGACAAGCTGTTGAAAGCTCACCTTCTCATTCATGTCCCCACTCACCTAGGGAGACTCATTTGCATTTGTGAGGCTGCCATTATGGTCTCTGACAATAAGAACCTGAACTCAATACCAGCAAATCTGATTGAATACCAGAATTGATATGTTAAATTAAATAGGGCAAACATCTGGAGAAGGACATTTTGAATGACTTGTCTATCTGCTTCTTCCAATTCCTCCTCCCTCCAAATTACACTTTTACTAGTACATGCAATATTGCTGATTGTGTTCTAATAATATTCAGGCCACAACCTTCCTAGATCAACCAGGATGACCTACATTTATACTCTAGGTTTCTAGTCCCAAACATAAAAGTTAAACTGGCCAACTGTCATTGATAAATTTGACAAATAAATCCTTCCTGTAGCCCATGTATGTCTTCGGCACATAATTGAGAGAAGACAAGAACCCTAAATTGCTCTACCTCATTAAAATGTTCAGTTTTGTGTCACATTCATGTCTAGCTTCTCAGTCATAGACTTTGAGTGCCAACTAAGAAATTTTGTAAGAGAAGTGGTTATTCACTTTACCCAGAGTCCAAAAGCAAGTTTTCAACTATTCCCACAAGACCCAATTTATCCCATTGCACATCTTACTAAATGTGTTTTATTATTTATGCTATAACTTTTTTTTTCTACAAGTTCTTTACTATACCTCTTCTAAGTTTGGATTGAATTACCTTTATGTCACCCAAGCTGCCAGCACCTCCTTCTGAAAATTCTGAGGAAGCCTGTACCAGCTGAAAGTGCATGTACTGCCTGGCATGTTCTCCTCAAGGCGTTTTCGAGAAATGGTTCCCAGGCAAGTGGGCAAATGGAAGAAAGAAAGCATCAAATATGAAGCTGATTATCTGCTCTCTTATAAATTTTTCTCACAGAAGCTCAAGCTTCATAAATGGGCATTCGCCCTTATAGCACAAGAATTACTAATCCTAAACTGAAGAAGGGCCCTAAAGCAGGGGCAAAGAAGCCAACACCTGGAAAACAAAGACTGCTGACTTTACACATTGCTCCTTTCCAACACCAACACCAAATATCTTGTCAGATAAGGTGGCAATTAAAACTGTGTATTATGAGCTGGAAGCTCATCACAGACTCTACCATAAGTGCCCTAAGGGAAAATGACAATCCTGAGGTCAAGATATGGCCACTTAAATATGAAAGAAGGCACTGATATGTCCTTCTTTGGGGGAAAAACAAAACGGGGTGTAAACACAGATAAAGATTTCTGCTTTCAATCCATGTTTATGTTGCAACTGCCAGCATCTACCCATGCCAAAGAGGAAATGCATTTTATGATACCAGTTTAGTGACTCATTTTGCCATGTGAAAGTTAGCAGTTTAAATGAATTTTAATGACAGTCATTGAAAAATATGTGTACAAAACTCAGGAAACAATACACCCTGGCAAAACCTTACTGAAATGGGTATCAACACATTAAAGAGCTAGAACAGTAAAATATGATGTGATATTAATAGTAGTATCCCACTGAGAAACATACTTAGCTTTGGACTAATAAGTCACACCACCCATTAAGGTATCTAATTTAGCACAGGATGAAAGTCATGGAAACAAAACCAAGTTAATGCCGGCTGAGGGGAGAGTTGAGAAGATATAATCAGCTCTGAACTGCTGCCCCCAAACTGCTTTTCTTCCCAAAGCTCTCTCTCACAAGGAATGGCTACCAAGAATGACCAAGCCTCCATCAGCCTTCAAAAGTAAGCACCCAGCTAGGGAGAAGACAGTGGCCTCAACCATTTCTTTCCACTTTAGTTCAAGGAGTACACTTGAAACAACATATGTACGTCGAAGGGACAGTTCTCAATAGAAAGGAAACTACAGGAAATTAGAAAAGGTTTCTTAACTCTCACAGGATTTTAACTCTTACAAGAGAGAGGTCATTAACAGGTAAGCTAACAAGATCCTTTTTGAAAATAATGAGCTATAACCAAAACACAGGAGGAAAATCAAGTGCATGGGATGAGGAGTGGAGATCGTCAAGAATGGGAACAGAGTGCTTGATGGTCAAACATGAAACAGAGAAGCCACAGAGGATATTCTAGTCAGAGTTGAAAGTAAGTATAAGAGTTCCTAAGATAAAGAAAAAATAAGTTGGCATTTTTTGAGAAAAATAGAAACAGATATCTAACATGTAAAACATTTGTGTGTGTGAAATATGTGAATTATAATGTGTCAAACTTGGTGGATGAAGGGACCAGGAGAGCAAACTACCTTGAGTTTACTCCTGGCTCTATGTTCAGAAATCACTCCTGGCAAAACTCAGAGGACCATATGGGGTATCAGGGCTAAACTCCGTTAAGTTACATGCTAGACAAGTGCCTTAACCCTCTGTGTTATCACTTCAACCCCTATATTAAACTTTTTGTTATATTTAATTATTTATTTGTTTGTTTATATATATATAAATATATATATTTTAGGCCACACATGGCTATGCTCAGTGTTTATTACCGATTCTGTGCTCAGGGATCACTCCTGGTGGACTTGGAGAGCCATATTAGGCACCAAGAATGGAATCAAGATCAGTTGTGTGCAAGGCAAGAGCTATATCCATTGTACTGTCTCTCCAGCCCCTATAACAAACATTTTGAAATCCAAGCAGGAAATGCTCCACAGATATTCTGAGGCTCCTACATGGAAATGCAGATGGGTTGATGGAGTGGGGGGGGGCACATCATACAGAAAGATGCTACAAATGGAGCAGATGGCAAAGCAGCTCAGTCACTCTGCAGGGTCTACCAAAAATCTACCACAGCAGACACTGGAAGTGTGTGTCCAGGAGTTTGAGATGCAAAAACAAAGAATAATGGGAAGCTAGGCATGTCCAAACAGCACTAAAAATGAAGATACCATGACTACATAGATGTGTCTAAAACTAGAAGCCTATATGAAGAGAAATAACTATGGGATTTTTTTAGATGACCATTTCCCCCTTTTCAAAGCCTTTGTGATGGTAGCTTCTGTCAAACATGAGTGAAACATTCTAAGTAAATACAATCGACACACATCTGCCACTGAAATCAATTGTCATCACTAGGATTCACTACAATTTATAGCCAAATCATACATTAAAATAGGTAATTTTAGAAGTTGTTTAAAAATTATTATTCTGGTATTATGAGCACAAAGCCATTAACCACTGTTCTTTGGAATTATCTGCTTTTGGGTTTTGACAATAAATTAGAAATGTTGTTGTGTTTCATTAAATGTCAGTGATAGAACTATTTTTTCCTTGCACCATGCACCATGAAGCTTTGCACTGACATGGGCCACAGAGCTCATACTAGGACTTGGTTTTTGTCCTCACAATTATGATTTATTTGTGATGTGACATGAGGCAAGTAATGGGAGGTTACTGAACTTTGCCCTTTCTTGCCTGGAGAAGAGGAGGGATGGTAAATATCAGGAAATATCAGTTTCATAAAGTTGAAAGGATTTCATAAGTGTCCTGTAATTAAGCTACCTTCATTGTACAGAAAATGCTATGGAAAGCACAGCAATCGAGGCCGGAGAGATAGCATGGAGGTAAAGCGTTTGCCTTTCATTCATTGGTTCGAATCCTGGCGTCCCATATGGTCCCCCGTGCCTGCCAGGAGCAATTTCTGAGCCTGGAGCCAGGAATAACCCCTGAGCACTGCCAGGTGTGACCCAAAAACCACAAAGAAAGAAGAAAGAAAAGAAAGAAAGAAAGAAAGGAAGGAAGGAAGGAAGGAAGGAAGGAAGGAAGGAAGGAAGGAAGGAAGGAAGGAAGGAAGGAAGGAAGGAAGGAAGGAAGGAAGGAAGGAAGGAAGGAAGGAAGGAAGGAAGGAAGGAAGGAAGGAAGGAAGGAAGGAAGGAAGGAAGAAAGAAAAAGAAAGAAAGAAAGAAAGAAGAAAAGAAAGAGAACAGCATTCAATAAACCTATTACAATGTTTTAACTTAGAAATATAACTATAGTTCTTCAAAGCATAAAAGCCATGATGAAACCAATAAATGCTTTCCTTCAAGTTGGTAACATTTCAGGCCAAAAAAAAAAAATCAGACCAAAATGTAGTATCAAGGATCAAGTTGGAATATTGGACCTCTTATGTTCAGCCTTGTTGGAGTGAAGATGGAGAGTGGAGAGTATCAGCTAAGTACAATTCTCCATCTTTCTTGCAGACACACAGGCTCTCTCTGAACAGGCTCATCTCAACAGCTCTAAGATCTCTTTGAGAGTCGACAGGATAAAAATTCCTCCAGTGTACTTCAATTCTCTACACAACAGTTTAGGCTCTGGATAGTGTGACTAGAGAGATTGATTCCGCATGAGTCTTTCTTGACATTCTGAATGGATGGGATGAATTTCCAGGGAATTCGGGAAGAATGAAAAGTCAATCTGAAGTTTACATACTGTATGATCCTATCCATGTTAGGATCCTGAGACAAAAAAGATTATAGACAGAACACTGTCAGGTAGAAGGAGGATATTGGAGAGGAGGAACCTGTGTTAATGCATCCTTATTGGAATTTAGCAGACATCTTTGACAAAAAAAAATGGTACTAGAAATTTGGAAGATGTGAGGAGAAATAGGGTAGCTTTAAAACTCTCTATTTCAAAATGAAAAGCTTTTCTGTTTGTCATATTTGGTTTTTGAATCATACCCTTTGGTGCTCAGTGATCATTCCTGGCAAAACTTGGGGGACCATATAGGATGCCCGAGATCAAACCTAGGTGGCTGTTTGTCAGGCAAGCCTCTTACTTGAACACACTGATTCTCTCTACAAATGAAAAATTTAGTTAAGAAGTAGTACCAATGAGGTTTGAGCTATAAAACTGTGGGTAGGGCATATGTGGCTAACCTGGGTTTAATCCCTAGCATCTTATATGATCCCCCCAACTTCCCAGGAGTAAATTTCTGAGTGCAAAGTAAGTAGTAACTCCTGAGTGCTGCTTGGTATGGCTCCAAAACAAAGGAAAACACACAAAACAAACAAATGAATAATAAAAGAAGTAGTACTGGGACAGAACAAGAGTACTTTGGAGGGTATTTGCCTTGCATGCAGCGAACCTGGGTTTGATATGGTCCTTTGAGCTCTGGCAGGGGTTATTTTTAAATAAGTTCTGAGCACAACCACTCCCCCAGGTATGATGTCAAAATAACAAGAAGTGTGGAAAACGCTCTCCTTATATGTGACTGATCAAAGTTTGATACTATCACCCCATTTATTCCCCCAATCATTCCCAAGAAAGATCCCTGGGATCCCAGATATAAGCCCTGAGCACTACCAAGGGTGGTCCCCAAAACAAAAAAATTAACTATCAACTAAATAATATAGTGAGAATATGAATAGAGAGTGTTTGAAGCTAGGAAAGTAGGTAGGGAGAGACCATGGAGTCATTTCAAAATAAAATTCATTACCTAACCCATTACCAGTTTCATTCATCCACCCAACCACTCATATGCTTTACATTAGGAAAAAAATCTTTTCCCGATTTTGCTTATTCAACTCAGCCTACACACATACACACACATACACACACACAAACACACACATATGTATGTATGACGTAAAAATGTCCTAAGCTATTAAAGAACATAATCATCTCAACTTTAATTATTTTCTTCTTTTGTAATTTTAAATTCTCTCTCTTTTTAAAGGCATGGCCAAGCTCAGCTCTTGCTACAAAACAGAAGGTAACCTTCAGTCCCATGGAGGTTTTTTGCTTTTGTTTTTTATTTTTGGGCCACATCAGGTGACACTCAGGGGTTACTCCTGGCTATATGCTCAGAAATCGATCCTGGCTTGGGGGACCATATGAGACGCTGGTGGATCAATTCGCTGTTTGTCCTAGGTTAGTGCATACAAGGCAAACACCCTACAGCTTGCTCCACCGCTCCAGCCCCCCTCCCCACTGGAGGTTTTATGATTGCAGAGGTCCTGAAGTCACCACACCAGGGAGACTGCTAAATCCCACCCACCTTCATCTCCTGCTCACTATAAATCCTCATTATCATGCTGTCAGCACCAGTCTGTTAACCTCTTCAGCACCCAAGCAGACAGGCAAGATCTGCTTATTAATTCGCCAGTGCTTCACGTTTCATTGTTGTCTGAAGCACGAACTCCTAGTTTTCTTCATCTCAGAAATCCCAGTGGAAAGGACCCCAGGATAAAGAAAGTGAGACACACTAGTTCACTGCCTCTTTGAGTTTTCACAAATAAAGTGGGCACATTACTATGTTAGTTTGGAAGTTAATTATATTTCCACAGTTGTTGTTGTTGTTGTTTTTTACAATACACCCTTTAAAAAGTTAAAAATAAATGCTGTATTTGATGAGAAGGTGCCAATCAAATTCTTTTAAGACGTATGTGTATTTAGGATGCACATGAAAATAAAGTTTTTTCACAGGTAGTGACTTCACTTTTCTTTATTGTTTTACATTTAACATTCTGTTATTTAAAATAGGCTCGGGAACACAACAACTTGCTGAGTAAATTCTACTCCTTTAACTGCCAGAGAACTCTTAAACTAGCTTGCCATATTGCATTTATAAAGTGGTATCAATGAAATTCAGGAATTTCTGTTCTCATTTATTAGTGAATGTAAACCTTCGTGGAACATTCCTGTAAAACCAGTCTATTTGATAACAAATGTATTTAATTTTCACTGGAACATGATATGCATTGCTCCCTGGTGCTGCATGTTGGCTGACAGTGTCAGTTTTTGCACACCCTAATCAAATTTTGTCTAACAAAAAGCTGAACTAAGCATATTTGTTTTCCTATTTATAGTAGCATGTGCTTACATAACATATGAGAGCACAAGACATTTTTTCGCTTTCCTAAAAAAACCAGTTCAAATCTTAAAATGCATCTATTATGTTTAGTTTAAATAAAAGCTATGTTCCCCATTAAACCAGGATATTAAACACAATTGGAGACAAACAGAAGTTTATTGCTTATTTTCCAATCGGTCTAATCACTGTGTTCATGTAGGGGAAAGACAATGTCAGGCTGAAATGTGTCACTCCTGAGAAAAATATTCTTCCCCACCCTTGCTATTTGCACAACTGCTCTGGCACTAGAGTCTTTTCCCATGCCTAAGGCATCTGGCCTCACTAGTAACAGTAATGAATTATTATAATGGAGATGGGAAGGGGGGGCAGCATTGTGCTGCCTATACGCAGCAATTCCACCATATCAATAATTCTGACTGCCACTGGGAGCCACTGTAGCCCAAACAGATGTTTCATGTTGATAAGTAGGGACTGGAAAAGAAATTTTTATCCCACTGTTCATTTTTCTCTATTTCCACTCCCCATACCTGGCAGCAGCTCCACCAGTACAGCTGTCTCTTGCAAGCCAATCTGTTCAATCCAGGCTCCTAGGTCTCATTTCATAAATCAAACTCAGTCCTGGACAAGACACAGCTCCAGAGTCCCTTTGGCGCCCTTCCTTGGAAACCCCTCTGTCACAAAGAGAGACTCCTGGTATTTGTGCTTAAATTAGTGCATTGTCACAAGTCATTAAAAAAAGACAGCTCTGGGCAAGGAATCTTTTCAGTATTTTGTGTTAACTGTTCAGGAGGGAGAGAGTGGCCTCTACTTCATTTTGCACGAGGCGCTCACCTCCAAATGAAGCATTTGGGTGGAAGCCCAGGATTTCTGTAGGGAAGCAGTTCCATGGGGCTGATGAACCCACACAGGTTTCAGCGCCTTTCCTGATCCCCTTTACTGGATAGCAAATGTTCTGAACTGAACCTCTCATCAAAACTGCATGCTAAACTCAGGAATGTTAACACCTCAGTGACTCCATGAAGTTTACAAGACATTCTTGTTAAATTAATACCAGAAAAAAGGTGTGTGTGTGTGGGGGGGGGGGGAAGCAGGGAGTCAACTCAAATCCAAACTATTTTATCAAGCTTCAGCATGGACACATTTTAATGCAATTTTAACATCCTTAAATAATTATGTATTTGTCCTGATGTAACCATTTAAGGTAACCAGCATCTATTAAGTACATCTTACAGGCCAGGAATCCTGCCAAAAATACCTAACACACCGTCCCTGATTTAAATCCACACAATCATCTTTGTGGTGGTCTTGGCTCTTGCTAATTCATAGAGTAAAATTCATGGAGTTCAGTTTCCCTAGATCTTCACCAGAAAATCTTGAAAGAGAAGCAAAAGAATTAAGACTCATGACAACAAATGCTTAGATCTTGCTAACAAAACGTAGGTTACCCAGAAGGTAAAGAGCTGATGGGAAGGACTTAGAACAGATAACATTGTACCACCAAAACATTCTCATAAAGCAATACATTCTAAATAGAGAAGAAAAATAATCTTCATAAGTCTAATAGAATGAGACTCCACCTCATATTGAAATATCACTTCTAATCCCTACTGAGCATCTGTGCATGTGCAAGGTGAGGGTGGGAGAAGGGGCAAAGAGTGTGGCTGAAAAATTTAAGATGATTATTCTGTGACCAAACTTAGATTCAAATTAAGATAGGAATCATATCTCCAAAATGGTTGTATTTTTTACTGTATAATGCTCACATGTTCTAAGTTTGAAAATAGGGTAGTGAGGAACTGTGATGGTGGTTCAGGTACCTCATGAAGTTAGGTAGGTTTTTGGATTTGCTGGCACTCTAATTATTGTTGCAAGAATATCACCCATAGATAATTATTTATTATTGAATGACTGATTCATTGTTTATTTTGTCATAAAAATCTTGCCCTCGTGGCATGCAAGATATGTGGATTGAACTTCAAATGATCGATGCTTTATGGAGGGGTTGTGGTGTTTGGCACTACTTAAGGCATGAATTATGTTCATAGGTTCTTCCAGAGATGAGAACCAGGACACCCAGAGGAAACACAAAAGGCGATCTGTCAGTATTTCTTCAGCCTGGTTTGAATGCATTCAATCTATTGATGAGGAATGAGGTGTACAGTCCCTTCAAGATTTAGTGTGCAAGAGGAAAAAAAATCAGTAAAAAGAGAAATTCGAACAAGGCATACATCATTTTATTCTAACCTGTGGTGTATATTTCTAGTATCAATTGTTAGAATTGCCGACAGTGGTTCCACAAGCCTCTTTTCCTCATTTCTCTTTCCACTTCCTAACTGCCAAGGCAAAGCCATTTCAGGTTGTCCTTATTTGCCAGGTACTTCCCTTACTGTACCACTACTCTTTGTATTGTGAGCTGGTCCTTCTAGCCCTCATCTCTATTGTCTCTGGGCATTATTACAATAATGTCCTTAATTTTTCTTAAAACCCATAGATGAGACTATTCTGAGTATATTTCTCTCCATCTGACTTATTTCACTCAGCATAATAGATTCCATGTAGATTCATGTATAGGAAAATCTCATGACTTCATCTCTCCTGATGGCTGCATAATATTCCACTGTGTATATGTACCACAGTTTCTTTAGCCATTCATCTGTTGAAGGGGAAGAGGGAGTATTGATCCCAGCATCACTAGGACACCATTCACTACCCACCACATAGATAACATCACAGATACAGGAAGGAAAAAAACCCCAAACAACAGATCATACTCAGATATTATATTTAGGAGTCATAAAGTAGAAGGGCATTCATCCATTTTTTCTTTACTCTGCATGTTTAGTGCCTAGAAAAGTGGCATTCTGGCAAACATATACTGTGAAGGAAGGATATTACTGGACTCCATCCTACTGGGCATTGATTTTGATAGACAGTTTTATGCCAGTGGCTTCATCTTTCAGATGTTTTAAATGTGATGGTTAAACTAATCTTGAAGGTTTGCTTGCTGGGAGGATAAAATTCAATGGCAAGCACCATTTCTCCTCTCTTTATTATTTGCAGTATTGGAATCAAACCTATACAGCCTTACAGATGCAAGGGAAGTGTTCTACTACTGAGTCACAAACCTGGTTCACAAGACCTCCTTCCTCTTTACAAGCTTTTAGTTATTTGTCATTGAATCATTCAGTACTCTTGCCATTGTATTGGAGAGAATTCCTTTGAATTAACTGCTAATTATTTGTTTAGCCTTTAGGGTTATCTACTGAGGGAGAATGAGGCAAGTTTATAGGGAATTGGATCTGCCATATATTTGTTGAAAGGGAAAACAAAACAGTATTTCTAGACTAAAAGTGAATGTTTTATGATGAAAACTCTACGCAATGCAGGAGTTTTACTGGTGGTATTCATTATACTCAAATTAAGGAAACTGGAAGATCTAAAGATTCTTCTGACTACCAATACTAAGACTTAGTGACCTACTAGTACTTATCTTCCTCCTCTGCTAACTTCCATGACTATTATGAGTTCTGAATGTTGATGATATCCAACTTACCAGAACTTTTATGGGGTGAGGAGTTATAGATTGAACTCCAGGTCGCATTTATGACAAGAATGTGCTCCACTTCTGAGCTATTACTTTAGTACCTACTCAGACTACTTTCTGTATGCCAACTCCTGATTGACTAGTAATCTTATTATATTTTTTTTGGAGGGGGGCACACCTGGTGATGCTCAAGGGTTACTCCTGGCTACGCACTCAGAAATTGCACCTGACTTGGGGGACCATATGGGACACAGGGGTATTGAACCAAGGTCCATCCTGGGTCAGCCATGTGCAAGGCAAATGCCCTGCAGTTGTGCTATTGCTCTGTCCCCAGACTAGTAATCTTATTCTACCCAAATTAAAAAACCAAGCCACAAAGAGATTTAAACGTTAGTGTTAATGAGGGAGAATGTAAACAGCAAAAAGCTCATATTCTGTTAATCAGAGATCTCAAATTTAACGTTTTAGAAAAAATAATCACTTAACATGCCCCCCTCAAATCTATCTTCTTTAATCAAATAATCGAGAAGTGTCCCCAATTGCACCTGAGGCTATCTATCTCCTGGAGCATTTTAGGGACCACCCTGAACCCATTACCACAAAATTCTTTCACTTTTGGAACCACTCTAGGAATAACTGTATTTAGAGTTGTTGAATGTTTTGTTTCAGATATAGCCCGAAGTAGTTTATTTGCTGGAAAACTTCACTGAAATTCAAGAGTCAGATAGTTTGAGTACACAAGAGAATGAACATAATTTACCTTTTTATTTCTTGGCCAGTCTAAATAAACCCTTATTAATCTGTTTTCTGAATCAAGTCACTGTAACATGGACTAGCACAAAGTTGAAGAACTACACTGGTCTTTGGAAAAAATTAACTCTAACTTATTTAAGCTTATATCACCTCCTTCTAGGTGAGTTCTTGTTCTGAGGAAAGAATGGAGATCCTTTGTTTTACTAGCACTGTTTCTAATGTAACGTTTCCCCTTTCTTTTGGCATTTGTTAAAAGTTGTTTTATGAACTTTTTCTCAAGCATTTCATAAATTTCAATTTAAAACGTGAGCATCCCCAAATGTCTACTTTGTTCTTGTTCTAAATAAACTCAGAAGTTGCATATGAATATCATCGATGTGATTTTCCCTCAGAATACAGCTCAGGGCTCTGTTTGTGTGTGCATATATGTGCATGTGAGTGTATGTCTGTGTATGATTTTGAGACAGGTTAAACTAGATAAGTAAAAAATAATAAAACATTATAGTAAGTTTCTTGAGATATGAATTATAGTCCCTTCTTTTGACTAAGAAATACTTTTAAAATGAGGCTTACACCCTCTTCAACAAGTGGTGTTGGGGCAACTGATCAGCTGCTTGCAAGAAAGTGAACTCAGACATCCATCTAACAGCATGAACAAAGGTCAAATCCAAATGGATTAAGGGCCTGGATATCAGACCTAAAACCATAAGGTATAGTGAACAACATATAGGTAAAATGCTTCATGATATAGAGACTAAAGGCATCTTCAGGGCAGAAACAGCGCTCTCCATACAAGTGGAAACAGAAATAAAGAGATGGGACTATATTAAGCTGAGAAGCTTCTGCACCTCAAAGGAAATAGTGTCTAGAATACAAAAGCCACCCACAGAATAGGAGAAAATATTCACCAATACCCATCAGACAAGGGGCTAATATTTACAAGTTACTGACAGAACTTAACCAGAAAAAAACATCTAACCCCATCAAAAAATGGGGAGAAGAAATGAACAGACAATTTCTCAAAGAAGAAATACAAATGGCCAAAAGATACATGGAAAATGTTCCACAACACTAATTATCAGGGAAATGCAAATCAAAACAACAATGAGGTACCATTTCACACCACAGAGACTGGCACACATCACAAAGAATAAGAACAATCATTGCTGGTGGGGGACGTAGGGAGAAAGGAACTCTCATTCAAAACTGGTGGGAATGCCATCTAGTCCAGCTCTTATGGAAAACAATATGGAGATTCGTCCAAAAACTGGAAATTGAGCTCCCATATCTTCCAGTTATACCACTATAAATACAAAACACAAATACAAATATCCCTTCCTCACACCTATATTCATCACAGCGCTATTTACAATAGCCAGACTCTAGAGACAATCAAGATGCCCTTCAGCAGATGAATGGCTAAATAAACGATGGTACATATACACTATGGAATATTATGCAGCTGTCAGGAGAGATAAAGTCATAAAATTTTCCTATACATGGATGTACATGGAAACTATTATGCAGCATGAAATAAGTCAGAGGGAGAGAGAGACACACACACAGAATAGTCTCACTCATCTATAGGTTTAAAAAAAAAGACATTTTTGTGATAATGCCTAGAGACAAGGGCTGGAAAGATATGAAATTCATCTCAAAGAAGGGTGAGTGCAGTTAGAGAAATAATACACTAACAACTACCATGACAATATTAATGAATGAGAGAAGTAGAATGCCTGTTTCAAATACAGGCGTGGGGTGTGGGAAAGGGGAGATGGGATCATTGATGGTGGGTATGTTGCACTGGCGAAGGGGGTGTTCTTTTGGTGACTGAAGCCCAACTAGAGTCCTGTTTATAATCATGGTATTTAAATAAAATTTAAAAATAAAAGAAAATACAACAGAACCTTTAGCTTAAATAAAAATCCAAATCAGAAAAAAATGAGGCTTACAGTATCTTCTTTAAATTAGTAAAATCTCTTGAGACTATCTTACCTACCACTATAATAAGTCATGATAAATTAAGAGAATATAAAATATGATAATTAAACATTTATTTGCCAATGTGCATGGTAACATTAATGTTATTTTTTGTCAGTCTTTTAGAACTTAATGAAATAACTCACAGGGTACAAAGACAGATGTTTTCTGTAATCATAAGACAGAATTTTTACCATTAAAGATAAAAAAAATGTATGAGTCATAATTCAACTGTCCTTTTTATCACTTCAAAGTTCACAAGTTATAAATAATAAGCTCCTTTTTCAAATTAAAGGTGATATTTTAGTACAATATATAAAACATATAAAGATAAACATTACCTATTTCTTACATTTGTGTTTTTTACCACTAAGATTTTTTTTCAAAATCGCCTGTACAGTAATATTCACCTCTTTTAGGACAAACAAGAATACTTCATGGATAATATTTCGTTATGAGCTTTCTACAACTGAAATCCATTTTGCCTAGTGACTTTCTTCCTAATGTTTCAAAGAAATAAAAACAAAAGATCATATCTTCAAAAGTGATTGATCCAAGTTTTGAAACAGTCCACCTCTGTATATGCAAAATTGTTGATAATTCATCTTCATCTTTTGGTAAAGGCAGACAATAATTTAGACTTCGCAGCAAATGCATCACAGTCTCAGCTGGCAATTCTGCCACTGTAGAGCAAGAAGCCATAGAAGAGATTAGTCTCTCTGGGCTTTCTTGTTTCCATAAAACTTTATTTACAAAAACAGGACTTAAATTGGAGTTGGCATGCAGGCAGTAATTTTCTAATGTCTGTTATCCCAGTATCACAAGTGAATGTGGGGGCCAGTAATGACTGCTGGTCGCCCACTTTCTTGGGCTTTGTGACTCATTATTTCAAAGTGTGGAACAGATGGAGAAAATGTCTTGCTATTGAAATGTCCTGGCCACTTAGAAGAGATTCACAGAATAACAAGCCTCGTCATCATCATTATCTTCTCTTGACCTCAATGGCCAGTTTTCAAACTGCTCATCAGTGGGACCTTTAATGCATCTGTAGATCTGAGTATACAGGAACTTCATTTTTAGCCCAGAAAACATCATGTTCAAGAACCCATTCCTGTGAAGCAAGTTGGACAATTCCTAGTATATATGAATAACTAGGCAGGATTCCTGCAATTTATAACTGACTTATGCTCAATTCAACAGGATGCTTATGAAAATAACAAATCCCTGGAACTTAGAAAGAAAAGCTTGTATTGAGAATGGGGTATTATGCAATTTGTCTATTGAGGTAAATCTTTATAATCGGGGAATGGGAAGGCCGTAGAGATAGCTCAAATCTCAAATACATTTTCAGTTTTTTAAAAAAGTATTAGTTTATTTCTAAATACAGTTTATTTCTGAATATAAATTTCTAAAAGTAGTTTATTTTTTTTGCTAAAACCTGGGAGAAATTTATTTGTTTTTACATCATCAAGTGTAGATATAAGAAGCTGACTTTTTCTTTTTATTATAAAATTGGTCTACTTTAGGGCCCAGAGAGATAGCACAGCGGTGTTTGCCTTGCAAGCAGCCGATCCAGGACCTAAGGTGGTTGGTTTGAATCCTGGTGTCCCATATGGTCCCCCGTGCCTGCCAGGAGCTATTTCTGAGCAGACAGCCAGGAGTAACCCCTGAGCACCGCCAGGTGTGACCCAAAAACCAAAAAAAAAAAAAAAAAAAGGTCTACTTTATTTTATTAAATACTAAGATACTGTGGTGATTTATATAGTTATTTATAGGTAAGTTTCAGGTATGCAATGTTCCAGCATCAATCCACCATTAACATCAACTTCTTTCCAGTGCTCTTAGGTTTCTTCCTATCCCCCATCCTTCTACCATGACAAGCACAATTTTGTTTGGTTGTTGTAGTTTGCTTTTCCTGCTTATAGTACTATTAACTCTGTGGTATATATATATATACACACACAGATATATACAAATATACACATATATGTCGACGATATACATGTACATATGATATATATATGATATATATCACCTCTACACCAAAGATGTGTTCAAGGTCCCTGGCCCCTGGCCCATTTCCAACCATCTCCTCTTACTACTTTCCCTCAGTGTATTTCCATCTCTTGACTTCTCATTTCTATACCCTAAGGCTAAGTGTCATCAGGGAAACCCCTCCCATGCAGTCCCTTATTTTGCATTACAAAGCACGGATACTACAGTGTTATACAGAAAACATAATATTACCGAGTAATTATCATGTCACAGAGAGACTGTCCATCTTTTCAGACACATTGAAAACTCCTAGTTTCCATCCCCACATTCATTTTTGCAATGACCTTTGTAATTATTTTTATTAGCAGAGTTATAAGTAGTTTGTTTCATAGATTCACATAAACACTAAAGGTTGACTTGTAAAATTGTATAAATTTTTAATAATACTAGGGACAAGTCTAACTTTTATAACTTCAAGAATTGGGAAGATTTTAGGAGCTGGATCTTTTTGGTGGTGTTATTGTTGGATACCTGGGCTACAGCTTCTCTGAGAACAACTAAACAACAAATACTAAAAATTAGAAATTGATGCCAGAGTTATAGTTTAGTAGATAGAGATTTTTCTTTGCATACAACCAACCTGCATTCAATCCATTGTATCCCATATGATTTCCCACAGTCACCAAAAAATGATCCCTTAGTGTAGAGCAAGAAGTAAGCCCTGAGCACCACTGGGTATAGGCCCCAAAGCAATAAATTAATATATTGTGGAAACTATTAAGAACTAGCAAACTATTTGAAGTCCACAACCTTAGGGAATCACTGACATGTGAAGCTATTTATCCCAATATTATGTGCAACATCAATTTTACAAACAATATGAACATTCTCATTAGTAAACATTTAAAATGTGCCTCCTTTATGTGATGTAATTCTATAAACACTTAAAAAATGAAACCTAGATATGTGTCAATATGATACTACTGCCCACCCCAGAAGATGTTATTAGATGAAAACAAAAAAAAGAAATTTTTGACAGTGTGAGACTATGAGACTATGAATGAGGTCTCAGGTTTCTAAAATCTTTGCCATTTCCCAAAGGAGTTGTCTCTTTTGTTCTAATGTTTGTAATATGACACTTCTCCTAATCTATAGTTCCCAAAACCCTGTAGTGGAGGTCGGAGGAACATTTTATTCAATGTTCTTAATGAAATGACAGTGAATGGTAACTGGGGGCTCCTGAGTGATAGCTGACATCAGAAAGACTGAGTCATAACTGAGTACTTGCATTTTTACAGCTCAGTCCTCAATTTCTGCTCTATGTGAAGGGTGAAGAATGAAACAGAGTTAATGTTACATCATAGTTTCCTAATAAAGCTTCCAGAAAAATTGCAAAGCATGAGGCACAGGATGGGGTTGAACACAGTAAGTTTGAGGGCATGAAAGCTCCACATCTCACCCTAGACCAAGAGTCTTTTACACAAAATGCTTAATTAAGTATAAAATAAATTCCATGAGTTGTGAGATAACTCCACACATCATATCTCCAACCCCCAGGTCGATGGGTCTAAGAAAGCAGGGTATAGAAGTAAAGAATAGTTAAAACATAACAGTAAGGAGAGTCATGCAGTCAGTTTCTTCTCGTGGCTTCTTTCATGGTATTCCCAAGTGTACCAAGCCAAAAACTGACTTTTTTTATTAAACCAATACCAATTCACCAGAAGGGGTGAGTGGAGTAAGATTCAGGTGGTCTTTTATATATCAAAGGAAGAAGTTTTCAGGAAAGAGAAAGATGGGGGAATGCCTTTATTTTGAATTAATTGCTGGGTGTCCTCTTACACCTAAGTGCTTGTCTGTGTCCTATGGGTCCAACCACAAGGATATTAATAAAGCAGACCCAAGGAATAAATTATGGGGATCCACTCTAGTCTACAGGTAACACAGGTACTAAAATGGACTTGTAATCTACAACTGAAATGGTGGTGTTAGGGGCTACTCTTGTGGGGTTGAGCTCTGACCTGGGGAATATGAAACCATCTCTTGGTAGATCATCTCAGAGTTGACTTGAAAGATGGGAAGAATGCAGAGTTGGTACTGTAGATCATTACTTGACAAGCATAAAGGGAAAATATTTTCATGTGTAATGATGAGAAATGTGTGAAGTGAATGGCTTATGCATATACTAAAGGATATTTTAAAACAGATACATTAGACAAGAATTTTTCCTTATGTAGAAGGGGAGGGGGTCATAGAACTTAGCTTTTCCTTCATAGAATGATAGGAATTTATAAATATCTAAATATAAAAAAATACACTGGGAAGGATAAAAGTAAACAAGAGAAGGTCATGGGTTTTACATTTAGCAGGGAAGAAACTGATGACATTCTAATTTTTAAAGAAGCAAGTGCTCTCCTCCCACTCTCTGGTAATACTCACATTTTAAAACAAAAACTCAGCCCCTTAATAATTCAAGAGGCAATGAAGTGAGAGCATCAGATGCCAGGAAAGCCCAGAGCAGTGCCACCTGTAAGTAGCAGGGCTGTGCTTCTGAGAGGAAACAGAGTCCCTGACCTCCTCACTCATTGTATCAAGAGGAACAGAAAAACTCATTTTTCAGAAGAAAAAATAAATGATAAAACATATGCCTAAAAATGGCACTAAAGAATCATAGATCCTTCTTTCACCATAAAGCACTTGAGAGGTAGAGATGATGTCCTTTTCCACCATTTGTTCCCACCTGGTAGAACTTTCTAGAAATAAATTATCTGCCAATGCACTACGGAGTTAAGATCACTTTGCATTTTATTTTATTAGAATATGATTTTTTTAAAAAAAGGGTGTATGGTAAAAATCAGTTAATAAGGATAAAACAGGTGAAAGAACCCAAATAAAATGTATAGAACATAGTCTGGAAATGAAGCAAAGATATAGAATCTTCTAGTCCTGAAGTTTTCAAGATATCTACATTCTGCAGGGCAGCTCTCATCTGTGTTCCACCCTACAGACAGACTGTTTAGAAAGCTTTGAATATTTCATATTATTTTGATGAATAAGGTGCCCAAATATTCAGGGATAGAGTTATATTAGCAGTTTTACTTGGAAAAAAAAAAGAGAGAGACTCCAAAGTAAAACCACTATTAGCTTTAGCTAATGGTACAGAAAGGAAATGATAAATTTCTTTAGACTATTAGTTCATCTACTCTCCTCCATCCCAAACCTAAAAGACTTTGCTAGAAACATTACATGATTTGCACAGGGTCAACACTATGGTTAAAAACAACAACAACAACAACAACAAAACAACAACCAAAATAATGTAAAAGGCCTTTAGGCTACACTTGGAAAAGAGTTAATATTCAGGTAAATGTTAGATTAATACCTAGGAAACCCAAAGGGCAATTAACTCTCCATGAAGGAGAGCAGTCCTGGAAAGATTATATGCGTGGGTGAGCGTGCAAACATTTTCAAAGCAGCCAGCTCTGATTACCTTTAGGAGTGCGGTGGGAAATGGATGCCTCCTGGGTCATTAGCTTGCTGGGAAGTTGAGAAGGGGATTAGTGACTCACAGTTGGGCACATCCATATACTGGTGAGGAAAACTCCACTTGATCAAAACTAATTACAAATGACCAATTAGATCCAGCCCAACAATGCTACAGTTCAACTATGGCACAGACTGTGTTGATTTACTTGGGCTCCTGCCTTCATATGGAAGTATCTTGTGAATGCTCAAAATGTTTGTAAAGAAGGAAAACTTGGGGCCAGAGTGATAATGGGTAGGGTGCTTGCCCTGCACACAGTCAACTCGGGTTGACATGAGATATTTCATGTATGTCTCTTTTGACCTGGAACAATAAATAAATGCTCCCAGACACATAGCATAATAGCACTCTTTGTTCTTAAGCTTGAATAGAATTTCTGAATCCTTTTCATCACAGGGATCCATGAAGCCATTTCCAATGGTTTGCAGTTGGCACACAAGACAAACACTATTTGCCATCACTCCATTAATATCATTGTCCCAGTTCTACATTTCACTCAGCATTGAAGCTTTTATGTCAGGAAACTCATTGAATTATGGAAATTTTATTCAATAGCAAAACAACTTTATTTTCATTAAATTGCTGTAAGTAGACTGATCTCAACATATTATTGAACAGACACGAAAATAAGACCATATTATCTATAGTTATTTCATTAAAACTGGGTCTGGTTATAAATTATAAAAGGCTGGATAAAATTTTTTAATAAAATTTATTTATTGCAAATAGATTATGACTGAAAACATCAGACAGTGGTAATTGGGGAACAGTTAGAGCTGCCATGTAAAGCAAGACATTTTTATAGCCATGAGAGATGGCCAAAGGCATACCTTAAATTAGGTGATGCAGTCATACTGGAACTCAATTTGAGTTGGCAATAATGCATCACAGACCAAATCTTGTAGCTTTTAAAGTGGGGTTTTGGTAATGATTGAGCATGTTTTTTTTTTTTCAAGGAAAAATTTAAGCAATTAAAAATGCTTCTTAAATTTCAAAGTGGTGCCTATTTCTCAAATGCCATTGGGTTATTTGTGACTTAGACTATGAGAAAAGGGAGCAGTCAAAGGAAGATACATAATTATTATTTTTAAGAAATACTCCACCTATTACTAAAAAACCCCATCACATACCTACCACGTGTGTCTTTATACACAGTTTATTATTCATGAACACCTGGAGTCTAGAATATGGGCATCTTTGTTCCAGTTTTCAGGAGGAGAAAGGAACCCTATTTGAAAGGTAAAAAAAGTTTCTTAATAATCACAACAGGCAGAAACAGGATTTAACTAAGGTGTTTGCACCATTGGATTTTATTTTACACTTGTTGAATTACTGAATCATAATTCAGACAACAGCCCACTGAGACTGGTGTTGCTTAGCCACAGAAACATGTAGATAATTTCTACAAAACAAATTGTGTCATTTCTAACCTTCCCACTCACCACAGAGACAGGTGTTCTAGAATTTTGAGTTTCTAATAACACTTGCAAAAAAATGATCAGCCCACTTTATTTGTCAAGATAAAAATGTGTATCGTACCCTTACTGTCAAAGCTAACTCAACCATGTCTACCGCCTCGGAGCAGCTCACTGATGACTCACATGTGCAATCTGTATAAATCCTTACTTGGTTATTTCCCTCATCATGACTGACATGCTTTGCTCAGAAGTCATTAAAAATTGATCAAGCTTCACTTGATACATTAATTGCAGACTGGTACAACTAGAAACTCATACTGGTAAATCTTTGAAGGGCACATATATTTGCAAAACAATAACTATGTGCTTAGTTTTGAATATTGGGGAGGTAATGAATAGAGAAGCAAGGGCACAAACAAGGGCTATATTGGAGATTTGCGGTGAGAAAAGGGCAGACTTCATTATAGTTGGAGAACACATTTTCTGCAAAGACAGATTAAAGGCAGATTATAAATAGTCTGGGAGGTGGTGTTAGAGAATTTAAGAGACCTTCTATGTGTTGGAAGCATTAACTATGCATTTTTCCAATAATTGTGATATTACCTTTTCCCCCACTAAGAAACTGTTCAAAAAACAAACATTGAAAAACTGTAAACTTAAATTATAGTCATTTAAAATAATTGGCAGAAAATACGAGACACATAAGATTCACATAGTCAGGATTACCATTTTAGGCATTAACTATCAAAGAGGTTTATCTAGTGAAGTGATATTTTTAATTAGATAAAGTACTAGGGTTGGGTTGATTATTAATTGAAACTATGCTTATAATTTTTTTCTTTTCTCCTATAAGATCTAAGAAACTTATGAGAATTACTATATAGTATCTACTTGGTAAATGAAGAAATACTGAGGACAACACATTCTAAATTTCAACCACATTACTCATATGGAATTGTGAATTCAAACTTCTATCAATGTTTCCAGAATCTCCAATAGACTACATTCAAATAAAATTCAGAGGTAACATTATTGTGCTATAGATTTCTCGATCACTGTTAGTATCTCTTTATTGATTGCATATGTGGATAAAGAATTAAAAGGAATCAATAAGTGAATAAAATATTGATTTTTAAATACTGTATCTAAAATAATTAGATTATTTAGAAACAAGTATTTATTTTTTACTTTATTTTTATTTTATTGGTTTTTGGACCACATACAGTGATTCTTAGTGTTGACTCTTGGCTTTCTGCTCAAAAGTGACTCTTGCATGACTCCAGCAGGGGCTTGGGGGAACAAACAAGTGGTGAGATTAGAACCAGTTAGTTGTTGTTGGCAAAGTACCCTACCTACTGTACATTGCTACAGCACCTACCAGATTGATTATTCAAAGTGAAACATTCATAAAATAACTATGACATAAGGTTTAACATGTTTTCAAGAATTATAAGAATATCTAATTATCTTAAATATGTTGGTCTTTGTGGTCACATTCAGTGGTGCTAAGGGATTACTCTCAAATTGGTGTTGGGAATTTACTCTGGTGGTGCCAGGGACCAAACCCAAATCTTCTGTTTCCCTGGAACCATACCTTAATTATGATTCTATTTCAGTTATTAAATAATTTTATACACACTAATATAAATGCCATGTTCCTACTAAGTTAGATTGTATAATATCTGAAAAAGTCATCATGACTTATCGATTATAAGTTTATTTAAACTCAAATATAAATATTTCTGTAATGAGATAAAGGTATGCCAAGACAAAATAATTTAAAGGTATATTGTTACAATGCTGCTACTACAAGAACATAATACTTTAATTTTAAAATAAGATATATTTGAGCTATTTCTGGCTGACTAGTTTAAAGATCTAAAATATTGTACTTTTTAAAACATACCATTAAAAAAATGGAAAGCTTTTCAATAAGTATCATGTCTATGATGATATATCCATATTAAAGTTTACCTTACTTTAGTTTTCAAATGATATTAATACTCATATCTTTAGACAATAAATATGAAAATAAGTATAAAAACAATTTTGGGGGGGGGGTTTGGGCCAAACCCGGCGATGCTCAGGGATTACTCCTGGCTGTCTGCTCAGAAATAGCTCCTGGCAGGCACGGGGGACCATATGGGACACCGGGATTCGAACCAACCACCTTTGGTCCTGGATTGGCTGCTTGCAAGGCAAACGCCGCTGTGCCATCTCTCCGGGCCCATAAAAACAATTTTGATCAAGGGTTTTACTGAAAAGTTCTTTCAAATTGCAATAGTATAAACAGAAAATACATAAATACTCATTCAAATCTCAACCTCCTATATTACTCTTTGAAAACTTGTTCTCTGAAATTAATATTTGTTGGGCCCAAATGTATAAATTTCCTGTTACTAATATTTTTTCATCTAAAAAGGTTTAGATATGTATATAGTTTATTATTTATTCTATATATTAGAAATACAAATAAATTTACTGTATATAAATGTGTTTACAATTTTTATATATTTTATAAAATATAAAACACATACATTATAAACTAAGATTATATAAAATAAAATATATAAATAAGAGAATACTGTGTTTTTAGAGGAGCCTGCTTTTCAAAATTTATTCAGTGCTTATTTCCAAAGTTCAAATCACCTACTGCAAAAAAGAAGTTAATATTTCTTTTGGTGAAGTAAAGAAAAATGAAAATTGATTCATTTGGGGGTTATTCTGAAAATTAAATACGTAATATATTCTTAGATATTCCTTGAAACATGGAGGCATTATTTTGTAGTTATCTTTTTTTTACTGAAACTATGATACAAAGTTCAATCCTTGCACAGAGACTTTAATTCGAAAGTCAATTTTGAGGATGGGGAGATTGTCAAGGACTATATTCCATCTGTCCATTTTGACATTAGCTGAATAGAAAGCTCCTTTCTTTCCCACCTTTCTAGATACTTCTTAGAAATATTGAGAAAATGAGAAGGAAAGGTAGCACTTAAAAGTTAACTGGACTATAAAAGAGGAAAAAAATGTTTTTCACTTATGAAAAGCAGCACCAATAATTATTCAATGAATTCGGAAATCATCTCCAGCAGAGAAGTATATGAGATTCCTGCTGATATTGGTCATCTGAGAAATAATGATTTATTGCTGTTTCATATATGCTTACTTACCTGAGTACAATTTTCCACTGTGGAATCAAAATAAAATAAGTGTTCCAACTGCTTGCAGGGTTTCTTCAAAGAGATGAAGAGAAACGAATTGGGTACTAATGAGTATGTTTAGCAGAGCTGATTCACTCTGTGACTGTGAAGTGTACAACAAATAAAAGGAAATACAGTGGGGTTACTTTAACCGATTTTTATTTTTTAAGCACAGGGAAAAATGATAAAGGCTCCATCTATGCAAATAATCATTTATAGTAATATTAGAAACCACTGTGTTCCAATCTTTTGATACTTTATGCTGCATAAATTCAAATGTGTGTCATTCATTCTTAATATGATGAGACCATGTTGATGAGAAGCTCTTCAGTGAGTGTAAAATACTCATGTGTTTTTCAAAGTGGAAATATTTCAAGGAAAAAAAGCCCTCAAAAACTACAGTGGCAGGTGAGCCATTAAACAAGGGTCAAAGCTGAATTCCAAAGAACATATTATTTTATTTGAATTTAAATTCCACATATTTTCTCTTATTATGGTCATTATTTTCCTTCAGTGTAGATACTCTCTTAAAATACACATTAGAGATAGCATTACTATATATGAAGAGATCATTTCAAACTCTCTTACTTTCTCTCTCTCTCTTTCTCTAATACCTCTCTAAATTTCTTTCAATAAAAGTTATTTTGCTTCACTTAAAAAAACTAGGGGCTGGAGAGATAGTATGACAGGCAGGGTACTTGCCTTGCAAACAACCTTTCTGGATTTGATCCCAGATACCCATTGTTGTCCATTATTTAAAAAAATAATCAAGGCCCTTACTTTATGATGCAGTAGTGAAAGTATTACCTACAGAATTTTGTACAAGCATATGCTCTTAGAAATAGTAAGTGTTAGAAAAAAGGGTTTATCTTGTAGTTGTTTAGTTAAAATAAATATACATATAAATGTACAAACTGATAAATGGATGGATTTGAACAGAGATAGAAGTGCAAGGTAAGAATACATACATTTATCAAGATCAAATCAAATCTGTTTTGAGAAAACACCGACTAGGCAAGGAGGAAGAAGAAATAATGATACTGCAATGAAAAACTGCTCTTATATTTCCTTGCCTTCAAACTCTCTCAAACGTGCATTTGTGCAGACATACTCCCCTTTATTTCAAGTAGTGTTTTCACCCACCCTTGCTTTTTATCTGCTATTTGGTATACAAATTAGTGCCATGCCATCAAATTAAAGAATTTTCCATGCCTTCAAATTAAACATAGATTGAAAAAGTTAAACACAGAATGAAAATTCAAGATTTTAGAATTCTCATCTGAAAATACCTCTTTTTTTTCAGACTGATATTAAACTAAACAATGAAATAGGTATATCATTTGTCCCTTTATGTAATGACTCACACAAAACAGAATATAGTTATTGCTTTAATGATCTACAATTCAAATATTATGTCTTTATGATTGAAATTTCATAGCAATAGGTAATGAACAACTATGTGGTTCAATTGTTTAATATTTAATGTAAGTCTTTGTGTAAGTCTTCAGGTTTGAAACTTCTCCAATAAAACAAAAGATAATAAAATACTTATTTGGATACAAATTTTGCACAAACCTTTCAAATTTATAGTTCAAATCAAGGGATCTTGAATGCCTGAAGTACTATAAGTAATTTGTAAAGAAAGCAGGGAAATATAAAATAGCAGCAGAATGCACATAGCCATACAAACTGTAAACTGAATTATCAGTTTGGTGTTGTTTGGCACTGATATTTGGAGGCAAAAATAAATAAATAAATAAAAATGATTTGGCATGCAAAAAACAGTTTTTCCAAGAAAAACATAAAATAATGTATTTTTGAGAGTTATCAGGTTAGAGTTGTGCTGATATGCTATTAATGGAAAGTGTCCGTTTTTGAAACCCCAGTCTCCATCCTGTTTGGGGACTCTGTTTGTTTATTTTGATTCTGCTTCCAGGAGAGCTCCATGGGGTCCATTAATAGCCACCACCTCATCCCAGTCTCTCTGGTTATTCTAGTTGTGATGGCACTTCCAGCAGAGAATAGCTAAAAATTAACAGATAGTAAACCAGACCCCCTGCCATCTCCCAAGGCCCAAATGCCAGGAATATCAGATAAAATTGTCAAAAATTTCAGATATTAAAGGAGAGGAGGAGAGCACATAAGAAATTAATGAATAGCCTAGGCTAGAGAAACAAGAGGAAATTGAAGGGAGACCTAAATGTTTGCTTAAATACCCCCACTATGCAGAATTTGAACCACGAGGTTCAAATTTGACTACGAGGTTCCATTTGGTTAGGAGGATATTATCACCATCACAATATCTTTATTTTTCTATTTTGAACTAAATTAAGGACAGAGTCTACATTCTCTCTTGGTAGATTTTTGCATAAATAGTTTCTAATGTCGCACTATCATATTTTTTTCCTCCCTTTGCACCCCAAAACTCTTTGATGGCTTCTATTTCACTTACAACACATTCAGAATGCTTAGATATGCTCTGACTCTAAAGGAGTCTGCCAATGGTCTTATCAAAGACATGCAATGGATCCCCATTGGCCTATTTCTAAGGTTCTGAAGCTTGGCTGAACGAGGCTTCATGGATTAATCCTTTCTTTCCTCATCCATTCTCAGGGCATCTTGGGCAAGTGGCTTTCTCTTGCTCATCATGTGACTCTCCAATCTAGTAATCCACTTCTTGGCTAATGTGAACATATCCTGAGAAAAAAGCATTATTCTGCTTCTTAGAGATCTCCCTGGGCCTATGGACACAAACTCTTCTGACACTCTCGCTGTGCTTTCTGTCTCCTTCACTTCCAGGCAGCTCCATATTCCTCTGTTGACAATCTTTTCCATGGCCCAAACTCAACTCAAGGCAGTAGTATTATGTGCCAATTGACAGTGCCAGTAGAAACAGCTTTAGCACGGCAGGGCATAGGGCTGGTATATGGTAAGTAATTTTGAGAGAGATGAAATTAGTCGGCTCAACACTCTTTTGAGACACATAGGAGAGGTTTACAAAAGAGTTCCCCTCTCCTCTAAGCACCAGGCTTGCTGCATGGAGAGGAATAATTAAAACCGACCCAGAGGCAAAAATCATGACCACTTTTCTATCCACTGCTGTTAGATCCTCACCCCTGCCAGAAGTTGTCTTAATGAGAGACATTGATTTTGAAGGAGAAAATGGTTGATTGCAAAGCAGGTGAAACTATGAGAAAGCTTTTGAAGATTTTTTTTTTTTTTTTTTTTTTTTTTTGGTTTTTGGGCCACACCCGGTAATGCTCAGGGGTTACTCCTGGCTATGTGCTCAGAAGTTGCTCCTGGCTTGGGGGACCATATGGGACACCGGGGGATCGAACCGCGGTCCGTCCAAGGCTAGCGCAGGCAAGGCAGGCACCTTACCTTTAGCGCCACCGCCCGGCCCCTTTTGAAGATATTTTTATCATAGGATTTCCATTCAAAAATTCCATTTATAGATTTGCAAGGAAAGAGGAAAATATATGTGTATTGAAAAACTTGTTGGAAATGCAAAACAAAAAAATAGAATGATGTGTTTAGACACCCAGAGGACATAACTAATGAAGAAGTATTTTATTTTTATTAGTGACAGAACTTGTTACCATGAGTATCAGGGAGATTGACACAACAAAATATCAAACTACAGTGTGGTCCTATCTACTGTGTAATAAAGGAAATTTATTTTCTTCTATGCACTGAGCTATCAATGATAAGGGTAACCCAGAATGAAGAAAAAGCTTCCAGATTTTTTTTCATTATTTAGAGCATTAGACTCAAATAAGGGTACCCAAATTTTGAGATGGAATAAATACTTCATTCAAGACTTTATTCTGAAAGTCCAGAAAAAAATTCTTGGCAAAGAAATTACTTTTAAATTATTCAAAAACATAAAAATTCAAAATTTCAAATAATTAATTATAAGCAAGTATATAAAATATTTTGGAGCAACACTGCCATCCTGCTTGATAATTTAACTAGGACATTTTAGGTTATCAATAAATGAAGACAATGAATGCTGATGAACGCATTTCAAAATAGATGCTACTTTGAACAATAAGAGTTGATGAACATTCTTTTGTTCATTTCTGGGCTTCCTTAGCTGGGTTTAGGGCTTACATCTGGCTCTATATTCAAGGATCACTCCTGGTAGTGCTCAGGACACTAGAGGATCAAACTCAGGTAAGACAGCATGTAAGGCAAGTGCTCTATTTGCTGTACTGTTTCTTCAACCCTGGAATCGTTAATAATTTAATAACCAGTATAATTAAAAAAACACTAAAGATCTATAATTTGATTAAGGCTATCCAAGACTACAGTTAGTTTTAAGGGTTTTATTGCTTTAAAAGCATTTGGAACTTGTTTCCAACCTATTTTAATGTAGCCAAAACAGTAAGAGTAGTTGTATTTTTTCAAACAAACAAACAAACAAACAATAACAAAATTTGTTTTGTTTTGTTGTGGAACCACACCTGGTGCTGTTCAGGTCGAACTCCTGGCTCTGTGCTCACAGAACACTACTGGTGGGTATGGGAAACAGTATAGTGTGCCAAGAATCTAACCTTGGTTGGCTCCATGCAATTTTCCCTTCTCACACTACTATCACTTCACCATTAGAAGTTATTGCTTTAGGGGCCGGAGAGATAGCATGGAGGTAAGGCATTTGCTTTTCATGCAGAAGGTCATTGGTTCGAATCCCGGCATCTCATACGGTCCCCTGAGCCTGCCAGGAGCGATTTCTGAGCATAGAGCTAGGAATACCTCCTGAGAGCTGTCAGGTGTGACCCCCCACCCAAAAAAGAAGTTATTGCTTTAAAAATATCCAATCATAGTGGCTAAAAATATCTCCAAAACAAAACAACGAAAAGAAACCCACCACATCTATTGAGTATATCTATTTCTGTAAAATTTGTTTTCTATTAGAAGAAATATTTACTCAAATAGCAGTATTAAAACTTAAAAAATAAATGGCAACATAGAAAAAAGCAAAATAAAAAATAGCCAATTAATATACAGTGATGAAAAATAAAGTAAAATATCCAGGATGAATATCTGACTATTTTTTTACATTTTCCCTTTTCTCCACCCCTCCTACTCCCTCTCTTTTCTTATTTTCTTCTATCTTTGTTTCTCCTTTTCTCCACACTTCTACTTCTTCTCATTCCTTTCTCCCTTTCTCTCTCCATGTTTCTCATTCTCTTGTTTTTATTTCTCTGAAAATAAAATTCCAAAAAAAAGAGAGAGAAAGAGAAAAATCGAACACATCCTGCTGAGCTATATCCTTCTCCCCTTCTCTGCTTCTCACAGAGTTCCAGCTGGGAAAGTACAAGTAGAACACATCTGTCTCTGTGGTTTTTATTCTAGGATCTCAAAAGGACATGCTATTTATGTGACTTGTGGAGCTTTTCGTAGTGAAAATAATCGTTGAGACAATCATTTTGTACATTAAAATAAAGCAACAGCATAGTTGTTTTATTCTTTCCAGAATTCAACTTGCTGGTAAGTCTCCAAGTTCTCCATGAGCATTTGCTGATGAACTCTAAAAGCAAACACTTACAGGTTTGATGAACAAACAGTTCCCAGTAAATTGACAACTGCCCATGTTTTGATAGAGTTAAGAAATCAGTTCAGTTAAACACTATATTAATAAAATGAATCTCAGTAACTCCAAAGCCATTAAACAGATGTTGTGATAGCCAAATGATTTAATCTACACACATTTAACAAAACACTTAGGAGATTGTTCCTTAAATATAATTTTGACTAGAAATACAAACACTTAATATTTTATCACCATTTTTTACATGAAATAGTAATAATCTGAAGAAAATATATGTTAAGACAGCCTTATAGCATTTAACAACAGCCTTATAGCAATTAATATTTATGTCTCCAACATTCCTTCCCAATGTCTTTCAAAATTATTGAAGCATATCACATTAAACAGTAATTGAGTAGGGACTGGAGGGATAGTAAGGCAGTTACTTTGTAAGTGGCTGACCTGGGTTTAGTCCTCAGTGTCCCCTATGGTCTCCTGAGCATAGCCAGGAGTGATTCCGGAGAGCAGAGCCAGGATTTATCCCTGAGCTTAGTCCAGTATGGTGCCAAAATAAAATAAAATAAAACACAAAAATCAATAACAATAAGAAGCATATTTATTAAGCTCTGACTAAGCCTGATAATAGATAACTAAAATACCACAGTACTTACAAGGAGCGAAGAATTTAACAACTTCCTCAATAATCATATGTCAAGTTAGCAACCAAAAAAGCTTCAACCGATTCATCCTGATTCAGGGATAAACATTAATTGGCAAAATGGGTTCACTGATACGTTTCTACAATGTATTTACAAACCTAGCATCAAAAACAATATTTTATTTCTATGAAGTATGTATTTTAGACAAAAAGAGTTCATGAGCAGTAAGCACAGTGTCCCAAGAGATGATAAATATTTGAAATGTGAAGGAGATGTTAGCAAAATTTCTTCTCCAGGATTTGAGATTCATGGTCAGGATTGAGATGCATGGGCATGAAGATTCAGATCACTAACATAGGTGAAGGATCGTTCTGAGAAGAAAGTTTGGAATACTTTATTATTTACTGTGAAGAACATATCGTGACAAACAGAAAAGTAATGGCCTTGTGTTAGCCAAAGTATATGAAGAAGAAATTGGTAATCGGGATGCTCAGAATAGTATAGTGGCAGAAGATTCAGTGTGTGGACTGGCTCCCTTGCTGAACACACGGAATCATCCCTTCATAAGATTGTGAGATTTGTAGTAATGTGGCTATTCTGTAAACTTGCAAAATCATTAGTAATATTTCAAGAAAATCTGAAAACAATGGCAATTTTGGATTTCACATCCAGTCAGAGAGATATATAAAAATCTTACAATTACCATAAACAACCATTAGAACAAATATGCGGTCTGTTAAAATGGCACTTATGAGAGTCCAACAGGAAAGCAGAAATGATTCCTCTGACTTTCAGAAACAAGAGCACAAGAAATTAAAATGGTACAACTTTAAGCAAAAAGGATATATCTATTATACTGGAGACTCCTGGAAGATTTGGGAGTGTGGGTCATAGTAAAGATGCATTCAACTTGTGGATGAAATAGAACATAAATGTGGGTTCTATGGTGTAATGGTTAGCACTCTGGACTCTGAAATAGGACATAGTACAAAAGTGTTGAAGCTTGCAAAACTCCATACACCAAATGTCTGAACCTGCGGCAAAAATCAGACTAGGGGCCGGGCGGTGGCGCTGGAGGTAAGGTGCCTGCCTTGCCTGCGCTAGCCTAGGACAGACTGCGTTCGATCCCCCGGCATCCCATATGGTCCCCCAAGAAGCCAGGAGCAACTTCTGAGCGCATAGCCAGGAGTAACCCCTGAGCGTCACAGGGTGTGGCCCAAAAACCAAAAAAAAAAAAAAAATCAGACTATTTTCCTGATTTTCAAAAAAAGACAGCTGATTAGAATTAAAAAGATACTATTGATGGTATTGATAATCCTCTGAGACTAAAAAGCAGAGGCTATAAGCAGTGCAATTCATGACTGAGTTTATACACTCATGTAGACATGTCTACAGCAATGACCAGGGAAAATGAAGCTCAGGCAAAACTTTTATTGGCCAGGCTCAAAGAACTGTTTAAGAAAAATAAAAGACATTTTTGAAATAATTTTCAGAGACAAAAGAGAAGAAGGCTGGAAGTTCCAGCTCATGACATGAAGCTCACCACGAAGAGTGATGAGTGCAGTTTGAGAAATAACTACATTTTGAACTATTATGACAATGCAAATGAATGAGGGAAGTAGAAAGCCTGTCTCGAGTACAGGTATGGGGTGGGTGTGGGGAGGAGGGAGATTTGGGACATTGGTGGTGGGAATGTTGTACTGGTGAAGGGCGGTGTTTTTTCCATGCCTGAAACCCAACTACAATCATATTTGTAATCAAGATGTTTAAATAAAGATATTTAAAAAAGAACATAGGAGAAAGAGAAAGCTTCTCTGGTACTCTGGCTTTCCTTCTTTGCTGTAGTATGACCAAAATAGTATGTCAAATTAGAATTTGAATTAAAAAGATATGCAAGAGAAAAGGGATATTCACTCCAACTCCTTTTGTGGACTTTCTTAGATGCAATAGAGTTTCTTAGCATTTGGATTGTGTTCAGAAGGTTTTGCCACTTATTTACTGGAATTAATCACACTACTTCATTTCCCCACCTGCCCTACAAAGTAAGCAGCATTATCTTGGGATTTGACATTTGTTGTCTGAGAGAGAGAGAGAGAGAGAGAGAGATAGAGAAAGAGAGAGAGAGAGACAGAGAGAGACAGAGACAGAGACAGAGACAGAGAGAGACAGAGAGAGTGAGAGAGAGACAAAGAGAGAGAGGGGGGAGAGAGTTTCTGTGGTTATTAAATGGTAGATTTAAGGCCGAATAGAATTGGATAGCTGGCACTTTTTCTTATTTCCACATCAAATGCATCAATGCTCAGGAAGATAATCTGAAATGTTGAAGGGAGGGAATGGGAAAAACAAGAGTTTCAGCAAACATGACAGGTGAGGTGATAGAGGAGATGAGAATACAGGAAGCGAAGTATGTGGTGGCTGAAGGCTGGCATTGACTTGGGTTGAGTAAGAGTCCTAGTTGTGTTATTATTATCCCGATTCCTTTTGGCTGACCCTGGATGCTGGACATGACCTCCACATTGGCGTGTGAAAGGGCAAAGATCCCAAGAGGTCAGCACTCTTATTGGCCTCATAGCTGAGTCCCTATTGTCTTGCCCTCCTGCTTCTCAGGCATCCAATGTGCATTTCTTTTACCTGATTCGATTATTCTCTCTAATTGCCAATTTTGGCTTATCAGTCACCAAAATTTCAGTTTTATACTGCCATCATCTGTCTTGGGAGGAGTTAAGTGGCATTCAGAAATAGGAACTCTCCTATTTACATTTTCAGCAGTTACCAATAAATTTTTCAAACTGCAGAGCAGGTACAATAACCAAACATATAAAGCCATCTATATTCCTCGTGGACATTAACACAAAATTGCACTGTGCAAAACCTTATGATAACTACATTTCATTGGCAAATATTTATTGCATTTCTGATATACTTATAATAAAAGAGCTTAATCCATCATCTCAACTAGATATGAATGCATGATTTGGGGTAGATAATGATACTTCCTTTATGAAACAATATAACACCCAGAGATGAAAGTGTGAACTTGAAAAAAAAACAACCTGCAAGAATAATATTTTCAATAATTTTGGAATAAATAATATGCTAACCAGGGCACAAGTCTCCATGCTCAAAAGATTTTTAACATAAAATACCAATTTCATATAATCAAAACATGACTTTCAGAAAACAAAACAAGATGTAATTTCCCATTTCCAGGGAGAGGTTGAAGAGCCTTTAAAAGATGTCGACTTTAATTGTACTGTGAGGTGAAGCATTCTTCAAGGATCATTCTCTTCTACTAACTGCTAGGTGAGAATCTGGGTCATAACAATTAAAAACAAAAAATGATATAGGCTACAACAAGATTATGATTTATACATATAATGAAACACATAGTAAACTATTAGAATATATGACTCTGGGTAAAATTTTCCATACATTTAAAAAATTTAAAGAGCTGTAATTTACAAAGTTATTGATAGGTGAGTCTAAACCATAAAATATCTCAATACCAATTTCCCCATCTGTATGATCTCCCTCCGTCAGTGTTTCCAGGTTCCCCTGTTGCCCCCACCTGACACTTTGACAGGCACATATCAACGTTTGGTGGTTGTAATTTAGGTCTCATGTTTTCTGTGCTTCCAATATACAGTTATAACACTTCGACATTTCTGGTATACCTGATTTCTGGTACCTCTTATTTCCTTTTCTTCTCTTCTTGCCTCACCTCCAATTTCTTTCCTTCTATGTCCTTTTCCTTCTAATATACTGGGGTCAAGGATTACTAGGCACTCCCCTTTACTATAATGCATTTCCTTGTCCAGTTATTTTATACCACAGATAAGTAAGATCAGTCTGTGCCTGTCTGAGTACTTTTTTAAGAATGTCATCTGGTGGCTTTTTTAATCCTTGAGAAACATGATTTATGAAGATGGATATGAGGCCAGAGAGGAACTGAAGGAGTTTACAGTTTGGGTGTTGTGGAGTCATGAAAGAGCAGGACCTAGTGATGGCGGGATACATTTCATTTACCTCAGCAGTTCTGGAGACAGTGCAAAAAGCGACCAACTTATTCTATATGGGGAAGGAAAGAAATGAGGGAGAAGAATTGTTTAGGTTCTTGTAAGAGGCATGGGATTGGACTAAATCAACCAATTTAAGTGCAATGCAATAAAAAAAAATTAAGCAAGATAGAAAATCAATGCAGGTGTTGGTCACAAGCAGGGGATTGCTTCTAGGATGTTGGCAGGGGAGTGAGTTTTGTGAAAGCAGTATTTCCAGTTTGATAATACCTAATATCAAAAAGGTTTTCCATTGAAGATATCCATCTGGAGCACTGTATTTAACTTTAGGACAGGAAATTAAGCCATGGTTTTTTACCAGTTTCCAGTGGTTAAACAGGAAAGAAAAAAAATGGGGGAAAAACAGGAAAGAAAAGAAAAGAAAAAAGGAAAATGTATACCATCTGAGAGTGATGAATAATGTGACCTGTGAACTTCAGAACATATGAAACTGAAATTCATTGACTAAGTGTGAAATGATTCGAGAAAGAGTGACAGAAAGCATGGCACTTCCTACAGACACATGTGCTCTTTCTCTGCACTTCCATAGAGGTGTCCTTTTCCAACAGGGTCCATGATGGGAAGGAGACCAGTAATCAAGGAGAGAAATCTCTAAGGGCAGTGAGTAAAAGAGGAGCTATGTATCTCAAGGTGATTCAATTACATAATTTATTTATAAAAACTAAAATAAAAACAAACATTTGAAAATAAGACAATAAATAAAAAAGATTTTCTGAATTAAAAGAAGAGGAGCTATTTTAACTTTGTAGTATTTCAAGGTGGCATTTTTACTGGAAGCACATCAATCCTTCAATGTCTTTTTCTTAATTTGCATAAATACCTTAATTGACAGCCTGTTAACAGTTCATTAAGAACACTTAACCCTTGTGATAAACAACAGCCTCCCAACAGCACAGTGGGCAGAGCATGTGATGATGCAGTGTAGCCCCCTCAGAGGTCAACCTAGCTTATCAACAGTAGTTTGTAAATCCAAAAGGTGGCTTTGTTGATTGATTTGGACATACAGACTTGCAGTCAAACACTACACATTTAGTCCCCCTCCCAACTGCCGGCCTCTGTGGCAGACATTTTTCTTCTCTCTCTCTCTCTCTCTCTCTCTCTCTCTCTCTCTCTCTCTCTCATTTTCTTCTCTCTCTCCCATTTTTCTTCTCTCTCCCCCCACTTTTCTTCTCTCTCTCCCCCATTTTTCTTCTCTCTCTCTCTCTCCCATTTTCTTCTCTCTCCCATTTTTCTTCTCTCTCTCTCCCCCATTTTTCTTCTCTCTCTCCTCCATTTTTCTTCTCTCTCTCTCTCTCTCTCTCTCTCTCTCTCTTTCCTTCCCCCTTCCTTTTTTTCCTTTAGACACTTGTTGAAAAACAGCCCTGGATGGGGTTGAGTGGTGATAGAATGAATGGAGGGGCCTTTCTCTGCTCTTCCAGGACACCAGTCTGCAATCCTCTCCATCAGTGGGTCTAAGGGTTCAGGACAGCAGCGAGGAAACGATCTGCAGACAGGTTTCAGGAGTCATCAGCTTTATTTAAGGCCCTAGCCAACAGATGTGGCTTCTATCATAATCTATTTAAGCATACTCTCTTCAGCTTGCCCTGCATCTTGACTTCTCTCCGCCATGTCTCCTCCTCATGCTTCTTCCTCCATCCTTCTTGCTGAATCTCTATCTCCCCATCAATCTATACTCCAAATCCTCTTCCTGCCCCTGAAGCAATCTTTTGGTACCTCCCAAAGACCCCTCCCAGAAATGGGCCGGTAGTACTAGCAGGTAAAGTTACACAGGAAGAATGGGGGATAAGGTAACAGACACTGGTCTAAAAAAGGTATCATGAAAATTACTCTCCTCTTCCAGCAGCATCCAGTTCTTGTTCGGAGTGATCATTTCTAACTATTATTGTCACAGCGGTTCCTTCTCTGTCCTAACTGCATCTTGCTTTCTGCTCTCAAGGTAAGCTTCCTACCATGGACTGGTCCTCCTGTCTCCCATCTCAAATATTTCTGTATGTTATAATCATATCATTTTCTATATCTCACAAATAAATGCAATCATTCTATGGGCATCCCTCTCCCTCTGATTCATTTTGTTCAAGACAGTGCTGGATGGAAATAAGCCCTGGTGAAGGGTGTTAACTGGTGAAAGGTGTTCAGTCACTATCTGACTGAAACTCGATCACAAACAACGTTGTAACTATAGATTTCAGGGTGATTTGATTAAGGAATTTATTCATTAAAATAAAAGATTAAAAGAAAAAAACAACCAAAAGAACAAAATTTTAAAAATAAATACAAAATAGTATAACTTCCACTTAAATAAAAGATTGCTTATGCAGATAGGCCACAAAATGCAATTCCCCAGAAGGGGAAAATAGTACATACTTATTTAAGTACTGTTTAGCAGGTAATTTATGACATTCAGATAAACTATCTACAGTAGTTTTACTGAAATAATTGCAGTGTTAGGAATACACCTGCCACTATCATAAAAGGAGTGTTAAAAATATAAGAGAATAAAAGTGAGTCAGACAGTGTGCATGGATTTTAGCCAAACAAGCCAAAACTCAATACACATGCAGCTTTTTCTTCCCAGTGGTCTAAAATGGAAACAGTTTGTGATTGCAGTTTGAAATCTGCCCTCTAGGAGTCCACGCTGCACAACACGCAGAAAGATGCACAGTGTTTGCCTTTTAAAAGTGGATCGTAACAATGGCAAAGTTGGATTCACCTCATCTTTGGTTGGAAGCATGATTTTAGGCTCATTTCAGTTGAACGAACCTCACATTTGACTTTCTGCTGAGCTAGACATTTAAACTTAAAAGTGAAGAGGTGTTCACTGTTTACTCCCCTGACCTATGCTTCTCAGAGCTCCAGAATCAGGATTCATGAAGATGAGCTGGGATTCACAAGGAATCTTACTGGAAGACTTTCAGTGCACTATCCATCCTCCTTTTGGAAATAGGTAATCAAATAGATGATTAGTTGAATATGCATATGTGTAAGTTTTGATACTCCTCCACCTACAACCGATCTTCTCACAGGGTAGGCAAAGTGAAATGAGCATATAACTATTTGAGAGAATATTCCAGTATAGACACAATGGTTGCCTATAACTTATTTCTGCCAAGCCTTTCGCAATAAAAAAAATTCTAGAGAGTTGAAAACCTCTTAGCCCACAAGTACAAGTCTACCACCAATTTCAATGATCCACTGGCTATAATCCACACAAATTAAGTCCAAAGGCTTATAGCTTAAGTAAAAGGTTATTTTCATTTGTTTGTTTATATATACAAATGAAGAATGCAGCAACTAAGAAAGTATGATGCTAAATTGCTTGAACAATATTTAAAACATAAAATACGGCCAACATATTTGTTTGAGGGCTAGATATCTTTAGAAGAGAACGATGCTTCTCCCTGTCAGTCTCTACTTACTAGTCTGAATAATAAACAAATATGACTTAAGAAAGCTATGAGCATTTCCTATTACTGTAGAGTAAAAATATAAATTTCCAGAAAAATAGCTAAAAGTACAGTTAGGTACTTGAGAACACGATGGTAAGATATCTACAGGAATCCATTTGCAATATTCACAACAATCTTTTGTAGTCATTCTACCCATCATCTCTTCGTAAGGATAAGGAAACTAAATCTCCTAATGCACTGCCTAGGAGTTCAGAGCTATGGAAGTGGAAGAACTATTAGGAACTCAGACTTGATCTCCTTAATCCATATTCTGCATTAAAATGCTCTCTTGCTCTCTTTGGAACAGACACAAAATAATTTCTCTCATAGGCAATATATGAAGAACAAGAATAGCAGAATAAACAATGCTCAAAGACGACAGAAAATGAGGATGTTTACACAGAGGAAGCAGGAGGTAGCTGTGGGACACTGGGACAAGGTGGATGGGAGAGGCCAGCAGGTGGCGGGTGTTGTGCTGGACTGTTTCATGTATACAACTGGCAACAGTTGTGAATTACAGTTCCCCCCAAAAGTTAAATAAAATAAACTGCTCTCTCCAGTGGTTCAAGTAAATAGCAGCCAATTTGGGGCTGTTTAATAACAATATCTTACAGGAGAGCAAGAATAACTTGATCTCTGTTTAAATAGAAACATAGTAATTATTTATTTTAAGTTAGTTGATTGAGAGTAAAATGAATAGCTATACAGTATAAACATTCATTTTGGGATGACTGATGGTTCTCTGAGAGCAGTGTTTTACAAGAGAGCCATTAACATACAAATATAATTATTCTTACTGCTTTTGTCTGAAGAACAATACCAAAGAGCAACATGGGTCAGCGACCTATTTCAGATGTTTCTATAGAGATGTCAACATTATTTTATATACATGTTATGTATACAGAAAACATAATATATATCACATATACAACATAATCTACATGACATATGCATACATAGTATTTAGCAAATGCTCTAAGTTTAAATAGATATTATTTCTATTCAACTATGTAATCCAAATATTTCTACAATTTCATTAGCAGTTTCCAATTGTTCCTATGCAGGCCTCTGAGATCCTAAGTATGAAGGTGCTCTGGTTAAGTTAGATCAGTCCTGAACTTCAAAAAAATTGAGCCTCTTTTTCTATTATTATCTTTTAAATATAAATGAGTACTTTCACTCACTTGCTCATATATTTCAGCAAAAAATATCTCCAGTATATTTGACCTCACAGGTCCAGTTTCTGGTATGTCTATAAACAGAATAAAGATAAGTGCATCCACAAAACATTCCAGTGTGGACAGTAATAAAGTAGCTAGGAGATGAATAAATTTATAATACATTTGATGATGATCACATAAGAAGGGAGGGGTCGAATGAGCGATATTATGGGAAAGCAGAAGTCAGAAAGAATCTACAATTGTACAGAATAGTCCTGTTGAGAAGGAGACATGAACTTTAAGGAGACATTTTTACTACATATGAAAGAGCAAGAACATTCCAGGGAAGGCGAACAATCAAGTCAAAATTCCCTTTGTTGGAGGGGTTAGCGATAGTGAGTCTGAAAGGGAGTGAGCTAGAATAGCCTAGAAGAGTGAGGTCACAGAACTATGTGGTTCCAACTATTGACATGAGAGGCAAGACAATGGCATAATGAATAGTAAATCTATGAAGAATTTGAGAAAATAAAGAACTCAAAGTTAGTAGACAGAATCATCTAGTAACTCAATTTGGCCCTGATGCACTATTAAAATTTAACAGATGACTGAAAACAGCCTTTAAAATATCTAGTAGCATCAAGGAATTTCATATACCATGAACCCATTTCTATAGAGCAATAGTTAGTGTGCACTTCCTAGGCATCAATTTGACAGGATGTAAAAATATCCTCACTTTCAAGTGCTCATAGTTGTGATGTAGTTGGTGGGCCTTTGTAGAACAGAAAATCCTATGATTCCTCAGACCTTTCCTATTTAGTCTCTTTTCTTTTCTCTATTAAAATTTTTGCTTCTCAGTTTCAAATAAGTTGAATCCTTGTCTCTCAATCTTTCAGTTTTCTCTTCATGGGGTGGGGGATGTATTCAATTGTCCCTGTCATATACTTTGTCTGAACAGTCCTAGAATGCTTAGTCCTTTTTTGTTTTGTTTTGTTTTCTTTCTTGGGTCACACTGACAGTGCTCAGGGGTTCCTCCTGGCTCTATGCTCAGAAATCGCTCCTGGCAGGTGCGGAGGACCATAAAGGATGCCGGGATTTGAACCACTGTCCTTCTGCATGCAAGGAAAATGCCTTACCTCCATGCTATCTCTCCGGCCTCCGCTTAGTCTTTCTTTTAATAATAATAATATCTTTATTTAAACACCATAACTACAAAATGTTTTTAGTTGGGTTTCTGTCATAAAAAGAATACCCCCCCTTCACTAGTGCAACATCCCCACCACTAATGTCAACCCCCAGCCCCCATCACTGTCTTTCCCCTTTCCTTGCCTGTATTCAAGACAGGCATAGAATGATTTGTCTTGGTTCAACCAGAAGCCTAGTCTTCTTTTTTACCCTGTTTGTCTTGTAGTTACAGAAAGAGCCTTTTAGTTATAGAAAGATCTGTTTTTTTCCCTTCTTGAGCATTCTCAGCTTTATTACAGAAATATTTTTATTGTTTATTTATTGAAGAGAAACTGCATGACTTAGCCAAAGAAATGAAGAAAGTGAAAACTTCAGATTGTCTGTCTAGTTAACAATTTCTGAAGTTTCCTTAAAGTTGGCAGGTGAGATGTAGAAAATATATCACATAGCTGAAAAAACTCTCTGTATTTGGGCATTCCCATTTTTATTTCTTTCAGAAGAGGACTATATTGAGTATGAGAAATGCTGATGAAATGTCTTCTTTATATATATAAAACTATGAAACAACATATTTGAAGAATAACTTTCATATGCATACATATATGACATAACTTACATAACTGATAGATGTCAATATGCATTATAACTGTTTATTCATATAATATATGATGATCTACATTCACTGTTGATACCGAAGGGCTGTATCTCTCTCTATTTTTTTTTTACCAAAGGGCTGTATCTTATCTATTCCTCACCCTTCTCACAATTTACCTTTCCCATTCTTGATCTTTCAAAACAAAACAAAGCAGAAGCATAATTTTCTCTTTCTTTTTAGAAGTCATATTCTTGGTATCTCTTATAGAAAAATATTAAGCAAGTTGAAGCACAGATTAAATACAAATATTACTTATACAGTTTTGAAAATACCCAATTTCTATTTTTTAGAAATGGTCACACATTCTTTATTATGCCAGACCCACTCATTATCCTGGCCATAAAATGTGATTAGGGATTGGTTGGCAGAACTTGATTTTCTTCTTTGAAATGTTAAGACAATATAATTACTCTAATGTACCAAGTAGACAAACAGAAAGAAAATAATTTTAAAGGCAATCACAATAGAGTGGCAAAATTAGTGCACTGGACATTTTTCTTTCATATAGTCTAAACAAAGTATCATGTTAGAGGATGAACATTATTTTGGATCTATGTCCTCCAATACAGTTTAATTTGATAGAAATAGAGGTTAGGCCTTCTGTTTCAAAACAAGAAAATCAAATTCTTTCCATAACTTAATGAAAATTCCAAATTAAATATGCTAAATAAAAAGAACAAGCAGTGGGCCTGGGCCCAGGGAGGCAATAGGAACAGCTCTGATGGATAATAGTGTGATCTAAGGACAGTGTGTTATATAGCTGTATTCCTGCACTGGTGGGAAGAAGGAGGGACATAAATTGGAAAAGTAATACAGTAAGCCAGGCGCAGGCAGTGGACAGAGATGGTGACATTAGCCAGAAATAAAGAAGGTGGCATTCACAAGTTGCTGCTGGGAAAGAAACAGCAGGTTTTAGGGATGTGGGCAGTGATGGAAGAGTTGAAAATCACTTCAGGAGAAAACCTATACAGTGTCAGTGACAGAGGTATGAACTGACAGGCAACTTCAAAGCACTTTAAGAGTAAGAAAAAAAAATACACTGCTAACAGACTTCTCCAGAAGTTCTTAGATTGTAATTTTTGGTAATTAAAATCAGAGGTAAAGGGTAGGGCTAAGGTATAAAATAAGATAGTCAAACAACTTTGAAATTTGGAAATCACTGCAACAACTGATAGAGATAAAGAATACAGGTAGAGAAGCAGAAAGGGGGGGTGTACAAAAAACCAAAATGAATTTTGCTTTGTGATTAAATGACAAGTCTACTAGAGAAAGGAGAGACATGGAAAATTTCTAAAGCATACTAAAAGAAAAAGACAGTAGTCTTCCACATAAATATGCTATGGAGCAAGAATGTCAATACTTGCTTTCATTGCACTATAATGAATAGAAACATTAAAACAACAGCAAACTAAAAAACAAAAATGCAGAACAAATACAGCAAGGGCATAATTCTAAGGCAATGGTGGTTTGGTGAGGCATCCTCAGTTATACTTGTTTTGGTAATCCCACAATTCATTTGCTGTAATGGGGGTGCGTTGTCAAGATTTTCGATGCTGGGCCATTTTTCTTTGAAGCTTTGTAGAGGCATCAGACTGTCTTGCAAATAGATGCAAAGCAGAAAAGAGAATCCTGCTATATTTTAAGTTGCTTAAAATCTACTTGCAATTAGGAGCCCCAAATGTATCTAAATCAAAAACCACCCCAGTGATGTTTTCAGGATTGCTGTAAATGCAATACACAGATGAGAATTTACAATGTTCCATAAACAGCGAAATTGTGATGCCAGATTGCTTTTACTTTTATCTTACCCAAAGTAGCATTATCTTCGGCAACCATAAAGAAACTGCACTATCATATAAATCTATTTAAGGGAATTGGCACTGCTACAACAGACGCATCCAGACACTTGTGTTTCATTCTCTGAAAATCACCCAAGAGCCAATGTCGAAGAACAGAGGCTTTTGATTTCTTCCTGGATTGCCACAAAGTGGGGCCCTCACTCTTACAGACGTATCCCTCAGACTATGTCAAAAGTGGGAACGAAATTTCTAACCCAAACTGAAAAGTCCTTGGCTCTCCAAATGACTATAAATTGCATGGTTAAGTGCATATGGCCAGAGGGCTGTCACCACCAGTACTCCTGACAATTCATCATAGGCGACTAATTCTGTAATATCATTACAGCGTCTCTTCTCACTGTACTGATCCAGCCAGTTAATTTAATCAACCAATAATAGATTCCGAAATGGATACAAGGGGCCCTAGCACTTTAAATTACATTACCAGAGACATACCTAGGTGAGGAAAATGCATTCTTCATCCATGTCCCATAATCTCCAAAGTTGGGCTGGGAGCAAAATTGCCCTGCACACATGTATTTCAGTAGCAGGATCACCACACAAGTTCTTTCCAAACAAGAAAATAAAATATGATAACCACATCAATAAGAAAACGATTTGTTCCTAAGTGCAGATTTATTTGGGATATGACTAAGACAGAGCAATGCACAAGTTTTTGGATAAAGAGGAATCAAGAGTTCTATGATTAACTACGAAAGTGAGCCATTCAGGCTAGACAATTAATTTGATTAAATTTTAATCTTCTCCACAAATGTCAATGATAATTAGAAAACATTATTCTTTAACATCAAGTATATCTTGCATGTCATGAACAGTAATAAGTTAATTTATTATGAAGGGGAAAAACATAGTTTATAGACATCATGTCAGAAAATATATCACAGGTATATGTCACAAATAAACATTTTATTTTATTCAAGCATCCTGGATAGATTGTAGCCTATTTTGGAAAAATTATGCATCTAAAAAATGAAATGTTTTTCTTCTTAACTTCTCCCTCTAAAGAATTGGATGGTCTCTCTATATCCTCTTTCTGGAGCAGTGATTGGCCAGGAAGAAATTTGCCTTTGCTGGTTATTAGTGCTGGAAAACATCTGATTCTTCAACACACTTTTCTGTCTCCCTGGGGGAAGTGGAGAACACCCGTTCTTCACCATAAATCAAAATTCTTAAAGGCCTTGAGATGAGGGATCACAATTCTGCAATGTAAAAGGCAAGATGCAAACTGAGCTGCATGGGAGAAGAAAATTTGTTCACTTTCATCTCCTTATTTCGCAGATGAATGGGACTTTCAGTGTTTCTAAATCAGTGAACTAAACACAAACTGGAAGTGTAAACTGATTTTTATTGCAAAGTCTGAGTGGGCTTTGTGATCCACCGAGAGACAGTAATTAGATGAAGCAAGATATGGACATGAATGAACTCCTCTGGTCAGCCTAAATTCCTTGCATAGACTCTTCATGATTGGTTCCTCAAATTATTTGAGTTAGCTACTAGCTTTATCTAAGAGGGAATTTTATCCATTTATGTTGCCCATATTCCCTTAATGCGTGAATCTGTAAGGATCTTCCTTTGCTCCACAAGCCAATCAAAACTGTGAAAAGATTCCAATGCCAGGATTGTATAAGACACGTGTTTATTTTAAGATCAATATTTTTCTTTATAAAGACACTTTCAGATTTTCTGAATATAATAATTTGACAAGATAAACTCATGCATTTAGAGATGTCGATCTTCGAGGTCCATGTGGAATTGCTTTTCTCAGTATCAGAAATTTACAGCAAAATGAATTTCTACCAAGTTTGAAGCTACCTGAAATTTTTTCTCTTTGTCAAAAAGAAAAAAAAAGTGAGAAAACTGTCATCATGACAATGCTTCTGAGAACTATTTTGAGAACAAGTGTAAATTTGGTGAAATGTCCATCCAATGTCACCCTCTGCTAACTGTGATTCAAATAGTGTTTGCCTAGCCAAAATGCAAGACAGCTCCAGGAGCACTGTAATATAACAAAACAAATAATTTTACTTTCATCAATATACAACAGTTTTGTTCATTATTGAGAGACGTAAGGTGGTAAAGTATTGAGTGTTATGCATTTTATGCTTAAATCAATGTACTGTCTTGCAGTTATGCCACCTAATGTGTTTTTAAGTCATCTGCTACAGAGATCAATGTGATTCTTATTTGATATTCAGTGTTAAGTTCAGCCTCATAAATTTGGAATTGCACTCTGTTATTTTGATGGTTATATATTAACCACGTACTGAAAGTTTTATGATTTTATACTCAGCCTGGCTGTAAATCAGGCAGGTTCCATATGTAAGGCATAGAGTCTGGCTTGAATTTTATTGCTCTGCTCAGAAGGAAATGGATGGATGGATGGATGGATGGATGGATAGATGGATGGATGGAAGGAAGGATGGATGGATGGATATTGGAGGGAGGTAAACCTACAATGTGTTTGGATAAATATTTGAGGTATGTAAGCATTACAGGCATGGTTCAGAAAATTTAAATTAGACAGTTCATTGCAAGCAGCCAAGATATCACAACTTGACAGTCTTATATTAATACCATCACGAGCAGGAACCCCGGCCTCTGGTGAGTTCAGGGTGATAACTGCCGTGGCCCAATCTGATAAATAGAGCTCCACCTGGAGTAATCATAAAAGCAGTGATTTGGAAGAGGGAAGAGAAGCAATGACCAGAGAGAGAGGGAGAGAGAGAGAGAGAGAGAATGAGAATAAAACAAGAGAGAGGGTAGAAGAGTGAGTGAGAGACCAAGTGTGTTGAATAATGTGCTACTTACTCTGAATTCTACCCATTATTTTAAATGAAAAACATATTGACAGTGACCAAAATCTCCTCTTGAAATAATCAGCAAGGTTATAACACTGGAGCAGACCAATGCCTTAACACCACATTGTAATTTCTTACTTATGTGAGAAAACTGATGGCATCGAATTAACAATGAACAATGGGACAGCAAAAAAAAAAAAAAAAGATTTCCTTTTCAAAACCAAAACAATGCAGGATTTGTTCCCACAATTAAAATCCCTTTTGCATGGTTGGGCTTCCATAGTGAAATTCCAGCTCTAACTAGTGTGGACTGTTACTATGTTTTACAGCAATGCACAGCTTTTCCAATGTTCATGCCCTGAAGACGCTGATTCAGTCCCTTGACTATATCTTGTCATAAATCAGAGATGCTTTTTTCCCCTTGCTTTTGATGACATATTTTCAGACACTGTACACTGAGTTAAATATGCAACATCTTAAGCTATGACTAAAGTGACAGGCATGACAAAACATTTCAAAGAGAGTTTGCTGGGCTAGGCCCAAAATCAGCTCCATTTTTATTTAGTAAAGCATTTCTTCACTTTTCTTTCTTTTTTTTTATTAAAGGAAAAATACACTTAAAAGAGCATTCTATTTATATTATTTGTTACTACTTCCAAGATTGTGAAATAAATCTTAGTATGGTAAAATGAATAAAAGGGTAACCTTAGAAGCTTGAGTGACAATATAGCAGGGGGTTATTTGCTTTGCACACATCAAACATGGGCTCAATTCCTAGCACCCAATATGGTCATCTGAAAGCAAAATGGTCCCAGGTGACTTATTGCCTATATTTCTGATTTTAGCTTTGGGGGAGGGGAATGAGACATACCAAATGATGCTCAGGGCTTATACCTGCCAGGATCAGGGCACCATATTGAGTTGTAGTACTCAGGGGACTTATAGCCAAAATCTCTCTTGCAATCTCCCATTGCCATGCCATATGCTGGCCATGGGTCTCCAGTCCCCTTTGCTGACTCTAAGACCCTGGATTTTAACCCTATACATGTCTCACAGGTTCCAGAGAACTTCTAACTATGCCTTGAACAATCCACTGCTCCCAGTTTCCTATGTCCAAGATCTGGAATGGGAGCCCAGAAGAAGTTTATATGAACAGTCCCCAGGTGAGATGCTGAAATTGCTGTTCTGAGGTCCACATATGAGGACACTGCTGCACTCCTTTCTGTTCTTCTCATTCTTTTTTCATTGTATTTGTCCTGGACGCTTATTGGGTCTAACCATATGGTGAAGCTCAGGAGATGCTGAGAGCTCCCTGATCTAGAGCTATCCAGGATCCTGGATCGACGTACCGCCAATTGAACTTTACAAAAACACTAGGAAACTAGTAGTAAGAGTTTGCCTGACTTCTTATTTCTATTTTATCCAATTTTATACAAAATGTCATCATGACAGCAAGGATTTAGTTCCATGAGCATAAATGTTATATGACAAATAAGCATACACTGTGAATAATGCACCTTAACCAGAATATGCAAGAATTAACTCCTACAATTCAAGGGCATTCTACACATTGAGGATCAGTTTATTTTATTTATTTATTTATTTATTTTGGCCAATGTTTGAGTTCTTAACCTGATTTTGAGACTGGAAGAGTCAGTAAATATCTTAGATTATTGTTTACCTTAAGATCAAATTCTCCTGGAAACCCATGAAAATAAATATAAAATATTCTATTGCCTTCTATTATCTCTTTACTTTTCTTTCTATCACAAATTCTTCTCTCTGTCACACACATGAGAAAAATGTGTCTTTCATAAACTCTTGATTTAGAAAATCAAGGTTCTTGGTCTTCCAACTGAAATAAAGACAATATGTCGTACAGTTAAATAAGTAATATCTCCAGAAATATTATATCTGAGTTTATTTTTACAAGCAACAGTAGAAAAAAAGCTGTTTTCAAATATTAGGTTTTACCAGGGGTAAGTGAATTGGTCATTGACCTACATGTATTAATTTTACTATCAGTTATAATATGCAATTGATAATCAAACTGCCTCAATAGAGTAAATGGAAATTTGTGCTAGGATACACTTTTGCAAGAATCTCTGATTCGAGGTTGATTATAACCATAGCTCTTGCCTCTTATACTCTCTAGATCCTCTAGGTTCTAAGAGAGTTTGACTGTTCCCCCAATGTCACAGTTTAGAAATTGGCAGGTTCAGGTTTGGAAGCCATTGTATCTCTAATGTCCAAATCCTTTTGTTTCCTAATACTGCTTTCCTAAATTGCAAAGGACTTTTCTAATTGGAATTTATATTTATAATGCATGTTTCTCGACAATAAATTATTTGTAACAAAGGAATGCCAGATTGTTGAATTTCAAATATTAGATCATTTGAAAGTGACTGGAGGTGGATAAGTTATAGTCTCATTCAAGCACATACACACACATGCACAAGATGCTACCTACTTTGATAAATGTTCTTTATAAGATGCACTGAAGTATCTTGTAATACTTAAAAATAAACTTAAATGAACTCTATTGCTGAAAAACCCAGAGACGCTTTAAATTCCTTTGGAGCATGTGGTCAAACTCCAACTTAAATAAGAAATAGAGCAAAGTTGCATTTCTCTCAGAGAGACTTTCTGGACTAATTTTAGACCTGCTTTATGTATACAAAGGAAGCTGTCAGTTTATCTGATCTTCAAACATACTGTGAACTCTTTTGGGAGAATTTGGCAAATCAGAGACTGTTCACTTAAATGCCTTATTTTTTTCATTTTCAATTATGAAAGTTGCACTCGCTGTAACAATTACTCTTCATTTGGAAATTATGCTAATTTTCATGAATATGATATTGATAATGTAGATATAATAAAGATATTGCAAAAGAGAATTTTCTATCTATGCCACAGTATGGAATAAATCAATATTTGTTGAGCATATGGCTTATTAGGCTTAAATATCTCCTTTCCAAGATGATTTTGAACACCATATTTTCAAAGATAAGGTAGTGGGTTGTTGTTTTTGGATATTTGCCTTCATAAAGATAGGCCATCTGTCCCAACAAGTGAAAAGAGTTGAATGATTTGATTGCTATTTTCCTAATCAAAACCAATTCTAATATATTTTACTGTCCTGATTAGCAAGATCTGACATTCTATCTTGGAGCTATTTACTGGTTTCATAACCTAAAAATTGCTAAAAAAAAATAACTCTACACAGCCCATGTTGAAAATGTAGGGATTCTATTTTCTGATGGTAGAGAGAAATCTTGTGAAAACAATAGCTACTTCATGAGATCACAAAATTTATTCTTTGGTTGGGGTTTTAAATTAATGTTAACTACAAGGTAAAAATCTGATAATTTCAGTTTTATATTTTCATTATGAGATATTATTTTGTTTGCAGCAAAGCAGATATTCCCAGCATTGACTGGGGGGTGGTCACAGTGTGTTTCAGTAAGTTAGAGAATAAAAGGGTGAGGTGATTTTCTTGCATGTGGTCAGCTCAGGTCAATTCCTGGTACTTGAGCATTGCCAGGATCATCTCTAGGTACTGAATCAGTAGTAATTCCTGGAATACTAGGTGTGATTCAAACACCAAACACTCAACTAAAGTAAAATGTGTTCTCTGTATAAGGGAATTCCATTTTATTCTTTATCAAATTAGAAAAAACAGATCACCATACCAAATCCTCCATAGTGCTATTGTGTGTGCACACCACTGTTAATATTGTTGAGCCAATGTGTCTAGTCTTTTTACAGTTTATCTTCTATTATTTTTAAGTGTAGCTGGTCCTAAAACTTGTGTGCCACTTTTTAGCTGCCTTATAAACAATAAATAAGTGTGCATTTCCCTGTGTTATTAAAAATTCCCAATTACTCTTAAAACTTCTCCTTTGAGAACTGGGAATTTCTTCAATGTCTTTGCAACTTTTAAATATTTTCATCCACTTGGTTGTACCTAAATATGCATATTTTATTTTCCTGAGCACTAAAAGTAAAGAGAAAAATGAATCCCAGTCTTTAATTTGCAGACAGTTCTTTGTACCATACCCCATCATCATTACAGATCTTAAAGAATAAATCTTCAAAAAAAAAAAACACACACACACAAAAAAAACCCAGGCTAGATTTAGTGACTCAATCTGACTACCCAATTATTTTCAAAATACTATCTCTGAGTTAATCCTCCTAGTAGGTAGCTAGGATTTCAATTTTATAAATATTATGAACTGTAAGAAATTTTCCTCAAAAAGCTTGGGAGAGGAGTTATCTTACAAGTTCTATCCAAGGAGATTATTACTTATTATATTACCTGGTAGAACACAAATTTGGAATTGTCACATTTTTAGAAATTATGCATGTAGTAGATTTGGCAGGCTGGAGCAATATATGGAAATCACACAGGTCTAAAATAATATTTCTTCGGTGATACCTGGACCCAAAAGTAAGTACTTTAGCACTTCTCTAACACACTTGATAAGCTTGCTATTATTAACTAAAGACTGCATTTCAAGTACATTATGGCATCACTTGAAGTAATAGCAACTGAAATGTACCTACTTAATGGAATCGATCTTTCATAAAGACTGCAGTGAAGTATTATCAGAAGTCACTTATTGAACTTTATTTTCAATGATATAATAAAAAAGACCATGTCAGGAATAAAAATGCCATTTGTCACCGGATTCTCTGGCACCTCAGAAATGTTACCAAGAAGTAGGATTATACCTTGAAAACACAAGTGAGGATTACTCATTTACTCAAGGTGCTGGCCAAAACATTCTGTATTTCTTCCATACGCAGATGGTTAGATCACTATAAATTATACCTATCTGCAGATACCTATTTTTAAGAAAGAACAATAAATGTTGTCACCTTTTTTTCCCCCCAAGGAAACGCCTTAATAGTTCAGGATAGTTAGTTAGTAGTTCAGGAGTGTCCATAGTTTGGAGAGTTAAAAATATCTGATAAAGTTTATTTTGCTGGAAAATCATTTCTTTGTTCTGTTACATCTCTCCAGCTTTATGTCTACATCTTTGCTTTCTATAAAATATTTAGAAATAAAGATTCTAATTTTTATGGAAATTAGATTCAGTATCATTCACTTAACAGTAAGTTTCAATGAATCGCTATGGGGTAAAGGAAATAACAGGAGTTAAGGTATTTTTTTCCAGAAAAAAAGAAATAAGGGCTTAGTAAAGTTTGTTATTTGGATATGAATTTCTAAGAACTGAACTGATTCAAATATAATGATTCAAATGTTAATCCACTGATAGAACTTCAGTATCAAATGGAGGGACTTTTCTCTTTAGTATGATGGTGCAACTTAGGTTAACATTGAAAATAAAAGGCCTAGAGTACAGTGGGTAGGGTACCACACAGCCAACCTTGATTTGTTCCTTAACATCCCAAATGGTTCTTTAAGCAGCTGGAGCATTATCAGAAATGCTAAAAAGAAAAAGGAAAAAAAAGAAAAGAAAAAAGAAAACAAAGGTTATGATATCCCAGCTTATAGTTTTGTTGTGTCCTCTCCAAAGAAAGGATTGGATTTCATAAAATAATTTGATCATCATGAGGCATTGTAAAGAGAAAATAATACTGATTTCTATCTTTTTTTTTTAAGCCAGAAGAATCTGGAAAAATCAGAAGCCAGTGTTAAATGATCAACAACCAAGCCTAGGAAGGTAGAACATTCCTTCTTCTTTAACTCACGTGTTTCAGTTCTCTCCAGCTCTTACCACTAGCAGAAAATCCATACATACTTATCAGCACTGCCATTCACCCAATCATTTTTATTCACAATCTACTTGCTACATACATTTAAAGTTGTGGTCACTGTTTTCAAGCACCCCCCTCTCTCTACAAACTAGTCACCACCTCCAGTCGCTCCCTCAGCAATAGCAAAGGACACTGGTCCGGAAAAGGAAGCTATACTTAAATGTCCCAGAACCAAGGGCAAAGTAGCTGTTCGATTCCAAATGCATAGAGAATCAACCTCTCCTCATTTCCTTTGCCTATTTGCATTAGGTGTTTTCTCAAGTGAATTGCTGGTGTGTGCATTCTTTGCATGTTTAATTAATATTGCAAACAAATACCTTATTTTTAAAAATTAAATTATTAATCAAGAATCACTTTTCTCTGGAATCAGGAAAGGCAGTATTCTGCCCACTAGCATATGTCTAGATGGCTCCATAGACTGTAATATTTGAATAAGTATAGATGCTGAAAATGAGAAATCTACAGTAGATAGATACTGTCAAATGCATAATAGCAAATTATTCCCCAGGAAGCTATAATGCACCATCTTTAATAAACAACTGAATATCAGAAGCATGGAGAATCTAATCTTGCTTTGTTCACAGAGCTTTGTAAGAAAAACTTTTGCTCATTATAATCTTGATATTTTGTGAGCTGAAAATCAAGGAATAATATTGAGGGTAACTGTCCTATAACTCAACTAATAAGACAAGAAATTTACCTTTATTTATATTATATATTCTAACTATTTTGCCATATCCAGAAATAGTTTATGAACTCATAAGCAACTAAGCACCTATTTCAAAACAACAATAAAAACAACAACAACAATCAGAGCTTAACTCCTTAAGGCTATTAATAATACTTAGACCTGGGCCCGGAGAGATAGCACAGCGGCATTTGCCGTGCAAGCAGCCGATCCAGGACCAAAGGTGGTTGGTTCGAATCCCGGTGTCCCATATGGTCCCCTGTGCCTGCCAGGAGCTATTTCTGAGCAGACAGCCAGGAGTAACCCCTGAGCACTGCCGGGTGTGACCCAAAAACCAAAAAAAAAAAAAAAAAAAAAAAAAAGTACTTAGACCTAAGAATATTCATGTGTAGAATAAAGCAATTTTCACATGCTGCCAAATATCAGGTTAAAAAGGGATGTTGATTTCGATTTGGAAATGAAATTAAGTCCATCATTAAACATCCAAGATGAGAACTGGTGAATTAGTATATTCAATAAGCAAACTTCATAAGTTTAGTTAAATTTACATCTACTTATTATAGTTATTTTTTGCAACCTCCTTTAAAAGTATTTATTTGGGTACAGAATTTCTACATAACGAGTACAAATTAATCGGTGACTCACTATCTTAGACTCTTTTACTGACAGAAACTCTAAGCATGACTGCAGGGATCTCCAAAGCCTCCATCTGTATTGTGGATATTTCTCTCTGTTGGAAGCTGAAAGGAGACATTTTTAACAGCACGAAATAAACAACACCTTAGGACTCAAGATATAAAAAGGCTGTATCCTGGATTACTTAGTGAATCAATATTTATCTTTGCCTCAACAGCTAATGCTATGAAATGGGAAGGATCCACTCTTCTTTTTCTTTGGAATTTCTGTAACATTGATTCAGCTTTTCTTTTCTTTTTTTGTTTTATCTGAATTGTACTCTATCTAAAGCAAAGAGTTTTGTGGGGTTTACTTCCCAGGATTACAGAGCAAGGCTGAGTTAGGAAAAGATGAACAGAAACAATTCTCACAGATCTCCGCTGAGTCTTTTTGCAGAGTGCACTGTCAATACCTGGAGAAGTCTCTGAAGTCTCCACTTGCTTGATTTAAAATAGAGTGTAATAGCCTGGCATTACCCAGCTTACTTTTCTATAAAGCATACAAGATCTCCATGGGAAGACTCCTATTAGGTAGCTACCTTGTCAAGAAATGGAAAACTGCTCCAGGGTTATCTCATTTAATCCTCACATCAAGTCAAAAGGGCAGCAAGGGACACCTATTTATACACATAGAGGAAAGAAACAGTAACATAATTCAACAGTTTGACCAGCAAAGCAACAGCACATCTGTATGTGAGCCCAGATATAGGTAACATTAGAGCCTGTGTTCTGGACACTATATCCAACAGATCATGCAGGAAGCCCATGGTTAAAACTTACAGGAGGCTGGAGCAATAGCACAGCAGGTAAGTCATTTACTTTGCACAGAACCCAGGGTAAAACTGGGTTCAATCTCTGGCACTCTATATGTTTCTTTGAGACCAGTCAAGCATTATCACTAAGTAATGAGCCAGGAGAAAGAAGTAAGCCTGTGACCCCCTCCAAAAATAAAACATAAAAACTTTCTACAATAATGGCAAGCACCCAAATCATGAAAGAAGAAATTCACAAGTCCTTTCTTATGCAATAGAAAATTATTTGTCAATAGTAAAGCATGTTTGCTTTGGTAATATAGAGGAGCTCTGAGAAGCACTAGATTAAATAAATGAAAGAAGCTTGTCACAGATAACAAATTTTCATTGATGTCTAAAATCCAGTGTGAATAGATTCATTGAAACAATGATTGATTGTGGGGTAAGAGACTCAAGATTTAGGGAATGGCAGATAAAGAGTATTGGGATTCTCTGGGAAGCAATGAAAATCTTTGATATTTGTGCTGATGTCATTCTGCTACACAACTCTATGAGCATACTATATGTCGCCAAACTGCACAAATTAAAGGCATGAATTGTAAGTTATGTGAATTATATCTCAATAATGCTATTATTAGAAAGAAAAGCCTCTGGGACAACCAGAAGCCCAAACTCTCTATTCACTGAGAAGTGAGTAGAAATAAGCAACAATAATAAACAAGAGTTGTTTCAGAGTTTAAGAGCTAGAAACACTGAATTCACTCTTTGTTGGAGAACACAGCAACAATATATTCATGTAAGAGTGAATGTAATAAACTACCAGGGGTGTGACTTGTGGCCAAGGTTTTCATCTTCTCAAGAGGCTAAACCAGGGCATCTTATTTTACTCACTTGAACTCAACCTCATTTGAGACCCAGGTGAGAATCAATCATAATATTTGCCTACAGGAATCCTGCATTTATGATCAAGATCTTCTGATCTTTCCAAGGTCTGTCAGTCATTCATTATAACCCCAAATCGCCATCATTATATCTCTCAGGAAAATGCACCAGGAAATCCTCCAATTTCAGAGTTCTTTTATATCCTCTTGTGCCTCTTACACACATGTGCTTCTCTGCTTCTCTTCTCCTCTAGCCATCCTCAAGTTTAATGGCTTTCTCTTGGCCCTGAGACAAAAGAGGAGCCACAGATGGTGTATTTGGAGAGTTAAATTGGTTCAAAATGTAGGTGTCATTTTCTTCATGAAAGTAAAGAATGGAAATCATTTACAATTGTCCATGAAGCCATTATTTTTAAATTGAAGGAAACCGTTGGTGGTGGTGGTTGGGGGTGTGGAGGGCATGCAGACAGTGTTTTGATGTCTTAAAAACATGTTTCTGTTTTAACAAATTTGCCTTTACAATATAATGGAAATATTTTTGATAAGAATATGGTAAGGAAAAATGTCTGTAAAGAGTAATATCAAGCTATAAACAAATTCAACCAAGGGTGGGATGAGATTAACATTATGTTTACACTAATTTCAAAGTCACCCCCAACTTTCTCCATTACTCCCTGATGCAGGTTTGTACATCTTTATAATGCCTTCAGAATAATTTATCACATAGTAAAGATTTAAAAAAATCATTATTCTTTTGATCTAAAAATCCTTATACTTCAACTTTAATATGTTCTTTCTGGAGAAGTTGCCATGAATATTTCACTCCTTGGAGAAATCAAGAGCAGAACACAGAAACAAGGTTTTAGAAACCTCCAATCCCAGTTCTTTTTTTTTTTTTAAACTTTCTCTTTTTCAAAAGTGTTTCTGTCTCTCAACTATGACGCCTACATTTTGGGACAAAATGTGAAGATTTGTGAAATGATGGGATCAAACCTATATTGATAGGATCATTAGGTTCAAAGTTCATTTAATAGAAGCACATCTTGCCTACAGCAAGTCCAAAAAGACATCAAAAGGAAGCTGTGGACAATACTGATTTATGTTTCTGTCTTTAGAGGACTTTAAACGGTTTCCTCTTTGGAACTAAGGAAAATTAAGGATGGCAGCTATTTCTGCTTGACTTGCCATCCAAACGAATCATCAGCAACCTGCAAGTAATATTGAATATACATTATTATACTGGAGAGATTATTCTAAGGCTATTTTATTAACAGAAATTGGAAACCGTTATGTACACTTATACTCAATATCTAAACTAAAACTAGAATCAAATCCACCCTCCCCCTTTGTTTTATAAAGGAAATCCACTAAGAGCTGCACCATTTAGAGCTTTTAATACTCTGTCTATTATCTTTAAGAAAATATTCATTTGATGGGACTTTTAGAATACAAGAGGGAAAAAATATGATCCCAGATGATCAGGTGACACCCCAGTGGCAATGCCACTGTACCACTGTGCTTGTTTCTTGTGGAAGCTTAGGAGGTAAGGTGTAGGCACCCCCGTCTCTAATACATCTTCCTCTCATTAAGGTACTCTATCCCTTGAACAAATGAGCAGTTTTGCTTGCAATCTCTTTTGTTAGCACAATAGACATTAAAAATAGGGTATTTTCTGTGTGCTGTTAATGTGTGGGGAAACTGTGGAATACCTATGACTTGTAGTGGTAACCCTGACTGGTTATGATGAGCTGGTGGCATGCCCATGGTTCATAGTGGTAAAAATGAGTGTTTATATTATGGAAATGGTGGTGTGCTGGTAATCTCAAATTATTAACATTTGTTGGGAACAATCACATACCCATGATTCAGAGTGGCATTAATCATTTGTGTTGAGGAATTTTCTTCCAGAGAGGGATGGCAGAAAGTAAAGGGAAGAGTACATTTAAGTGTTAGAGAATGTGTGGTAAGACCTGCATAAATCTGTCCTGAGATCACGCATGCCTATCCTATCCCCCAAAAGTTGACTCTATCTATCTCTTAATCCAATGAATATGTCCAATTTTGATGCACACTCACATATATTCAAGCTTTGTACATGCTTACCACCATGTAGGATGGCATGCCACTATTTTAGGGGATTGCTAGGTAATATAATTTACTAATTTATATAATCTTTAGGACTTCAAAATTATTAAAAAATCACCTGATCATTTTAAAATTTAGTGGAATTGGCAGATTTCTCATCTAGATGTGGCTGAATATAAAGTTTTAACTTTTACCTTATTTAAAAGCATCTTTTTGGTCATTAAGGAATTCTGATAATAAAGGAATTACTAAAATAATGTGTCAACTATTAAAACCCAAAATAAAAATGAGCCAATTAAAATAATTTTATTTCTTAAATATTTATTTTATTATTACATTTTCCTTTTAATTTTGGGGCCAGATCTGGTAGTGCAGGAACCACTCCTGACTCTGCACTAAGGGGAAAGTGGTTTTGAGAATTGAATCCAGGTCAGTCATACTCAAGGCATGAGCCTTAACCCATCCTTGTTCTTTCTCTGGCCCCAATAAAAATGCTATAAAAGTAAAATAAAAAGGAGATAAGAACAACTGGTTCTGAAATATGGATACACCCTTATAGTCATTTCTGTCACTCTATTTTCTCTTCCATCACTAAGCAAGTGGAAAGGAAAATTGAAGTTACAATTCAGTTCAAAGCTAACTTGCTACAAAAAACATTGTGAGGTTTGCGCCATTTCTTCAAAAGTGAAAAACCCTGTTCTTATAGGAAAATCTACTCCTTCTCTTCAACTTAGAAATAACTGGCTTCTTAAAAAAGAATTTGTAACTTGGTTCTTGCAGACACCACTATCTCTCACCAGAAATCTAGTGAAAGCTCTTTGTTATTATATAATAGAGTGTACAGGATTTGATAAAAGTTATAGACAATTCTCCCACTAAATGTTCATAATTCTCAGCAAATGCAATTCCCACAGTTCTAATTTAAGAAATCTCAAGCACTATACTCCCCACTCTTTCCCTAAGTATCCTTGTTTCTTAAGTTGTATGAATGTGGGGGTGGAAGGTCATGAACAATTCAGCAATAGACAAAGATTTCTGAACATGTAAGATGAAAAACTAATTGAAAATAAAATGGATCATGAATTTGATGTGCTTCTATCAGTGTCCATGTTACATTTCCTTTATTTATTTATTTTTTTGTTTTGTTTTTTTTTTTTTACCACATCCAGAGAGGCTCAGGGTTTATTCCTGTCTATACGCTCAGAAATTGCTCCTGGCTTGAAGGACCATATGGAACACAGGGGATCTAATCGAGGTCCGTCCTAGATCAGCTGCATGAAAGACAAACACCCTATCACTGTGCTATCGCTCCAGCCCCATGTTGCATTTTTTGAGTGTGAAGGGGCTTATGATTAGAAGTTACAGAGCTTTGTTCTACTCCGGTCTAAACTGGAGATTTCCAAACTTGGTTGACCTACTGTCTCCTTTTCATAAAAAAAAGACAAACAACTCAATACTATACTGAAAATCTCCAGTTTGAAGTGACCAAAATGAAAACACCTTCCAATTGTAATTCTAACTTTCCCTTGCTTTTTAGCACTCTCTTCACCCAGCCAAGAGGTGCTGCCATTTTGGGACACTAATTTAGGTCGAAAACCTCCTATACAAAATATGGGGAAAATAATTTTTTAGACTTGCTTTATTAGATTAAAGATGTTCAAATATTCCCAGCAAGATCTGTGACATATGCAATGCAATGTTGAAGTAGCATTAGAATATTCAGCCTGATTCATGAACAAAGAAGTAATGCTTTCTCTTTGCTTTCATTTCCTTTACCAGAGCCTCTCCCAACAGCCATGATAATCAAATATGTTTCTCTCCAGACTGTTCCAATGTTACCCATGCCAAATCCAAAGATTCCTTTTCTTTATTCTAAGTAAGCCAGTTGAGGCATATAAATAATTTGATTTGCCCTTCTTGTTGGTCTAGCCCAGAAAGGAGCAGAGACTCATTCTCTGCTCTCTGAGGATATTTTTTCCATCAACAAGGTGAAATAATCTTTTCTTGCCTAAAATGCAGGATTTAAAGGAGACTTTCCTTGGTCATAGTCATGCTACCAATTCCATACTTGAATCCCACTCCTTCTTTGATGTAGCTCCAACTATAAACAAAGGGTGATAATTTTCTTATCGCTGTTCCTGGCTCATACTTTGCCCTATTTTCATGAAGACATCCCAAGATTTTATTTCATAGTCTGATGCCCAATAAAACTTATGTACAACAGTTTTTAAAATTTGGACTATTTTGTCCACCACATCCTGACCATTTTCTTGTGCATTTATGTTCTTCTGATATAGGCACCTCGCTGGGTTAGATTCTAAAAATCCTAGTCCCCCTCCCGAACACCCCTGGGTCACACCCTTCCATCCATGTCTATTAACCCCATGCTGCTAGAAGCTCCTTTCAATTTGCCTCCCAATTTTTTCTCTCATCTTCCTTTCCATCAGTCTCATTAACCTGATCTTCTAATTCCTCATTGTGGTCCAAGACCTCCTCCCCAAATAGAACTTTACATTTAGAACACTTTTTCTAAAATGCAAAGTTCAATAAAGTCCTTTATTTGTAAATGATCTTCAGTGGTCCCCATGTATTCTCTGGTAAAGTTAAAATGCTGTGCCTGGCCATTGTGTTTTATGAACTATGACCTTGGGTAAATTTTGCATTCTTTTCTTTATCACCTTTAAACTTCTCTTTCATCTATCATCTCTTTCTCTTGCTTGATAGTGGCCTTTATTCCCAGCCACACAGGCTTACATGAAGCTCTGAATACAGAATCCTTCTCTTATCTAGGCTTCAGAAGATATTCAATCTATCTCCCATTTGAAACACTCTTTCTTCGGTTTCTAAGCTCAGCTGGCAATGCTAAATTCCTGTGGGAACCCCCAAAGGTGAACTACATGCATTTTGGATACAATCAAGTGTGTAACTGACCATACCATGGCTAACCCATGTCTGCATTATGCTCCTCTACTCTTGACAGCAAATTCACAAGGTAGCACTTCCACTTTTCAATGCTGAAGAAATTCAGGCTCATAGAGAGGAAGCAATTTTCCAAATCCCCAAAGCAAGGATATGGCAGAATCAAGCTTTAAACCCAGATGGTCTCATTTCAAAGAAACATGCCTAATTACCGCACTCTTCCACCTTCTGTCACCATTTAGGCCTCTTTCTTCCTGCAAGGGTGTGAGTTAGTTGAGGGCAGAGATTATGGAAATTTATCTTTGTGTCTCCATTTCTCAGCATGGAGGAGATATTCACTAAATGTTTTATGACTTTCATTCAGAAGAAGCGATGTATGCTCTACCATTTGTGGCAAGGTGTCTACAGTTCTGTAGTCATAGACAGCATCTGGCCTGGGTCTCTCCTGCATTTTGATCTCAACTCCTTTCATTTTTCTGCTCCCTTACTTTATTGCTCTGGCTCATCAGTGGCTTTGGTCCCTCTCACAACTTCCTTTTCATCCAAAACTCCCGAGTGGGGCCAGTTGCAACTCCTATTTACTCGACTAGATGTCCTAATTAATACTTAATTTCTTTTCCTTGAAGAAAAAAAGTGAAGTCATCATTTAGAATTCCAGATACTGATATACAAGAACAACCTCCCAATATGTGACAGATTCACAGAAAATGAGGACAGCCACTTCAAGTGAAGATGATCTAATTTCTATTGCCCTGAGTGCAAGATCGATGCAAGAACAGGGATTTACATTTCTTCCCAGAGAGCTGATGCCCAAGGGCTATAAAGGAGCTATCAGCCCTCCTGTTGAGTCACCTGCATGTAATAAATCTACAGACGTTGAAAGAAGTGCAACATGAGTAAGACTGGCAAGAACAAAACAGCATTTTAAAAACAATGAACACAAACATAATAAAAAAATTGTAGTTCTAGGGCCATCTAGGCATTTACTATATGTCTAGATATCAGCCATATCAGCCAAATGCCAAATATTATGCTCACTTGTCACCGGCATCCCTTGTTTCATTTAATAATTATAAAAAATAAACAGGTAGTAATATAAAAATTATCTCTGTCTGTTCAAGGGAGACTCAAGTGTTTTGAAAGTTTTGGAAATTTTTATGATGTCAATGAAAAGCTAAGAAATAGTACTCCAATCCTCATCAAACTCTTAGCACCCTGTAGTTAATATCCATGTTAGTTTGACTACAGTATGTTCAGACTGATGTCAAACACCCAATGACATGAAAAGTCTGTGATCACAGCCATACAGCTAATGGTAAAATTTGGACCAAATTCCAGGTTTCTGTTTTTATTTTCCCTCCAAAAACCTTCAGCCTATGTTATAAAAATGCTCTACTAATATTATTGTGCAACAGCAAGTGCAGTGATGTCTACTATTCTTTATGTATATACACCTAATTTTCTAGGGTTGAAGGTGATAAAACATCAAAATTTTAAATTCAATGAGTAAAGCCTGGAGAAAAAAATATCCCGAGTTATGCCTTGGAAATATATATATATATTTATATTTATTTATATATATATTTATATATATATATATTTTTTTTTTTTTGGGCCACACTCAGTGATGCTCAGGGATTACTCCTGGCTATGCACTCAGAAATCGCTCCTGGCTTGGGGGACCATATGGGACTCCAGGTATCAAACTGCAGTCCGTATTAGGTTAGCACGTGTAAGGCAAGTGCCCTACCGCATGTGCCACTGTTCCAGCCCCGTGCCTTGAAAATATTTTAAAAAAATAGAGAAGTGAATAGTAGATCCAAGATTAATTTGACATTCTTGTATCTTCCTTAAGTTATCTTTTTAGCAAGAATATTACCATGTAACCTTTAATAAAATATACATTCTATACACAAATGTAAGATTGTTAGGCCGGAGCACAGAAGTGTGGGCATTTACTATGCACCTGGTCAACCCAAGATGGATCCCCAAAGCCTATATTGTCCCCAGGGCCTGCCAGGAGTAAATTTTGAGTGCAGAGCCAAGAATAATCCCTGAGCATTGCCGGGTGTGCCACCCCCAAAAAGATGGTATATCTACAGCAGTGTTTTTCAACCACTGTGCCGCAACACACTAGTATGCCGTGAAATATTTTCTGGTGTGCTGTGGGAAAAATTCCAATCTTATCTGTAACATGCGGTTTCGGCTTACAAATAGACCAATCATTAGATTCTAAAGACAGAAAGAGACTAAAGAGAGAGACTGAGAGCTGTTGACGAAGAGCTATGTGTGTGTGTCTTTCTTTGACACCTGCCAGAATATCAACTTTGTGTTAAGTCAAACAGGCACAGGTTTTGCACTGAGTAAGTGAACAGAAATATGAACAATTATAAAATAATTTCTTTGTGTTCATTTGATTCCTATTTAAGAGAATTATTTTATATATAGTTAATATAGGCACAGAGTTAAATTTTTTTTTACATTTTCTAATGGTGGTGTGCCTCATGATTTTTTTATGAGAAAAGCATGACTGCACAAAATGGTTGAAAAACACTGACCTACGGAAACATATATAAACCTAAATCAATCTATTTAAAAGAAAGCATATAGTATATAATCATGTATATTTCTGTCTTTTTTTTTAATATTTGAATGACCTTCCCTGTAGCTTCAGCTCACTTTATTTTTTTTGTTAGTCACAGCACAAGCCTGCTGGGCTATTGCTCTAGCCCCAAGGAGCCAAACTACTAAATCAAACATATAAGGATATAGGGCCTATATTGAGTGTATATTTGTTTGTTTGTGTTTTGGTGGGGTCGGGCCACACCTGGTGATGCTCAGGAGTTATTCCTGTCTATGCGCCCAGAAATCTCTCCTGGCTTGGGCAACCATATGGGACTCCAGGTATCAAATCGAGATCCGTCCTGGGTCAGCTGCGACAGCTGCGTGCAAGGCAAATGCCCTCCCGCTGTGCTATCGCTCCAGTCCCCCTGATGTGTGTGCTTTTACCGAACCTATCATCCTTTCTCTTTTTCCCTTTTCACATTACCTTCTTTCCACCAGTTTTGGCATCCAATAATCTGATAAGCTGTGGTTTCTATCATCAAGATTTCTTCAAGTGTATTTAAAAGAGAACTTAGTTATTTTTAAATATTCTTTTATGTTTTTGTTGTTTTTGTTTTGCTGTTTTTGTTTTTTATTTTGTTTTTGTTTTTTTGCTTTTTGGGCCACACCCTGTGACTCTCAGGTTTACTCTCGGCTATGCAGTCAAAAATCGCTCCTGGCTCTGGTGACCATATGGGATGCTGGGGATCGAACCAAGGTCCGTCCGGGTTCAACTACGAGCAAAGCAAATGCCCTACAGCTGTGCTATCCCTCTGGCCCTTCGTTTTTTTTTTTTTTTTTTTTTGGGGGGGGGGGGGCAAATACGGCGGCACTCATGGATTACTCCTAGCTCTGAGCTCAGAAGTCGCTCCTAGTTGGGGAGGGAGGCATCTGGGATGGCAGGGAATCTAAACAGTGTCTGATCCTGAGTCAGCCGTGTGCAAGGCAAAGTGCCCTACCATTGTGCTACCACTCTGGCCCCTTTTAAAAAAAATATTTTTTGTTGGTTTTTAGGTCACACCTGGCAGCGCTCAGGGGTTACTCCTGGCTCTACACTCAGAAATTGCTCCTGGCAGGCTCAGGGGACCATATGGGATGCTGGAATTTGAACCACCATCCTTCTGCATGCAAGGAAAATCCCTTACCTCCATGCTATCTCTCCAGCCCCCCCCCCAATATTCTAATACAAATGCTATGAAGGATCTATACCTCCCAAAGATAGGTAACTTCTTTATCTAAAGACTCGGTCATTTTAAACAACACTGAACAGAAGTATTTATTCAGGATCAACAGTAAATTCACATACTAGGTGTCTCTCTCCTAGACCTCTATCATCAGTGATTGAGATCCCTCTCTACCTATGCTTTAATAGCCAAGCCTTGCTTTCGCAAACATTCTTTTTGATGTGCTGAAAGCCAAACCTCAAACATTTCTCTAGATGCTCATTACATGTTACCGCTCTTCCTAAATGTTACCACTCTTCCCTCTTCTCAAGAGCTGGTGGTCTTTACTGCTGGTACCTGCCAAAGGCTACAGTTGCATAACAGGACACCTTTGTGCTTATTCTGGATGGAACATGCCCTTATCATGCTACCATGCTTTGCAAATATTTTCAGCTTTGAATCTCTTACTACCTGAATCTCTTACACTCATTCATTGACACTGGAGATCATACTTGTTAGATTCCATCCTCATTCCTACTTTCTATCACTCAACTAGAATTCCCAATATCCCATTTCCATTTGTTGGAACTTCTCTTGCCTCTATACTTGTTCTTTATCCAACTTTAGATACTCACGGTCTTGTAGGCCCCTTCTTCTTGATCACTATAAGCCCCTCCTCAATCTCTATCTCACAGTGCCCGATTGAATCACTTTAGCCTGCCTTCCGAGCTCAGTTTCTTAGGCACTCTCCTCTCAATTCGGTTAACGATTAACTTTTGCTCTGTGATGCTCTCTTCACCTTTCTTGGGTCACTGATCAGAGTGAATCATTATAATCTTTCTGATCACTCACATTCTTACCCTCACACATCATTTAGAGTATCAGTGCTGGCACAGCTCTGAGTCAAACACATGCGATTTTCTATATGTACTGATTAATCTAATGTGGGTCAACTCACAATGCCTGTGCATGCAGGATTCACACACAAATGTGCACACTCACACACCCCTCACCAGAAAAAGTCACATACTCAATTTTTTGATAATATCTTTATCTCTTAAAAATTGACCTCCTCGGTGAAAGGAGGACAATTTGGTGATGGGAATTCCCCCCTGATGTTATGTAAATATTTAACTAAAATATTATTGTCAACATGTAAACCACTATAATCAAAATAAAAATTATAAAAAAAAAATTGACCTCCTCTCTCTCTATTGTTTGTCTCAGCAGGTTACCACAAATTCACACAACCAGATAAGGTGGAAGTAGCGAAGAAATTCTACAAAATCGTGCCATCCCCTGAAGCTTTTGCTTCACCAGAGATAAACTTTCTGTGCTACCACAGAAACTTTCCTGTGACAGAAACCCTGTTCCTGGACCTCTCACCAGAGGATCCCTCTTTCTTTAGCTATTCGTGCTTACCAACACAGGGTGAGATTCTACTATCTTTCTGGCCCACATGCTCAGCAAAAGTTCATAGTGTGTGAGTGAGATGTCTTGATCCACATCTCAATACAAATCTTTTCATTTTCCAAGAATGTCACTACAATAATCTCTGTGAAACTTCCCCCTCCTAAATTTGATCACCTCAGTTAAAAGATGGTAACATTTAGCATTTCATTTAGTGGAAAATTCATACCCCTATTTGCTCCATGGGTGTTATCTTAGCCTTTATTTGTTTGCTTTTTGTTTTTTAACTGTAGCAAGAGTGGATAGTATGACACCTAGCTTTTTCACAAAATTTGCAAGGAAAATACAGTCAACTATAAGCACAATGGTGTACTTCAGATCTCTTGCACTTATTCATCTTGGATAACTGAACAGTTATAGCTACTATAACACAAAGCTCTATCCAGACCCCTGGAAGCCATCTTTTCATTTTTTTCTTCTGTGAGTTTTGTCCTTTGGACACTTCTAAAAAATGAAGATTCATGGAATATTTGCCTTTCTGGTTTACTTCAAATACATAAGCTTTTAAGGCTCACTCATGTCATATATGAAGTTTATTTTATTTTTATTTATTTATTTATTTATTTATTTATTTATTTATTTATTTATTGGTTTTTGGGCTACACCCATTGACACTCAGGGATTACTCCTGGCTCTGCACTCAGAAATAGCTCCTGGATTGGAGGACCACATGGGCCACCGGGATCTATCGCTGTACTATCGCTCCTGCCCCATAAACAATTTTAATAACTATATTTAGGAAACTGATATGCCATCAATTAGAAAACTAATGTGTTCAAATAAGATCTCTCCTCTGTGTTCCATTCTTAATAATTCTACAACTTGGCTTTTTACTTTCCTTCTCATATAATTTAAGATACTTCCATCTTTATAATGGAACAATCCCCAGTACTATCATCTCATATTATTCCTCATCTTAGTACTTGGAAAATAAGCTGCCAAAGCTAGACATACTGGATAGCTCTGTTTTATATCAGCATTGACATTTAAAGCCATCCTTCTGTACTTCTGTACATCCATTTCCAAAACTAATCTCAAATCATTTTACTCTCTACTTTGGTTAGGGTTACACAGTTTACTGCAAGTTCTAAAAGACATCGGTGACATGTTCAGAACTCAAAAGACTAAGAATGCAAGGCAGAAGTTGGTCTATGAGAAGATCAGAAGTATGGAATGAAGGACTTGCCATATTAGAGAGTTCTTTGGGGATGAATGAGAGTGGGTAAGGTAGATGATTGGATGAGAGCAACAAAAGCAAAGAGACAAAGAGAGATCCAGGAGAAAAGAGAAAGCCTTGCAAAAACAAGAAGCCCAGTTGGGCTAAAGCTGAAAATATATTTAGAGAAGTTGGAGCAAGGGCTAAAACATAAAATTGGACTAGATAGTGGAGGGCCCAAAATACCACAGTGGGACAGATTAAGTTGATTTGTGTACTTCCTGCCTTTCCTATGTGCCTTATTCACAGCCATAAATGTGTATCAGCGGAAGTGGAAGCCAGCCTGTGTGCTCTTAATTGTTCTGCATTTCACTAGGGTATTTTCCAATAGAAAACATACGAAGGGATGCCCCAGAATATAGAACTTCTCCTACTCTTTTATTTTCTACAACATCAATTATTAAGCAACACTCTAGATTAGCAGAGCTATATGCTTATTATAATAGCAATTGCTTTCACAAGCTTATTTTCAGAGTGTTTCTTTCTAAATTGAGATATTTATCTTACATGGAGAACTACCTATTTTGTAAAAATACTAGGAGCTGGGATACCACTGTGTTTGTGATTACTATCCTCATTGAATCAAAGGCGCCATGGATGGAAAAAGTTTTAAGAATATTTAATACACAATTTACTCGCTTCTCTCTCTTCAAGGTGCCCTGCAGATTGTCTTAGCAGATGTAAATTTCCTTTCATCATGTGGAAAGCAATTCTACCCTTGGTTTGTTATAAATTAACAATCTGAATAAAGTCCTGAATTTTGAATAATAGTTGAAATCTTTAATATGAAAAAAAATCCCTATTTTACTAAGAGTTAACTTTTCTTTTTAAGTTAATGCACCCATTTTGAATGTTTTTTCCTAGGTTTTAAACTTGATAGATCAAATGGATTTATGAGCTCTCTAGGTGAACATTATTAGATCTGCTTCTCTTATCTAATTTGGGTTGTTCTCCAGAAAACAAATCAACTTGAAGTTGAGAGTGTAGGCAAGTGCTTTCAGACTTGTCAATCAATATTTGCAAATGAAATATGTAATAATAATTATAAAAATGTTAATGCCAACGAAAAGAAGCATCATTTGATCATCTCACCTGAAAAAATATAAGTCATCAAACAAGAAAAGTAATAAATACATAGAGAGCATTTCAGTCTCACATAAATAATGTAAAATCAGAATTACTGATAAGTGTAGTCAGTTTTAATACTATGTGCAGTAGTGGCTACATGGCAGTGTGCCAACTCAGTCTCAGAACACAGAACCTTATAAATATATAGTCTCTAATCATATGGCTGAGAAAGACACAATTTTGCATAACCAAAATTTTCTAGAAATTTATCATGAGACAAGAATTGGAGATATCCAAGCAATTTAATTCAAGCCTATTATCCATCACACTATTTTTTATTGTTTTTAAAATTAAAAACAGTAGGAAGTGGAGGGAATAAATCAGACTAAAGAAATACTATGCTCCTCTGACAACCGCAGAAAATATATTCTGTGGTAAAATGTTCCTATTTACTGAAACAGCAATGTTATGTGAGAATTATATACTCAGTTGCCAAATCTGAGATATCTATTCATAGGATATGTGCACACTCATAGACTGAAAAATAAAGCAACAAAATATGAAACACCTTTTATGTTTTAGAGATTATTTTTACTTTTTTAAATTAGTTTCCACACATTAATCTACAGTTTAAACATTTATCTAATTCACACACATGTGTTACTAATTTGTTTCTTTTACTACTTTATATATTTTCTATTAGACAACAATTTTTTAACAATTGGATACTTTGAACAATTATTGGCATTAAAGGAAAAGACTGCTGGCAATAAGGTCCATCATAATTGGGAATTAAAATGAGTAAGATTTTTTTTTAGTCTGCAATGAAGCAGACAATATTGTTTCAAATTTTACGGACCTTGGAAGCCTATTTACTCATTAAATAAGGAGAAAGGAGAGTAATCATAGTGAATATTCATAAAATGTTAGAATACTAACAATCACTTTTCCAAAGTTAGGTGATAATTACAAAAGATGATTATAATAAAAATTTAAAAAATAAATGGAAACTTGAATGTAAAATAATACATTTTCTTCATCTCTAATCATAAAAGGTAAAAACATAAAATATAAATAAACCTAAGTATTAAGAAGGAGACATCACTACATTTATACAAAAAATTTACTGAATGATAGGAATCTATACACCAACTAATAAATGCAGGGGCCACAGGTTCATGTACTAGAAACCTTAGTTCAACTCCCAGGCTAGTGCCTGGGCTTCCAGGCGGGGCCTTATAGTGAGTGCTCAGGAATAACCCTGGCTCTGTGATCTGGTGTCCTTCTTAGAGGTGCTCATTTATAGTGCAAGGACCAAATCAAGGCTGGTCATTGGCAAGGCATCTATCTTAAGCTCAGTATTATCTCCCCAGTTCCCAAAGCAGGACTTTATTTTTTGTAGGGTGTGTGGAGCAAACACACAGCAATGCACATTTTCTTCTCCTGGCTTTGTACTTTAAGATTACTTCTGGTGGGCTTGGGAATAATATAGAGTGCTGGGGTCTGAACACAGGTTGGCAATGTCAAGGCAAGTACCTGATCTTCTATAGTACCTCTTCAGTCCCCTAAGTTGAACATTTTTTAAATAGAAAATAGTCCCAGAAATTCAACATCCCTCTCTTTACCACTTGCCCTTTCTCCACCCACCTCAGACATCAGTTTTTAATTTGGAATATCCAATATTTTTTGCTCTGCTCATATAAACTCTAGTCCTCATTCACAATCTAATTAAAATGCCAACATCTCAAAACCACCTGAACTATTAATATGCAGGCATATACATAGTTTATTTTCTAATTTCCCTAACAAGAAGAGACAAGTATTCCTTTAGCCATCTATAAGACTCTTTACTTTCATCAATAAATAGCAAAGTAGATATTTTAATAATATAAGAAGTGAAAGTTGACACAGGGTACTGAGAGAAGGAAATGGGAATTGTATTTAAAAAAAAAAGAAGGAAAAAACCCCAGTAGGTATGATGAGAACAGAGAGCAATGAAGAATAAAACAGACATTCTAATAGATTTCCAGAAGATAATGGATTATCCACATGTTCCTAGAAAATAGTGGCTGCTTACAGTTCATCTCCTGGGAAATAAACTACCATGTCTGAAACAATAGTCACTCAACATTTTGTCTTATATCTGTTTCAACATATAACTTACGTAGGTACTTTCAATGTATACATTTCTTCATCTCTGTCATTGCTGCGAAATTTGTGCCTATACCATAAAGCACAAACATATATTATTATATAAACTCAAAGAGAGATTAAAAGGATAAACAAAAACTCAATGTAAATAGAAATTTAACTTTATTTTTTTCCTGCCCAATAAAGAAGTATGCATCTCAAACTCTGCTTTGGAAACAGAAATATCTATTTAGTGTAAAGAAATGGGGGAAATGATATCATGACTGTCTCACCTCATTGATAGCAATCCTCCATGCTGAATGAAGGGCAGGGAGATAAAGTCTTAGGGAAAGAGATCAGGACCAGAGAGGGAAGTAGAGGTGGATGAAATGAGGAATAATCTCTGTATTTCCTAAGAATTCAGTCTTCTTGTCAAATCAAATATGTCTTCCCTGACAACACAAATTGATTCAGATATCCCAGGAAGAAAGCCCTACCATTAACTTTGAAAGTAGATTCCTTCTTCTGACATAAGTAGATGAGGCAGCACAAGTGGCAGTATAATTTGAGAGTTTCAAAGGTAACTATGTCCACGTCACAGGAAGATCAGTCCAAGACTGTGCACCTCCCTTTTCCTGAAGCCTTACACTTCTAAATATCTACACCTTGGCATCCTCATAGATGTACTAACCCTATCATTTCCTTGCAATTTAACCAACTAATATTTCTGAAGTCTGTACTTCCCAATAATGCCCTTCTACCCAATAAACCACTTTATCCCATTCATGCACTGATATGTACCTCCCGTACACACAGATGCCCATTCAGGATTTGCATAATGAAGAATACTCACTTCTTAAAACAATTTAGAAACAAGATAAGGTTCCTTTAAATTAAAGTCTCTCCTCCTTTGGGGCTGAAGATATAGTAAAGTGGGTAATGTGTTTGCCTTGTACAGTGTCTACCCAGATTCCATTCCCAGCACTCAGTATTGTCCCCTGAGCATACTGGGAGTTATCCCAGAGAGCAGAGCCAGGAATAAACCCTGAGCATCACTAGGTGTGGCTCAAAATGCAAACAGAAACAAAAAATAAGTCTTTCCTTTTCTGAAATTATTTAGGTACTTTTCTTTAATGTCATGTAAAACATAAATTTTATTAGCATTATGTATGTGAACATGAAATATTATATTTAATATGCTTTGTGTGCAGTATATTTCAAACATCAATTTTATTTTTTTAGAATGATTTCAAGGATATTTCTGGATCTGTGAAGATGTGATGCTATTGTTATGGCACAAAATACACATTCAAGAAGTGTGTTCTAAACCTCCTCTCATTCCACTCCTCATATAAACCCATGAGTCCCTTTATTATGTTTATCACATGCAAGAATGCTGCCACAGTGCTGAGACTCCTTATTTTGTAGTGGATGGTGGATATAAACATCCCTGAGTGAATAATCCAAAGGACACCAATGCAGCTGCTTTATGAATATAAATCACCTATGCCTGAGCCCTGCCAGTCTCTGTCCTCCTGTATCACTTGTGGAGAATTTTCCAGAATGTGTCATGCCTTCCACCTTTCAGTATTAGCCAATATGGCATCAATCTTGCCTACTGAGAGTGCTAGAGGTCTTAACCTCTACATTCCTCTCTTCTGGCATTTTTTTATTCTTTCACTTTACTGGAAGAGATTCTATTGAAACTAGACCAAATTAAGACAGTCATTTTATTTCTCTTGACATAACTTCCTCCTGAAAAGCTTAGGGGTTATGGGCTGCAGGGATTCTTTTATTGCCATAGCCCTAACTTTCTAAGAGTTTAATTCACTTCTTCTATTTTTTAAAGTCCACCTGGATACTTTAATATTGCACTAACTTCCAATGCATAGTTTCAAATCAAAGATGCTAACTTTTATTTGCTACTAGATTAAGGACAAACTCTCAGATCAAGGGAGTAGAAGTGAAAACATAGATGGATCCATAGGTATGTGGACATTTGATCTTCAGCAAAAGAGCAAAAGTTATGAAGTGGTTCAAGAAATGTCTCTTCAACAAATGGTGCTAGGAAAACTAGCTGATTTCATACTGAAAGAAATGAACTCAAGAAAGGAGATATGCTTTCACATACCATTCAAAACAGACATTTCAAAATAAACCTTGATATCAGATCTAAATCCATTACAATGCTTCATATCATTGAGTATAGAGCTACTTCAATGACTCAATGCCATTGGCTAACAAATAGAAGCAAAGATAAATCATTACTACAGCAAATTAAGAAGCTTCATGAAGTGATGATGACCAGAATAAAAAAGATACCCTGAAGACTGGGGAAAAATATTTGCCCAACCTTGATGTGACAAAAAGCTAATATTAAAAATTTATAAAGCATTAGTAGAATTTGATGATTAAAATAAGACACCCCATTAAAAATAAGGATAAGAGATCAATTAAAAACTTTCTCAAAATACATACAAATGGTCAATAAATATATGAAAAATGCTCTGTATCAATGGCCATTTAACAATCTCTATCAAAACAAAGAGGAATCATCTCACACTACTGAGATTGGCATACATCATATAGATCAAAGAACAATAAATGTTGGCAGGAATGTGGGGGAAACAAAGATCTCATTTCCTACTGGTGAGAATGTTGACTGGTGCAACCATTTTGGAAAACAATATGGACACTTCTCAAAAAACTAGACTTGAGTTTCAATTTGTCTTAGGAATTCTACTTCTTGGCTTATACTACAAGAGCCTTTAAATTCTACTTTAGAGAGACATTTGCATTCTTATATTCATTGTAACACTAAATACAATAGCCCAAATCTGGAAACAATCCATGTCCAGCAATAGATGAGTGGATAAAGAACTTTAGGATATATGTGTGTGCAGTGGAATACTACTTGGCTATAAGAAAAGACAACATTATTACAATTTGATTCTATATGAATGAATGTGGAAAGTAGCAGGTTGAGTAAAGTTAGTCAGAAGGAGAGGGACAGTCACAGAATGATCTCTCTCATATGTGGGATAAAAGAACCATAGTAAGAAAGTAAAAAAAATGTTCAAAGGTAACAGAAACTGTGAACTAGTCTTCAGTAGAATACTTATAACTTAGGGAATGGGGGCCACTGGGACTATGATGGAGAGAAGCAGATATTCTGGTGGATGTTGTGTTGCTGGAACGTTTTATGCAAGAAGACACTATATTATTAGTGTCGAAAGTCTCAGTCTTTAAAATAAAGAAATAAAATAAAAAAAGAAAGAAAAAAGAAAATGGGATATATCCTGCTAGCATACTTTTATTGAAATCCACATTAAGTTGATTTTCATTTATGCTATCCCATGCCTTAAAATAATGTTGGAAATTTGGGATAGCAAAAATTAACCCTATTTTGCAGCTGAATGAAAGTTCTCCCCTAATGGGATTATGCCATGATTCAAAATAATGCATGAAATGAAGCTAAAGATAGGTTGCAGTGAGCAAGCTATTTACCTTTCTCAGTAGCTCTGACTTTCTCCAACATTTTTGTGGAGATCATGGCTGGTAACAGATGCTTACAGAAGCTGAGATGCCTGGTTTTTAAGAGATTAAGCTGTCTGAAGAGATTGCAGGTGAACCAGGTACACAAGGGGCCTGCAGAAATGGTTTGGAGTATTTTTACTTCAATCTCCTGCTAACATTTCTCACTCCTGATTGTACTATCTTCCACATGAACTGAGTGATTCTGGGATCTACCAAGCTATTCTCCAGGCATATCTTTTAGCCAGAACCAAAGAGCCACCCCTAAATTGCAAGTGTCATGCCTTCCTTAATGTCTTAGCACTTTTCCATCAGACCTACCAATCTGTATTTTCTGTGCTATTTATAAACATATCACCTGAAATTTTCTCTTTCCCCTCCCTCTAGTTCCAATTCTGAGTTGGTAATTGAAATGTCTCAATACTTCGCAAACATGCCCTGTGCAACCACCTTGATATTTTAGGTTTAGATATTATTTTTCATGCATATTCATTCAGATTCGGCTGTCAGGAGAAAACATAAACTATTAACTTCCTTAGCATTCACCCATTTATTTTTCTGACCTTAATTCCTGATTGCATATTTTCTCCCAAATCTAATTTGACACTTGAAAAATTCAAAGAGGATGACAACAACACAGACTTGACTGAACCAGAAAAAAAGTCCAGAGCTTTCTGACTAAAGAGGCTTTTAATCATAAATGGGAGAAAACAACAAACAAACAATATTTTGCCTCTCCCTCTTGGACTGACTTAGCTGAAGTGAAGTACAGATATTAGGAATTTAGCAGCCTAAAACCAAATGATTATCCACCAAGTCCAATGTCTCCCTTAAGGCCTGGAGATTACACATGTCATAATCAGGCCACCCTTGCCCAAAGTGAGGCTTAGCGCTGCATTTTATTTATTGTATCTACTGAAAGGAGTCATTGCTTAATAGCCTCTGGGAGCATTAACAAACATGAAAGAAATCACCAAAGGAGAAAACAAAATATATATAAGTATCTGAAACCCAGGCCACTAAAGTTTATAATCTGGAAAATGCAACACTGAAATCAACCATGGGCTCTTATGTACCTTCAAGAACTCAAGTAAACTTTAAAGCACTAGAAGTCTTTCTGCCTTGACCAAAATCCTGTCTCCATGGTCTCATACCGATATCCTGGCAAAATATTGTTCCTCTCACCTTCTGCTTATGTGCTATGTCAGATAACAGTGGGATATTCTTTAAGAATTGTCTCTGGTTCTGTATTATATGCAACTACCTTTTAGTACTGTGATATCATAATTCTATTGGTTTACCTTTATTCTACAGTAAGCCATCCCTAACCTCTAGTCTAGACCTTTGGGGACCTGAACCAGAATTATTAAAATTAAATTAGACTTTTCATTCAGAAATACAAAAGACTGAGGTTCAATGTTTTTCTCATATTTTAAAATTCTCCTGAACTCTTTTCACACTCTTCTTTATCAATGTTATGCTTTCAAATCTGCAAGTGTAAAAATAACCCTAAGCCCTTAAAACATGACTATGTTTGTATTAAAAATTTATTTTCCATTTCACTTTGTTTATAAGGGATCAAGGACATATTTTCTTAAGTGTGAAGGAAGTTTTGTTCCCCAGACTTTGGGTGAAAAAGAAATTATCCCTGAATAAATATCCAAAGTGCAATCAAATAGTGTGGTAAGATTTCTTTTTTGATATTTCATTTACTACTGGGACCTTCTGAAATTTTGGCTCTTTTAAGAGCATAAATTCTGAGCCTTTAGCTCTTCCTGTTGGGTGCTTACGGTAAATTCCCTCTTGGTTCCAGGCAGTCTCTGTAATTTTTGCATGTGGGATAGGAGAGAAGAGTAATATTAATAAACAGATTATTAGACACAAAGTAAACTGAAGTGCATCTGGGAGTGAAAGTCTGGAGTATAAATAGATATCCAATGCAGAACTGAAAATACTGAAGCCTCTAACATTTTCCAAGGAGCTGCTTTTAAAGAAGAAAGGTGGAAGACATAAAGCTTTACCTCATATGACAAATGAATGCAGGGGCCATCAGCATAACCTCAAAATACTGTCTTGGAAACTCAAGATGTATTTGCTATGTCTCCATTAACATGTACAAGTATGCCTGTGTGTTTCAGCCCGCTGACGAGCCCAGAGCATGGCAGGTCTGTGCCAAAAGGACACATAATCTAATAGAATCTGGGGTCTGCACACACATTTTACACAAATCCATTATGTTGCTGAGAGCCAGCTTGTTTTCTAAATGCATTTTGTGAAATGCTATGGAATTAACCCAACATTTGTATTTCAACCTCAAAGTACATTATGAGAATTATAAATTTCCTAGCTAAAGACAGATGAAATAAATAGTAGCTTATTTACTTTGGGTGGAAAGACAGAGGGGCCAGTGAGGTTAATTTTGGTAATAAGGGCACCCAGGCATATTTTGGTTATTGTCAATGCAGGTTCCCTAAGATTATTCTCTTTTTGTCTTTTTGGATTTTCAATAAAGTAACTAAAGCTGAAATTATGCCAGGGCTGGGGGTGGAAAAGTAAAAGTAGGAAACCAATGATACCTTAAGTCCCCAAAGTGAAGAAATTGCTTAAGGGAGTCAAGACACAGAGAGTTGATTTTTAGTGTGTGTTATTTTCTATCTTTAAGGAGGCAGTTATATATATACATACATACATACATATATATACATATATATACATCTGCATATATATCTATTAGTGACTGCCCCATTTTCTCCCAAACCCATGTGCTACAGAGATTCTACATAGAAGACAGAGTTTATTTAAGTGGAACATTTATTAGCCCCCTTAAAAGGAATGATTCCGATTTAAATTGCTGGGAAAGTCCCTCTAGGAATATAGTCAAATTTCAGAACAGCAAAATCTTGCCAAGTTGTTCTCGAGACTTCCTGCCTTTTCTAAGGAAGCCATTATTATGGGCAGATTTGTGCAAGAATTTGTGAGCCATTTTTGGAACAATACTAGCCAAATACAATGGGTAATTCAATGGCCCTACGGTGAGTCAAGGTTTCAGTTGTATCTGAAATAGTCACAGCACAGAGAGAAGGGCAGATTCTCATACATGTTCCTCATTACATAAAGGAAGGGCTCATCAACATAATCCCATGTGATGCCACTTACAACTTGCTAGCAGCTCACTCTTCATATGGGTGTGTGGACTACTGCAAAGTCAAGGATTTGATTCAGTGAGTTTGGACATTTTAAAAGAGAAATTCCTGGGGCTGGCACAGCGGCATCTGCCTTGCCCACACTAGCCTAGGATGGACCAGAGTTTAATCCCCCAGAGTCCCATATGGTCCACCAAGCCAGGGGCAATTTCTGAACACAGAGCCAGGAGTAACCCCTGAGCGTCACCGGGTGTGAACCCTCATCCCCCCAAAAAAGAGAAATTCCTGCAATAGTTTGGTTTTGAGATCAGCATTCACTTTCTAACACTGCTTAGGAAAATAAAAAGGAGAATATTTCAAGCTGTTTTTGTATGAGCCCCACAACAGTGTATGCTGCCCTAGACCCCACTTTCCATCTAGAGATGCATGGGAACCAAAGAAAAGATGTGAGATACTATGGAGGTAAGGCATTTGCTTTGCATGCGGTGGTTCAAATCCCGGCATCCCATATGGTCCCCCGAGCCTGCCAGGAGCGATTTCTAAGCATAGAGCCAGGAGTAACACCTGAGCGTGCTGGGTGTGACCCAAAAACCAAAAACCAAAAACCAAAAACCAATACACACACACACACACACACATGTGTATATATATATGTGTGTGTGTAAATGCATGTCTGTGGATCTTGAACTTCTCAAATGGAATTAGAGCGCTCCTTTCCTTTTGCTCCTTCCTTTTCAAGAGAGGGCCTGCCTGAAAGGTTATTGATTTGGGGATTGAAGGACATTGTGTTTATTACAGAGGAAGCCAGCACCCAGCACAAATGTGAGAAATTAATGATGGCTTTGTAAGTGTTCAGGATATGATGATGGGGGTAGCTAGGGGGCAACTGTCAATCTATATGATAATACATTCCCAAACTTTATAAAATCGGTGGTGTGAGAAAGCATTGATTTTGCTCAGAGCTCAACTGAATTGCGAGAGAGAAAGAGCCAAAAGTTTCTTGGAGTTAACACCTCATGTCTGCAAAGGGGAGGGTCCCTTTGGCTTCCTATTTGCTTAACCAGTTTATGATGTGATGTGTAAAATTTCTTATTTTTGTTTTCAGCCTCAAAGGAGCACAGAGCATGCATGGTATACATCTTTTGAAAACGGAAAGTACTGAAAATAATGTAAAGAAGTATATATATATACATATATTTTTAAATGGCCATCTATACCTGAAGCTTAAGCTCTGGTTTCACAGACACAAACAAAAAGTTGCTTAGAAGGTCAGATATTTTATTTTTGGTAAACAATACTGACAGTATTTGACAATGTATTAGGGGGGATAAATGAAGGCCCAGGTCAACCAGTAAGGTTGTTTCCTCACTATGACATTGCACCAAATAAGCTGCCCAAGTTGAAAATATCCAAATAAGGTATTTCTAGTGATATTGGGGGATAAAAAGATAAACTTTTTAACCAAAATTATCATTATTTATAAAAATCCTCCCATTCCTAAAATTGAGAAGCAAATTCTACCTTTCTACTGTCTTTGCTTTAAAACTAACTGATTTTTAAGATGTACATAGCTTAAGAAATTGAGGTGTGACATTTACTGATAAGTAGAAATAATTTTTATGGGTGGTTCATGAGAGGCCAATAATAATATGAATCATGGGAGACTTTAAAAGCACCTTGTTTAAAACACATTCTTGTGCCACACATTATTGGATTATGAATGATTTCACTTATTTGGCAATCAAACTGCCTCCTTTAAAATAGTAGTGACACACAACCAATTTGAGTGAGTGCCAGTAAATATCTGCCTTATGAAAACTTCTGAAAGTAATTTCCCATCAAATGAGCATATTAGAGTGTTAAATATGTCAAGTGCTAATTATTTTGTGAAAATCTGAAAGGGATCAAGGGCATTTTCTCTACTTTGGTATAATACCATGATTAGCTACACAAACCTAAGCCAAAGTGAGACACAGCCCCTTGTTATTAATTTAGAATACTAATTCTAAATTATTTCAGAATTAACCATAAATGTAAATGCAACAAGTGACATCTTTTGGAATACATGTAACTTACCCAGGAAAGTCTGTCTTCAAAAGCAGTTTTGAGATTGAACAGTATTTAGCTATGCTTCTGCACTCACAACAAGCTGTCTGCCTACAATATTTTTCCAAATGCAAGAAAATACTTAAACTCACTCTACTAGGACTTTATAATATTTTATATAAACATTCTTAACTGATCTGTTGTAAATATTTTAATGGTAATTCTCTTAGAAAACACACAATAAATCCATAACCAACCACAGAGAATTGGATGTTTTCTCTATAAATCAAGAGTACCTAATGCAATTTATTTTTTTTTAAAGAAGTGTTTTAACTAACCACAGTTCTTTGTTGCTAAGAAGCACCTTATCTCTTTAATGACATGCATTGGCTTCCCTGTATTTACTGCTTAATGATCGGAAGCATTTATATTTCAAACCCCTCTATAACGCTGATGGATAAGCAATCGTGATTTCTGACAAAAGATGCTGGAAGACATTAACCTTCATAGGTATCGAAGGGTGGGGGAAAAAATATATATATATATATATGAGAAACATTATTTTGAAGCCGTCTCTTTTCCTCTGTCATTATTAAACTCCCGAGAATCTATTCCAAGTTTGATCTTCGATACGGATATGAGGCATTGCTGCCTGGAAATGAAAGTCTAAGATAAGGTGGGATTCTTAAGAGATCTTCATGAAAAAGAAAAAAAAAAGTGCCATTTACTGGGAAGGAGAAATCAATACAAAGACCTAGAAATTGAAGGGGAGAGGACATTTTCTAGGTATGGGTCAGAGTTTATCAAGCTACCTCTTTTCCAATGTAATTTACTGGCTAATAGGAACAAGGGGGCTAGACTTGAATCCTGTGCTATTTCAACATGTGATTTAAAAACATTTCCTCCTTGTATCTTGAGGGTGTGCTAGTATTGGGGGGATCTGGGGCTTTTCTCCTCCCCTGGCTGGAATAGGAAGGAAGGTAGATTTTTCAAAAGCCCACCAGATACTGGGTTCAGAGACCTCCCAGGCTACCAGCCACCAGAAGAACCCAGAGAAGGTATGTTAGAAGGCAGCCTACCAGTCTCGTCGTCGGATTTATTCTCGTTGTCGGAGTCAGTCAAGGTCAGGGCCGAGTTCTCACGGCTGGACAGGCCAGAGCTGCGTCTGGACTTGAGCCCTCGCCCCCAAAGCCGGATGGCGTGTTCCGGAGACATCCCTCCCTCCGTGTCCGAGTCTGCGTCGGAGCCAGTGCTCAGGGAGTACCCTTGCTGCAGGATCCCCATGTCCGAGCAGTAGCCGCTGCGGTGTGGGGATGGCTCGCAGATGCCCAGCTCCGCGAGGGTGAAGTTGGTTCCTGAAGGGGACAGCCGCAGACACACCGATTACAATGTGGGACATGCTTGGCAAAGATAAGGTGACTTGCAGAGAAGCCACACCGCCCCTACCCGACTCCCCCCGACCCCCAAGCCTACATGGGATCTGGGACTTGGAATCAGGATACAGTGGGTAGGACTCAAGCTTGATCCCTGGCATCTCATAGAGTCTGCTGAGCACCACTGGGGGTGATCCTGAGCACTGAACCAGGAGTAAGTCCTGAGCATCCCCTCCCAAAAAATTATTGTGGGAGCTGTTGGGTTGGCAAGAACTTGGGGTACACTTAGGATCTGGGGGTAAATGTGAAGCAAACATTGAAATCAGTAGAAATCAATAAACAGGCGAGATCCCCCCTCCCCCCAAGCCTACATGGGATCTGGGACTTGGAATACAGCGGGTAGGACTCAAGCTTGATCCCTGGCATCTCATAGAGTCGGCTGAGCACCACCGAGAGTGATCCTGGGCACTGAGCCAGGAGTAAGTCCTGAGCACTACTGGGACTCACTCCCCCTAAAACAAAAACAAAAACAAAAAACAAAAAAACTATCGTGGGATCTGTTGGGTTGGCAAGAACTTGGGGTACAGGTCTTTGATTTTACATATTTAGGACCTGGAGTAAATGTGAGGCAAACATTGAAATCAGTAGAAATCAATATACAAACAAGAACATCCTTAGAGTTTTGATCAGTGACTGAAAGGCATTTTAAGTAGCACCATATTGTTAAAAAGCCACCAGGTTTAGAAGAAAGCTCTAGGAACTAGCAAGTACCAAGCACTGACTTTCCTCCAGGCATCCTTATAGAACAGGGAGGGCTCCATCTCAAAGGCTGCTCTTCTGTTTTGCACTTAGGTGTCATTCTTGGAGTTGCTCTGGGGCTTTCTGCTATGCAGGAACTTTTTTTTTAATATTTGACTTTATGAAGATGACACTACCAGAGAATCATTCTGTAAATATGGAGACTAAGGAACAGAGATAACTTACACAGTACTGGAACTACCCTATTACATTGGACAGATATGTTGGGTCCCGTTTACACCTTGGTTGGTTATTGATGGCTCCTCAAAGAGTTCCCAGAATGAGAAATTGATTTCCATTCCCCTATCCCCTTGAGGTGGCAGGGGGGAGATCTTATGAGGGTATAGGGGTAAGAAGATGGGATCCAGAGTCCTTTGTCAGCCTACCAGCAGCTCCAAAAAACACCTGGAGCCAGCTAGTAAACTCTACCAAAAGACCCCAGCACCTCACTCCCAAACTATTTATTAGGCTCTCAACAGCGCCCCCACCTGGGAGGTAGAAAGTGGGACAACAGGCAGAGATGATAATCTTATGGAAATGCTTTAATATTTATAGAAGATATTTAGGTCTGATTTGTGAGTTCTGGGTTCCTTTCTCATATATAGAGATCCTGCCTCACAAATGAAGAGTTTTATCTTTTCATTGGAGAATGTCATTGGTGTTGCAAGTCTCTAGGTCCTCCCCCCCCCTCTTATGTAGGAAAAAGGAGTTATTTTGTTTTCAAGGCCTTAAGGAAAGTTTTAATTTTTAACATTTTATTTTTTTAAATACTTTATTTAAACACCGTGCTTTAAAGCTACTTAAGGTTGTTCATAATGCAGTTGTTTCTTTTTTTCCAGTTACAAACTTGTACATGGTTTAGTTTCAGTCATACATTGTAACACATCCTTCACGACAATCATTTCATTTCCTGTTTCCAACATCATCTGTTTCCCTCCCACTCTATCCCTTGGCCTTCCCCTGCCTGCCCTGTAGAAGACATTTTCTTCTCTCTCCCTTCTTCCCTTTAATGTTTTCCTGTTAGATACTGTAGTTTGGAATATTATTACCAAAGGTGTATCATGCCTATCACTTTATCTCCTCTCAGCACGCAGTTCTTGTCCAGTGTGATCGTTTCCAATTATCATTGTCGTAGTGGTCCTTTATCTGCTCTAACTGCCCTCCCATACTATTTTTGTTAAGCTCTCTACCATGGACTGATCCTCTTGGCCCTTATCTCTATTGTCTCTGGATATTAATATTTTTTTTTCTTTTTTCTTTTTTTTTTTTTGTTTTTTGTTTTTTGGGCCACACCCGTTTGACGCTCAGGGGTTACTCCTGGCTATGCGCTCAGAAATTGCCCCTGGCTTGGGGGGACCGTATGGGACACCGGGGGATCGAACCGCGGTCCTTCCTTGGCTAGCGCTTGCAAGGCAGACACCTTACCTCTAGCGCCACCTTCCCAGCCCCTGGATATTAATATTTTAATTAAATTGAGTTGAATTGAAACCATTGTGATTTACAGAGTCATAGTTGGAGTTCAAGCATACAAGAATTATGGCCAATTGCACCACGAGTGTTGATCTTCCTTCACCGAAGTTCCCCGAGTGCATCCCCAACCTCCCCCCCACCCCAACTCCAGTCTGTCATTATGACAAGTTAATTTCAAGTTTAGATCATTCAAGTTTGAATCTATTTGGCTTGAATATTTAGTTCTATCCTTTCTAATACCACCAATGCACCTGAGACCATTTGGCCCCTGCCCCACACCCATCATTTCATATGTTTTGAATGAAAACATCTCCACTCAATTCCTTTCCTTCTCCTTGTTATACTCTGGAACTAAGGGTGTTTGAGACAACTCCCATTGCATTTTTCATGCAGTTATTGTATATATCAGATATAAGTGACATCATTCTGTATTTATCCTTCTTCTAGCTTACTTCATTATCATGATATCTTCTAGTTTCATTCATGTTGCAGCAAATTTCATGATTCTTTTATTCCTTACAACTATGTAGTACTCCATTTTATATATGTGCTGCATCTTCATGATGTACTTATCTGTTTTTGGACATCTAGGTTGATTCAAAGTCTTATCTACTGTGCTGAGTGCTGCAATAAATAGTGGTGTGCATGCATCCTTTTGGATGAATTGTTTTCTGTCCTGGGGATAGATACCTGAAAGAGGGATTTCTGGGTTATATGGATGCCCATTTTTTAGTTTACTGAGAAGCCTTCATACGTTTTTCATAGGGGTTGGGCCAGGCAGCATTCCCAACAGTAGTGGATTAGAGTTCCTTTCTCACCACTGCCCCACCAACACATATTGTTCCCAGTATTTTTTTTTTCGTTTTGGGGTCACAACCAGTGATTCTCAGGGGTTACTCCTGGCTATGCGCTCAGAAATTGCTCCTGGCTTGGGGGAATATATGGGACTCCAGGTTTCATCCAACGTTAGCTGTTACTAATGAAATCATCTGGGCCTGGACCTTTTTTTGGGAAGCCTTTCAATTATCATTTTAATTTCCTCAATAAAGATAGCTGTATTCAGGCATTCCAGATCTTCTAGGTTCAGAGTTAGGAGTTAATAGGAGTACAATAATTTATCCATTTCTTCTAGGTTCTCTCATTTTGTAGCATAAAAATCCTCAAAGCAATCTCTGATTAATCTTTGAATTTCTGTACTATCTTTTGTGACACCTTCCTTTTCATATCTGATTCAGTTTTTAGGGTTCTCTATTTTTTGTGAAAGGAAGTTTATAGTTTATTATTTTATAGATCTTGTTTATTTTTTCAAAGAACTAATTCTTGCTTTGATTGATCTTTTAGATTACTTGGGGGGCTTCCAATTCATTTATGTATGCTTTAAGTTTTATTATTTTCTTCCTTCTGCCTGCCTGTGGCCATTTTGTTAGTCATTTTCCAATTTCTTAAGCTGTACCATTAAGTTATTTATATGGGCCCTTTCATCCTGTTTGATGAATGCTTACAATGCTATAAATTTTCCTCTTATACAACTTTTTCTGTGTTCTACAAATTCTGTAAATTCGTGTATTCATATTCATTTGTTTGCAGAAATCTTTTGGTTTTCTCTCTGATTTCCTCTCTGCCCCTTTGGTTGTTTAGTAGTGAGCTGTTTATTTTCCAGGTGTTAACGTTATTTCTCCAATTCTATGAGTAATTCACTTCTATTTTCAGTGCTTTATTTTCTGAGAAGATAGTTCATATGATTTCTATCCTCTTAATTTTTTGAGCTTTGTTTTGTGACACAGCATGTGGTCTGTCTTGGAGTATGTCCCATATGCATTGGAGAAGAATGTATATTCAGCTTTTTGGAGATAAAAAGTCCTATATGTGGGGCCGGAGAGATAGCATGGAGGTAAGGCATTTGCCTTGCATGCAGAAGGTTGGTGGTTCGAATCCCGACATCCAAGCCTGTCCCGAGCCTACCAGGGGCGATTTCTGAGCATAGTGCCAGGAGTAACCCCTGAGCGGTGCCAGGTGTTACCCAAAAACCACACACAAAAAAGTCCTATATGTATATCCACTATGTTCCTTTTCCATTTCTTTCTTCAAAGCAAGTATTTTCTAGTTGAGTTTTAGTCTGGTTAATCTATCAAGGGGGTGACAGGGTAGTGTCTAAGTCTCCAGCTGCTCTTATTTTGCCAAGGATGCCTTTCGTTAAGTCTATTAGCAGTAGTTTTAAATATTTTGCGGACACCTCATTGAGTGCATATGCATTTAGGAGTGTGGTTTCTTCCTGATACACATATCTCTTGATTATTAAGAAATGACCCTCTTTGTCTCTTATAATCTTTTTAAGTCACAAGTCTATGCTTTTAAATTATATTAATAACAGAAGAATTGTTTTCATTATTGATTATAATTGATGCATGATTTATACTTAAGTATAATTATTAAATATTAATAATGTTAAAATTAGAATTGATATTATTATGGCCACCTCAGCCTTTTTAAGGAAGTTGTTTGCTTGAATGGTTGTCTTCCAACCTTTGATGTTGAGTCTGTTTCTGCTCTGACTATTCAAATGTGTGTGTTTTATTTTTTGCAGGCAATAAAATGTTGGATCCCGTTTTCTGATCCATTTACCACTCTGTGTCTCTTAATTGGTGCATTTTGATCATTGACATTGATATATATTATTGACATGGAATTTTGTGCTATCTTTTTGAAGATAGTATATTTGTGGGGCTTGTCTTGCCTAAAAGTAGCCCTTTCAGCTCTTCTTTTAAAATTGGTTTTGAGTTTGTAAGTGGTTTTTTTTCTGTTGTTTTTCTGTGATGCTGTGAATCATTCCTTCAAACCTGAATGAGAATCTATCTGGATGAAGTATTCCTGGGGAGGTATTCATTTCTTTGATTTTTTTCACTATATTCCACCAGTTCTTTTGAGTCTGAAGGTTTGTTTGTGATAATATACTGTATATCTTAAAATTGATCTTTTATATATATTTTCCTTTTGTGATCTTGCTGCTTTAAGTATTCTATTACTATCTGTCATTTTAATCATTGTGACAAGATGTGTCTGGGAGTTCTTCTTTATATGTTTTTTTTTAGCTGGTATTCTTTGGGCATCTAGGATGTGGGTGAATGCACTTGTCGTCTCTAGGAAATTCTCAGCAATGATGTATTTGACTATTGCTTCTTTATGGGGGTTTCTGACTTTCTGGGATCTTAGTGATTTTTTTATATTTATTTATTATTTTTGCTTTTTGGGCCACACCTGGTGACTCTTAGGGGTTACTCCTGGCTCTGCACTCAGGAATTGCTCCTGGCTTGAGAGATCATATGAGATGATGGGGGATTGAACTGTGGCTCGTCCTAGGTTATTGCATGCAAGGCAAACACCCTACTGCTTGCACCACCTCTCTGGCCCTTATCTTAGTAATTCTTATGTTGTTTCTGTTGACTTTATCCCCAAATTCTATTGTCATCTGTTATTCATTTATTTTGAAAATTTTTTTTAATCTTCTGTTCATTTAATTTAAGATTCTTCTGTTATTATATGTAGGTGTTATTCATCTTCTCTTTGAGCTCACTAATTTTGTCCCCAGCAGCTGTTATTATTTGATGAGTCTTTCCAGTGAGTGTTTTAAATTTTTCTTACTGTTTTTTAATTCTATCATTTGTTTGAAGTTTTTTTTTTATTTCTACTCTCATATCCCCTTTCTTATTAGCTGTTCATTCCATTTTTTTAATTCATCGACATCCTCAACATTTTCCCTCTAATGTACTTATCAGAGAGGCTATACAGGGGACAGATACTATCTGGACTTCAGATCTATTATATTCATAGACTAAGTATGCTGAAGATCTGTGTTGCTTGCCCATTGTGACCTTTGTAATGGGGTGGTATTGTGTGTGTGTTTGTGTGTGTATGTGGAGCTTATTTACAAGAAGTGCATGGTCATGGAGCTAAGTGGAATAGCCATGCTATTCTCAGGGCACACTGACATAAGGCTGAAATGACTCTTCCAAAAGGACCCTGCTGCTAGTATGTTTGCCGATGTTTCTTGGGACCTTTTTGGTCTTCTTGCACCTCAACTTTTCTTATTCATTAGAATTTATTAATTATAATTTCTTGTTATAATTTCTCTTAGAGGCTCAGTGAATTTTTCCCATACTGGACATATTAATGAGTTTACAATGTGTTACTCAACTCATCAAAGAACAAGATTCAGTTCCTTTGTTTTTAAGTGCTATCACACACTTTCTCTGTGCTCATAAAATTGAAATCCATGAGAAGATTCTACCTATGGAAAACTAAGGCATAGACCTACATTTATTTTACATCTACTTTACTACATGACAGGCAGTAGGCCAGCTTCATTACAGAGTTTCTCTCTTTAAATCTCATAGAAGGGTTAGAGAGATAGTAAAGGGTTTAAGACAGTTGTTTGCACGAAAATAGCCTGGTTTTGATCCTTGGCACTGCATATGGTACCTTGAGCACTACCAGGAGTAATTACTGAAGAAAATCAGCATTGATCCAGAGCACTGTAGGTGTGTTTCTCAACTGCCCTCCACTCTCAAACTATAATAAATCTCACAGACAGATTTAAAGACTGTTCACTTTACAGAAAAGTGAAATACTGTTTTCATAATTACATCTAGTCTATTGTTCCCAAGTTCATATTCATTTTATTGTGCCAAGTGGTCTCAGAAACAAAACCAGAGAAGTAACAAATTTTGCACAGTGAATATTCTAATATTTACACGCTATATTATATTAACCATATTACATTTATATGAACAAAAATAATCCTCTTTTTTGGAGGGGAAGGCAACACCAAGTGGTGATTAGGTATCACTCCTAGTAGTGTGAGAATCAAACTCAGATCATTCAAGTGTACTTTCTCTCTGACTCCTGTAAAGAACACCTTAAAAATTGTCATATGCAGGTCATGCTGTTTTCAGCTGCCTGAGACTGGATTTCATCAGCATTCCTGATGGTGATCCTGCCTGCTTCAGAGGTGGGTCAGGATGTACACACACTAATTCCTGCTGGTTTTTGCCATGAGTCAGAAGGGCGCAGAAGCCATCTTGGGCCATGCATTTTCCAGCTGCCTGAGACTGGATTTCATCAGCATTCCTGATGGTGATCCTGCCTGCTTCAGAGGTGGGTCAGGATGTACACACACTAATTCCTGCTGGTTTTTGCCATGAGTCAGAAGGGCGCAGAAGCCATCTTGGGCCATGCGGTTTCCAGCTACCTGAGACTAGATTTCATCAGCATTTCTGCCGGTGATCCTGCCTGCTTCAGAGGTGGTTTGGGATGTACACAACTGATTCCTGCTGGTTTCTGCCAGAGGTCAGAAGGATGCAGAAGCCATCTTGGGTCATGCTATTTTTAGCTGCCTGAGTATGGATTTCATCAGCGTTTCTGCTGGTGATCCTTCCTGCTTCAGAGGTGGGTCGGGATATACACACACTGATTCCTGCTGGTTTCTGCTGGGAGTCAGAAGGGTGCAGAAGCCATCTTGGGCCATGTGGTTTTCAGCTGCCTGTGACTGGATTTCATCAGCGTTCCTGCCAGTGATCCTGCCTGCTTCAGAGTGAGAGACAGAATTGAGGAACTCTGCTGGAACTGGGATGCCAGCACCCCTATCCGCCTCTCTTCTGTGCTGTGCTCCATTTTCGGCCTGATTTCATCCTGTGTGTGGCTCATCTGCGGACGGCTTGCCTTCCCTGGAGCCTTACCTGGAGGTGAGCTTACACGCCCAGAAAGGGGAAGCCGCTGAATTCTGCTGGAACTCAGATGCCAGCACCCCTATCTGCCTGTCTTCTGTGCTGTAATCCATTTTTGGCCTGATTTCATCTTGTGTGTGGCTCATCTGGGGATGGCTCGCCTTCTGTGGAGCCTTCCCTGGAGGAGAGTTTACAAGCCCAGAAAGCTTGTGGTGGAGCCAGAGGAGCACCGCTGCTCCACTTTGCTTCCCGGCCATGCACATCATTTAGCCAATGAATACAACCACAACACGTAGAAAAATCCACAATACAAGTGTGACAATGGGGAAACAATGCAGGCCAGCCCAAGACATGGAGAATGACGATGGCAACTCTGATGACTTGAACATGACCAACCAACTAGTTAGTCTCTCATATAAGGAGTTTAGAGTCACAATATCGAAGATGTTCAAAGAACTCAAAGAAAGTATAGAAGAGAACACTAATAAGAATCAAGAGACTATGAAGATAGAAATCAGAAAACTCCAAACTGAAATTTCAGGTCAAATAACAGGGCTGAAAAACTCAGTATATGAAGTGAAGAAAAACATGGTTTCCCACAGATTAACAGCAGCTGAGGATAGAATTAGTAGACTAGAAGATGAGATGAATAATAATTCCATACTTCAAAAGAATTTGGAAAAAAAAGGCTTAAAGCAAATGATCAAACAATTGAAAAATTACTCAAAGAATGGGAACAGATGAAAATAAAAGTCTATGATAAGCTCAACAGAAACAACTTAAGAATCATTGGAGTACCAGAGACACAGGAAGAAAATCTCCAGGAAGAATCAACAGTCAAGAACATCATTAAAGAAAAACTACCAGAGCTAATGAATACATGTGATCAAATCCTGCATGCCCAAAGAGTACCACCTAAAAGAGACCCCATAAAAAACACCCAAGACACATCCTAGTCACAATGACGAATCTCACAGATAGAGACAGAATTCAGAAAGCAGCAAGATTAAAAAGAGAAATTACATTTAAGGGAACATCCTTGAGACTTACTGCAGACCTGTCACCGGAAACACTCAAGGCCAGAAGGCAGTGGTGGAACATAGTGACAAAACTCAATGAAATAAATGCTTTGCCTAGAATACTGCACCCAGCAAAACTCACTTTCAGGTTTGAAGAAACAATACATGGTTTCACAGACAAACAACAGCTCAGAAATTTTACAGACTCAAAACCATTCTTAAATGAAAAACTGAACAGCCTACTTTAAGACAAGACTGACCAACAGACACACCAAACTTCGATATAAAGATGGCACTAACTCCCAGGACAATTCTTTCTCTCAATGTCAATGGACTAAATGCACCAGTTAAGAGACACAGAGTGGCTAAATGGATCAAAAAACTCAATCCAACCTTCTGCTGCCTACAAGAAACTTACCTGAATAGTCAGAACAAACATAGACTCAAAATAAAAGGCTGGAGGAAAATCATCCAAGCAAACAACACCCATATAAAAGCTGGAGTGGCCATACTAATATCAGATGATGCAAACTTTATACTTAGGAAAGTTGTAAGGGACAAAGATGGGCATTTTGTATTAATCAAGGGATATGTACAGCAGGAAGAAATCACTCTCCTAAACATATATGCGCCGAATGAGGGGCCAGCAAAATATTTAATAAAATTGTTGACAAATCTAAAAAATAATATCAATAACAACACAATAATTGTGGGAGACCTCAACACGGCATTGTCAACACTTGACAGGTCAACCAGACTGAAACTGAACAAGAATATACTAGACCTGAAAAGAGAAATGGAAGAAAGAGGCCTAGTAGATATACAAAGGACGCTCCATCCACAGAAGCCTGGATACACATTCTTCTCTAATGTACATGGGACATTCTCCAGGATAGACTACATGCTAGCACACAAAACATACCTCCATAATATCAAGCGGATAGAAATTTTGCAGGCTTCCTTTGCTCACCATAAGGCCCTGAATTTATATGTGAACTACAAAGGGACACAGAAGAAAAACTTTAATACCTGGAAGTTAAACAGCCTAATACTGAATAACCAGTGGGTCCAAGATGAAATCAAAGAGGAAATCAAAACCTTCCTAGAAACAAATGACAATGGAGACAGAAACTATCAGAACCTATGGGACACAGCAAAAGCGATACTGAGAGGAAAATTTATAGCTTTGCAAGCACACATCAGGAAAGAAGAAGGGGCATACCTGTATAGCTTAATGACGCAGCTCATAGAATTAGAAAGTACTCAACAAAAGGACCCAAAACTAGGGAGACAAAAGGAAATAACAAAAATGAGAGCAGAAATCAATGAAGTGGAAACCTGAAAAACAATCCAAAAGATCAACGAAAGCAGAAGTTGGTTCTTTGAAAAAATAAAAAAGATTGATAGACCACTGGCAAAACTACCAAAAAAGAGAAAGAAAGAAACTTGATAACTCGTATTAGGAATGAAAAAGGTGAGATCACTACTGATATGGCAGAGATTTAAAGCATAATCTAAAAGTACTTTGAGAAACTTTATGCCACTAAAAATGAAAACCTGGAAGAAATGGATAAATTTTTGGACTCTTATAATCTTCCACGGTTGAATGAAGAGGATGTAGCATATCTAAACACACCCATCACTATTGAGGAAATTAAGACAATAATCAAATGTCTGCCCAAAAACAAAAGTCCAGGCCCAGATGGATTTACTAATGAATTCTTTCAAACCTCTCAAGAGGAACTTCTACCAATCCTGGCAAGACTCTTTCATGAAATCGAAGAAACAGGAACACTTCTAAATACCTTTTATGAAGCCAACATCACCTTGATACCTAAACCAGACAGAGATGCTATGAAAAAAGAAAATTACAGACCAATATCCCTGACGAATACAGATGCAAAGATCCTCAACAAAATCCTGGCAAATAGGATTCAATGCCTCATTAAGAAGATCATCCATTACGATCAAGTAGGTTTCATCCCAGGAATGCAAGGCTGGTTTAACATCCGTAAATCTATCAACATAATACACAACATCTACAACAAGAAAAATAGAAATCACATGATCGTACCAATAGACGCAGAGAAAGCATTTGATATGGTTAACACCCATTCTTGATCAAAACTCTCAGCAAGATGGCAATGGAAGGAACCTTTCTCAATATAGTTAAGGCAATCTACCACAAGCCAAAGGCAAATATTGTCCTCAATGGAGAAAAAAATAAAAGCCTTTCCTCTAAATTCTGACACAAGACAAGGCTGTCTTCTCTCACCACTCCTATTCAACATAGCACTGGAAGTACTTGCTATAGCGATTAGGCAAGAAAAAGATATCAAGGGAATCCAGATAGGAAAGGAAGAAGTCAAGCTCTCACTGTTTGCAGATGACATGATACTCTGCCTAGAAAACCCTAAAGTCTCTACGAAAAAGCTACTAGAAATAATAGACTGATATAGCAAGGTGGCAGGCTACAAAATTAACACACAAAAATCAATGGCCTTTCTATACACCAATACTAATAAGGAAGAAATGGACATTAAGAAAACAACCCCATTCACAATAGTGCCAGATAAACTCAAATATCTTGGAATCAACTTGATTAAAAATGTGAAGGACCTATATGAAGAAAACTATAAAACTCTGCTCCAAGAAATAAGAGAGGACACGCAGAAATGGAAGCACATACCCTGCTCATGGATTGGCAGGATTAACATCATTAAAATGGCAATACTCCCCAAAGCATTGCACAGATTGAATGTGATCCCTCTAAAGATACCCATGACATTCTTCAAAGAAGTGGATCAGGCACTTTTGAAATTCATTTGGAACAATAAACACCCTAGAATAGCTAAAGCAATAATTGGGAAAAAGAATATGGGAGGAATTACTTTCCCCAACTTTAAACAGTACTACAAAGCAATAGTTATCCAAACATCAGGGTATTGGAATAAAGACAGTCCCTCAGATCAGTGAAATAGGCTTGAATACTCAGAGAATGTTCCCCAGACATTCAATCACCTAATTTTTGATAAAGGAGCAAGAAATCCTAAATGGAGCAAAGAAAGCCTCTTCAACAAGTGGTGTTGGCACAACTGACTAGCCACTTGCAAAATATTGAACTTAGACCCCCAGCTAACGTCATGTAGGAAGGTTAAATCCAAATGGATGAAAGACCTCGATATCAGACCCAAAACCATAAGATACATAGAACAACACATAGGTAAAATACTCCAGGACATTGAGACTAAAGGCATCTTCAAAGAGGAAATGTACTCTCAAAGCATGTGAAAGCAGAGATTAACAGATGGGAATATATTAAACTGAGAAGCTTCTGCACCTCAAAAGAAATAGCACCCAGGATACAAGTGCCCCCCACTGAGTGGGAGAAACTATTCCCCCAATACCCATCAGACAAGGGGCTAATCTCCAAAATATACAAGGCAATGACAGAAATTTACAAGAAAAAAAACATCTAATCCCATCAAAATCTGAGAAGATATGGACAGTTTCACAAAGAGGAAATACAAATGGCCAAAAGACAAATGAAAAAATGCTCCACATCACTAATCATCAGGGAGATACAAATCAAAACAACTATGAGGTACCACCTCACACCCCAGAGATTGGTACACATCACAAAGAATGAGAACAAGCAGTGTTGGTGGGAATGTGGAGAGAAAGGAACTGTTATCCACTGCTGGTGGGAATGCCGTCTAGCTCAAACTTTATGGAAAGCAATATGGAGATTCCTCCAAAAACTGGAAATCGAGCTCCCATAGGACCCAGCTATACCACTCCTAGGAATATACCCTCGGAACACAAAAATACAATACAAAAATCCTTTCCTTACACCTATATTCATTGCAGCACTATTTACCATAGCAAGACTCTAGAAACAGCGAAGATACACTTCGACTGATGAATGGCTAAAGAAACTGTGGTACATATACACAATGGAATATTATGCAGCTGTTAGGAGAGATGAAGTCATGAAATTTTCCTAACATGGATGTACATGGAATCTATAATTATGAGTGAAATAAGTCAGAGAGAGAGAAAGATGCAGAATGATCTCACTCATCTATGGGTTTTAAGAAAAATGAAAGACATTCTTGCAATAATAACTTTCAGACACAAAAGAGAAAAGAGCTGGAAGTTCCAGCTCACCTCATGAAGCTTACCACAAACAGGGATGAGTTTAGTTAGAGAAATAACTAAGTTTTTAACTATGCTAATAATGAGAATGTACAAGGGAAATAGAAAGCCTGTCTAGAGTACAGGCGGGGATTGGGTTGGGAGGAGGGAGATTTGGGACATTGGTGATGGGAATGTTGCACTGGTGATGGGTGGTGTTCTTTACATGACTGAAACCCAAACACAATCATGTATGTAATAAAGTTGATTAAATAAAAAAATGTCTTATGCATTAGATGAATGGTATGGTTCACACTAAAAATTGTCATATAAATGATGTAAATATTGATATATATGCATATATATGTAGACAGTTGGGATAACACAACTAAAAAGGGACTACTATATAGTAAGGGATGGCAGTTTCAGAAATAGCAGCAAATTCAGAATTTACTTTTTCTATGAATAATAATTACATCAGGTTCTTACCCAATCATTCATGTTTCCAAACTCTTGATATAACTTGGCACTCTATGTTTGTCCATTTCCAGAGTATCATTTCTCAGCCTTCATTTGAGAATGCACCAAACAACTTTTTATGTTAACCTGTTTTGACTTCCATTTGTAACAGACCCATAAATGTTTATTCTGAAGTGTTGCAGTTTTCTTTCTTCAAAGTACACTTAAGTTCCTTATCCTTCCTTGTAATGGAATACCCCCATATTCAATACACAAATGTCTCTGTAGAGCACATACACTCAAGCATGACTTACTGGCGCCCTAGTATGAGTTTCTGCACCCTGTATAGGGAAGAGAATTGCTCCCTGCCTGTTATCCAAATGGTTCTAAGTTTGTTGCTTACTTCCTAGGTACAGTTTATCAAATTGGTATTATTTTCCTGGTGAAATTGGTTCTAATTTTCATTTTTGGAATTATGAATTGTCTAATAGATACATACTTTATTTTTAGTAATCCATAAAAATAAAGTTATTGAACTCACATACAATATCCTTTCTATCCTTAATTTTTGTGCTGAATTAAAAAGGAACATTGTCTCTAATTTTGATAATAAATAACAACTATCCCAAATACAACCTAATATGCCTTTACTGCATATGTGAGTATTTTGCACTCTTTTTACTTATTCTGGAGTGTGTCTGCATAAAGGAGACTTTCCCTGTGGGTTCACCACATCTTTTTATCTGCCACTCATATCAATGACCAACTCAGGACTAGAGAGTTGTATAGGAGAATCCTAGGCTCAGCTTTTTTATTATCTCTTTTAATATGGATTATAAATTACAAGCAGAAGGCTTAAGATATGGGAATCCAGATTGGGAATCCAGATGCAAAGATTGTATATTTTTCTCAGTTTGAGTCAATCATAGAAATTTAAATATATCATAAATTAAAGCAAACCTGAGCTTATCACAGATAAGCAAAATTTGCATGCTTTGAAAATAGCCACACATGTAGAGAAAAGTTCTAGAAGAATTGGAGATATTCAAGCTTCAACTTTATAGTTACAGTATAGTGAGAACAATGTTGTCTGTCAAGAACATTGGATAGACAGAACTGAATTCACCAGAAAACATGAAACGACTACATTTATGTAGGTTAGAGAAAGGTAAACACCTTTCTCTATAATGGAATTATTATCTCAAAATACTATTTTTTATAAACTCATCACTCTTCACCACCTAAGAGACCATATTTCCCCAAGAATGCTGGTCATCCATGACTTTCCCCAAATAACTTAGAGAATGGGCCCATGATTTTTTGAGTCTGGAACAAAAACTTCCCCAAGTTCTCTGTCTTCCCATATGATCTATTGAATCAGACATAACAGAAAGGAGGAAACATGGCCTATCACTCATTAAAACATTCAATTTATATTTAATGTTTCTAGGTTTGTGCCAGACACTGGAGAACCTAACAGTGAGTATTATAAATATATACTCCATGATACAGTCTAATCAGGAAAGAGATTAATTAGAGTTTAGTCCATGGAGAAACTATCATGCCCCTCAGTTTATTTTACCATATCTATTTTCTCGTGCATCCTTCTCTATAAGTTTCTTTGAAGCATTTTGCATGTTATTTGTAGCAACATGATGACCCATGTCAAATCCTTAAGTTCAGAATGTAAATTGTAGAGGAAAGTCTTAATACTATGTTAATTCACCATTTTACATGTCCTTCCTTATGGTAGAAGGCTGATTTTGCTCTATTCCACCTTGCATCTATAATAATTTAGCCTTTTTAAAAAATATGCTATCAAACTTAATAGCATAAAACAGATAGAATACAGGCTAGTAACTATATGATTTTCAAAGTTAAAGATACTAAAGGAAGGGAATAAATATTTGATCACTTACAACTTGCAAAAAGAGAAAAAGATGCACTGCATTTCAATATTTATGGAGTATGTTTATGCACTGCTCGAAACTTCTTGGTATCATTTATGAAACTGTATGAGAACAAGATATCAAAATCATTTAAATCAGGTGTGTGTCCATGACTGTGGCTATAAAATCCCGCTGAGTTCTTGAATTTTATTATCAAGATGAGAATCTATATACATGTATGATACAAAATTAATGATATTGGCATCATAGAATTTTAGTATATTTTAAAGCCATAGAAGAGAATATTATTATCTAAACATTGTTAATAAAGTGGAAAAGAATTCTTTCAAAATGATATTCCAGGGAACTTTTGCTTTCAGGAATGTTTTCTTTTTTCTTTTTTATAATATATTTATATAAGCAGCATGACTACAAACATGCTTGTAGTTGAGTTTTATAGTTCTCTCACTCACTTTTCTTAATAATAATATCTATGTATAATCCATGTCCTGTCCAAAATTTTCACAGAGAAACTGCAATAAACATTGTTATCCTTTGACCAATGGATTCTTCTGGGGCACACATATTCTATGGGTGATTGTGTCCACACAGTTTGATCATGGCTTTATTTTCCAGGTTTTTAACAACTTCTCACACTTTGAAATAACCTTTAGCTGGGAGAAGCGCATATGTCACTAAGTCAGAATTATTATGTCATGGCAATACTAGGGAATACAAATAGCACCGAAAATGTCAGCACTTGAACAAATTTTCTACTTTGCGGGCAAGAAGAGAGAAGTTAACAGTAGTAAAGAGGGGTTAGAAAAGATGATTTTATCATCCAAATATTTATCATGTCAACCTTCTTAATTTAAAAGCGGGACTTTTACAAAGAGATGCAAAATGTGCTCTAATATGAATGATAATCACCTTAAATATTTATCACCTGGGTGGGGAGGAGGGAGATTTGGAACTTCAGTGATGGGAATGTTGCACTGGTGAAGGGGGGTGTTCTTTACATGACTGAAACCCAACCACAATCATGTTTGTAATCAAGATGTTAAATAAAGATATTAAATAAAAATTATCACCTATTACTCCCTGAAAATATCTGTTCTCATTTCAACCACCATATCCACATATACGCCATCAATTAATTGTTGATAACAGAAAACAATTTGCCAAAAAACAACAAGAAAGCCAATTTGCTTGTTGAGTAATTAAGTTTGTGAAACCACAGGTTTCCACCAAGTCAATAACAGTGATTGCAATGAGACAACTGGAATCATAAGCATGAAAATAACCAACACAACTAACAGAATTGAGTCATTGTAAGAGAATACAATAATGATGTTAGGATAATGACATTTTCTTCCAAAAGTGACTCTGATTCTGAAACAAAATGGAATTTTCCAACATCTCACTGTTTCTTTTAAATACAACATAAAACTCTGGAGAATACTGATAAAATCCAGGTTAAACACAGTGCAAAGGGTATTGAGTCTAAGAGAGAACGATCTGGGGCCTGGGCTCTAACAATGGGTAAGATGCTGATTTCCTTGGATACTCTTTGGGTATCTTTGGATATTGGATACTCTTTCATCTAGTCCAAAATGGGTGCTTGAAAAATGGTCAACTTGCAAATGCCAAGAGAAGCAGTTCTAGTAGAACCAAGTAAAGCATGTTTTGCACTACGAAAATGTCACCATTTCTTGGATACATAACTATGTCATCAAAGAGCACATTAAGCAGGAAGTCAAAACATTCTTTAAAAAAAAAAACTTTATTGATTGATTTCTGGTCCACACCCAGAGGTGCCCAGGGGTTACTCCTGGTTCTGCACTCAGAAATTGCCCTTGGCAGCCTAGGGGACCACATGGGATATCGGGAATCTAACTGGGTCTCTCCCAGATTTGCTGCATGCAAGGCAAATGCCCTACCACTTATGCTATCTCTCCAGCCCCAAGTCAGAACATTTTTACTCATGTAACCCTCCTGGGTCTTTGCCAACTCCCACACATAGTGCTGTTTAGAGGTTGGAGAGCAGGAAGAACACAGAAGTTGCTATCTTGACCAGCCCTCTTGAAGCACCAGCCCTCTTTCTAGCTGTGTCAGAGGAGTGAAATGTTAAATTAATATTAAATGCATAATCCTAATATGAAAAGTAAAAAAAACAACCTTTCCAGCTCTCCTGTAGCAAGGAAGTCTCCTTCTTCCCTAGTATCTCACACAGACAATACAAATCCAAGGTTTTCTCACATAGCCTGAATTCAAGCTTCAGGTTACCATTGATCTCACTGGCTTGATGCCTAGGACTCATACCAAAAGGGAAAACTTAAATCAGGCCCAAAGTTTAAAATGACCCATACCTCGAAAAGTCAGGATACAAGTTTTAAAAAGCCCATACCGCGGCTGGAGAGATAGCATGGAGGTAAGGCATTTGCCTTTCATGCAGAAGGTCATCGGTTCGAATCCCGGCGTCCCATATGGTCTCCCGTGCTTGCCAGGAGCAATTTCTGAGCATGGAGCCAGGAATAACATCTGAGCACTGCCGGGTGTGACCCAAAAACAAAACAAAACAAAACAAAACAAAACAAAAAAAGCCCATACCAATACTGGGCAACCAGAAAAATCTCTACTTAAAAGAGAAACCATAATTATTTATATATGTGGTTAATAAGAGGCCCTTAGGAAAATTAATGCATCTTTCAAAAAATTAAAAACCCAGATAAACCTTTATGATTATGCTGCCACATTCATATATAAAGTAAAATCTGTGGTAATAGATCATCAAAAAGTTTTGTCCCCTATAAAAATACTATAGTTTATTTTTTTGAGTAAAGTATTGTTAGAATAATATATGCCTTAAGCACAAAGTAAAATGTGTACATGGCAAGTGATTTTGTTTTAAAGTGTAAAGCTGTATTAAAATATTGTTATTATTTTAATATGAAATTGTTTTTCTTTATATAAGTTTCTTTTAAAGTGGTCTTTGTTCTATAATTATGTATTCTAAGACAAATAAGTCTTTTTTTAAATAGTCATGGGCCACTTTTTCGGAGCAAATAATAAAAATTTGTATTTTAAAGTCATTGACTAATACTGCCTCCAAATGTTTTTATGTTTCACAAGACCATGTTGCAGGTTGAAGCTGTGCTCCGGATTTTATTCCCCCCACCAGACTATTTCAACAGATTTAAAGCAGATATTCATATTTTCTTCGTATATTTCTTGAGATGTATTTCCTTAATCAGTATAATTCTTATTGTGTATTTCCTTATGTTGATGTAGTTTCCCATTTTTTAGATTTGTTTAGTAGAAAATGCTGGTAGATAAGTTTCCCTTGGATTCTGAGTTCATGTTAGAACCAGGTTATAGGATTGTTTAGCTTGTTATTTTTACCTCCATATGCATCATAGTATCAAGTGGCATTGCTCCTTTTTGCATAGGCACATTGAAATGGAGGAATTCATATGTACACAATGAAGTTAGCTAATACAGATAGGAACTCATACATTTTATATTGTAGTGGGACCTTGTACCCTGAATATTTGTCATAGTGACTTGACTTAGGCTTCAGTCAATTGGACATTGACCATTTGCACCTGAACCTTGGATCCCATCCTTGGAACCAGAATGGTTTTCTGCACCACCACCAGGTATCAAACTTCTACCAGGGAAATTTGTAATGCTACCCTGGCACTGACTTGCTCCAGAGTAAGTTTATATGACACCCTGACAAACAGCAACAAACACCTTGGAAACAGCAACAACTTGCTTCCAGGGCAGGTTTCCCTGCATTGCCACCTAACGGTGAGATTAAACCGGAAGACACTCCATGGCACTCTGACTTGAAGATAGGATCGGTGCAAACACCAAGATCTCTAATTAAATAAACCTGACTGTGACAACCATGATTGAGAACTTTTCTCTGGGGAGAGAGGTTGACACTGGTAGTGGGAAGGACTCTGACTCATTGTATATCTGAAATTCAACTATGAAGGACTCTGTAGATTACAATTGATTCAATAAGATAAAATTAAAATAAAAGAAGAAATTTTATTGACTGTGAAGAAAGACTTTGGGGTTAGACAACTTAGTATGTCCATATAGTCTTATGGTTGGGTAGGGGTAGGGTCTCCCTGTTTTTAAGCCAGGGTGTTTCCTTTCTATTTTCTCCAACTTTTGCTGCACCTATGCAAAAAACTGTCACTCCCTTTTATTTTTTTTTACTTTTTTCTTATTTATTTTATATTTTAAATAGGGGCTCCTGACTTTTTCATAGAACCTTGGGGGCATACTTTACATCATATTTCTGCATTATTTTCTATAAAATTAAGAAGAAAGGAAAATAAGAAAGGATGGAGGCCAAGGGCCAAGTGGTCTCAGGAGCATTTGTGCAGAAAAAAGTGACAAAACTAAATATCTCAGCCAAAATTAACAATAAAATCAAGAGACCTAAACTTAGCAATCTAACCTTAAATGGGCTTGTTATATGGCAAGCCAGGAGGCAAAGTGTGGTGGTATATGATGTATTCTGGGATAATTGGTGGTGATGGTCAACACTGCTGGTAGGAATGGGCCTGATTCACTATATATATGAAATTCAACAATGATAGACTTTGTAGAACATGATTGTTTCAATAAAATAATATTTTAAAAGTGACACAAATCATGTCATAGTTTTTATTCTGATTAGTGAGGTAATTTGGCTTTAAACTTTATAATACAGAAAGTTATCAGGAAAAATGACAATTATAAATGACAATTATGAATAAAGAAACTTTTATTGACTTTTTTGGTTAAATAAAATATGTCACCAAATTGTTGTTGTATATTTAATATCAATATATTATATTTAAATTTTGAGCAACTATTGATGTTCCTGAACTATGCAGAATAATCTACCAGAACTACTATCTATCTTATTTGAAATGTGACTTTTCTATGAATCTAAATATCAATGCACTAGGATAGGCAAGGATTACAATTTTGAAAGCTGCTGAAGGCACTACTTATGAATTCTAGTGTGTATACTAGAATTCTTCACACAAACTTTCTTAATGCCCTTCTAAAGTTCATCTGATTTTACACATTCAGGTATTTTCCCCAAAGGTTGACAAAACTGTTCACCAAAAATCCTGCGGCTTAAAACTACAGAGTATGTCCACATAAATTATTATTCATAAAAAATAAGCCAAATATTTATATTTCAAAAATGCACTTTAAGAGACATGCTTTTCTTTTCTGTGATAATATTTTCGTATTTCCAAACTTTTAATTACTTGAATCTCTCTCTCTAAATGTCGGCTAAGTCACCACCTTTACAATTTTCTACCTGAATCATTCCAACACAAACAAACACATTCCAAATCCCGGAAACACTGAAATGGCGAGAGCAGACCTGAGCATTTCCAACATTCTTGATTTCTCTGTGAGCTGAATAACTTTCAGAGAGAAAGGTGAATGTGCTATTCTCCTCTGAGAGAGTGGCATTTTCATGCTCCAACCTGAATAAAGACCAATTTGGAAAAGGAGGAAGCAGTCCCAACAAAAGATTTCCCTGAGTGACTGCCAGTTCATAATAGAAACGAAATGCCCAGTAGCCTTGCTAAAAAAGACAGTCTTCTTTTGCTAAAAAAAATACCAACAAGATAAGAAAAATCAAGTCCAGGATTTCAAAATGATAGTTGTCATTTACTATGTATGAAATCATTACAAACAGGTGCTTTCATATGCACACGAAATACAAAGATAGTGCCTCTCCAATTTTTGTAATCAAAAAGTGAAATATAAACAGTGAATTATCTGTAATAGTCTAGCTGTTCTATGTTTGAGAATAACTACAATATTAGATTTCATTTACCAAGAACTTTGTAATGGGGTAGAAAGTGTCTTATATGATTTTATATGTAGTTCTCCAATCAATTAGGATGGCAGTTACTACAGAGCCCAAGGTTAAAGTGGGAGATCTAGTGTTATTTAATGATGATCCTTGTCTATATATTAATAGAAGTTCTTCCTTCTGCTGAGTCTCCATGAAACTCACTTATAAAACGGACCTAAAAATAATACCTACCATTACAAGGGTGTTGCAGGCATTAAGTTAGACAGAACAGGTTAAAAATGCTGAGAACATTGCCTGCTACAGAATAACTGCACAATAATTGTAGCTATGATGTAGAGTACTCGATTCCAAACAACAACAGCATATTATCAGGGTTTGAGAGATATTATAATGGGTAGGGCACTTGCCTTGCATGTTTCCTGCCTGGGTACAACCTCTGGCATTCTAGATGGTGTCCTAAAACTTCCAGTAATGACTCCTAAGTATAGAGCCAGAAGCATGACTAAGTGGAACCCAATCCCCCAGCCCCGCTTCAATAATAGCAATCTATCAAATATTTATAAAATAATTCTAAATATTAATTTTAAAAATAATTTTATTTATAGGTTTGTCATACAATATAAATTTTAAGTTTATTTAGAAAAATTTAAAAATAATTTGAAATTTGTTTTATAGTCTAACCAATTTTGTTTTAGTTCTCAGGGCCTACTCCTAGCAGTGCTTGTTGGACCATACAAAGTACCAGAGGAGCAAACTGGATCAGTCACATGCAAGACAATCACTGTAAGTCTGTGTTATATCTTTGATCTATTTTGATGCATTTCTCTCAGTTATGAAGGAAACTATTTAATCTTGAATTGAAGATATTTATTTTTCCCCATTACTTTTTTATATTTATTTCCTCTTCTCTTTCTTCCTACCTACTCCTTCACCTTCTTTTGAAAACTATATAAGACAACATACTTATATTTTCAGTATTAAATGATCTTTTATTAATTTTAAATATCCATATTTTTAACATCACTAACATTGAAGCCTGCTTTTTCTTTTCTTTTCTTTTTCTATTTTCTTTTTTTTTTTTTTTGATTTTTGTTTTTTGCGTCACACCCGGTGGTGCTCAGGGGTTACTCCTGGCTGTCTGTTCAGAAATAGCTCCTGGCAGGCACGGGGGACCATATGGGACACCGGGATTCGAACCAACCACCTTAGGTTCTGGATCGGCTGTTTGCAAGGCAAACATCTCTGTGCTATCTCTCCGGGTCCAAAGCCTGCTTTTTCTAGTATGAAATAGTCATGCTTTCTTAAATTTGCTGAAAACAGTAAACATAATATCTCTATTTGTCCATTCTATAACATTCAGTTCCTCTGGCTTTGTATTTAAAAGACAGTTCTTGTGAGTGGCATGTATGCACACTTGCTTCTTAAACAATACAACAATTTCTGCCTCTACAGTGGTATGATAGCCATTTAATAATATTATGTCTGTGACTTTACACCTTCTTGCTTTGCTTTTTCCTCTTTTCCCCTTTATTTGTTGTTCTACTCTGCATACCATATTTTTGGGGGGTTGACTTTAATTTTGTTTTTTGGGCCACACTCAGAGGTCATCAGGGCTCTGCACTCAGAAATCACTCCTGGTAGATAAGGGACCTTATGGGAGGCCAGGAATAGAACCTGGGTTTGTCCTGGGTTGGCTGCATGCAAGGCAAAAGCCCTACTGCTGTGCTATCACACTGGCCTCTTGAGTTGACTTTAAAAAGCCTTTTTTTTTTTAATGTCTTTTACAGCTATCTACATAAATTTTAGTTGCTGCTCTATGGGTGAATAGAGTGAAAATCTTGATATATGTGATTTGTTATACCTCTAAATAAACTATATAAACTCATAATTTCTTCTTTCATAAAATATCAGCTATTAATCTTACTTAAATAATTCTATTCTCTTCCCTTATTTCTCTAACCATATTTATCATATTTTAAATTGATTTTACTCTACTTATTTCTAACATTGTATATTATTTCCCCATTTACTAATTTTCTCTTTAACTTCTTCTGATCTTATGCTGTCTGTACTATGCTTTATTTCAACATTATATATTTCATTTAATAAAATTGAGTTTGTAAATGCTTCTGCTTTTTTTCTATTCTTGTTTCACTTAATAATTTGCAAGTGTGGATAGCATCTGTTTGACAAATTCTAAAGTTTCAGGACATTAAAAATCAAATCCATTCAATTATTGGCTTGCTTGTTCTACACACAAAGTCTGGTTTTCTTATCATTTATTTATATATGATTTAGACTAATGTTTTCTTTTAGGCTGCTAAGATTATGAGGGATTTTTAGTGAGGCATCGTGTCTCCAGAAAGATTATCATTTGCTCCTTCATAGGTCAGGGGCACTCACATAGAGACTTTCAAGCTTCCAGTGTCAAGTGAGAATGACCGCCAGCTGCAAGGCCATTTTGGACTTGCTCTGAAGATGAAGATCTAGCCCGAGTTTTAGCTCCAGAAGTCCCTGCTTTCTCTAAAGACTGCAATTCTATATTCTTCAGAATTTTGGTTGTAGTTCATTTTCAACTCTTTTCTTTTTGGCTGCTGGAAGATTTCTGTTAGTATGTATGAGAATGCCATTGTACTACCTCTATTACATTTTATTCATCTCATTGGTAGAAAGAGAAGTCTTTATAGGAGTTATTGTCTTTTTTGGTCAATTGTCAAAGAATATATGCTTCCAGATGAAAAGTATTAGTGACTGGACACTAGCTACTATTCACAGAAATATATGTTACAAGTGTACAACTACAAAAAATGTAATAATAGACATAGTTTCACTTGTTGAATTAATTTTCACCACAAAACAAATAAAATTTTCCAGTTGTTTCATATATATAAATATATTTAATGTCTACATTAAATGACATAGTATCCAACTTTCTCAGTGTAATATGAAGAACATGTACACAGAAGCAACCAACATTAACTGAAATTTCAATGACAGTATATGCCTTTTGCACTGGACGCTCTCATGAGGGCCCCTGTCTCCATTATGTACTGAATGTTTGGAAAACATTTTGATTTTCAGAAGGATTATTGTAGCTTTCAAGAGTTAATTAGCTCCTCTGCAGTCTGACATCAAGTGAGATGGGTAAATCACAGGCGAACACTCAGTGAATGTAGGTAAAAATAATATTTTGCTTTAGTAACTAATCAGAGTCCGTATTATGACCGCAAATACTTAGGGAGAAAGGTTAGTGGCTCTTTGTCATTTGTAAATCAATCCCTTTAAATGAACTTCTCCATCATAATTACTGATAGGACCCAGACTCTTGCTTGTTAAATCCATGAGAAGCATCCAGTGAAGCTTGTGGAAAATGGCAAGACCAGGATTTCCTAGTGACTGTTAGCATCCGTTAAACAGGGAGAAGAGAATGGAAACAAAATCCAGAATTCTTTTTTCTTCCTTTCCCACCTTGCTTCCTGTGTTCCAAACACATGTCGCAGGTTACAAATACATGTAAAGCCTTAATTACATTTAGCATCTGGCAGCTGTTGACTTACAGAGAGTTGCTGAGCCACAGACACTCCACTCCAAATCTGAAAGAAATTCAGGAATGGAGGACAGACTTTGCTTTCTTAACTGGGTAAAAAAACAATTCTTAAGATATCAGCAATGATAATACTTCTACAATCATCCATCCTGTCCATCCTAGGCAAGCATGGGCAAGGCAGATGCCTTAATGCTTGTGCCAGAGCTCCGGCCAGAAGCCAGGAGTAACCCCTGAGCCTTACCAGATGTGGACAAAAAAGTAAAAAATCACACATATCTATGTGTGAATGACACTGTAGCTAATAAGCTTCAGTCACAGCAGAGATGAGTTTCCTACTAAAATAGAGCAATCCCACAGTAATCCAGCCCTTTGCCAAAAGGCCTTACCAGAACTGTTTTCAACATGAAAGATTGCTTGCATTCACCTGCATAAGAAATAAGACTTTCAGGTTATCTGGAGTTGGCATCTGGTGACTTTAAAAAAAGTGAGCTTTACTTGACACTATACAAATGGTTACAAAAAGAGATTTAAATAATATGATTCTTATACTGCTTTAGAGTGGGAGTTATGTGGTCTTGAGAAACTGCAAGAAAACCTAAATACTTTGAAGATGGCCCATCATTTGTCAAAGAATGGCATATTTCCCTTTTTATCTTCAGTAACACAATGTACATTTTTTTTTTGGTCATACCCAGCAGTGCTCAGGGGTTTCCCTGGTGAGTTTTGGCTACCATGTGGCATGTCAAGAATAAAATCTGGGTCAGCTACATGCAAGGGCCTTAAGCTGTACTATCACTCTAGTCCCTCAAGATAGTTTTTGTAATAAAATTTTCTTAGAAAGACATGAAAAGAAAGAAAGGAAATAGTCTTCTCGAGAGTGGAAACGGCAAGCAAGCAATGTTCAATGGAAAATACGGACTTGAGAGAGCAAGTCAAAAATGGCATATTCTTGAGAATGTTAACAGAAATCAGTCATATATAAAACTGAAATATTTGAGCTACTTTGAGTAAATAAAATATCCTAACTACTAATGGCAGTTACTTTGGGAGATACAATGAAGAATGCAAATTATGGGGAATAAAAAAGAGCATTTGAAACAAATTTGACAATAATATTAATACTCAATAATTATAGGTAAGTAATATTGAGAACTTTGAAAGTTCCCGGAAGTGGCATTAGGAAAGTGGTGCACCTCTAATAGAATAGAATGCAACTGAAGATGCTATATACAAAGAGGAGAAAGTGATTAGTTCTTTCAAATGTTACTGATGCATCATTAACTACTCTGGTCCCCAAAGAATCACACTTTTGGCTGAAGTTTTATTGAATACAAATCGAAATGTTGACATAACAACAAGGTATGGTATCGATATAATATCTACTTGCCACTGGTGGCAGTGGCAAGAACAGTTACATGGAGAGGGTTTAGGTGTAAGAGCCTGATCAGATTGTATTTCTATAAAAATAGGGCCAAGGGACAGGGGTCAGCAAGATAGACATTTTTTTGAGACAGCTAATTGCTGAATTGAGGAGAGTGGCAATAATTAGTGGGAAAGTGAATAAGAATGATTTGGGGTCAGTAAGATTCATTCTAGATATGCAAGGATAGTTTAACATACACAAGTCAAACAATGTAATCATATCAACAAAAGGAAAAATAAAAACCATAAGATCATATCAATAGATGCAGATAAATAATTTAACAAGGTCTAATACACGTTCATAATAAAAAACTTTGAACAAGATGGGAATGGAAGAAACTTTTCTAAATATAGACAAGGTCTTTTAGTACAAGTCCATAGCAAATACTATGCTGAATGGAGAAAAATTAAAAGCCTTTTCTCTAAGATCTGGTATAAGACAAAGTTGCCCCCTCTTACCTTTTCTAATAGATACAGTACTGTAAGTACTTATTATAGCAATAAAGTAAAAAAAAAAAAAGATATCAAGCACACCCAGATAAAAAAAAGGAGTCAAGCTCTAACTTTTTGCAGATGACATACTATATTTAAAAAATCCTAAAGAGTTTAAAAGTTCTAAAATTGCATAGCAAAGTGGCAGCCTACAAAAATTAATGCACAAAAATCCATTGCACTTTTACATACAAATAATGAAGAAAAGTAGGGGGTGGGGGAAGAGGGAGATGGAAGACATCGATGGCGAGAAAGTTGTACTGGTGAAGGGGGAGTATACATTTTATGACTAAAACCTAATTATGAACATGTTTGTAACCATGGTGCTTAAATACATTTATTATTAAAAGTCCTATTCATAATTGTGACTCAGAAAATCAAGTACCTTGAAGTCAATTTACTAAAGAGATGAAAGACCTATACAAAGAAAATACAAAACACTGATTCATGAAATAAAAGATAACACAAGGAAATGGAAATATATACCCTGTTAATGTATTGGGAGGATTAACATAAAAATGGTTATACTTCCCAAACCATTGTACAGATTTAATGCAGTCCTTCTAAAGACCCAAGACATATTTCAAAGAAGTGGATCAAATATTTCTGAAATTCATGTGGAACAATGAATGCCCATGACTTGCTAAAGAAATCCTTAGATAAAAGAAGATGGGAGGTACCACTTTCCCCAACTTTAAATTGTACTGTAATCAATAGTCATAAAACAGCATGGTATTGAAACAAAGATATACCCTCAAATCAATGGAATAGACTTGAGTATTCTGAGACTAGCACCCAGGTATACAACCATTGAATCTTTGATACAGGGGCAGGAAATACAAAATGGAGCAAGGAACTCTTCTTCAACAAGTGGTGCTGGGAAAATGAGTTAACTACATGCAAAAAAGTGAACTCTGACCTTTCTTTAACACCGTGCATAATGGTCAAATCAAAATGAGTAAAAGACCTTGATTTCAGACCTGAAACCATAAGGTACATAGAGGAAAACACTCCATAACAGTGAGAACTAGTGGCATAGAGGAAACACTCTATCCAATCAAGGTAAAGCAGAAATAAACAAATGGGACTACATTAAACTGAGAAGTTTCTGTATTTCAAAGTAAATAATGGGGACCAGAGCGAGGTTCAAGTGGTAGGGCAATTGCTTTGCACGTGCTAACCTAGATGGACCGCCGTCCAATACCCCAGCGTCCCCTGGCATCCCATATGATCCCCCAAGTCAAGAGCAATTTCTGAGCTTATATAGCCAGAAGTAATTCCTGCGCATCACTGGGTGTGACCCCCAAAAACAACTCCCCCCAAAGGAAACAATGATTAAGGTTCACAGGCTATTCACAGAATGGGGGAACTATTCACCCAATACCCATCTCTAAGATCTATATGGTAATGTCAGAATTTAACAAGAGAAATCATCTAACTCCATCAAAAAATGGAGAGAAGAAATAAAAGAAGATATCTTTGAAGAAGAAATACAGGTAGTCAAAAGGCATATGAAACAAAATGCTTTACATCACTAATCATCAGTGAGCTACAAATAAAAACAACAGTGAGATATAATTTCACACCATAGAGAATGGTACACAGCACAGAGAACAAGAACAACCAGTGTTGGCATGGATGCAGGGAGAAAGGGATTCTTATTCACTGCTGGTGGGAATGACATCTAGTCCAGCCTTTCTGAGAAACAATATAAAAACAATATGGTTATTCCTCAAAAACTGAAAATTGAACTTTTTACTGATCCAGCAATACCACTCCTAGGATATATCTTAAGAACACAAAAACATAATACAAAATTGCCCTCTCCACTCCTTTGTTCATCGTAGCACTATTTATAATAGCTAGAATCTGGAAGCATAAAAGCATACCAGGGGCCTGACAACAGATGAGTGCCTAAAGAAACTGTGGTACATCTACACAATGAAATAAATGCATCCTTAGTGTCACTACCCGCAGCACGTTAGGAAAAATAAAATCATAACATTTGCTTATATATGGATGAACATGGTGATTATTATACTGAATGAAATGAGTCAGAAGGTGATGAATAAACACAGGATAATCTCACTCATCTGTGGGATAATAAGAAAAATAAAAGATAGTATGGGAGTCATATCCAGAGGCAACAGAGATAAGGATTAGGAGGACCAGTCCATAGTAGAAAGCTTGCCACAAGAGAGAAGTGTGCAGTTAGAAGGGTGTACTATGAAAGTGATAGTTGGAACTAATGGACAAGAACTGGATGCTCATAGGGGATGGTGTGGCATGATGGCACCCCTTCATTCCCAGTAATGCAAAGCACAGTGTAAAAAAGAAGAGAGAGAGTGTGTATTTGTGAAGTAAAATGCTTGCCCCAGAAGCAGGCGGTGGTGGGTCGGTGGGGGAGGATAGGTGAGAGGGAAGAGGGGATCAGGGAGGGTGAGAGGGAAACTGGGGGACTTTGGTGGCAGAAAATGTGCACTGATGAAGGTTGTTGCACATTGTATGACTGTAATTCAATTATGTACAACTTTACCTGTGGGAAATAAGAAACCTATTATGAAAAAACCTTTCAGTCATGGTGTTTTGTTGTTGTTTGTTGTTGTTTTTGGTTTTAGGGTCAGGCCCGGCGGCACTCAGGGGTTACTCCTGGTTCTGCACTCAGAAATAGCTCCTGGCAGGCTTGGGGGACCATATGTGATGCGGGAATTCGAATTGGGTCCGTCATGTGTTGGCCGCATGCAAGGCGAATGCCTTACTACTACTATGCTATCACTCCAACCGACCCCATTTAGCCATGAAGTTTAAATAAAAATTAAAAAAAAAGTCACTTCCCTCAACTCCCCTCACCCACAGCCTCTACTCTGCAATAGCAGGCATTCAATCCTGTGTGACATTTCACTGTTTCTTCCTGAGACTTTTGCCCTTGTAGAAGGGCACACACTTGACACACTTTTTGGCCCAGTGTGTCATGAAACACAGTTACCTGCCCTGACTATTTGTGAGCTTCCATCCAAAACAAAACCTTTCCCTTCTTAAGAGAGCTTCGTGCTCAAAAGGAAGGAGTGGTTTCTAGCTTGTGAAGGGTCACCAGGGAAATGGCTGCTGGAGGGGCCAGATCTAGTGTGCCTCTGTCTCCAGGGGCCAGCAGTCTCATTAATTCCTGTGCTCTCATTTCAGGCGGTTTAGGGATCAATCGCAGATTATTATTTCAAACACCTGATTTCTTGCTTCTGCTTCCTTCCCTTTTAGACGGGGCTCCAAATCACTTTCTCTTGTGTGCAGCATGCTCAATCTTATCCATTCGGATAAGAGAATCAAAACAGTCCTTTCAGAAAACCTATCCATCAGCATTATCAGGAGCACACCCCCACAAAGGATTTGTGCCTATGTGGCAGGCTTTAGGCTTCTTTGTATTTAAGTTGCCCCCAAATCTTTGCCTTTATTGTGCTGCACTGAGACCCAAGGGCACCCACTGTTCATGTTTCATGCTGATTACTTCAGTTCTCTTCTACAAATAGACACAAAAGTATGCTAAGAACCAACCAGGGATGCAATGGCTATGTATCATAGGCTAAGTACGATAAACACATATGGATGGTTATGGTCTCACATTATACTTCTGAAAATTTATTTTCCATTTTACCCCTATTGCTGGACAAGAGATTGATGCTGTGATAAGACGATTTCATTGTTCCATATTAAAAAAAAAGACTCAAAATGACTTGCATAATTCTTTAACTATTTTAAAGTGAAATTGCTTCTGAAACTGTATAATGCTGAAACCAGAAGAAAGACATCATTCATTCATTCAACAAACATTTGTGATTTTTATATTTACTGATTGGATAGTATGTGTCAGGACTGGTTATATAATTTTATATGCCAATTCTCAGGTAATATTTGGAACAAATCAGGGAGAAAGGCATTAGTCTCAGAAGCATGAAAGAACATTTCTAAGACCACACAATGAGTAGGTGGATTCCATTCATGCAGTTCTCTTTTTGGTTATATGATCTCCCACACACATGCTTTCAGATAAGGTTTAAAGACTTCAAAGTTTAAACTTTTAGTTATATAATATTTCTAGCTAGAGATTTAGCATAAAGCCACTATCCCAATATGGAAAATGAGGTTTCTTAGAGAATATGTTTTAGAGAATACACACACACACACACACACACACACACACACACACACACACACATATATATATATCTTAGAAGGACTTTTAGAGAACACATATAAAAAGAGAATATGTACTTTGCTGCAGTCAATAAATGGAAAACGAGCATATACCAATTGAATCCAATGAAAATAAATGGTGCATTATGCTGGTGAAGTCAATCAAATGGAAATGGATAGATCCAGAATAATCTCTATATTGGGACTTAAAAGATGGTATGGTATCAACAAAGTGTCAAAGGCAACACAATGAAAGAACTGAGCCACACAACTGAGTTTGTGGTAGAGTGAGGTAAATAAAAGGGTGTTGGGGTCTTTGAGGGATAAAAGTGAGCACACCAGTGAGGGTTGCAGAATTGAAACTACATGCCTGGGGAATTAACATCAAAAGTACTGAAAATTACAGAGCATTAAGATATAAAATATTAAAAATTAAAATATGAAAATTTAAAAAACCCTCAGAAATTAAAAAGAAAAACAAAACAAAACAAACCAAAAAACCAAATGGTCGAAGTAACGTAACATAGAGTAGCTAACTTACCAGTTCCTACCAAAAAATACCCCAAAGGTCTAAAACTGTATGTGTTCAGCCAAGGTTTCTTGAATGCATTAGTTGAACAGTCATGGGGGTAGATTAAATAAAAAGACAAGATGCATGAGTTTGACTTAGCAATAATACATGGGAAGGATTTTAAAAAAGAGAAATCACATGAGTTTGACTCAGCAACACCGTGTGCATCAATCTTTCTTCTCACCAGCTTTTTTCTATTTTATTTAAAATATGCATGAAACACACACATTAATGTCAAAAGTTCTGTGTTGGGTGGTCCCAACATTGCTATACCCTCATTTAACCACTCCACAAATGAACCTTCCAATCTCCATCCCTCTTTAAAATTAAAACAAAATATCGTGTTCTATTCACTTCTATTAAGTAGTTACTGAGAAGTCTTAGCCCACAGAAATAGATAAGAGATGTTTTGTATTTTCACTTCTCTCCTTTTGACCAGGGCTTTATTTCAAGCAGGAAATGATCTACCCCTCCTTTTTTTCTGCAAATCACAGAGCGAACTCAGCTGTGTTACAACGATCCCAAAATGTTCAGCACTATTTATCCCTTTTTTATAGTTCATATAAAGACATGGCTCCAAGACCTCAAATAACAAAAAGTTTATTTATGTATTTATTTTTGCATGGCATGGGCTGATGAGCCAGTCTGCTCAGCAAGCATTTCACAGATTAGAGCAGGAGTGTGGTTTCAGGCAAGGCTCCCTCATGCTTCTGCGTATTGGCTGATAAACACTTCAAAGTAAACCGCTCATAAATATGAAATGAAAAGCAGAGGCGTCGCTATGCACAGCTTTGAGATACAAATCTCTTTATTCCCTTCTGAAGTGTGGTTTGATTGACATAATGAGTCATAGATCCTGTCCAGGGACATACTGCCTTTTCCCCTTTTTTCTCTAGAGACAGGGAGACTTTAAAGAAATTCACTTTAGAACTTGTGATAGACAGCTTACTTTAATAAATAATAAAGTTGGATCCTATATTAAATAACTTATTATTGAGTGTTAATGCTGCCTTTGACGACGATGACATATGCCAGCAATTCATAACACATTCTTATGAAAACAGTTTAGGGATAATTCTTAAGGGAAAAAAAAACAAAGATTACCAAATTAAAAACAATTGTGTCATTAACTCTTTTCTCCTACATATTGTTACTATTTGGGATCCTTGTTAGGGAAGAGAAAAATCATACAGAAAATAATTCTGAGCAGCAGTCTAAACCTTTGTAATCCAAAAGTCTACATGGGCTAATATAGTCGAAAGGGCATATTTATTGGGGTAGATTTTGTTTATATATATGTATATATATACATATTCTAAAGAGAAAAGATTTTGTGCAAGAACTTTATATGAAAAATTAGTTGAAGAAGAATTGAAAGTCAAGATTCAATTTATTCTTGTCTAAGTTTTAATAGTTATGTTTGCCTAAATGAAGATAAAACTTTCAATAAGGGGAGCATGATTTTTCATTAGATAAATTTTTTTTTAAACTAAATGACTCCAAGAAGTGAGGTGATACACATGAGGGAGCTCTTCAGCCAGCTCGAAGGGCAATAGGGAGTGATGGGAAGCTGTAGGGACATAGCAAAGAGGAAATCTTGTCCAAGAGCTGTTGTAATTTGGTAGCAGATTTCTATCTTTCAAGGAAGTGAAACTAATATTGAATACTAATACTATTTTTTACAAAATCTAGAAATCAAGACTACTATGTGAGACTTCTGGAGGATAGTCAACAATAAGTGTAGTTTTTTAAGTGTAGTTCTTCGTGCTAACAGCTTTTAGTCTGTGCTCTAGATTTTCATTCCTCAATTACTAGTTCATGTCAGTAGTGTCAACATGCAAATATCAAAACTTAGAAAATAACTGGTCTTCCACTTTAATTATAACTGCCTATCTGCCTATCCAATTACTAGTGGAGAAGTGATGGTTCCCGGGCATAAAATTATTCAAGTAGGCAGCTCAAGACTGCCTTATTCAGTGATCATTTAAATAAATTTTACTACTAAATAAAAGTGGGATGGAAGAAATAATAAAAACCTTAAATCAGAGAGAGAAGAGGGATTCCTGAGATCATTCTCTTCCAGTGGTTTTAATCTGTCTTGTCAGAATCTCTGGGTTCCTTTTACAGTTTGGGCAGGCAGTGATAGTGTAGTGCCTGCTCAGGACTATCCTTTCACAAAGACTATTCAACCACAGAAATGCTGGTTATAATGAAAATAATCTGTGGCCAGATTTTTTTTTACAATGGCTCACTAAAGTAATCCCCTTATTTGATAGTGAAGAAATCAATTTATTCACCAACTCCTCAGATGTCTGCATTGTCTGAGTCTTGGGAAGTCATTAAGTTTCAGAGTTAGATCACCTTTTATATTCTACCTAGAGTCTCAACTGATGTGCTGAAGAGAATGCAAAGTCCACCAATATTCAAGCTCCCATTGCAGACACAAGAAACTGCTAGCTAGTAGGATGGGTTGTCCAGCTAGAACCATCTTCTGATACATCCAAGAGGAGCACTCTGCCCTCAGCACCAGCAGTGCAGAGTACTGCACTCTCAGAACCCAGCAGAGAGCTCACCTAGTTGCTAGTGCCCAAATAAAGTGATGTGTAGTCTTCAACACCTGAGACCTTACAACATAGTATTTCTTGTTTGCATATTCTTTCTCTTAAGATAAGATATTCTAGACAATAGAACAAACAGATCAAAGGAACTGCGTGATAATAGACCCAGGCATGGGCATAACTGATGTATTATTTTGCAGGACTGAAACATGCATTATATTTTGCACTGGGATTCATCCTTGCAATGCATCTGGGTTTCTTTGTCTATCTTGAAGATGTTCCCAATGCATGTCCATACTGAATTGACAGTAGCTGGGTTTTAGAGGACAAGTAAGTACACAAGAATGCAATCCTAAAGATAAAATACTGATTTCCCATTGAACACTTAAATAAAGATAATAAACTGCCCTTGAAGAAGACAAATTTCATACATAAAAATAAAACAAAAACAAACCAAGGGACCAGAGAATGCTATGAACTTCTGGAGAAATCCAGAGGGAAAGGGGAAAAATAGAAAATCAAACATGGATTTTAACACTTCCAAAACTGTTCTCACCATTCAATACAAAATGACAATTGCCATATCATGATGGCATGTTTGCTAAGTTCCTTTCAGAGGCTACAAGGGGTGAAAAACAGGTTTTGGATATGGGAAACTCAGGTTTGATATATACCACATGTTTCTCCAGCATGAAATGACACCCAAACACGATTCTGGGAGTAGACTCTGAATGTGACCCTACAGCAACATATCAACAACAAAGTAAAATACTACAAAGCATCATCTTAAAATGTTGGGTGTTAGGAATCTGATAATTTACATTACTAAAGAAAGTGGGTTTTTGTTTTGTTTTTGTTTTCTTTTTGGGCCAACCCAGTGATGCTCAGGAGTTACTCCTAGCTATGCACTCAGAAATCACTCCTGACTTGGGGGACCCTATGGGACTCTAGGAGATCAAACCATGGTTTATCCTAGGTTAGCCATAGCCAAAGCAAATGCTCTACTGCTGTGCCACCCCTCTGGCCCCTTGATTTTTTTTTAAACATACTACAAATAATATGCTTCTTCAAATAATATACTTCTTCAAACAATAATTCTGACTTAAAGAATTGGAGCCAGAGAGATAGCATGGAGGTAGGGTGTTAGTTTACATGCAGAAGGACGATGGTTCGAATCCTGAAATCCCATATGGTCCCCAAACCTGGCAGGAGTGATTTCTGAGCATAGAGCCAGGAGGAACCCCTGAGTGCTGCTAAGTGTGACCCAAAAACCATAGCTAGAGTACTATATATAGTACTTTTCATGAGGGACTCCTAAGCATAGAGCTAAGAGTTGTTCTAAAGTACAACTTTAAGTATGACACAATAGCCAACACAATAAAAGAATTTGATTACAAATAAGAATAGTGTTGGACACTTCTCATCATCCTTTACGATGCACTACCAGCTTGCTTTCACACTAGCAGTAAAAAGGGGCTTACAAATAAGAGCATCAAAATTGAGCTAAATGAAGTTCAAATAAATTAAGTTTATATTTCATATACTGGATGATATTATAGTTTCCATCTCAATTTCCTTATGACAAGATCTATTACATTCATCAAAAATATAACTGAAAGTCTAAAATAGTAGAATAAACCCTTTAGATGACATAGCAAAAATCACTATGTCATATTAAAAGTTCAATCAGTGGTTACCAAGGTCTGGGGCTACAAGAATATACACATGAAAAATCTTTAGGGAATGAAGGTGATGGGTGTACAACTCTGTTAATTCACCAAAATTCATTCCATTTTTTTTCATCTGCAATGGTCACACATTTTATAATTTATAAATTATACCTCATAAAGTGACTTTATGTAAATACATCTCTGGACTCATGAAAGCAGTACTTGGAAAGATCCAGAAAATAAAAATTACATAAAATAAATTAAAAATAGGGCCAATTCATACATTTTATAGGATGTAGGATCAACTAGACTCTCACATCAAGAAATTAATCAAGGCAGGACCACTGACTACAAATAAAGAAAAAAATTTTTCTAGTAGCCTAAATTTTATTTTGATTTTGATTTCTTTGCTCATTTTTTTGGAAGGTAGGGTAAAATATTCCTAAAATAAACAGTGACTCAATCACCTCATTCACTTTGTTTTGGAAACCACAAAGGTAGATCCTCCTGGGTAAAATAATCTATTCCCCACTAGGGTAAAAAATAGCCTTAAATATTAATGTGAAAGATTTGTAATTCACTTTGCCCACAATAAATTAAAAAAATAGTGTGGGACAAAACATGTCAAAGGATATTTTTCCCATTTTGAGGTGTTTTAGTCCTCTGGACTGAAATAATTTTGATTAACCAAGCCACACTGAGATCATGCATCTTATGTGAGCCCAGGAAACAGTCACTGCTACTCACTCATCAGTCTGTCCTCCTCCCTCTATCCCTAGGGATCACATGAACCAGCTGTCTCCAGGATAACTGGTCCTCAGAGACCTGCTAAATCATACCTGCCTGCAGCAAAAAGACAGGCCTCCCACTCACTCATCTATTAGCCCTTTGACTTCCTCCTTTCATGGAACAAATATAAATATAATGCTTAGCAAAAGATTACAACCACCCCCAGCCCCCAATTACAATTAAATACTTGGAGTCCTGTAGAAGAGTATCTAGGGAAATTCTCAAACAAAGCTGCAATTCATTAAATAATCGGTAATCTGGTTGAGATTGTAACTCTCTCTCTCTCTCTCTCTCTCTCTCTCTCTCTCTCTCTCTCTCTCTCTCTCTCTCATTTTCTTTGTATGTTAGCTGGGCTTTTAAGGACTGTAATGATTCTCTTAAACTCTAAGCAGGACCAGTATAGTGTAGTTATACTAAATCACAGGACCAGCTCTTCAATTTAGAAAAAAAATAGAAGGCAGGGTGGATAAAAAGGCTAATGGGGAAAAGGCTAATGGGAGAAATTACCTTGCCTTGCTACTATCATTTAAAACGAAATTAACGTTTCTTCTCATGTCAAAGGGAATGCAAGCAAGCTATCTGTTCCTGACTCCTCAAGCCCTATCTATAGACATATGCAAACACAAAAGTTTAGAAAACACACACACACACACACACACACACACACACACACACACACACCCCCCTATGATATCTACTCTGGAGAACCTGCTAGCTGACCCTTCACTTGTCTCTGGGAACGCTACAGAGTACCTGCTTTGGAATCAATGACTTCAAAGCTATGAGACATGACTCTTAGGAAGAGGGTTCATATATGCTCTGCAAAATAGACATCAACAAGGCAGCAGGAGGAGCTGAAGAAAGTTAAACTTCTCTGCATTTTCAATTGTGGCTGCATTTCCCATCCCTCTGTCTCTTAGAATCCCAGGAAACCAGAAGAACAAAAAGTCAGAATGGGTCATTCCCCTATCTTTTGTCTTCACATTTAGGCTATAATACTCATTCTCTTTCTTGCAGCACTGGAATTGATGCATGGTTTTTTGTTTTTTTTTTTTTTTTTGATGAAGGTTTTACTTTGGGTAACTTTACTTTCCATGATGCCTCCTATTGTCATCAATTCATAGAATCCAAAAGAGGAAACAGAAAGGATTAAGAAACAAAGTGATGAGAATCCATGATCCACAAAGAATAAAAGAAAGGCAATCATATCAAAGGCTTTCTTTAGGAAAACTTTATCCTCATTTAAGCACTCTTGGTGAATAATCAGTAGCAACAGCATTAAATATGTATTCCTCTTGTATCATTGTTGTAAAAACAAATAATTCTTTTTTTTTCGTTTCTTTTCTTTTTTGGTTTTTGGGTCACAGCAGCTATTAGGGGTTACTTCTGGCTCTATGCTCAGAAATCGGTCCTGTCAGGCTCGGAGACCATATGGGATGCCGGGATTTGAACCACCGACCTTTTGCATGCAAGGCAATAACACCTTACCTTCATTTCATCTTTCTGGCCCCCAAAACAAATAATTTTTAAAAGATTTTTTAATTTTAGGCAATAAATCTTAGACAAAATCAACTACAAATTAGATTTTCATGCCCTCTGCTACAAACCTTTCACTCAAAATTTTATTTTCCTATAATCACTTATGTATTTGTGTATATGTGTGTATTTAAAGTCACTAAGCTTTCTATGTTGGAGAGGGCAATTATATCTAGATTTTTGTTGTTTTAGCTTGGCAACTACATAAATGAATGCATATATATGTCATTCTATTTATATTAAAACAACTCAATTAGAGGATAGATTTTAAGGTTTAGGTCAAGACTATAATAAAGGTAAATGGTTGCAAAAATCAGTAAAATTGCATTCTATAACCTCTGATTTTCAATATATTATGCCTATTTTCCAGACACAACTGCAAAAAATTAGAATTTTTTAACAGAAGAATTAAGTAAAACCAAGACAAAGTCCAATTGTTTCAGAAAACACTAATTGTTTTATGCTATGGAAAAAAAGTTCTACCAATGATCATCTCAAAACTTCAGGAAATGCATACAATTACTAGAATCTATTTGATTCTTTTACTGTTCTCACACCAAATCAGACTGCAGAAAAACTGTGTTCCAAAACAAATGCACAAACTCAAAAAAGCAGTTAGTCAAATAAGCCTACGTCTGGAGATCCTATCACACACACACAAAACAAACAAACAAACAAACAAACAAACTTGGAAGCAAAACCTATAATACATATGGTATATTCCTAGATATTTAAATGAGTAGAAATGTCAAATGATCATTGGCCAAAAATCCTCCAGTGAGGGATATATCTAAAGCTCTGAAATGCATCAGAAAGATGCCTAGTACAGCTGAGGAAACCTGAACAATAAGATAAAGTGGGATGGGATTTTATGGGGTAATTACTCAACGTATAAAATCAGTATCAGTAACTTCATGGAATGAATTCATAGGTAAATTAATAAATTGGAAGGATGACAACTTTCAATTATGGAGGTATCTAAACCATTGACACAGATAGCTTTATTATTGTTGAGGTAAAACTAAACTTCTCAAATTTGCATCTTCTAAATGCTTTAAATGCATTTTGTGCATGAATGGTGACTGTCTTCTAAAATACTCATTTTGAAAGGAAGACAAGGAGAGAGAATTTGAGAGCAAAATTTAGGAAACTCTAGGAGATAGATGGTTAGGGTTCATACCATAGTGGTGAGCCTTGATAAGCTCTGAAGAGAAAGGTGAACTTACCTCTGAAAATCCTACTCATAAAAGATGCATTACTCTACTCTCACCAGGACAGAAAAATATCAGAAAAACTAACCAAGGCACAGTCTACAAAATATCCAACCCAAACTTCTCAAAGCAGTCTTAGATACCAAAAATTCTGGAGAGCTTAAGAAATGTAGTACATGTGTTCAAATAAAGAAATTATTAAAAAATGAAAAGAAATGCATCACAACAAAATCTAAGCAAGAGTGCAAATAAAAGTGGATTCTGGATCCTTAGTTGTTCTGGTTTCTTATTACAAAAGAAAAAAGTCACTTGCAAGTTGTTTGGAATACAATAGAAGAGGTCTGTGGCTGGAATGGGCAGAAGCATAGGTTGAGGAGGCATGAGGTGTTGGGTTGAGGGGAGTAGGCACCAAATCACCTTTGTGATATTTTTGTGACTCAAAGTTTTTGCATTGTAAAACTGTTCTATAGTAAAAAGGAGTTCACTTGGTACAAGTTGTGCTAAATAGGTTCTACATAGATAGTCTCATTCAATTTGGAAAACAAGATAAAGAAGATGGGAATATGGTTTGGTTTTTTTCTTTTCATTTTTTCTAAATTAACAGGCCTAGGAGGCATTGTTTGGTTGAAAATATACATACCACAAATTCATATTTAATAATAACACATAGACACATAACTATGCCTACTTGATTATTTTTCTTTTTGGGCACACCCAGAAATGATTTTACAGAGATCTCTCCTGGAGGGCCCAGATAGGATAAAGCCAGCCACTTGTAAAGCAAGCACCCTAGTGACAGTACTATCACTCTGGCCTTGGCCTATTTGAAATTTGACAAGGGCTTCTTCAGTCATTTCACATGGGATGTTTGTCATAAAAGATGACTTTCCTCAATATGGACCATTCAGCTACACAGAAGTAATCAACTGACAGAAACTTTCATAGAAAAATTGAGGAGAAAACAGAAAAAATGAACAAAAGGGAAGCAAACAAACATATTCTCTGCTGAAACAAGTCATGAGGACTGTTTAAACTTAACAAATAAACAAGTCTAGTGATTAATCCCGATTGCCTTTTGGAAAATAATAAAACCCTTTAGTACCAGAAAGATTATTGATCCTTCATATAAATCATTGACTTTGAGGTCTGAAATGTAAAACAACAACAACAACAACAAAACCACCTTATTCTAATCTGGAAGTTAGATCGAAGTTCTGGGAGTAGGCATAAGTAACATAATTAAATGAAAACTCAAAGGTGAGTTTTCTGTGGCATGTCTGTGAAGACACCATGGCTCAAGTACTGATTATCTCAAGATCTATTTTTAATAGCAGAAATCTGGCATCTGGGACCTGGCTCTGGAGAAAAAAATGCATCTGGCCCAAGCAGATAAATTTCTTCCAAAGATGATAAAGAATGGAGATAGTTAAGAACTGACAGAACAAGCTTCCATCCCTGCACCCCTCTACCTTCTCTCCTTTTTAATTCTGCTGAAATAAGTTGATTAAACCCCCACTTTACCAAAATGAGGAGTATACAATCTTGACAATAATTACTAGCAATTTTTGTAGCACAGTTTCATAACAAATCAATGTTGTGAATAAATTTCATGCATGAAGAACAGTGATTGGTCTTTTATAGTTAGCCAATAATTTTGGTGGTGTCACTGCCCAGGTTTACATTTAAGGAAAATGGATTAAAGTGAGTCATAGAGGGGCCGGAGCAATGGTGCAGCAGTAGGGCTTTGGCTTGCACTCAGCTGACCCAGGATGGGATGAAGTTCGATCCCCCGGCATCCCATATGGTCCCCCGAGCCAGGAGCAATATTTTTTTTAGTAAAATCTTTAAGCACCATGATTATAAAAGCATGATTGTGGATGGGTTTCAGTCATAAACAGAGCACCATCCTTAACCAGTGCAATATTCCCACCACTAAAGCCCCCCCCTCCTTCCCAACCCGTCCTTGAATTCGAGACAGGCATTCTACTTCTCTCACTCATCAAGATTGTCATGATAGTTGTTAGTGTAGTTATTTCCTTAACTGCACTCACCATTCTTTGTGGTGAGCTTCGTATTGTAAGTCAGTCCTTCTGGCCCTCATCCCTATTGTTTCTGGGCTTTATTACAATAATGTCCTTAATTTTTCTTAAAACCCATAGATGTGTAAAGCAATTTTGTGTCTATCTCTCTCCCTCTGATTTATTTCACTCAGCATAATAGATTATGTGTAAGGAAAATTCTATCCTATCCAAATATAGGAGAATTTCATGACTTTATCTCTCCTGGCAGCTGCATAATATTCCATTGTGTGCCAGGAGTGATTTCTGAGTGCATAACCAGGAATAAACCTTGAGCATGAACTGGTGTGGTCCAAAATTTAAAAAAAAATGTGAGTCATAGAGTCCCTGTTCTCACATTTCCTAATTGGGACCTTAATTGGGACCTTATCCTCTGTGTGATTGTGTGACTGAAAGTTTTTTTATTTTTATTTTTTGGGCCACACTGGTGATGTTCAGGAGTTTCTCCTGGTTCTACACTCAGGGATTAATTTTTGCAGTACTTTCAGCACCATATAGGATGCTGTGGATGGAACCCAGGTCAGTGGCATGCAAAGCAAGTTTACCTGCTATATGATTGCTCTGTCCTCTAGCGAGAGTTTCTCTAAAAGTTAGCTCAGAATATCAGTAGAATGATCCAATTAGCCTTACACTCTTGGAAGAAGAGGGTAAGATCCCGGACTTCTGCTATATGGTGGAAACAGAGAGCTTGATTGCTGTCATCCAGTAAGATCTAGGCTGAGTTCCCTCATGCTGGCACCAGTCTCAACCTCACAGATTCAAGAGCACAAAAAGGAAACTGAACTAGTTTGTGTTATCTTCATTTTTTTTTGTGTTATCTTTTTATGGTATTTTGTAATGGCAACTTCAATGACAACATTATGCAGGTGATTTAATAAGGTCATTAAACTACTAGGGTTTTTTTTGTCTCAAGGTACAGGATAGGATCTCCTTCTGTAGCCTCTTTTCAGGGAGAGCCTTCCCTTAATGAAAATATTTTACTTTACTTAACAGAAATACATAAGGAATTGTCATGGGATGTGTCCCAAGTCCTTTTTCAGGACTTGAATTTCCTTTATCTTTTCAATCTTTAGTCCTTTTCATCTATCTCTGTTGGGAGAATCCCCTTTTCCATAGAATTAGTCAGCTCCCTCAACCTATTTTTGCTTCCTAAAATAAAATAAAAAATAAATAAATTAGAAGGACTGTGTAGATAATACAGTGCATCGTGTCTTGAGATTGCCCAACCCAAGTTTTCTATCTCCAGAATTCCATAAATTCTCCTGAACACTACCAGTAGTAATTCCTGAGTGTAGATCCAGGAGTAATCTTGTACATTGTAAGGTGTGGCCCCCAAACCAACAAAATATTCAAGAAAAATTAGAGAAAAAGAATGGAAAATCATGTAATATTTTAGTCAGTGAGTTGTCAGCCAAATTAGTGCATGTCATTAAGAGTACAAGCTTAGAGATAGAGCATGGTTTTTCTCTATAGGACATTTCCCTCCCTATAACCTAGATAGTGATATTTTATGTCTTTATCAGCAGCACTAGGAACAAAGAATAATGTCCCAACAGACATGGAATGTGTGAGAAAAATGCAGATATGGTTTTAGGACACCATATGACTTTCCATTGTCAGGATTAATAAAGTAATCTTGAGGGAGAAAAAAGAAATGATAAAAAAAAAGCCAGTATAGCAAACAAACTAACCAAACCTCTTGGTCCTAAATGGAGATAAATAGAAGCAAACACCAATGAGAACAAAATATGTAGTGGTCAGCTTCCAGCAAATAATAATACGGTAAAAATTGTGGCTTTTTTTTTAAAGCAGTGTAGACCTTTTAATTATGGGATTTCCCACTAGTTGGGTAGTCTGCTGAGAAAATACACACTTTTATTTTCTGCATGAAGATGATATTAAAAATACTGTCTACATACAAGGTATTTTTAAAAAGTCATTACTTTCTTCCATTCTTGAGATTATTTTCCAAGTCTTCATTATTTATAAGGGCAATTAATATACGATCAATATATTATAGATCTTATTCAATTTAAAAGCAAATATCCTAACATTGTGATATTAGCATGTGTTTTTCATTGCTTTAAAAAATTAAATGATCCTTATTTCATAGCATTATGGGATATCAAGAAGATAGTCAAACACCCCAATATGCAGACATGAGGAAAATGGTCTCATTTCTTTATTTCCACCATACAGACAAGGCTAACACTTGGCTTCTACCACATCACTGGCCACTAGTAGCACTCCAGTCCACCTACAACTTTGTGGGTCTCATCTTTTTTTTTTTTTTTTGGTTTTTGGGTCACACCCGGCAGCGCTCAGGGTTACTCCTGGCTCTATGCTCAGAAATTGCTCCTGGCAGGCTCGGGGGACCATATGGGATGCCGGGATATGAACCACTGACCTTCTGCATGCAAGGTCTTACCTCCATGCTATCTCTCCAGCTTGGGTCTCATTCTTTTACAACATTGAGTTTTCTTCCCTTTTTTTTGAACATTGAGTTTTCACACAGTGCCCTGGTATTCTCATTCTACCATCCGCCACCCCTTTGCCACCTGCATTTAAGTTCTCATTCTACAAGACTTAGTTCAAATGCCAACTGCTCCAAAAACTCTTGTCCAAACTCTCCAGGAACAATTATTTTTCTCTTTAGAATCTCAATTATGAATTAACTTTATTTTAACACTTATTTCTCTTAATTATAATTTACTTTTAATGTGTGCATTCATTATATTGTAAATTCTAAGTGGGCTGGGACCATCTCTCTCCCTTTATTGTATTCTTTGGCTCCAATATGCCTCACTGAATGATTGGGTGAAAGTGTCAAATTATTAAACTCTCTCTGCTGAAATTGTTGGATACTTAAAGTTGAATAATTATGTTCACAATGTTTAATTTCCCCCTTAATTATCAAAAGAGAAATAGAGAATAAATGTACCTGCCTTAATTTTCCCTTCTCGTTTCTGGTTCAGTATATAAACCATAGAAAATATTCTTCTTCATCTAAACACAAGGCTTTGGGCATTACTGTATTTAAGTTTGCTTGTCTGTGCTTATTTACTAATGCTAGTTCTAGAAAAAAATCTAAGACATCGTAGGAAACTCCACAGTTCTGTCCAAATTTTCCTTTGCAAAATTCTGACACATAATTCATATTCCTTAGATAATAATGGAGCTTTCTTCAACTGTCTTCACAGCCAGCCTACAAAACCTTCACAGTCTCCATCCTGACCACTCCTGTGGTCGAGAACAAAAGCGTAAAAAAACCCAGGGCCCTGAGATGCCTTTTTATGCTCTTAATCAAAGGCAGTGTCCATCTGAGCTTAGCACATATTCGAAGCAGCTCTCCCAAGAAGGGATCATCCCAATCAGCTAGCCACTGCTGGTGGCCAGTGAACACAGAAAAAGGACTGATCACCACACATAAGATGAGGTGATAGCAGGAGACAGTTGGGGGAGCAAGTAGGGGTCACACATGCATTAGCTAGATAGCTGTAAGGAATGGATGAAAAGCTCCCCGGGGGGCAGCAGTGCACAGAGATCTGCATCAGTAGAAGGGGGGCTTAGAAGTGAACCCCATCACTGTGTGACTTTGGGAAGTTAGTTAACCTACACTGACTGCCATTTTTTTATGATCAAGGTAGGGATCTTGATAGATCTCTAGCAGGAATGCAGAGCACAGATATTAAGAGCTATTTGCTCAAAGTACACTGCAAATCTCTCTTTTTATTTTTCTATAAACCTCTCTCTCTCTCTCTCTCTCTCTCTCTCCTCATGGGGACTAAGACACGGGAATAGATTGTTATGATTCCTTAACACTGTCTTTCACCATCCCACTATTGGTCTGGTATTAGTATGCTATCTACTTATTGGTCTGCTGTGTTATGATTATGCAGAAAAACCAGCTGGCAGGAATTTGACAAATATCCACACTATGGTGTCACTTATTAACTGTCTTAATGTTCACAAATAACTTTTCCAACTTCAATTTTTTCATCTTAAATGAAGGTCATAAAGCAATGTGTAATGAGAGAATGAGTAATGACAAGGGTTGATGGTGTAGTAGAAAGGAGGCGTTCTTAACAAGGGAGGTGGGAGTGAGGAAGTAAACATGTGTTAAAAAAATTCTCCTTGCACCAGTGTGATAATACAGTAGGTAAGACAGTTTGCCTTCATTCATGTGTTTGACTGAGATTTGAACCCCAGGATACCCTATGGTCTTCCAAACACTGCTGAAAATAATTCTTTTTTGTTTGTTTGTTTGTTTTTGGGTCACACTCTGCAGCACTCAGGGGTCATTCCTGGCTCTACACTCAGAAATCACTCCTGGCAGGCTCGGGGGACCATATGGGATGCTGGGATTCAAACCACCATCCTTCTGCATGCAAGGCAAACACCTTACCTCCATGCTATCTCTCCGGACCCCCGGAAATAATTCTTGAGTATGGTCAGAAGTAGCCCTTGATCACTGCTGGCTGTGAAACCCCTTAAAAACAAAAAGGTCTCTAACAAAGCTACTAAATAGATTGTCGATGGCAAAAATAGTCAAGCCCTATCACTGGCCTTAAAAATCTCCAGTGTGACAATGCTAATTAGCTGTAATATAATTTTAGTTAAGTTACTATTCAAAAAAAGATTGTTTCATCTTCCAATCAATTAGGCTTTTTTATTAATTTAATTTATTTTGATCAAGTCACCATGATTTTCAAGGTTTTTTATAGTTGATTTCAGGTATACAATTTTTAACACCTATCCAATCACCAATATCAATGCCCCAAGCCTTAAAGTACCTCCATGAATCCTGACTTCAAAAGTCAAACATGAGTTTTGGTGACAGCTGCAAAATGCTCACAAAATAGAGCCTCAATTTAGTGCCCTTTAAGCAATCAGCAGCATTCACTAGTTCAAACAATATGGTTTGAAAGACAGATAAGGATTCCTAAGGGTTCCAAATATAACATACCTATGTATGCTAACCCAATGGGATAGTTTTTAATGAAATTAAATAAACAATTAAATGAAGGGAAGAATGAAAGAAGAAGAAAAAAATGAAGGACAAGGCAGTATAGGGAAGGCAAAAACTGGACAACATGAATTACCAAATAGAAATTCCTAGAATAGCAAATATATTGTCTGCCTGGCTAAGTCTATAAAATGTGGCACTTAACTCAAAATTTTTTGAAATGCTTTTTCATACTTTAATACCATTAAGTCTATCTGAAAACAAATTTTATTCTTGAGAGATCAACTCTTTTCATATCAACATTGTGGGCATACTTTAAAGTTCAGCAAGTTCCTTTAAGAAACCTTTATTTGCTGTCTGAATAGAAGCCAATGGAGCAACCAAAAGCCAGTTTGATTTCCTTGTGCTTTAAGGTTAAGGGGCATAGGACCAGAGACTAGTATCCAGCCTAGGAAACCTTAATCCCCACTATTTTCTAACTTCAGGAACACCAGTAGATGAGTTATTCTCCATAGCTCAGTTTTCACAACACCATAATGGGCACAAATGAAAGTATTCTAAACCCTGAATTTTCATGTACCAAGAAACCAAACTCAGAAAGAAATTATTAACAGGATCTTCTATAGACAAGCGACCTCATCAATAAAACCTATGAGCTTTGTGGTTTTAAAATTGCTCTTCATGTGCTGTTACTCTCTCACCCAATCATTCTGGTAATCTTAACACAGACAAGGAGCAAATGTTGCTCTGACATGCTGATTAATTTTTAATTCCATTGAGAACTATTTTCTCCATGACTTTGTCTATTAGGGTATAGCCAAGGTAAGCCCCTGAAAATTAAATCTTAACTAGTTTAAAATAGTTCCTAAACTTGCTGTATGTATTTTTTTTAAAAGCCACATCTTGCTCCAGCATAATTTTCTTTTATGGGTCTGCTTGTCATTTTAAGATGGACCTTAAGATGGTGCGGATGAATCCATATCTCTCATCTCAGACATGTTCATACTAATAACATAACTGGAAACCAATAGCAGCTCTGGGTCACTTTCCATCCTTCCACAAGTGCTTTTCTAGCTTCTGACACCAGTGTGTTTAAAAGCACATGTGCTTGATTCACTGCCCTAGGAACATAGATAAGTGTGTGTTTTTTATATGTGTGTGATGTGTGTGGTTTTTCATATTTCTTTCTTTGCATTCATCAGTTAGCCAAAATACTCTAATACATGGAGAGAGTAACACTTCTGAAGTTGTCTAGATTTGTTTTCCTGATAAGAATGAGAAATCTTCTAGTATAACAATAGCTTAGCTACCACTTATTCTATGATAGACATGTAAATATTATCACATAAAACCTGAAAGCTGATATTAGCATTATTGCCACTTTACATGAACACCAGTTGAGGTTAAGAAGTAGTTTGATAAGTCTCATCAGTAGAAAATGGTGAAGTCAGTATCTTAAAGCCACTCACATATTCCCAACAACCCCTAAGTTTACTCTAATAATACATTTGGATTTGCTCTAATTATATATTTGGAGTTCAGTCTGGTTTGTCTCGTTTTTTTGTGGAAAAAAAAAAAAGAACTCCTAATCCCTTTCCTTTCTATTTTACTTACATACTACTCAGTTTACTGATACAATAGTTCTTTTTACTCTGTAACATTCTGTGGATTTATTTGGGGGAATTTATTTTTTTGCTTATGTGTGCTACTTTCTGGAAGTTTTAGTTTTTCTTCATCTCTGACTTCCTTTAAGCAACCCCCTCACCTTGTTATTATACTTGCATTTGCATGCAGCTCAGAAGATCATTTTGCCTCTTCAATTTGGGACTCAGCCACTGTGCTTATATGCAGTGCCTTCTATTCCTGGCTGCTTTGATAAGTATGTCTCCATAGAATATTATTATTTTACTGTAATATGTAGGACATGAAATATACAAGATAACTAACTGAATCAACAACCCTGAAAGACTATTCATAAGGACTCAAACGTTTCAGTGCTTCCATTTTTATTGTGGAGCTAATTAGGGTTTTTTTTGTCTGTGTGTGTGTATGTGTGTGTGTGTGTGTGTGATTAGTGTTTATAAACTCAACCCCAGGACAAGCCAATAAAATATGGTACAGGATATTCCTGAAGCGAGAGGCCACATTAAGAATCCCAAGGCAGGAAGGTATGTCACTCGTGGGCATGGAACTGGGACAAAGCCAAATGTCCGGGGCCAGATAAAATGAATTTTTCTATCCTAACCCTCCCTCCTCCTGCAAGACAGAAGTCTCAGTTCAGCTGGCACAAGGCTGTTTCTCTGGGGAACAAGGCCTGTTTCTGTAAAGGTGGGTACAGCTACCAGCAGAGACTTTCTCGTTGTGCTTGACTTGAGAACATACAGGCAAGGAGAACAATTTTGACAAAGAAAAGCAAGAGCTAGCTATAGAAATGTAGAACAAAAAAGAATTTTTTTAAAAAAGGGGAAATGGTATTGATAATTAATTTAAAATCCCATAAGGAAAGTGCTATTACAGAAAAGAGAAGGAGGGGGCAAACAGACCCTCAACAAAGAATAACAGAAATACAGAGATCATGAGAGCGAACGTCCCAATACTTTGGACTGCAATCTCAACACCCCAATTTTTTTCCCTGTAATTATAGTTGTACTTATCCCATCTTAGAGTCATAGAAAAACTTGAGTGGAGAGGAGATTGTTTCATGCTGGGAATAGAGAAATAAGTTGGAACAAATTGCCCATTTGTGATTATTTAAATAAAACATCATAATTGGAATACGTTGGTCGATAAAGGCAATTTTTCCCCTTTTTTCTTCTTTGTGAAAGAACAATACACAAAATGCTATCTTGTTTTCCATTTTCCCCCCACTGCATTTTTATAAATACAGTATTTAATGCCAGGTGCCCCTCATTTTTACATTGTGATGGTCTACAAAGGGGAATAAACTCACTCAAGCTGCTTTCCACTTTGTTTGAGCAGGCACTGAGACAACACTAATCACAATATGTGTTTGTGTGTATGTACATGTATACACATGCACAACATGCATTAGGGGCGTATTGTCTTTTGGGACAATTACATGCTTTTGGACTTAGTGGTACTAATGTTCAACAGGTGTTACTTTATCACCCAATTCTCTAGGGTGGGGCCCAGAAGATATTACATTTACCATGCCTGTGTTTGCAGACCTAAGTGGACAGTGTTTTCCTTTTCTAATTCTCATCAAAATAAGATTATCCAACAAGAGGTGGAGGGGTAGACAAGAAGGTTTTGATGACTTTAAGATGACAGAATATGGGGAAATAACAATAGGTCTTTCTCAGGAATGAGGCCAGCATATAGGTTCCTGACAACCCCCCCCCCCCCTTGTGCATCACCTCAGTAGGGTTTGGTCTTATCTCTGTGGCGCCATCTGTTGGAAATACATACATCCAGAAAATAAATACGCTTAGCTAAAAAGATGATTGAGTAATTGGTTATTACTTGCACCTTTAGGAAATACCCTATAGGTGGGGGTCCCACATTCACTCTTTTATCCATCACCTTTCCTAGAAGAAGAAAATCCAAAGATTTTTGCATTAGCTTCCCAGGCCCCTTTAACATGTCAAAGGCCAGCCATGTTAGATTAGCATAGGTAGGCAATTGTCAGTTATGGTTTGCCCACTGCCCATCTTCCTGTGTTTACTGGTTCTAAACAATAAATGACCTACTTGGAAGACAGTCATTGTTCTCAGTCTCTGAGGCTGTTAGCTTCCTGACCACAAAGTTTTCTCTTTTGCTGTCTTCTGTGGGTTTTGTTAATTTTTTGTTTTTGGTTTTTTTTTCTTTGCTTTTTGGACCACACCCTGTGACGCTCAGGGGTTATTCCTGGCTATGCGCTCAGAAAAATCACTCCTGGTTGGGGACCATATGGGACGCCAGGGATCTAGCCCAGGTCCATCCTGGGTCAGCCGAGTGCAAGGCAAACACCTCACTACTGTGCCATCACTCTGGCCCCCTATCTTCTTTTCTTAATTCTCCCAGCGTTTCCCGCTTCCCACCCATTGACTAAGGCCTGGTGTGTCCTGTGTTATGTTGCTTCCCACCCTCCACACCAGCCCTCACTCCAGCCCCACAACCATCTACCTTTTGATCTGAAAACAGTAGCCGAACTGAAATTTCAGGAATGAGATACACATTTTGAAATAGTTTTTCAATTAGCACCAACAAAGTACTTTATTTGGTGTTTTATCTTATTTATTTATTTTTGCATTTTTATTGATACAGAGTTATATGTTGCAACACCCATTCCTTCAACAGCGTTCATTTTCCATCTCTCCTACAAAAAGCAACAGACCTAAAATATGATTGAGATACCGGATGGTACAAGCCAGGTCTAGGAAGCCATGGAAAAACTACAGCATCCACTTTTGCTTTCAAAATTTAGATTGAGACGGAAGATTCAAACATGTGAAGATCAATAGAAATGCCATAAAGCTGGATGAATCCCAAATGTGAGAGGAAATTAAGAGAAAATAAAAATGAGGGAGGGTGGGTGGTAGCAAAGGATACCTCTGCTGACTCTTGGGTTTGCCAATTTATGGAAGAGAATATGAAGAAATTCTGATCTGATTCTGTTCGTATTTTAGGTCTTAGATCTTTCTGGAAATATTGAGTAAAAGGCTGTGAAATGCAAAAATGTTCAGCGTTTGCTTGAACCTGCCAGAGCTGCAAGATTTCTTGTTGAGAAACAAGATTTCTTAACAGCTCTGCACTTCAAAGGCTTCCTCTTAAGAAGCCTGAACAATGCAAACTCTGGGGACTATGCAGATCTCCACTTTCTCAATCAGGGAATCCTGCAGTTTCTAGCTACCTGCTGAAAAATGCAGTCTTTGGAGCCAGACATCCAAGGTTCCAGTAAGACTGGGAGGTGAACTCTATAAAGTTCTTTTTCCAGGAAGCACTTTTAGACCTTAATGGCTTGTGCAAGTCATATGCTTGGTAAGTGGCAGAAACATAGTACCTACCTATAAGAAACTCTGAATCCCTAAAAATCTACAGATGCAGCCACAAGAAAATGTTTCAGGAAAGAGTCAAGTATTTTTTCCAAATAATTAAAAGGCATATATGATTTGTTAGGAATCAGGGACAAGGAGAAGATAAACAAATTATCTGAATGAGGAAGAGCCTCATGGAAACCAGATGGTCATCACTATAGTAGCAAACCCAAGATTTCTGGCTTCTTTGCTCTTCCATTTGTATATTCAAAACTCAAGCCTGGACATTTACTCTATTCTTCATAGCTGGATTAAATCAACAATTTCCTATATATTTGTCCTAATTTCAAACTCTACATACTTATGCTTCCTTCTTAATATTCTTCCCCCAAACATTCAGATAAAACAAAAATCAAAGTGCATGCCTCCCTTCATAAATCATCTAACAAATCTATGTAGTTATAGGAACATGTTCAAAACTTTCTAATTCCTGCCTTGCAACTGAACCCAAAGCTCTGTAAGAGACATTTTTTCCTTACCACTAGGCTATTTCTTATAAGCAACAGATTATTAAAAAGGGGTTTTCAAAAAAAATGAGTAATTTTGTTTAGAATCTTTAAAGCATCTTTAGAATGCTACTGTAGAATTTATGAAAATGTTCTCTCCTAATCATTACTGTGGGGACCTGGGTTCTGAACAAGTAGGGGCATCATTTTGTAAGTTCCATATATCAGGCTGCTCTTAGGTTCTGAAAAAGAAAGAATGGCAATTTGTTAGGACCATATGTTTTAGACCACATTGGTCAGCTTTCTCAAGCCTGTGTCCATTAAAACTTCCCCAAGCTACCTGGCCATACTAGGTCACTATGTGGAAAGAACACAAAGGAGCAATGGAAAGATATTTTATACCCAACAGCCAATCATTTAAATCATCAGAAGCAGGAACCTCTCTATATAATATATATTCCCTCCCAATATAAACTGTCTTATAATCTTGGGTAGGGTACATCTCTTGCAAGAGACCACCCTGGAGCTGTTGGTACATAGAGTAAAGTTTTGTTTGCACTAATTGTGTGGTCTTGTCCACACAACTCTGGAACTGAACAATTATAATTAGAATCTTTCTCAATATCTTATAGTTCTACGGGTAAAGATAAACCCATGACTTTATCTTCACCATGCCTTAAAAATAAGAAAAACCTAGTGCATGGGAGAGATATTGCAGCAGGTATGGTGTTTGTCTTACACATGGCTGACTCAGGTTTGATACCCAGTATCTTATATAGTCTCCCGAAATGATCATTGAACACAGAAAAAATCCTGAGCGCTGCCAGGTATGCCCTCAAAACAAAACGAAAAGTAAAGAAAAAATTACTTAGGTTGGGAGTTTTGCAATTATCAAGGTCTGCTAACTGAATTCAATTCTAACTGGAACTGTGAACTTTGGAAACTTAATTTTCTAAAACACATTTAATTGAAATAGGGGAGTAATGTGTGTGTGTGTGTGTGTGTGTGTGTGTGTGTGCACGCGAGTGTTATAAGAATCCTGCATAGTTCCAGAAGTTCAACTACAAAGTAAATGTACTTTGTATGCTCTCAATCATAACATTTTTCCATGATAACATTTTAAAAAAGGACCCAATATTTTGTCGAAGAAGCCTAGATTATGTACTGCTTTCCTAATCAAGTCTAATCTTTCAAAGTCATTTTCTCCATATAAAGGTCTACCATCTTTTGTGTAAACACTTCAATTGTTCTGAGTAGGTCCTCATTTCAGGTACACAAAATCCCTACTATTCTACCCAAAATACTCATTTTTTTTATTACTTCTCTCCAGTCTAAATTCACACATTTCCATTTAGGGAAGATCTTTTTAGAAAGATCAGTGTAGACTGACTTTTCTACTTTTCTCTAAAATATTACTTAAGTGCACATTTTATTTATTTATTTTTATTTTTTTTGTTGTTTTTTTTTTTTGGTTTTTGGGCCACACCCGGTAACGCTCAGGGGTTACTCCTGGCTATGTGCTCAGAAGGTGCTCCTGGCTTGGGGGACCATATGGGACACCGGGGGATCGAACCGCGGTCCGTCCAAGTCTAGCGCAGGCAAGGCAGGCACCTTACCTTTAGCGCCACCGCCCGGCCCCTTAAGTGCACATTTTAAAGACATGTGCCACTAAAAATTCTTTCCTTACAAAGTCAAGGTTGATTTCCCCATTATGAAGTCTAAGTTTAATGCAGAAAAACAAAGAACCTTGATTTGTTCACTACTCCTTTTATCTATGCCTAAAACAATGCTCTGACATACTGTAGAACCCACAGTCTAAATATCTGCAGAATGCATGAATCAATGATATGAAATTAAAATGCTCTGTAGGCACTTATCATAACTAGATGGGAAGTATATATCTCTTGAAGAATGTATAAGTCATATAAATATACCAACTATATAAATATAAATACATAAATATTACATAACTATTTAAGTATAATATAGTAAAAATAGAATTACAATATAAGCAGACAATTTGAAATTGAATGTGATATAACTTTGGTATATGGGATAGCATTTTATCAAGACTATGAATTTTTCTGGGATAAAGGGTAATAGAATTCCTGAATGGGTAATCACTATTTTCTGAAATGTAACTCAAAGCACCAGTACAATTCCTGGTATCTTCTATATACTTGTTGAATTCATCTGAAACTAGAAAAAAAAAACTCTAGTTATAAACTCCAGCATCATTCAAACTATATTTAAGCCATATTTACTTATTTATAAGTATCATTTAAGTAGATGAATATAAATTCTTGTCATCTAATTTCCAGTGATTTACTGAAATGCTCTATTTAAAAATGTCAAGTGGCCATTAGCAATAAACCTGCAGAATTTATCTGCCATAATATTCCTACTTAAATATTGTCATTGCATTAATTCATTTTATTGGTTTATTTATTTTTTAAATCTTTCTCAAATCCCTCCAAGATTTTAACAGCAATTTGTTCTTAATTTAAGGTGATTAAAACACAGGATCTGCAAAGGGAGAGAAATAGCCCAGTCTTAGGGAACTTTACTATATATCAATGCTAGCAGGGGCTATGGACCCCAGTGTGACACTGGAGAAAAAAATTTTGAAATAGGATTTTATAGGACAGAAAAAGACTGAGAGGAAGTCTAGCTAATACCTGCAAAATTCGCCGTTTCCTTTATTCCAAAGTTTATTTCTGTTATCCCGCCTACTTAAAACTCAACATTACTAGATCATAGAACACTTCTGTGAACACAAAGGCATTGCAAATGAAACTAAATATACACATACATATTTATTTCTATCATTCATTTAGTTATATTGTTTTTTCTTTATTCTTTTCCCAAACACATTCAGACCTAAGAAAAAACTATGAACCTGCCCAAGATGAAGGTCATTCCTCTTTATATGTGGCAAAGAGAAGATGGAATCATCCTTGTGCAGGAGCCATGCTAATCTTCTCTGTATTGTTCCAATTTTAGTATATGTGCTGCTGAAGCAAGCACATGAGAGAAGATGGAATCATATATGTGGTTATGCCTGAGCAAACTGGAATTTTCCCTAAAGAATCTCATGTCCAGAACTCTGAGCTCAATATATGCATATGTGCATACAAGTGTGTGTGTGTGTGTGTGTGTGCATGTACAATAATTTGGTAACTGTTCTTTCAAAGGTGACCATCAGCAAATACACAATCATATAGAGCTTCTAAAGTGTCGTTGCTGGCATAATGGGGATTCCTCAATGTCTGGCAGCAGCACCATTTCTAGAACTTAAATGTTAGCAAGAGTGTGATTTCTCCAAGAATGGGTTCCTCTGTGGCACTTGGAAATAAGCAGTGCCACAGAATCACAGACAAGAGCTCTTTGACACTTCCTCCCATGAGCTGTCATTGATTTTATTCCTAAGACATGCTTTTCCAATGTATCACATCAGCTACTCACCACAAGAACCCTTCAAAGCTTTGAACATCCTCTCTTCATCAATTCTTGATGCAGAAACCCATCACTAAGAGCTAGATGGGGTTTATTTAATGTGACAACTTAATTAGGATCATGCTCTAATACAGTCAACTTGAATCTCAGAATCTTTATCCTAATAGCCAAGGTGTTCACACTGAGCTTCACAGAAGAAGAATAGGAGATCTGGAATAGTCCAGAGCCTTTGGCCCACAGTCTAATTCAATACTTGGGTATGAAATGAAGAAGTTTTTCTCCCAGGGACAGAGGTGAGGGAACACTGGGTTTTGTTCTAGGTGAGCACTGCTGTCCATGATTATCATGCTCAAATTAGAATGTGTTTGGTTTGTTGTTATGTTTCAGTTTTTGTTTTTGAGAGCTAAGGCTCACAACAGTTCTACCACTGGGCAACATCCTATTCCCTAGAATGTAAATTTGGGTAGAAATCTAGTGAATATAGCCAAAGAGAGTTCACTGAATTGAGCACATACCTTAAGTGGGGGGCTAGGTTGATCCCTGACCCCACATGGTGCTGTATGAACCATCCATAAATAGAGACCCCCAAGCAGGGAGTAATACCACCTGCACCCATTCAGCAATCCTCCAAAGGAGTTCTTATGCATCAGTTTTATTCCTTAAGTTTTATTTACGTTTTTTATAAAATTTAAAAGACAATAACAAAACACTGATTAACATGGACCTAGATGTTATTTCTGGAATTTCAGGCAATTTTATACTCCAGAATGGTTTGACTTTTAAAAACGAGTAGCTATAACTTTTATTATAGTGAATAAAATACTGATTGCTTTTAGGTAAAAGAGAAACTTCAGAAATGTGACATTTACAGAGAGGCTTCTACATCTTAACAGCTTTTCTACTTTCAAGGAGAACACACACATACACACACACACACAGACTGTCTTTAAAACACAACCTTATTTATAAAATAAATGAAAGGTTCATTCAAAAATCTTGGTTATGAATATCTGAATTCAACTCCCAAACTCCTAAACCAACTGCTTCCTTCCTTCAATAAATTCATTGCCTCACATTTCCATTTTTCTTTATCTATATATGCTGGAACTGGACTCCAGACAGCCACCTTGCTGTAAAAGGACTTCTCAAAACTTCAGAGAGTTTTGCAAGTTCAGTCCATCTATACACGTGGCACTAATGCAAATTCTCCTTTCAGGACATAAAGGAGAAAAGGCCCAAGTAGTGGGCAATTTTTGACACGTGGGTCATTGAAGCAACACAGACATGTAGAAGGGTGTTCAGCTGGGTGGTCAGAGATGAAGGGCCACTTGGTCACAATGGCAGATTTACATCTTTAAGTGATATCCTGTAGCCAAAAAAGAGCACATGGCCACATCCCCTCTGCACATTATGCTGGCTGAAGAAAATACCCTAGTATTTATGTGGTGCTTAGTGCATCTGCCTTCTTGGCCTTCTGGCCCAAATCATAGTGATCGGAGCTATTAGGATGATTTCCCTATTTGGCTAGGTTTTAAAGACTATAGTTTTACAGTCAGTGGCAGATGACCTCCTAATGGTGTTTAATGGTTCTCTTAACTAATTGTAGAGTACCTTGAATGACCCAATGGCTAAGTACTAGAGAAATGCCAGCTTTAATCATTTAACCCTGCATTCCTCCTTGCATTACTTTCTTACAATGACATTCTATTTTTTATGAATTGGTAAGAACAGGGAGAATAAAAGGGGGAAGTGGTAAGACTTGTTAAGCACTGGGCTAAAACACCAGTGGGCTTGTCGAATACTAGGTTAGGAACCCTGGGCATCACATCTGCACCACACTGCAGGGGAGAAAGTAGCATCCCCATTTAGCATAGAATTAAAAGGTATAGAATCATTACCTCTAGCATGGGAACAGGCAGTGGAATTAATATGTGAGCTCACTGAATCAGTGCTCATGCATTTTCAAGGAGTTTCTCAGCAAGAAAAATACTGTGATTATCTCTTGATGACATGGGCGGCTACAAGAAACATGAGCGCATGAGCCCACAGAAGCTGGATAGCTTCCATAGAAATCTCCTTGTTTTGCTTTCATTATGCTACTGGTTTGATTTTTGACAAAATATTTTGAACCCACAAATGAGTTTCACAGATCAATGGATCAAGGGGCATAGAGATGACCTAAAATCTGAGATGAACATGCAAGTTTCAGGCACGTATTAGGGGAAGGGAAATAATTAGGAGTAGGGGGTGAGGACCTAGAAATACAAAGAAAGAAAAAAAGGCACCAGTCATTGATAACCCTATACTGAATTCTTTTCTACTGAGAGGAAAACCCAATTAGAGCTTGGAAGCAAGGGGCAAGCAGCTGGCTGAGGAAGGCAAGTGAAGTAAAGTTAGAACAGAGAGATTCTTGGCAAGGAAGTTTCTCGCCTTGGGAAGTGGTGATAAATTCTGCAAGGTTTATGTCTGCAGACGAGGGAAAAATGTCTGCGCTTCACATAAAATTAACTTCAATATAGCTTCTGGGAGATCCTGCTGTCAGAACTCTAAATAGAAAAGGGGAACTCAGACTGGAGAGTGAGCAAAGAGAAACTCAGGGAGATGATGAGTGAAAGAGAGATAGATGGAAGAGAGAGATGGGAGAGAGAGAGAGAGAGAGAGAGAGAGAGAGAGAGAGAGAGAGAGAAGGAGTGAGGAAGGAAGGAGGGTGGGGAGGGAGAAAAGGTAACTGGGTAAGAGAAACAAGGATAAAGGCTTCAAGAATACCAACTTTTCCTACATCCTGACCTGAATCTAACCAATGGCCTATTTTTTCCTTACCTGTTTTGATACCGTAGTCAAATGACGTGTGTCTTGTGAATGGCCACTTAGAATTTTCTACCTCTTAAAGTTCTTCTCTGTAACACCATAGTACAATCAAACTGGAAGAAGAAAATGTCTTCACTTTGAATGTATTGCCCAGCTAAAACTGTGGTATTTTCAGACAAGAGCATTTACATTTAGAATTTTTTTAATATTTATTTTCTAATATTGTAAGGGATTGGCTTAACAATGAAGGCTATATTATTTTGGGAACCCTAATTTCTGAGGAAGATGTGTTTTGTTCTGGAATAACAAGAGTTTATAAAGATTCAAACAGGGTAATCAGCTGGATAAGCTGCTTTCTGTGGTGTTAGCTACAAGTCCCTCCATATGTAAATGGCAGACTTGAAAATGAAGGTCTAAATCACCCTCCTAGTAAACTTGTTCATCTTTAGCCAGGTTTGCCAAAATCTACTCTGGCCTCCACCACACAAAGGAAGCCAAGAACTTGATGCAGGCTTTAGGACTAGTATTGTAGGTTAAGCCACAAAATCTAATTACGAACCAAATTCAGATATTTCCTTAATGAAGTTCTTTTTCCTCTTTGGAATTATAACTCAATTTCACCAATAGAAATTTTAGCACTTTCTTCATATTTATTTACTTTTCCAGACTTATTTTATTTCCATTAATTAGGCTTTGCACTACCTATATGACAAATATCTCACTGAGTATCAACTATGAAGGGAAGACACTTCTCTCAACAATCCAACAAGTCTCAGGAAGATAGATTGGGGATGTGTGTACCTCATTCAATTTTATTCAGTTCCTATGGTGAGATAATGAACAAACTCACTTCCTAGGACTTGTGTTTGAGTTCAATTAGATTAGAATTCTTCAATCCTTTTAAAACTATTGGCCAGCAAAGTAGGCAGTTAGAATCATGGCACTAGCCCTGTGGTTTTCAACCTATCTTTACCCTCAGATCAGCACTGTAGGGTAGTTCATCTGAATTAAATTTTACAGGTTGTCAAAGGTTTCAGTCTATGTCTTGAGGCATCAATCATGGTTCCCAACATACACTATCCTTATTGCTAGCAGGGTACCTAGGTGTTTAATAAGCATTGGCAGATTGAAAACTGGACTCATATACTGCTTAATGTAGTAAGAATCTCTTTATTATGACTGACTTCATCACTGCTTCCATCCATGAAATGGGTTTTGGAGAGGTGTGTGTGTACGTGAGATTGAGACTAGTCACTACTCTTTGCAAACACCTAAGAAGCCCTGGACATTTTTGAAGTTGCTATTTGTAATAGCTATGTGTGTTCACAAAACTCAGCAGGCTAGGGAAAATAGAGCACCCTGGCGGGGAGTTGCTTCCAAAGAGATACATAATTTTGGAAAAAATCACTTTCTAGACTTGCATGAACAATTCTTTCTTGACAAAGGAGAAATCAACTAAATCCTGTAGCTCCTTTTATTTATTTTAATTTATTCTTTTTTTTTTAAATAAAAGTGAACTGTGTGTGATTCTATGTCATTTTCTGAGTAAGGTTCTAAAAGCTTTTTAGAAATGCAGATTGGTTAAGTTAAGCTTGAATCTGCTTTTCTTTCTCAGCTTTCCTAGGTTGGTTGGTTAATGTAATGAACATAATAACCATCATTGGTAACACTGTCTTGACTTCCAAAGGCCAGGCAATTTTAAAGTGTATCTCCATGACTTTTCTCATTTATCACTCACAACAAGCTAAGACATTATTAAAATTTTTTCACCAAATACATACATACCAGCTTGCCTAGGGCTGAAGAAAAAATATCAGGTGGTTTGAACTCACAGAAAATAGCTAACTTGAGTATCTACTGCAAAGGAACAGAATTCTGCCTGACTGGACAAAGGTCTGGTTTTCTTTTCACTCAAGGACCCTGGAGGTCTGAAGTCAGCATTCTAAATAAAAGTGAAGTCTTGGTTTTCCCCTTGCCATCTGCTGTGAGTAGTCCCATTTTGACTGCCCCCAAACTACATTTTTAAACATGTCTGTAATTCCCAGGACCATAAAATTCTGCTTGAGTTTAGTTCCACCCAGAGACTAACAGGCAATGCCTAAGGCAAATGGCCAGAACACTCTGATCCTTGCATTCTCTGTAACATTCTTGTCAATTGAGAAGAAATACAAAGGCCTATGGGGGTGGGAGAGAAAGCGATAGCACAGCAATAGATAGGGCATTTATTGCACACTCCCAGACCAACCTGGGTTCGAGTTGCAGCATCCTATATGGTCCCCTGATCCTCCCAGGAGTGATTTCTGAGTTAAAAGCCAGGAGTAACCCTTGAGTGCTGCTGGGTGTAGCCCAGAAAGGAAGGAAGGAAAGAAGGAAGAAAGAAGGGCCTACTCCCAACTTTATTTTTAAATTCCCTACATTTTCTAGAACAGAAAGATCCAGAAAGATCCTATTAAAAAAAACCTACAAACCAAGCCATAGTTAATTTAGTGTTGTTATTAAATTTTCCCACTTGGGGAATTCCTTTTCTTTTTACATTCCATTAGACATTTCTACCCTTCAAGTTTAACCATCTTTATTAAAATATTGAAGAACAGAGACTCACTGTCATGGCTGCTTCTTCGTCAGTAAGAACTTTACAATCTCTCAATTTAGATGTGGTGATAAAGTGTGTGTGTGTGTGTGTGTGTGTGTGTTTACTATGCAATTGCTGACATATGGCAGCAAAGAGGATATTGACATTTGTGATTCAATACTCAAGACTATCTGAATCTTTTAGATTCCTTAGACTATAATGAATAGTTCTTATTCATTAAGAACTTCCCTTTCTACCTCCTTCCACCTCCTCATCCAAACTTAAAAGTATTCTTTGGTGGTTAAGAAAACTAAAACTGAAAGAAAAAATAGGAGAAAGACTTAGCACAAGGCTTGTAGTTTCGAAGAAGTGACAACCCCTCTGTGGGGAAGATCAACTTATCACATTCTTGAGGCTTTGATGGGGTCTAGACAGAGATTTGTGATCTCTTTGAACTCATGAGGCTTCTAGCTATTGAGTTGGACAGACATTCACCAGCAAAGACAGAACAGAGAGCTCTCCAAGGCCCATAGTCATTTTCTCATTATTACCAAGTGCAAAACTACACCCTGCCTGACTGTCATGCTCTACACATTTGATGCACTGCCACTGTATATTCCTCACCATGCACACCCACCAGCCTGTCATGAATGTGCATGAGATTCCTAAAAGCTACTCCATGTTATTTGACATCACTCTAAGTCTGCTGAAGATGAAGCCAGATTTCTTCTCTGCATTTCCTCTTAGCAAAGTTTACATTCCCAGGAACCCAGGCAAGTTAGACATGCTTCTCAACTGAGGCTATGTTGTTATAAATGGATCTCTTTTCTTTTTCTTTTTTACTTTTTTCGATTTTTGGGCCACACCCATTTGATGCTAAGGGGTTACTCCTGGCTATGAGTTCAGAAATTGCCCCTGAATTGAGGGGATCGAACCACTGTCTGACCTAGGCTAGCACTTGGAAGGCAGATGCCTTACCTGTAGAGCCAACTTTTCGGCCCCTGGATCTCTTTTCTATAAGTTGTTCTCAAGTGGACATATTCCAAAAGTCCAATGCCCTTCACAGAAATAATTTTTTTATAAATAATTTTTTTAGGTACGTAGTGACATTGAATCAGGGGCATTCCCACCACCAGAGTTGTCCTCCCTCCACCCCTGTTCCCAGAGTGCATCCTATACTGAATCAGTCTTTGGATTAAGAAAACAGGTTTTCAGGCCTGGAGAGATAGCACAGTGGCCTTTGCCTTGCAAGCAGCCGATCCAGGACCAAAGGTGGTTGATTTGAATCCCGGTGTCCCATATGGTCCCCCGTGCCTGCCAGGAGCTATTTCTGAGCTGACAGCCAGGAGTAACCCCTGAACATCACTGGGTGTGCCCCCCCAAAAAAATAAAGAAAGAAAACAGGTTTTCGTCCGTTCTTCTTCTGTTAATAGACTTAATGAAAGATAGTCCTGAGTCCTCAGTCTCAAGTTTCATTACTAAAAAGCAGTTACAGCAACTGACTTTCTAAAGAAGTCTCAGCTCTAAAAATCACACTTGGTGGATCTTCTTCAGAGAGCAGCTAATATGACTAGGATATTGAGAGATCTGTTTCTCTGCACTGGTACAATGTAGTGTGTGCAGAAGGAATGTGGATGGGCATTAAGAGAAAACATGATTTCTAACTGGAAGGTAAATGCTTTTGACTCAGAAGCCACTGCAATAAAACGGGCTGATTAGGGGCTGCAGAGTACAGTGCTTTCTTTGACATAGCCAACCTGGGTTTGATCCCCTGCATTTCGAATAGTCCTTGAGACCTGCCCAGTTTGATCTCTGAGCACAAGAGAGACAGTAATTCTCGAGAGCACAACTGATTATGACTCCTCAAACAAAAAAATAAATAAATACAAGAATTTATTGGGTGCTATTCTTATAAACATCAGCAGACACCTGAAGGTTCATTACAGCTGAGTATTTATTCTATGATCTGAAATTTTGGATGAAAAGAAAATGGTTTACTCATTAAGGTGCTTTCAGTGTACACTGACCTTATTGGAAATACGTTGTGGGGAGATGGGGAGAAGCATGCCTTTGCATTTAAATAAAGGAAAGAATTAATAATTTTTTATCTACCATTCAGTTTCATTACATTAACTAAATCCCAGTTATTTTAGCCAGTGAATACTGTACAGATCATTTTCTATTTATCCAACACATAATGGATCCCAGACCCATCTTCATTCAGAAGCAGTTAATTTCAAACTTTGCTGAGATTGTTCTTTCCTCTGAGTCCCATTACCAACACATGATTGTCACGGCAATGTGGCTTTCCTGACACATTGGTGTTAAAAGGCAGTGACAGAGCCAAGAGGAGCAAACCGGAGCCATTTATATATACTGTAGAACTATGCTGACAATCCAAAGGAACACGCCATCTGCATTCTGTGTGGCTGCGACCTAGTGAACTGTGGGTTTGCAATTTCTGAATTCGGAATGTCATGCCCGGCTCCACTTTAGGGATCTCCCACAGCTGCTACTTTGGCGTCTGTTGCCTTCAGAATTCTGATGCTGAAGTTAATGCATGAGGACATCCTTGTGTAGTGACAGAGACCTGGCAGCAGAGCCTGCTAGAGCGCCATCTATTTGTATGCCTGTCTTTACTCAAGCAGGGTGGCCTCTGCCCCTCCCCAACTCTCCCTCGTCCCCTTTGCAACTCATCAACCCCAGGCCTCAGACATTTACACCCCACACAATGTTCTCAGCAGGCAAGAGGAAAAGCAAAAGCAAATGCACTTTAGGTAAAGAATAGGAAACCTACACTAAAATGGCCATTACTGGGCATTTCAATTGCACCTGTGGATTCAGCTTCTGCTCCAAGTGCATGCAATGAATGTGGCCTGATTACCTTAATTTGATGATATTGGCATAATCACAATGAGAGGCAGTGTCTGCAAGATTGCCCCTGACTGCAACATATGGAAACAGAGAGATGGAATGTTTCATGGAGCACAACATACAAAAGGAACTAAGTGATGCACAAGGATGATCCATGTCCCGGAAGGACAGGAGATGACAAAAGATTTGAATTCTCTCTGTGATGGACTGGCCTCTTCTAGTACTTTTAGTTGCAATTCTAAAACTGAGATGTAAAAGAATCAGAGCCATAGTGTAGGGCTGAGCTGACTTAGGGGTGAACTTTTTTTCTTGAAAGGAGAACATTTTGTTTAAAAAACACAAGTGGGATTAAATGCAGAATAAAATAGATTGATTCTAAAGGGGGAGAATACTGACAGCCCTTTCTGGAATGAAACGGAAAACAAAGCCCAATGATAGACTGCTGAAAGATTTTCTTATCTTTGGAGACCATGACTGTTTTAAATGAACAAAGTCTGCTAGATTAGTGAAATTACTAATGGAATAAAATTTAGAGTTCATGATCCACAAGTTTTTTAAGTAGTGACAATATACAGTGAAAAAAAAAGAACAAAGAATGAGGAACAGAGAAGAATAAAAAAGATTATTGATGAGGATGAGGGAAGGTAGACCATTACCAGATTGTACTTTTTATTGAGTGGTGGAGCAGGCCACAGCCAGTGATGCTCAGGGGTTACTTCTGGCTCTTTCTTATATTTAGAAATTTCCATATGGGATGCTGGATGTTGAATCCTAGTTGGATATGTCAAGACAAATGCTTTACCTGCTATACTATCATTCTGACACAGATTGTATTTTTAAAATTTCTCAGCAGCACTCTACTCTCAGTAGTAAAGCATCATTTTTCTTTGGAGAGCCTACCTCTTACTCTAGCATATACCTTCTGAGTAACAAAAGTTGAACATCAATTTTCAACTGAAATCTACTCTTCTAGACTTTCTCTATTATTGTATTTCAAATTCTTATTCTTAACAGACTTTTGACAGCATTAGCTGAGATTGTCTTTATTAAACAGAATGCCATAAAAATCCATCTTATTTGAAAATAATATTTTATAATTATATTTAATAGTTAACGAAAGTGAATTTAAAGTAAGATACATGTGATTACAGGCTCATTTCTTTGTAAATTTGAATATATCCCAAATGCATAAAAAGTGAATATGTCAATATAAACACACTAGAATATACCTCTTTTATCTGTAAATATCAAGTATAAGAGTTAGAAGTAATGAAATAAATTGAACTTTTAGGCATCTGAAAAACATCTAAAAGCTGAGCATAAGTAGTTTTTCAAATTAATTGAATTAAGAACATTCCTTTTCAGTTAAAAATCATAGTTAGAGACTTCACATTTTCAAGATCCAACACCTTATTTCCGCACATACAGTCTCATTGCCAGAAGAGATAATCAGGTCCCTGACCACTGAAGATTAACCCATATATAGCTAGAAATACACTACTCATAGCTGGCAAAGATTTGCAGAGAGCTTTTGAATGTATCCCCAACACATCTCAGAAAGGGCTAAAGAAACACTGGATCGGATGCTCTACCAGAAAGGGTCTGTCTCAATTTCAATTGTATTTTCCATTTCATTGGTAAACTTGAATAGACATCATTGACTATGTAATATTTTGGGGAACACTGGTACATTTCTTTATTAATGTTTAATAAACATCTTAAAATTGAGCACAGAGGTACTCATTTGTATAAGGTTTGATATATGCACTGAAAATTTTTTCATCTGTAATTTTATCTCTATCTATCTATCTATCTATCTATCTATCTATCTATCTATCTATCTATCTATCTATCTATCTATCTATCTATCTATCTATCTATCATCTCTACATCTGTGAAAATCCATTGAGTTGGGCATTGTTGGTATAGGCTGTACCATTAAAATAACAAGCGAAATAGGCCCCCCCCCCAAAAAAAATACCCTATTTATGGCTATTACTATTTTATGGCATACATACAAATAAGTAAATACAAGATTAGAAAGCATGAGTCAGGATGAAGAGAAATAAGGTATGATTTCAAATTAGTTTTTATGTTTTATAAAAGGGCAGTGACACAAATGAGTCTGACCACTTCATTTACAATCTGATTTGTTAGAATTCTCTGTACTTCTCTATTTCTACAGCATTTTTCATTGACATATTTTAGAGTTCTTAACATACTATTTGAATCAATTGAGACAAAATCATCCTAGCTTTGTCTATTATTTATTAGACTTCTCTAAATCTTTCCACCTTCCAATATCAACAAGGCCTGACATGGAAACCTAACAATTCTGTGGATACTTGTATTTGAGCCAAACATAATTTGAGCCAAACAATTCCTTAACATCTCAAATTGCCACTCAAAGGTGTGCTAGACACTGGTATGTACAGTGGTTAGGGCACTAGCCTTGCATGTAGCTGACCAAGGTTCAATCCCTGGCATCCTATTTGGTCACATGTGCACTGACAGGAGTAATTCATCAATGTGCAAAGCCAGGAATAAGATCCAAGTATCATAATGTATAGCCCCCAAATAAATAAAAATATGCTTAGGGAAATTATGGCACTGTGATAGAATTACCATCTATATTATCACTGGTAAAAAATTAAAACATTGCAAAGTGAATTAATAAAAAAGTGAGCAGGTTATTTTACTGCTTGTAAAATTTTTGAAGTAGACTGGTTAAAATGAGTTAACAACCACATGCCATCAGTTTTGCAAAAAGTATAAAATAAATGATATAATTCTGCTTCAGTTGCAATGAAATTATAACTGTGGTTAAATTACCAGTTGTGCTGTAAAACAAGAGCCATCATTTGACTGAAGTTTCATAGTTTGAGACACAAAAGTGAACATTCCTTTTTACCATCAATCTTATTTCTAGAAACAACTCCTAAATGTTCACATAATTTCTGTAAATCTTATTTCTCAAAAAATATGCAAGCCATCTAATTACTTCACATCCAGGGAATGTTTAAAATTTAGCACATCAGTTGCATATGTATCACTGGTTAAAAAGGAAATCATTGAGGATATATTAGACTGAACTATAAATGGCAGGAAAGTCTTGTAGAAGAGTCTCTATCCTATGTGAAAAGGTACCCAGGTGGATGAGAGCTGAATTGAAAATGAATGGGTCATATATAAATGCCTATGTTACTAATGTACATTAACGCTGCACATGTGATGTGCATATAAAATTTTAATGTTTAAAATGTTGCTTCCCTATTGCTTTTACAATGATGCAAACTAATGTTAATATTTGAGGCCAGCTAATCATTCAGCAAGTCTGTGAGATAAAATGAGATAGCGATGACCCACTTTTTATTATATGTGCCAGGGCATCTTTCAGATGCTATTCATCTCATCTTATGTAAAGATTCCAGGGCCCCTAACTATATTAAATCACATATTAAATATATTTTCTCATTTCTCTAAATTCAAGATTTTAATTCTCTTTAATGCCCTATTTTAATTGGAATGTTGCTAAATCCGTTGACAGTCTTACCAACCATTTTAACAGCCTTTTAATTTGCTGTCTAGAAAATTATAACTCTTCATTAACTTTGGGAGACACGGCATTGCAGTTGTGATATATCATTCCTCATTTTACTAACAATCTACTTAATGAAATTCAGGCTTCGAGCAGATGACGGTGATAATGTAAGCACTTGCCCTGGATTTTTTCCTTTTCTTTAACAAAATTAAGAATTTACTGATAAGCATAATAGGAGAACAAACATTCAATTTCTCAAGAGTGCAAAAAAGGAAAAACTCAGAGAAGCTCATGTGTGAGTCGGCACGTGTATAATTAATACCCATAGGAATTCTTCCAAATGGACCCCTCCCTAAACAGCACCATTTGCCACTGTCTACGAAGAGGCTAATTCAGTGATTCAATATTTATAAACAGAACCTGTTTGGATCAAGAAGGGAAGATGAGATAATTTGACAAAAAATCTTAGCAAGCTTGACAGACAAGATGATCAGTAAAAAAAGAAGAGGAAGTAGAAGAGAGGCCTTTTGGGGGGGGTGAGGGGTGTTTAAGAGATAGATCTGGGATTTTAAATCCCAAACTACTATTTGGACATATGTATAACTGTAAGGTGATAGGTGTGATAGGTGTGGTCTGTCATATTAATATCATTCAATTAAATCTCATAAGAAATTTTATCGCCCCAAATTTTTACAAGTCAGCTGAAGCTCTGGTCTAGGGGATAGGCTTGTCTTGGCCTTCCCAGCTTTACTGTAAGTAAAGCTTGAGAGGGGAAGTGAATTGCCCAGAATAGAAGGTGGAGAGTGTGGGTGTCAGGTGAGGTCTAGGACTCAGGAGCACAGCTTGACTGCATATTCACCTCCATTCCAGGGAAACAGAAATAATTCAGCCACTGTACCTTGAAGAACTTTGAGGGATCTGAACACCCCTTCTCAGTGTCACCCCACACACTAATGAAACAGTTATGAAAGAAAAGGAGCTTCACATGGAAAAAAATAGTGTTTTCTCACAGGTTTCCCCCCACCTTTTCCTCAAGTTTTGGTAGCAAATATTGTTACACACTGAGATTAATTTTCACATAAGACCTATTTTTCCCATGGGAATCAGACATCATTTCATTTTTCTTGTTGTTCCTCACTCCTATCATGATGCTGACTCCCTCGGGATGATTTGTTGTATAGATGGAACACTTTTCACAGACATATATAAAAGGAAACTGGAAAAAACCCAGTAGGACTAACCTTTGAGTCTTAACCTCTACCTTTTCAGTTCTCCGTTGTGTGTGTGTGTGTGTGTGTGTGTTTGTGTGTGTGTGTGTGAGTGTGTTTGTATGATTGTAGCCAGGTTGAAAGTGATCTCAGATAAACTCTGGGCAGTGATTTAAAGTTAGGGCACATGGAAAAATAGTGGAATACTGTAAGGCTGGCTTTATTTATTATTTATTTTATTTATTATTTACTACTTATTTATTACTAGTTGTGCTTATGGTCCTCTAAGCCCAATAAAACAATTTGCTTTTATGGACAAACCCTTTATATAATAGCAGGCAGGCTTCTCCATGTATGATACATGCGAATGTCAGTGAACTTATATATCATGCTGTTGATCTCATTTAATTAAATATAACTTACAACCTTTCTAGCCATATGTAGTTTCTTAAAATATACAATATTTTCATGTAATATATATTTGCTTATGCACAAATCTAACATCCATATTTATACATGCATGCAGTACTCATAATTACATGCTTATCAAATGAAAAGAACAAAAATGTTCATGTCAACATTCCAAATTTTGTAGGACTTTGCAATTTAGATGCCACTGTAAAAACCTTAAAGTTTGAGAGGCCAGTATTGGATCTCCATAACAGCCTACCTCAAACCTGACAGGGCATTTAGAGAAACAGAAAGTTATTCATATAATGTAAAATTGCTCATTAAACTATTATCACAATAAGTGAAGAAATATAGAAAATAAAACTGATATTTGATTTGTAAGCATAATTTTAATGCTGTTTTAAAAGGAAAATGTAGATTTTATATATGTGTTCTAAATATACCTATAGTATTTATATTTGTTAGATGAAAATATTAGAGTCTAACTTTAGAATGAACTGCTGTCTCACTCATACATAAAGACTGCCATGACAGGTTTAATAAGCTGCAGAGGACAGGGACAAAGCCCAGAAAAACAGCCAGTTCCAGAAACTTTATGGGCACATAGAAGGATGGTCATAAGCTAAGGAATGCAGGAAACGATCTAACTGTACCTGAACTAGCACCCAGGAACCTGAGGGCACCCAATGGAATGTGGGCCTTAAATTTTTCGAGTCAGAGAAATCTATGAAATCTATCTAGCTGTCATCCATGTTCTTCCTTCACTAACCAGTTTTGTGTGTGTGTGCGTGTGTGTGTGTGTGTGTGTGTGTGTGTGTGTTTTGGGTTACACCCGGCAGTGCTCAGGGGTTATTCCTGGCTCCACACTCAGAAATTGCTCCTGGCAGGCTCGGGTGACCATATGGGACGCTGGAATTTGAACCGATGACCTCCTGCATGAAAGACAAACGCCTTACCTCCATGCTATCTCTCCGGCCCCTCACTAACCAGTTTTACCCCTAAGCAATGATATAGTGTGTAGCCAGTCCTGGCAATGGTCACCTAGCCAATTCTAAAATTCTCTAAACTGGGTATAAAAGAAAGAATGCTAAGTTGGGTTGCTAGAAGTGTGGCCCCAGCAAACTGGTATTTTAAAATAAATGCCTTTGTTTTTTTAATTTACTGTCCTCTCCTTCGGTCTTTGTAGGATGGATCTTGAGTCCGGATCTAGCATATTTATACCTAAAGTCAAGACAGTTTTATACTTAATTTGTTTAAATACTCACAATTTTTTCTAAGTTTTAGTGATATGCATATAATTTTCACTGGAGCATTATAAATAATACAGGAAAGATTTTTATCCATAAAAGGAGGTGAAATAGAAGCTAGAGAGATAGCAGAGTGGTAGGGTGTTTGCCTTGCACACAGCTAATCCAGAATAGATGGGTGGTTCAAATTCGACATCCCATATGGTCCCCCATGCCAGGAGCGATTTCCGAGCACAGAGCAAGGAGTAACTCCTGAGGGCTGAAGGGTGTGACCCAAAAATACAAAAAAAGGAAAATAAGAAAGAAAGGAAAGGTAAAATAAACCAGTGGCAGTATATGTCTATGTAGATGCTGTACTATATTAAATCTTATTTCAGGAGCCAGAGTGATAGTACAGTGGGTAGAGCATTTATTTGTCTTGCAAGCAGCTGACCAAGGTTCAAGTAACCACAAAAAGTCTCAAACAATGCTGTATGTAATCCCTGAGATTAGAGCTAGTCAGATGTGACCCCAAAACAAAGCAAAAAGGCATATATTTCAGAAGAATAAATAAGAAAAAAAACTTTTATGGCATAAGAGTAAACAAAGTAGAACCTGCATAGAACATATAATTCCAGTCTTGAAAATGAATAATGTATGACACGAATAATTCAAAGATTTGAAAGTAAATATGCCAAAATGGTAACCACAACTAGTATGGAGGAAATAAATTAATGGCTGTTTTTATGTCCTTCCCTCTGTGTATCTTATTTTCTTATTATTTTAAATAGTAATTGCTTACATAACCAGAAAAGAAATCAATCCCATACAAGCAATTTCAAAGACTTTCAAACACCTATGACCTTATTCATCTGCCCTCTGTCCCTTCCTTCCTGCTTCCAAATATCTGCACCAGTCTTTCTTCTCAGTGAAGCTTGGTTACAGAGAGTCACATCCAAATATAGGTATATTTCCCCTGCCCCTGATACTGGGCCAAGCTAAGCACTGAATACATACACACATACAAGCATGCATGCATGCATGCACATTTTTCAAAAATAAGCAGCAAAACATAGACTAAACACTGAGCACAGTATACAAAATATTTATTGTAATTATTAACAACACAATTAATTCAGTAAGAGGATACTTAATAAAAGAAAAAAAAAACAAAAACAAAAACAGAGTTTCAACTAAGTCCCTAGTTGGCTGAGGTTCATTTAGGTCCCAGCTTAACAATTATTTACATTTACTATAAGCTAATTTAATGTTATTATCATTTTTATTAACATCATCAATTTCTCTGATTCACTTTCACACTTTCAAGGGAGAATCAACAACACTAATTTCCCAGACTATAATTTGTGCAGAGCCACCAGTCTGGTGGACCTCCCTCAATGGAATTAAAGTCTTTCTTATTTTAGTTGTTTGGGACTCAAATCTTGATCAAATGAAATGCAAAATGCTGCTTACATTTTCCTCCCTAAAACACAAAACCTCTTACTTAGGGGTCATTTGTAACCACATCAAAAGAGAGACTAATGAATTTGTTGATTAGGTTTCCTCAGAAATAAGCACAGAGTGAAAATGCCTTTTTTTCTCTCTCTTTCCTCCTTATTCCCTTCATCCCTGCCATTCAGAACAATATCCAGGTGATGCCACTGATAAACACAAACACTGAATACTCCGAGGAGAACTTTCCACAAATATTTTTAAAGGCTCCTTTTGGTTCGCCATCCAGCAATAGTCTAAGCCTACCACGGGAGCATGGATTGTGCTGTGAGAAACCATAATCTGAAGATGCTAAGAAAATGTAAGCAAAAAATTGCAAATAAAACTGCTTATATTCATGTAACTTGTTGGGCGACAGCCGTAGAGCATAAGGAAAGCTGCTATAACTCATAACAGCATCTTGTAATAAAACAGCTCTCCGCATCTCTCTCAAACTGTTCCATGCTCAGATCTCATCAGATGGCTGAGTAAGCATTACACTTTGGGACAGTAAATCTGTTTCCAATATGGTGTACATTCACAGAGAGGCGCTTTAGTATGCATCCAAAGGCACTTCCAGCTAAGTACTTATAAAGAAAGGGTAATCATATATTTAAATATCGGGATGCTATTTTCTCAGTCTATTTCACTGGAGCAAAATAAAATGGATCTCGGGGAACCTTAGGCAAACTCAACCTGGACTTGCCCAGGCCCTTTTAGTAAAGGGCATGAAGCTGTCCCCTGCTCCCTCACTTGAACTCCTTGTCTGCTATTGTAGTGACAGTATGGTTTTAGCATTATTAGGGTTCTTTTTCACCTCCCTGTATTGACTTAGGGGGTTCCTAAGAGCAGACCTGGTGTCTATTTCATGCCTGTAGCCCCTGTTCCCGAGCTAAAGCAATGACAAAGCCTGTGTTTGTTGACAGAATGATCTCCTCTAGTTTAAAGTGACGAGACTAGATATGAGATTCAGAATCCTTCCCACAGCCTTGGGGTTTGATTGAAGGAAGGGGATAAAGTGAACAGCGATGGAGGTTTTTGACTCTGTTTACAGACAGTCCTTTGATGAAGGGATCCATCCTGGTTTGAGCTCTGGAAGAGATTGCTTCTAATCTGATATTACCCACTGGGCACAGAGACAAGAAGATCAGGAGTCTTTGTGCTTTTCTTATTTCCTTTATGCTATGACAGCTACGATCAGCTGACACATAAAGTAGGAAACTTATTAGAGAAGTGGAATAAACTCTGAGAAAAACCAAGAAAGAAAAGATTATGTGGGAGGAGATCTCATTGGATAAACCTGACTGAACTGGGATGCACAACTGTCTTCCTAGCCTAGCCCTCAACAGGCACTAGAGGTGACTTGTGTATCACAAAAGTTCACCAAGCTCCAATGTCTTAAGGATCAAGACTGTGGTTCGACGGGAGACTGCCCTTATCCTCCTTTCCCTGGTCATGACACTTCTTCAGGGGTACATAAGAAAAAGCTTCTGTCACACAAATGCCCCCAACAATTGTGCTCCTCCTTTTATTTTTCTCTGCTAAGGTGTTTGAATCTTGACAGTATAATAGAATAAATCACAGCCATCAGACATGAGAGTGACACTGACTGCACACATTAGAGATACACAGTCCATACTCACTCACCCATGCCTTCCCCTTTGCCCACGGCCTCTGCTGTCTGACAACACTAGCTTGAACTACAATTTCCATCTGGCTGCACAGATCTGAACACCAAAATAACCCCTGTATTGTCTTAATAGCGGTAATGATCCCAGCTTTCTAGCCAGCCTGTCCTTCTGGACCATTTTGCCCTTTGGATTAGAGTTCTTCTCTTCAGTCCTGCTTAAGAAGGTACATTAGTCAATCAATCAGTATCCTCTTGCATACAATTAGCAACTATTGAAATTGGATTGGTAGGTATTTTTTATTCTCTTTCTACCATTACAAGTTCCTTCCTATAAATCTGGGGCGGCTTTAAGGAGAATGCTTTCCATTTATTAAGCGCATCTGTTTGATAAGGCACAGAGTGATCATTAAATTTAAAATGCACAGTTTGCAAATCTCTTTTAGCTGTGTCAACCAAGACCTGGGGGATTATGATGTTGCTACGTTGAAGAAATGGGTGGTTCCAGAATGTTTCAAAAAGAGACCACAGCTTCTGAATAACTGGCCCTTTTAGAGGCTGAATAAGTCCTCCAAAAGATGCATTTTCAATAGGATCTCTTAACTATTGCTTTGTTTAGTTTTGTTTTCTCAACACTTGTCTTAGCTGGTATTCCAGCCTCTATCTGCGAAAACTTCCTGTGAACAAGAAGCTGTGATGTTCCATCCAACCAAGGAAGGGGTGTTTGTATATGACAGGGGATTCTCTCATCATCAAACACACGTGTTATTTTTAAAGTCTTCATTTTAAAAAAGCTAAAGAAAGGATGTGATTCACCTAAAGGTAGTTAACTCTGGAATGTTAAAGAATAGTGGACAATGAGACATGGAGAAAGGGAACACAGGCTTATTAACTATCAGGAATAGGATGAAATGGCAGGGAAGTGTACAGAGGACATAAGGGATGAGAATCAAGATAAAGTACAATAGAGTCAGTGCAGAATCTTGATGAGGAAGCAAAGAGTCAGGAAAATGGATTACAATCTAGTTAAAAGGTACATCTGCCATGCTCCAAACAACAGCTATAGCTCACATCTATAACTTGTAAGAAATCCAGTTCAAGGAGAAAACTCTCCACTTCAGGATCTTAAAAAACTCAGTGAGCCCAAATTTTGGTGAGATATGCCTGAGGCTCTGTGAAGCTTTGCCGTTCTCCCTGGGAAAGACCTGTATAACCTTACATGGTTCCTTGCCCCAACTCCAACTATTATTAATATTAGTATTAGTATTTTTTGCCATAGCCAATAGTGTTCTGGGTTTACTACTGGCTCTGTGCTCAGGGATTACTCCTGTTGCTCAGAAAATTTTAGAGGTGCTGGGGATCAGACCTGGATTGACTATATACAAGGCAATTGTCCTACCTGCTATATAATTGCTCTGGTCTTAAATTTTAGCTATTAGAGAATTCTGTTTTATAGACAAGCCAGGAACTTCTTTGAGGTATAAATAATAATATAATACTCTCTGGGAAACAATAACCAGTGGCATTCGATGATAGCTGTCCAGAGTCGTGGTTTTATTTATTTATTTATTTATTTGTTTTTTGGGCCACATCTGGCAGTGCTCAGGGGTTATTTCTGGCTATCTGCTCAGAAATAGCTCCTGGCAGGCACAGGGGACTATATGGGACGCCGGGATTTGAACCAACCACTTTAGGTCCTGGATCGGCTGCTTGCAAGGCAAATGCCGCTATGCTATCTCTCCGGCTCCTATTTATTTATTTATTTATTTATTTATTTATTTATTTATTTATTTATTTATTTATTGGTTTTGGGGCTACATCTGGTGGCACTCATTCTGCTATGCTCTCAGAATTAGCTCCTGGCAAGCTCGGAGGACCATTTGGGATTCTTGGAATCAAACCCAGGTCTGTCCTGGGTTGGCCGCATGCAAGGCAAACACATTTACTTTGTGTTATCTCTCTGGCCTCTGTCCCACAGTTTTTCTATTCCTGAAAATGGGCAGATTACTAGAATGATACAAGTAATGTGCAATGAAGAATACCTGTCACTTCAATATTCATCTACAGCAAGTTCTGGTATTTTTAAAAGCTAAACCAGGACTGAAGTGATAGAACCAGCAGGCAGCACACTTGGATTTCATGCAGCAAATCCAATTATGATCCCCAACACCCTGTATGGTCCTCTGAGAACTGTCAGGAGTGATCCCTAAGCATAGAGTCAGAAGGAAGCAATGACCACTGCCTGGTATAGTCACCAAATAAGCTAACCCAAACTGGAAAAAAGATGCCTTTTGTTCATTTTGTCTCTGATCCATTTCCTTTATGCAATGTTTTGAATTTCTGCCAGGGAATGTTGAACCCTTCTAATTCTGTTGAGGATAAAATACAAGTAGTTTAAACTACTATATAGCTTAACACTCTGACTAATCAAACAGCTGAAGTGGAAGTCTAGGTGGGAAATAGTGAAGCTCTCTACACCCTTATTAATTTTAGGCAGTAAGCCTTTAGATCAAGAGATTGGTGTTTCCTGGAAGAGGTTAAAAGGAATGCTTTGGTAAAGGCATCCTGCAAGCCTTAAAGGAAACAAAAGCCTATATTACTATTACTGTTTGCACTAGCCACCCAGTCAACAAGCAAGATGCATGCTTAGAGAACCTAGAAAAGAAACAAATTGCTATTTGGCTCTTGCTCAGCATTGGGCTAAAGATACATCATACCACACAGCGAGCTCAGCCATGTCTTAGAAAGCATGCATGGCATTGAGGGTGGCCATGAGGCAGCTCAGGCTTTGTTTGGTCACAAAGATCATTTGATCATGGATGGGAGAGAGTTAGCCCAGCCCTGGGGAAAAAAAAAAAACCCAAGCCTTCTACTGTTCCTTCTGCATCTGCTGGGGCTGCAATGAAAAAACATGGAGCAAGGGGTTATATTCAGAGACCCCTGAGGTGGGGAAAACTGGAAGAGACTAAAGGAGAAGAGATTTTCTCCCAATTCCCATGGAGGATTAAAACCCTTTTCTCAACCCATACATATCGAATGCCCCCACAAATGGCACAAGGGCTGGCACTAAGCTGCCTGGGAATATGACATGCTGCTTTTATTCTTAAGGAGTTACTTGGAAGATTTTCAGCTTCTAAGAGTGAAAAGGCACAATCGGGTTTGCTACACATATAGCCATCAAATAAACTGTGAGCTCAGCGGAGGGGACAGAAATGGGAATTGAGATAAAGTGGGGGGAATCATTCTGGTGGACATGTATAGTGGTACTGCATGTATATAACAGCAATATTGGTTCTATTTTTAAAACAAAGAAAACATTAAAAGTAGGAGAGATGGAACAGGTTTTAGGGTGTCTGTCTTGCATGTCAGGGCTCAGCTTGATCTCAGGAATTAAATATGGTTGTTCCCCAAGTTTACCTAGAAGTGCTGCCTGGGCATAGAATCAGGAATAAGCCATGAACATCACCAGATATGACTTCCACTTCTCAAATAAACTATTAAAATAAAAGTAAATAATTCAAAAATCTGTATGTACTAAAAGCAGCATTAAAAACACCTCATCAGGAAATTCTATCATCTTAAATCATGATATAAATCTAAAAATACAATAAGATTAAAAGTGAATTACAAGGAGATGAAGAAATAATAGGTAGGGAGCTTAACCAGGGTTTAATTCCCAGCATTCAATGTAGTTCCCTGAGCACCCCCAGGAGTAACCCCTAAGTATTGCCACGTGTGGTCCCCAAACCAGAAAGATTTATTTAAGTGAATAAAAAGAAAAGGCTGCCAGCCACCCCAAAATATCAGAATTCATAATGCTGGGGGTTATGTGAAGAAAAATGAAAAAGAAATCATGAGGGGAAAGAGATATATAGTACAGTGGGAAAGGATGCATGTAACTGAACTAAGTTCAATCTCTAAAATCCCATAAGGTTCCCCAAGAAACACCAGAATTAATTCCTGAGTGAAGAAAAAGGAGTAACCCTGAGTATTCCTTGGTGTGGCATACACAGTCCAAATAGAGATGCTATGGTCAAAATGTTTCAAGTATTGTTTGGGAACTCAAGAACAGTTTTACAGTTTTGAACAAAATTTACAGTTTTGAACAAAGTAGGACTATGGGCCACGAGATGCCAAGCCAGGATTCTAACACCATAAACTCAATATAATTTCCTAAGCCATTCTAAAGTGTGTGTCCTTTTACACACAAATCCTTTCAGGTGTTTTACTGATTTCAAATCCCAGCTTGAAAGAAAATGGAAGCCTGGTCCAACTATACTGAAATTCTGATTTCACTAGATTTCAACAGAAGGACTTTTGCCAATTGCCCAGGAGAGTTGTTATGAGTCTTTACTGATTCCCACAAAACAATAGCATGATTGGGATCACTCTTTCTGAGCCTCCATTATTAAGTTGGAAAACCTGGGAGTTTTCTGGGACCTCCCTTGTCTTATGGTTCATGAGGTAGGGAGATGGAATCTCCAGGCAGGGCCGGCATGTTAAGGACCACTAGGAATCTGAGACTGAATGTTCCCCCTAGAAAGGAGATTTTGAAGCCAAGTTAATTGGGAGGTCAGAGGGGATGCCAATCATAGATCTCGTCAAGCTGAAGGTGTTACCTTCCTCTGTTGTTCCTTTGGGAGAGACCTATTTGGCCTATTGATAGTTAACCTGCAAGGAAGGAGTATTTGTTGTTTCTGATGACACAAAAGTTACATAATTTATTGCAACTTGTCTGGAACTAGAATATATGAGGTTAAGTGAAATGAATCAGATAAAGGACAAATACAAGATGATGTAATTTATATATGATATATAGAATAATAACAAGAGGAGGAAATGCATGTAACAACAGAAGGATACACAAATTACTCCAGACCTCTAGAGTATAGAAATGAGAAGTATAGGAAAGGAGGGAAACTGAGAAGGATTTAGGGGGTGGAGTGGGCAGGAATTCAGTACTTTGTAGAGGCTTAGTGTATGTAGGAATCTAAGCCATACAGCCAACAACAAAGAACAAAAGATCAAAATTACAACTGTCAATGAGACAGGCGGGGTTGTAGGAAACTGGGGAACATTGGTGGAGGTAAATGGACACTGGTAGTAAAATATGCTGGAATAAACACTGAAGGTCAGGGAAGAAATATTTATATCTTCAATTTAGACTTAACAATACACCTCTAGAAAGAAATTTCATCTCCTGGAATTACTCTCTAAATTAATTTATAGAGATCTCAGAATACACACACACACACACACACACACACACACACACACACACACACACACACACACACTCCCCAAAGCTCCTCTCCCATGGACAGGGATGATCTTTCCTCTAACAAGGATGGAAGGAGAGGCAAGTACAGAGAAACCAGTATTACAAGGTCAAGATGGCCGTGGATATGGGAGGGGAAAGATTTAAATGGTAGTACTTCAAACTATTTTTAAAATAAATTGTATCCCATTGGGACAGCAACTGCCCCCTGCCTACTATTCATAAATCAGGGTGAACAAAGAAAAGCTTCATATTTTGTGTCTCTGGCAAAAGAGAAGAAAAACCTAGAAAAAGACAAAGAATAACAGGTTCAGCGAAGAGCACAAAAGAGCCCACATTTAATTTCACCTTTCTCCCCATTCCTCAAAAGATTGATCTTGGTGAATGAAGCACCAAAAACAACACTCCTACTTTCTGGGGCAAAGAATTCCCAATATTACAAAGGGCTGCTAGACACTTATTAGGTAAGTCTGTGTTGCACTTATTTTTCAAATCTTGGAGCACTCTTGGTATTTGTTCTAGTTATTCCCAGTAGAGGTGGATTAGCAGAGACTTGGATGGAGGCTGAGTGAAAGCACCCAGTGCACTGGAACTATCAATTGATGTGGTGTGGCTGAGTCAGCCTGCCAATCAAGGTGCTTCAAACCATGAATATAATTTCATCTCCGGGGCATCTCAGCTCTCCCCATCACCTTTTCTTCCAGATGCTTTTAGAATTGCCAGAGCTGAATACACTTTGGAAAATATAAAACATGACACTGCGGATGTTACATCTCCTTTGATACTTTCCAACCAATGATATACATGTTTGCCCTGCAAACCTCCTGAATTTGTCATTCAGAGGGTTCATTCAGCATAACTGGAAGTTTCACCTAAGAGGACACCAATAAAGCCTTTGAAACCTCAATTAGATTTTGAAGAGGGAGAAATTCTGCAGAAATAATGGACCTAGAAAAGTGTCTACTGCTCCTGTAGAGTCAATAACCTACAAGGACATGTTCACAAAAATATGGCTGAAGAGAAAGCCAAGACTAAGTATAAAGGTAGAAATGGCTCAGTGGCAAATGGAAGTGTGAATGGGCTGAGTGTTAGCCACTGAGTCAAAGCTTGTCATGTCAAGCTGTAGGTCAAACAAAACACCTGAGAGTCATGTTTGAGTCATGGCAGGGACTGCTTGACCCCTAATTTATTTCAAGAATGGAGAGCAATTGAGTTGAAAAGGGAAGAGTTAAGTGACTTACTTATGTCTAGAATGTTAAGTCAGGTTTGGATTGAGTTGAGAGGCAAAGGAAGCCTTTTATTTTATATATTTTTCCCCTTCTCTACTCTCTTTGCACAATGATCTGCTCCTTTCCTGTGTCTGGGTTAAGTCCCATGAAATTTTTAGATATCAAGTCTTTAAATCTCTAGCTATTGCAGAGTATGCTCTAGATCTACAGAACCACTCTCTCTCTCTCTCTCTCTCTCTCTCTCTCTCTCTCTCTCTCTCTCACACACACACACACACACAGAAAGAGAAAGAGAGAGAGGATCCAGTGTTACAAATAACAGCTCAAGCTACTCATTTGCTCAGTCTTGGGTTCAAGCCCCAGAAATCAGCATATCTAATCAATAATCATAGCCCAAAACTCCAGCAAAGTCCTTGTTTCTTTTCTTTCCTTCACACATTGGTCATCCAATTAGAAATAAGCAAGCAGTGATTCCACCTTTCAAACAGTCTTAACTATGCCAGACTCCTGACCACTGTACATGTTCAATTACACACGCTCTTGTATTCCTTGCCTCCACTCAATCACATCTGTTTGAGTTCCTGATTTAGTTGAAGAATCTACCAGGTACTGCCATCTCAAAGGGCTGGATGAAACCTACTATCTTTCTATATTTTTCTTGCTTGGGTTCCAAGCAAATGTTCTGCTCTTAATTTCACCCTCAGTGTGAACAGTAGCCAAACCAATTGAGAAAAAAAAAAATCAAATCCTTGTTCTAACACTTTAATTTTTTTATTTTCTGTTCTATGTCATAATTCCAAAAGAACCTAAATGAACCACCAGTGAACTTACATGGAAGGGATTATTTATCATCATTGACTTTTTCTGGTTCTTTAAGTAAACCAAGCATCAGAAAAGCAATATTTTCTTTGTAGGAGAATCAAAGAGCTCATGTGTCTCAGAACAATATAGACGACTCCATTTTTGCAGTGCAAAAAAGGGCCCATCTTTGCCATTTGAAGTTTCTCGAACCATTGATACCATCCCACAAGACAACTTTGACTATATGAAAACACAAGCTTACCATTGTGACTTTCTATGACAACACACATACACTGAAGCCAACGTTCTTTTTCCTAAAATGGTTTCATGAAGCAAGTTGTTCCTAAGAATTCTGCTCACCTGTTCTATTCTACATTGAGCTAATCTGAAACTGCTGATCCTTCAACACACTAAAATTTTGTTTTTCCAGACCTTTACCTGCTTGTACTGTATCTTCCATCTTTCTTTTTCATAAAATATATGAAAGAATGCCACAATCTCTTGAATTCCTGGTACACACTTCTGGGGTCTTCACTCCTCTAAAACCATCATACATGGGGCTGGATAGATAGCATGGAGGTAAGGCATTTTCCTTGCATGGAGAAGGTCAGTGGTTCAAATCCCGTCATCTCATATGGTTTCTTGAGCCTGCCAGGAGTGATTTCTGAGCATAGAGCCAGGAGTAACCCCTGAGTGCTGCTGGGTGTGACTCAAAAACTAACAACAAAACAAAAACAAAAACAACAAAAACACACAAACTCCCGCTCCCCATCATTCATCTCCCTTTCTTCTTTTTTGGAGGGAGAGGCACACCGGTGATGCTCAGGGGTTACTCCTGGCTCAGAAATCGCTCCTGGCCTGGGGGACCATATGGATGCCGCAGATCATACAGCTGTCTGTCCTGGGTCAGCTGCATGCAAGGCAAATACCCTACCACTGCGCTATTGCTCATCAACTCCTTTTCTTGAGGTTTTATCACATTATACAGTTTATCTCTCCCCCTTCACCTTCTTGGGCTGGAAGGGCTCCAGCCCATTATTGTTGTGACCACAATGAACAATTTGTCCTAAGGAGGTATCTCCTATGTTCATAGGAATGCCTTCAATAGTATTAAGTTCTTTGGAGTAAAGAAACAAAAATATGGTATTGTATTAGAAACATAAGACTACCCATAGTATTGAAGATAATAAATACACCAGAGGCACTCAATTATTTTTTGACAATTTCATTTACCATTTTGTTTCTACAAGCAAGACATAATAAATTATTTTGTGCCTGCTAAGGGGGCAAGTTTGAGAAATGGGTGGGAAATTGGAACAATATTTGGAGAAAGGTTCCATTGGTAGTGACACTGATTTTAGAACACGGAATGCCTCAAACAACTATAATAATATGATCAACTTAGTATATTATGGCATGTAAATGAAGAGAAAAAGAAAAATTATTCCATGGGAAAAGCTAAGGTAGAATGTATGCAATTGGTGAAATAGGAAATCTTGACAACTTTCCATGGGCCAAGACTCTTAAAATAAGATAAATTAAGAACAATGATGAACAAAATTAGGTAAGCAGATATATAAAGAATAAAGAAATTTTTAAAAGGCATAATTCTTAGAAGACTACCTGAAATGCAAGACTAGCTCAAAGCTGGGAAATTAAAAAAAAAAAGTAAAAAGATTTGGAGGGACAAAGGCAATGGTCCTGGTTATTTAATTCCAGAACAATAATATTTCAAGGACAGATATAGAAGCAGAAATAAGTCTTATAAAGATCAGACTTGTCACACTTGTAGGCTAGAGAAGCATCTATTATTAACCCACTCAGTAGTCATTTCTGGGTCCTTAGTTTCCAAGATTCCATCATTTTAGCACAGTCTAAGTTTAAGACACAATCAACTTAAGCCAGAGTGACACAGAGCTATAAGACTTTATCCCAGGAAAACATAACTTATGCTCCCATGCAAATGTTCTGCCAAAAATCTCCCACTACCACACATACACACAAACAAAGTTAGGAAGTTTTCTAATAATGTTCACATGCAAAAAAAAATTGAATGGATTTATCAAGAGACATATTTTAAATCATCTCTCTGAAAATAACTCCAAGTGAAGAGAATGAACACACAGGATAAAAGTGATCAAAATGTATTGCTAGAGGCTTTGGTTATTGTTATAACAAAGCATCCAATGTTGGCATGAGTTCATTTCTGTACAGATATGTCTTAGTGACTTGGAGTCAAAAGGTTCTGAGGGGTCTAGAGTGATAGCACAGCAGTATGGAGTTTGCCTTGCATGTGGCTGACCCAGGACCAACCTTGGTTCTATCCCTGGCATCATTCCATATGGTTTCCCAAGGCAGGAGCGATTTCTGAGCTCATAGCCAGGAGTAACTCCTGAGTGTCATGGGTGTGGCTCAAAAACCAAAAAAAAAAAAATAAATGAGATTCTGACATGTTGAAACATTTAATGTTGGGGTTATAGGAATAAACTGTTTTATAGAATGTGCCCCAACCCCTTTGCCATGTTCTTCTAGAAAGCCCTGAACACCACTGGGTGTGGCTCAAACATCCCACCCCCCAAAAAAATTCAATGACTAGTTCAAAGCATTTGTGCCCAGTCTTTTTACTTGTAAAATTAATATGTGTTGATGTTAAAACTGGCCATTACTCAGCAACTGATCTGTAAACCACAGGGCAAAATAAATATAAATATATATAATATATTTATATGTATATGTAAATGCACCTCATAGAATTAGATTAGCAGGTGGCAAATGGGAGTGAGTATTGGTGGAAGGAAGTGGGCACTGTTGATGGGAATGGTATTGAAACATCTTAAATAGATGTTTTAATGTTGATGTTTTTAGCTCCAGTTCTTGCTTCCAATTTTTTTCAAAAAGTAGAAAAATAATGTTTGAGTTGTGCTCATCCTTGGGCACAAATGGTGCTGTGTGTATTGGGTCAAGCACCCTATATTCTTAACAGAAAAAGAAATTCTTTATTTGAAGATGTAAGAATTCTTGAAAATCTTGGGAAACTTATGTGAGGGTAAAAATGACTTCTGTGGTACAATTTTATGATGGTTGATAGAAGAGTACATTTTTATTAAGAATAAGATCGAAACTGAGAAAAGTTATTATTAAAAACACTAGCTTTCACACCCTCTCAGTCCCCATCTCATGCCTCAACGAAGAACTACAACCAACACGCCCGCTGACCCATGCTTGGTGACCCTTCTCACCCCCATCAAACTATGGACTGTTGCATAATACCGGAATCAGCTTCAGCAAAACCCCTAGTTCAATGACAATATAGGGTTCCATAATGCCGCAAAACATGTCTCAAACTCAACTATCACCTGTTGTCTTCAAATACCTTTGTTTTCTTTCTTTCTTTCTTTTCTTATTTTTCTTTTTTTTTCTCTTTTTAAACACATGTTTTTGCTATCCTTACCATTTTTGGTACTGTTTGGTACTAAAGCCTTGCCTGGGATAAAATGGCAGATCAAAAATGGACCACAGATATTGTGAGTATAACCAGTCATCCTTAATCAGAATAGCACCAGCAATCCAATATGAAACCATACATTTTTGTATGGGCACAGTAAATAAGGGGAAACCATAGACACAGAAATAAGAAATAAGATCTTATCTTCTAGGGATAAGACCTCACACTTTTTATAACATTAGGGTTCCTCCCATCCTGGACATGTGTCATGTGGATACAACACAGTCTCCAGGAGATTGGACAGTGTCAGTTCAACTCCTAACCCAAGATCCCAGATGTAGAACTGATAAGAGCTCTGGGCAACAACTCCAGGAACCAACTCCATTGGGAGAATTATAGCACAGCTCTGGCACTAACTTGTACCAGTTATGATATGACAACAAGGAAATGACAACTTGACCCAAGTCCAAGTTGTCTTATCACCTCACCTAACACTGGACGGAAACCAGAAGATGTACTGTCTTTTGAATAGCGAAAAATAAGAGCACCATGTACAGAAAACTGACTTTGACAGCTATGACTGGGCAGAACTATCCTTGGGACAGATAAAAAAAAAACAAAAAAAAAACCCTGCCCTAGACTGTAGACCAGAACTCTTATTAAATAAAAAATAAAAAAGGATTTCTTATTTCTTATTGCAGAGGCCCAACTTGGACAACAGAGACTGAGCAGAACCCTTAGATCCATAACATCCCATACTTCGGCTTGGGGACTGAATGAAAACAGGGACTGTACAGAAGACTGTACAGAACAGTGATGGAACAGAACCTTTAGAACCATAAAGACTCTAACCTAAACCCTGTCGTAACACCTGTACAAATGCCAAGACCGCTGGATACAGTGGCCTCATTGTCTCACCCACAACTGAGAGAAAAGTTTCCTGGCACCACATACAAAGCCCTTGGGATGAGGTAATGAACACCCATAGAGCCAGGGGTTGATTCCATGATGATATGCTTCAAGGATGGAGAAGCCCTGAATCTTCTAGGCTTTGGGAATTCCCATTCTTCCTCAATGTTTACTGTGCCTATACCAAAAAAAAAAAAAAAGTGGAGGGAATGCCAAACCCTACCACTGCAGCACCCCTTCTTTTTCTTGTTTTGTTTTGATTGTCAGTTTTTTTACTTTATTTTCCTTCTTTCCTCCACTTTTCTCTTCCCTTTTCACTCCTGTGGTTATTATTTGGTGATTTATTTTTCTTTTCTCATTAGCCGGGTGCATTTTTTCTCTTCTTTTTCTCTTTCTTTTTTTGGTAGTTGCAGCCAAATTTTTCCCTCTTCCTTTTTTTCTTTTTTTCTTTCTTTCTTCTTTTTTTCTTCTTATCCTTTTTATCGCAAATGGCAATAGAATAGACAATCTACAACAAGCTATAAAGTGGAAACCAGTTGCACTAGTATTCTGGGGGGAAAGGGAGAGAGATATGAGATGCATGCTAGAAACGGGGGTGGTGGGAGGACAGCACTGGGGTGGGAGTGCCCCTCATTCGTTGTTACTATGTACCATAAATAATCCTGTGAAAAATAAAAGAAGAAAAACAAACAAACAAAAATACTACCTTTTATTTAACAAAGACAAACTCCTTAACAAGATAAAGGAAAAAAATCTAAAGATTTTATCAGCATTACTGATATTAGTAGTCACTACAGCAAATAGAAATAATCTGACTATTTATGTTCTCAAGTTCTACCCTGTTCTCCAAACATATTAGCAATAAGAAACAGTTTGACTGGATTTTTTTTCTCAGCCACTGCTTCCTCTCATCAAAGCAACCAGAATTTGAGTTAGCAAGCAAGAACACAATAGGTAGCTGCATTAACTCAACTGCACCACATTACTGAGATATGTAAAGACATCTTGCTTCTAGGTAGAAGATCAAATTAAAGGCCATCTTTTCAAGAAATTTTCCCAGCCTTCCATTCAGATAGACCAAATTTTTGAATGTCACTGAAATTTAAAAATTATTCTTTGTCAGTACAGGAAAGAGATGAGACATTCAAAACAGAACCCAGCTAAGCATTGGGAAGAGCAGAAAAAAACATGCATATCAAGATAAAATATGTACACAGAAACGTTTTTGTTTCAAAGCATTTCTGGCATTATTCCATCCACACTTGGGCTTCTAAGGAATTCATGAGTTTCTAGCTAAGTCACAATGGTTTAAATTTCTCTTCTGCTAAATTACACTGCAAGTAGTCTTTCTCCAATTAAAGATTAAAAAAGTACTTATTGTTATAAACTTAAAATCAAATCTAGCCTAAATTATCTATATAATCCCACCCCACAATCCCACAAAGACAGAAAAGGGCTGCATTAGTGACTTTTGTGTGTGTGCTAGAACTGAGATAAGAACCAAGGCTAGCCAACTTCCAAATGTCCAACCTATACCCCACTTCTTCCTTTAGTTTTGACCCAAACTAATGACCCGAACTACCGAAAATTAATTCAGTCCTGGCCTTCTCTCCTTAGAGGATAACCATAGGGCAGCAGCCTATTGAACTCTCTGGCTCATGGGGCCAGGATTAGCACAGAAACAGTCAACTATGCTAACCTGAGCAGGGCTATTTAGACAGTGACATTTTCCCTGGTTAAAGGTCCAGGTCAAACCAAGACCAAGGACAGTGTGACTGAGGCTAAGCCATACTGCAGAGATGCTGTGAGCTGACACATGCAGGAGAGGCTGGAGGCTGGGAAGGGAGTGTAGTAGTGAAGTAAAGGGTAGAATTAGGTTCAGCTTGTGAGAGAGCAAAGGCAAATCCCAGGCCTGTGCCTGCAACTCCTATTAGCTAAAGTAAGACTTAAGGTGTTGCTGCTTGAACCATAAGCTGGAAACTAGGCAGTTGTTTACATGCATCACTATTTTCCCAAACAGAGCCTAACTTTCATTTTTCTCTAACTAACTTGGAGAGTTTTTTAAATTTCTGTGCTTGGCTTGCTCTTCAAGTCTATGCTATTTTCTCAACATGTATCTTACTTGCTTGTCTATGTTTCCTTGCTTGGTTTTTCCAGTGGTTTTTTTTTTTTTTTTTTTGGTTTTTTGTTTTGTTTTTTTGGGCCACACCTGTTTGACGCTCAGGGGTTACTCCTGGCTATGCGCTCAGAAATCTCCCCTGGCTTGGGGGGACCATATGGGACGCCGGGGAATCGAACTGCTGTCCATCCTACGCTAGCGCTTGCAAGGCAGACACCTTACCTCTAGCGCCACCTTCCCGGCCCCCAGTGTTTTGTTTTGTTTTGTTTTGTTTTATTTTGAGAACAACCTGGCAATGGTCAGAGATTACTCCCAACTTTGCAGTCAGGAATCTCTCCTGGCAGGGATCTAGGGATTATATGAGATATTGGGGATCAATCCACATTGGCCACATTAAAGGCAGGCATTCTATCCAGGGTGATTTCACCCAAGCCCTTCAGTTTTTCCACTTTGGAGAAGCCTTTCTTTCTCTACTCTTGAATCTTACTAATTTTAAATAAAAATATCTTCCTTGACTTAAAAAAAAATCCTACTATCCTTGTATTATATACATGAGAAATCATCATTAGAAACATTGTAAACCAAAAAAAAAACCCAAAAAACATTGTAAACCTAATAATTTTAATTAAAAAATTCCTATAACTTATTTATTATTTTATTTGGCGGCCACATCTAGCAGTGCTTAGCAGTTACTCCTGGTTCTACTCAGGGATCATTCCTGGCAAGGTTCAGGGATCTCATAGGATACCATAGATTAAACCTGAGTTAGTGATATGCAATGCAAGTGCCCTGCATTTTATACTATTGCTCTGCCCCTAAATTTCTACCATCTTTCCAAAATTTCTATTAATGTCTTTTTGGGTTTTTTTTTTGTTTGTTTGTTTGGTTTTGGGCCACACCTGGTGATGCTCTGGGGTTACTCCTGGCTATGCGCTCAGAAATCGCTCCTGGCTTGAGAGACCATATAGGATGCTGGGGATCAAGCTCAGGTCTGTTCTAAGTCAGCTGCATACAAGGAAAACACCCTACTGCTGTGTTATCTCTCCAGCACCCTATTGATGTTATTAATGTGACTGATAACTAGACAATAATTGTGACAGTGACCATAAAATTTCATTTATGAAAGTGTTCAGGCATGAGTTATTTTGATATTGGCTCAGATCATTTCAAGGAGCCGTCCATTTTGAGAAAGCACTGTTTTCACATGGCCTACAAACCCAACTCCTGGGATCTAAACATTGTCTTCTTCCTCTGCTCATTCATTTCTGACTTGGAGCATCATGGACTCCACCTACCTCCCTTCCTCAGTTACTTAATCCACCCAAAGTGGGATCAAATATAGAGCCAGAAGTTCCTGACATTCTTGAGATTTTCTACCAAGTAATTCTAAGCAAGACACTAGAGTTGTAGTTGAAACATAGAAAGTTCTGGAAATATAGATTACGGTTTTTGGCTCTTACTATTTGTACCTATTGGGAAACTTTGTTTGAATCTAGTTGGATACTGCACTCAAAGCAGAGTGGCAGGGGTTATGTAGAAATTTCTAGAGCCAGAGGACATCTGTAACGTGCAACTCCACACCCAAACTTCAGGCTTCACTTGGGAAGTTGACCTTCCTTTCTTATTCAAAGCAGCATCTATTCCTGAGGCTGGACTGACACTGGGTCTGCCCAGGGATCAGACCACTGGTCATTTTTGTCAGATATATTAACTTGTGGGCCACAGGGGTGCTCTTTCGTGCAGGATTAGTCCTTTACTAATTACTAATTACGCCGCTGGCCACAGACCTCAGGTCAGCTATTCTCTCTCTTCACACCAGGAGGACCTGCTTCACAGAGGCCAGCACACTCATTTTCATCATCTACACTCAGGAGCTGAGGGCCATGGCAGAAGAAGGCCAAGGAGGAGTCTGGGTTGAAAGCAAGCAAAGGAGACCTAATTTGATGGCAGTGTTCATTAGGCTTCTCAGGGGGATGCCCAGCTCGTCTCTCCTGCTGGGAGCTGGCAGTGCCTCATATTTGATACCTGCAAACTGACCAGCTGGGACTGGACAAGGTCTGACCCCAGCCCCTCAGCACTTGGCTGCCTGGCAATTCTTTCCCAGCTCAGAGCATCTGGAAAGCCAGCCAACTGTGTTTGCCAAACTGGCTTGTATGGGAGAAGCAGGTTTGTTTTATGAACAGCGTCTTGAGTTTTAAATAAGAACACCATCCCGGAAATGATCCTGCTCTGATCCTCGCTAATGTACTTCAAAGGCTAATAAGTACCGAGCTGATCCTGCTCTTTGATTCCATGAATAAGAACATAAAACATGGGAAACGCATGACATTTAAAAAAATATATTGTTATCACCAAGTGCAAAAATATATGTTAACCCTCTCTGCTGTGGCAGTTTTGTGTGGAAATGTGCAGCTTGCCAGATTGGATCTCCTGTTCTTCCTCTCCATAAATATGTGCTTATTTACTTCCTGCAGAGTTCAATTTTAGAACCCATCAAAGTAGATCCTCTCAGATTCCGTCTACATTTTCATGCATAAATTCATAGAAGTCTTCAGAAGGAATTGCACTTCCATATGCAAATGCTTTCCTGTGCCTTTTCATTTCTACTTTTGGCCTGCATGGGTTTTTAATTCATGCAAACACATTACGCAAACAAATATGGCTCAATAACAACATAAGGCATGTGTGAATTGTTCACTGCAGAGCTATGTGTTGGATATGGCCAAATCATTTTCATTATTATCAATGGAGAGGAACAAGATTAAACTGGAAGAAGAAAAGTATATTTGAAACTAAGATCCCATGCTTGGTTTTGTTCTATGTAAATATTAATAAGGGAAAAGGTGACAGGCCAGTCCACAGTTCAGCAATAATCTGTGAAATGCAGCTCAGTGCACTGTGGTCCAGAAGCCAGGATGTACCTTTAATGAGACTTTGGAGGATAAATCTTCATTTCAGTACAGAATCACCAGAAGCAAAAATAGATGCAGTTTCATTGTAAACAAAACCAAAAATGCGACAAAAATAAAAATAAAAAATAGAACCTCTAGAGGTTCTCAGCCATGAAAGTCATCGCCTTTCAAAGTATTGAAGTCTTGTATTATTGTTGCTCTTGTAATTAGCAAAGGTAGCCTCACTTTCCATGGATAAATTGAAGGACCTCCCTTTCTTAGTTAGATCAAATTATTTATATTTTCCATTAATTCCCACTCCAGGCTATTTGGGATTGGGTGAGAATTTACCAAAGTAAAACACTTATGAAGTTGTTCACAGATCAAAGGGATTTGACACAGAGTAATTTTCACACAACCCATCCCTATCTGAAATGTGTTTCATTTATATGAAGATACTTCAGGAAATGAGAGTGAAGATTAAATAAAGATCTACTCTGCCAAGGTCCCTGGTTGCAATGGAAACACCATTTTACTTGTTTTTCCGCTGGTGTTTTTTTTTTTTTATATTCTGCTCAATATAAAGGATGAACCAGGGACTGGAGTGATAACACATTGGGGTAGGGCATTTACATTGTATGCAGCTGACCTGGGTTCAATTCCCCTGCATTCAATATGGGTCCCCTGAGCCGGCATGGCCAGAAATAATTTATAAGTGCAGAGCCCCTGAGGGCCACCAAAAAGAAAAAAAAAAGGTAAGACCAGGCTAAATGGCAGATTATAAAATAGTAATATATGCATAGTAATATATCTAAGAACTTAAGAAAAGACATTAAGAATATAGAAACCAGAAATAAAATTCAAAGCAGGTGAATATTTATGCTTCCAGAATATTTTTGAGAGGATGTGATTAGGACATATCAGCAGTGCTCCGGATATTTTTTAGCTCTGTACTAAGGGATCACTCCTGGTTGTGCATAGGATGCATTCATCAAAGGGAATCAAATTTGGGTTGGCTGCCTGCAAGGCAAATAATTTAACCCTCAATTTCTCCAGTCTCAACCATCCCAAAATCTTATGTTAAGCAGATATTTGTACTGCTGCTACTAGAGGGAAGAAAAAGGAATGAAAATATCATATTAAGCAAAGTTAGCCAGAAAAGAAGGACAAACAAAACTGTTTTCACTTATTATGAAAACACTTTCACTTATAAAAAATAACTGGGTGGGAAATGTAATGTGGGGATTCCTAGACCATCTTTGAGCCTAGAGTATAGGAAATAGAACAAAGAAGGAAAAAAAATCAAGGGGAAGAGCAAGAAAAGAAGAAAGGAAAGTAACAGATGGGACAGAGATCAGGAGCTTAATGTATAGTGAGATGTGAGAAAAAAATACAGCTATATGTTCTAGCTATATATTCTAAGCAGACTCAACCATAAAGAAATGATGAGACCTAAACTACAACCACCAAACTTTGAAATATGCCCGCCAAGTGACAGGTTGTGGTCAGGTAGATCTGGTGGAAGGATTGGTGTTGGAATTGCATAATTAAGACTCATTTCTCAATAACTTTATAAATCATGTTTTCAACGTTATTTCGATATCTTTTTTAATTCTTGAGATCAAATCCAGAGTTAGGAGGTAGGGCCTTGGGCAGGTGCTTAGGAGGAGCTGAAGTTCTCATAGATTAGCACAGTAACATTCAGAGGATATCCAGGTAGGTGAAGACTAAATAAAAGGTTCATCCCAGAACAGAAGAGAGAGCCTAAATAGTCAATCTGTTAGTGTTTTACTAATACTTTGATTTTTAACTTTCAGCTTCTGGTACCATAAAACATATTTATTTATTGTTGTTGTTCTGGAATCACCCCAGCAGTGCTTAGAAGCTATGTCCAATTCTGTGCTGGAGAGTGAGAAAAATTTTGTGGGGTAAGATGCAGTACTCAGGTTCCAAACCAGGCCTCCTGCCTGCATAGCACATACTCAGCCCATTAAGGGAACTTCTCCAGATGCCCAAAGAAACCCCTGAGGCTCAAGTCACTGGTTTATGGTATTTCATTAGAGCATTATGAAACGACTGAGATGCAAGCTAAAATATCTCATCAGGAATTAAATCTGTGCTGCCAGGGGCATTGAATTAAAAAAAAATTGGAAGCAAATGACATAATAATATTGCAAGACCCCCAACATTGGTACCAAGAGCCACTCTTTCCGATAAATTTGGGGTACCTCTGAGCATTCTCTTACACTCCTCTTAGCTATCTGTATAAGTGACACCACTATATGCAAAATGTCAGGTGCAGATATCCTTGTCTACTTTATCATGATGCATCTTGGTCCAATGTTTCTCTTTTCTGAGTCTCTGTATTTATAACAGTTCCTGACATGAACAGAACCTCTCACATATGCTGGCCATGAAAGGAAATGCCCAATACTTCACTCCTAGGTGAAGCTATTTCTCTAAAATCTTTTTCTCCCCCAAAATCTTCCAGGAAAATTGGACAAATGTAACAGAGAGAACATTCATCTGTAGAACAGCACATATGCTCTTCTTTCTCCTGAAAAACAACACACAGGTGCATGCATACAATTCCATTAACACTGCATATTTGAAGAATCAAGATTATTAGATTACTTCATGAAGGTGGGAGTTTGAACAGTTTTTAAACAATAAGCCATTTCGGTTATTACACTAGCTTAGAAGTCCACATTATGATGCAGGAAAATCAATGTTCCTCAAGTACCGACTTGAGAGAGAGAGAGAGAGAGAGAGAGAGAGAGAGAGAGAGAGAGAGAGAGAGAGAGAGAGAGAGAGAGAGAGAGAGAGGGCGAGAGAGGGAGTGTGAGAGGGAGAGGGAGAGGGAGAGAGAGAGGGAGGAGAGAGGAGAGAGGAGAGAGAGAGAGAAGGGAGAGAGAGAGAGTTTAAGAAGCCACAGGTAATATTTTTTTTTCTGGGCTCATGAGGATTTAGGGGACACACCTGCAGGAGCCAAGTTCAGCTGCCTAAGACAGTGTCCAGGATACACTCCAGCGGGTCTTCACATGCAGTGATAGGGGCGTGAAGAGGACTGTCCTAGACTTTCCCAGCATGGCATGACCTAGTCTAGTTAGTCTAGTTAGTTGATTTGCTTTGTTCCCAGTTTTCAGTGACCACAACTGTCCACGCAGCCTGGGTCAGCCCCACCTTGCCCGATTCAGGGCTAGTCTCACCCGGGCACACAGGGGTGCTACGTACCTTGTCTGGGGAATTCGTCGGACTCTCGGTGCACCAGGTCTGTGACTCTGTTTCCATAGTGCATCCTGCTCTCGTGGTCATAGGCCTTGAGAGTCTCACTGGAGCTGTAGGACTTCTGCGTAGGCACACGGCAGTCCTCGCTGTCCAGGGAGGAGCTGGTGTAGCGACACTCTTTGCCGCAGCGTCCCCGGGTCAGGGAGCGGTGGCGCCGGTCCTTGACGTCCATGGTGGGAGCCCGCAGGGGGGACCCTGCAGGGATCTGGAGACTCGGGTCTCAGCGCTGGCCTTGGGCTCTCTGCCCCCTGCAAGCATGAAAGGAAAACAGCAAGACTGTGATGATGTGAACCGCCGTCTCCAGCTCAGACGCAAAGAAAAACACTAAAAAGTAATCATCATAAATTCACTTTCTTTCGCAAAGGCTTCGGGGGTGCCTAAAACAAAAGGCCTGAGGAGAAGAACGTGAGATACAGTTAAGTTCATTATCATGCAGGTTAAAATTTGGGGGCTGTGTGTGCAAAGTAAGGGGAGCAAGAGTTCTTTGGCTTTTCTGTCTCTGCACTGATGGTACAAGATGTCAGTCATTCCCATGCAAGATGGTAGGTACTAGGATGCAGCTCACAGTCAAAATGAATTTTTTAATCCTTCTTTCACGATGCTCTCTAGAAGAGGTGGGGGAAAACAAAGATCTAAAATGAATGAAAGAAGAGGGAAGAAAAAGAGGGAAATGTGGGAGGTAGGCACACATGTATGCAGTGATGCTTTGAGGTGGCGCCATTCATGCACGCTCGTCCAGCTGGTTCTGCAGAACTGGAATATTAGGCATCTGGGCAAGCAAACAACTGCCTTCTGATCCCTCCAGCAATCATGCAACTCCCCTTTGCAAATATGGTCACCTGTCAACGGAGCTACTGGGTGACAAGAGATCTAATTGTCACATTCACTTGATCAGCTGTTGAAACTCACCCACCACATGTCCCTGTCATTACCAGCACCTTTCCTGCTATAGGAGACCAAGAGAGAATAGAAAAACAATGGAGGTGTGGGTCTAGCACAGTAATACAATGGGGCACTTATTTTTACATGTTGCCAACGTGGGTTTGATCCAGGTGACTCCTGAACACAGAGGTAGTTGTAAGTACTGTCTGAACTTCACAATGTGACCCTAAACCAAAATGGATGTAATGTAGTTTCTCAATCTTAGGAACTGGCAAGCAGAGAGTCCACCAGCCTGTCCTCTGCCACATTGTCAAACACCAAACACTAACCTTCTGCCTCACACACACAACAGAAAATGCTCAAGTGGCTCCAGTTCCAAAGGAAAGGGATTATTGATTTCACTGGCCATGAATAGCTTGGACCACAGGAACTGGGCAGAGTGGGAAAACATGGACTTTAATTAAAATGGAAAACAGAGCCCCATGCCAGGAGGCCATGGACGGTACAAATCTGGCGCACACTCCTTCTGTATGAATAGGGGTTCTCTTGGGGAGCTGAGCAGTAGTTCTGGAGCTCCCTGCAATTGTTAGTTCCCACACTGATGTGGACACTCAGGAACAGGAAAAAATTAGTTAGGATCTGGTGGTATCTGCCCTGAAAGGAGCTAAATAACTTAAGACAGGTTTGATCCTACTAATGGATCCCAGGAAGGTCATTCTCATTCATGCTTTCTCTGATGCCTGCTCAAATTTACCTGCAAACAAGGAATGATAGTCAATAAGCCATAAAAAGGAGGCTGTGCCTGTGAATTGATGCTGCCATTGCCATATTATTATGGGTTTTCCTGTTTCCTGGAACCATGTGCCCTGACTCAGGAAGTAGGAAGGAATCTTGAGACTTGTGGCCACAAAATATCATCAGTCTAGAGAGTCACAGATTCAGCTCTTCTTACATTTGTTCCTGACCTTTTTATTTATTTATTTATTTTTGCACAGTATTTGCTGCTTTGCAGTCAAGGATCAGAACATTCACACAGGGTCTGGATATCCCAAATCCCTTTAGCATTCCAAGCATACTTGATGGTCTAGGTTGGTGAAAAGCACTGGAATATTGACAGTTGTCCCAGTCCATCATGAATAATAAATAATCAGAACCTTTGCAAACTCATGCTCCTTTATTTTTATATTTCTTTCTTTTCTTCCTACCTTTCTTCTTTCTTTCTTTCTTTCTTTCTTTCTTTCTTTCTTTCTTTCTTTCTTTCTTTCTTTCTTTCTTTCTTTCTTTCTTTCTTTCTTTCTTTCTTTCTTTCTTTCTTTCTTTCTTTCTTTCTTTCTTTCTTTCTTTCTTTCTTTCTTTCTTTCTTTCTTTCTTTCTTTCTTTCTTCTTTCTTTCTTTCTTTCTTTCTTTCTTTCTTTCTTTCTTTCTTTCTTTCTTTCTTTCTTTCTTTCTTTCTTTCTTTCTTTCTTTTCTTTCTTTCTTTCTCTTTCTTTCTTTCTTTCTTTCTTTCTTTCTTTCTTTCTTTCTTTCTTTCTTTCTTTCTTTCTTTCTTTCTTTCTTTCTTTCCTTTCTTTCTTTCTTTCTTTCTTTCTTTCTTTCTTTCTTTCTTTCTTTCTTTCTTTCTTTCTTTCTTTCTTTCTTTCTTTCTTTCTTCTTTCTTTCTTTCTTTCTTTCTTTCTTTCTTTCTTTCTTTCTTTCTTTCTTTCTTTCTTTCTTTCTTTCTTTCTTTCTTTCTTTCTTTCTTTCTTTCTTTCTTTCTTTCTTTCTTTCTTTCTTTCTTTTTTTCTTTCTTCTTTCTTTCTTTCTTTCTTCTTTCTTTCTTTCTTTCTTTCTTTCTTTCTTTCTTTCTTTCTTCTTTCTTTCTTTCTTTCTTTCTTTCTTTCTTTCTTTCTTTCTTTCTTTCTTTCTTTCTTTCTTTCTTTCTTTCTTTCTTTCTTCCTTCCTTCCTTCCTTCCTTCATTTTCCCCTCCCTCCCTCTGTCTCTCCTTCCCTTCCTCCCTCCTTTCCTTCCTTCCTTCCTTCCTTCCTTCCTTCCTTCCTTCCTTCCATCCTTCCTTCCTTCCTTCCTTCCTTCCTTCCTTCCTTCCTTTTCCCCTCCCTCCCTCTGTCTCTCCTTCCCTTCCTCCCTCCTTTCCTTCCTTCCTTCTTTCCTTCCTTCTATCCTTCCTTCCTTCCTTCCATCCTTCCTTCCTTCCTTTCTTCCTTCCATCCTTCCTTCCTTCCTTCCTTCCTTCTTTCCTTCCTTCCTTCTTCCTTCATTTTCCCCTCCCTCCCTCTGGCTCTCCCTCCCTCCCTTCCTTCCTTCCATCCTTCCTTCCTTCCTTCCTTCCTTCCTTCCTTCCTTCCTTCCTTCCTTCCTTCCTTCCTTCCTTCCTTCCTTCCTTCCTTCCTTCCTTCCTTCCTTCCTTCCTTCCTTCCTCCCTCCATTCCTTCCTTCTTTCTTCCTGACAAATGCCCTACCTTTAGAATTATCTCTCCAGTGCCTACCACACTAATCTTTTAAACTCAATCACAGATAAGAGAGCGGGATGAGGGGTAGATTCTACTCTTTAGAGCTTTTGAGGCAAGTGAAACAAAGGCAGTAGTAAAACTCCCTGTTGTCTGTTAACATACACACTTGAACAACAAGCAGATTTGGGAAGATCTTTGGCATTAGCATGGGAATAACAGCAGTGATCTCTGCAATGATAGTCACAGGATTTGATCATCTTCCTCTCTTGAGGCTTAACTGCACAGTTTTACTTCTTAATGTTTTAGTGTTCCTGATTCATAAAATCCTGTCTTTCTTAATTTGCATCATGCTTTGGAAAACGGGCTGACTTTCTGTGTGTATATATGACATACACACATACAGGTATTTTAAATCATGTTCTACGCAGAAAGCCTGGAGGCATATTACCTATTTATAAGGTACACGGATTTTAGTGTTTGGACATTTTGACATGTAATTTGGTGGCCCACTGATCATTTCCTGTTAGATTCCTCTTTCTTGGTTATACTCTTGATCACTGTTTGCTGGCAATGTCACCTCTGGATGAATGATAGGAATTCATATATCATGAGGTGCAAAGTAAGAAATCTGAGGCTTGGAATATAATGTCTTGGGAAACTAAGCAAAGAATGGGCTGATAGAGCTGATAGGCATTTTGTATTTAGCTGGCCTATTATTTAAATGTTAAATTTTCAATAGAAAAATGAGAGGCATTGATATCAGCTTCTGGAAATCCAGCTTATTAAAATTGGGCAGTCTAGAAATAGCTACTCCAACAAGAGGAAATATAAATACTTTTATCTATTTTTACCATCATGTAAAAGGGGACATATTGTGATACATACAGATGTGTATATATACATACATATACTAATAATATATATATATATATATATGTATGTATACACACATGCTAAAAATAAAACCCAGATTTAATAGAGAGTTCAGGATCTAAGGAACAATACTAAATAAGACCTGGACTTTGCTCTATATAATTCAGACTTGGAGCCAAAAACACTAGAAATCTAGAATAGCAATAGCATCAGCTCCTAAACGTTCCAATCAAAGCCAGTGTTTCCTAGCTGAAAAACTTGAAATCCGGAGCCTAACAGACAGGGAATGTTTATTCTCCAGCCAAATGAGGTCTCACTTTCACCAACAAAAGTGAAACAAAATCTAAAATTTCAGATAGCTTAGGATCCCCATTTTAGACAGTGGGTTCTGAGAAAACTTAGTAGGAGGCCAGGATGTCTACGTCACCTTCTGTCCCCTCTGCTGGGCTAGTGGAAGAGAAGGTGCCAGAGTTAAGATTTTCTTTCTGGGGCCAGAGCAGTGTTGCAGCAATAGGGCATTTGCCTTGCACACGGCTGACCTAGGATGAACCGCAGTTCGATCCCCCAGGCATCCCATATGGTCTCCCAAGACAGGAGTGATTTCTGAGCACCGAGCCAGGAGTAACCCCTGAGCAACACCAGGTGTGTCCCCAAAACCAACAATGAAAAAAAAAGATTTTCTACCTGCCTTAGTGGTAATTGTTGGGGTCCCCCTTCTTCAAATATGTGAGTAATTAATAAAAGATATATTTTTGTTTTTATTATTTTTTGGACTACACTTTCTGCTACTCAGTACTTATTCTTAGTTGTATATTTAGAGAGTAAGTCCAGCAGGGCTCAAAGAACACTATAGGGGATCAAATCAGGGTTGGCATAATGCAATGCAAGCACCTTACTATCTATCTCTCTAGCCCATAATACAAGATATTAAAAAAAATAAAATTTTAGTTGTAAACAAGAATATATATAATGTATAAATTCAATAGATAGTTCAAAGGCATAAGAAAAAGAAATAATGAAGAAATACAAAAATTGAGAATTGACTAGTTTATACAAAATTATTTTAAAATAAAGGGAGGCAGAAGTAATAATACAGCAGTATCATCACTATAGCTCTAAAATATGTAAAAGATATTTAAGAAGTCATTAAAGTAGGGAAAGGAAGGTTGCATTCATAGTTCAAAGATAAAATAAGTAGACTACTTTATAAAGTTTCTGCATAATATATCAAGTCAAAACACTATACAAAGAAACAACTAGAAAATGATAGATAAATACAAATAATTTTAAATAAACATATGATAACTCATCAAAGATTAGAAGAAAATAATTAACTGCAAAAAGAAAATAACAAGTGACCACACAAGGAAAAACATAAAATGGGATTAATTGATTCAACTTTAACTTGAAAAATATACAATCTTAAAAATAGATCTAAAGCAATAAAGAATATGATTTAATTCTACACCATTTAACAAAAAATACTTTAAATAAAACAATGCAGATGTGCTTAGAGTACATCAAAGGGAAAGGATACATAATGCAAACATTAAACAAAAGGAAGCAGGGGAACTGTATAAATATCAGATAAAGAGGATTTCATAGACAAAGAAAATTCCATTGACAGGGAAGGATATCATATAAGAACAAAGGCTAATTCTTCCTAGAAGAAATAGCAACCTTAAATATGTATGCACCAAAACAAGCAGAATTACAAATTCACGAGGCAAAGAAATAATAGTGAAAAAACAAATAAATATAGTTGGAAGCTTCATTATCACAATGCCAACATTTGATATAACAAGAAGTTGGAAAATCATCATGGATATAATAGGACCTAAACTACAATTCACCCATAGGTCTACTCAACATTTATAGTATTTACTCTCAGCATCAGCATTTTACATATCCCTATGAAGTATCCAAGTAACTTAGTGTGAAGACAGACCAGACATGGGAGAAAAAAATAAGTTCAAAATAGTTAGAGAGCATTGAAACTAAGTATCTTCTTTTATTGCTCTGGAATCAAATCATATCAAGTAGCAGAAAGATAAGAAAAAATTTTCAACTCCTAGAAACAAAACACTTTCCTAAACAACTTGAGGACAAAAAAACACTTGAACACTTGAAATGAAAATACCCATCAAAGTGAAAAGAAAATAGAACAACAAAATTTATGAGACTACTAGCGAGAATTTTTAAAAATAATTAAGTGCATTTAATGGAAAACAGGAAAAGTCTCAAATCAGTAATCTTATCTTTTTCTTCAAGAATCTAGAAAAACTGTGAGTGGGGAGAGCAAGACATAGGGGGATAACCCATACCAACAGGAAATAAATATCAAGAAGCCAAATTTGATTATATAGAAAACATAACACCCAATAGAGAAAAACAATGAAACATGTTGTTTCTCTTAAAAGATCAATGAAATTGATAAATTTCTGGCAAAGAAAAAAAGGACAGAAATCACCAATATCAGGAATGAAATGGGATATTATTAGAGGTTATGAGGATAGGAACAAGACACTTCTATATAACCACCAAAAGATTCTACAAAAATTGGATTTGACAGCTAACATGGATCAACTTCTCTCAAAACTAGAAGTATCTCAACTCACCCAATTTAAAAGTTCATTTGACCTGCCTTAGACTATGTAGAAATTTAAATTTAAATTTTGAAGCTCTCTTTCACACACAGAGCCAATGGTTTTACTAGAGAATTCTATCAAATGTTTAAAAAAGAATTAATACCAATTTTTGAAGATCTCACCCAGAAAATAAAAAAGGAGAATATCTTGTGTGATTCATTTTGTGAAGCAAACTTTAACCCGCAAACAAAGCAGACAGTTTCAAAACAACTTTGAATATAACTTTATGAGTTTAGAATAGTTTTCTCTGTTAGCAAATATATATATACATATATATGTATATATATAAATTATACTCTAGGGCCAAATGTGGTTTATTCTGGCAATGTGAAGACAGATCAGTATTTCTTTCTTTTTTAATATTTTTGAGCCACACCCAGATGTGTTCATGACTTACTCCTGGCTCTGCACTCAGGGATCACTTCTGGTGGCCTTTGGGGATCATTTGAGATGCCAAGGATCAAACCTCGGTTGGTATATGCAAGCCAAGCAAGTTATCTGTGGTACTAATTCTCCAGCTCTTGCTATTTAATAATTAAGAGTAATTTAATTCACAATAATAGCAGATGAAAAGACTGAAAAATATCAGATGATAATATCAATCAATAATAGAAAATATTTTGGCAAAATTCCATACCTACTTAAAATTTTAAAAAAGTCTTGGGAGATAGGTTAAAAGGCTAGAGTACATGCTTTGCATACAAAAACCCAGGATTCAATGACTGGCACTTCATGACTCCCTGACCACTAAGGAAATAGTGCAGAAAAAAAGTCTAGAACATATAGTCTAGAGCAGCTCATAGCGCTAGTTGTCATGATCCTCATTGCCTTCCCAATTTTGAAAATTAAAGACAAAAGGGACTATAGAGGAGCTTCCTCAAGTTTATAAGGAATATCAGCAAAACATCCTAGAGCCAACTTTATGCTTTCTCTAATTGTGGACACAAGGCATTTGTCCTCATACTCCTGCTCAGCCTAGTGGGGGAGCTTCTAGATCATAGCTTTTCAAAACTTATTCTAATGTCCACTTTCCAGGTAAAATATCTCTTACCCTTCACCCAAGTTATCCACTTTAAGCAAATAAACAGAAAAGACCTCCAGTCCAATTGTATTTGAGGATTATAACTGCTGCTAAGGTTTCAGTACCCCCTGGTTGTGGGTTATATAATCCACTTGGTTATAGGCAATGCATTAAGAGCATGAACGTCTTCAGAGTAGAAAGGAGATATAAAATACTGCCTATTTCTGGAGAACCTGTATATGCAAAAAAATAATTGCCACCATAAGTATTAATGAAATTCATGAGGTCACTAAAGAAGAAAAATATATTGCATTTCAAGATATTAGCAATGAGCACACTGACAATAGAATACAACATATATTAGTATTTTCCCTGTCTCAAAAATCTGAAATACTTAGACTTAAGCCTAACAAAAAATGAACAATAACCATATGCTGGAATCACACATGATAAAATCAAGATCTAAATAAATGCAGAGATTTACTGTGTTCCAGGACTGAATGGATCAGTATAACAAATATTCATTCAGCCCATATTTATATATAGACCAAAAAAATTCCCATTAAATTCCAGCAAAAAATTTTTAGACATAGGTAAGATTATTGAAAATTTATATAAGAGAGAGAAAACATAAAGCAAAACCAATATTTTAAAAACGAAGAGGACTAGGGAAATAATACAGATGGGTTAGGAAATACCTTGCATGCATCTCAGTCCAGTTTGATCCCTGGCATCCCATAGGGTTTTCTGAGCACAAACAGGGGTGATTTGTGACACAAAGCAAGAAGGAAGATTCTTGAGCACAGCAAGGAAGAAAGTACCAAAAATATCTGCAAAAGCTTCAGAATTATCATATAATTTTAGTAGTAAATAATGTATACTGTTGTCAGATGGATAAGCATGAAAATTAAGAGAGCCTTCTAGAGTATTCACACATAAGCTCTGCAAAATATTATCAACTGATTTCTTAATAATGCTATACCTGCAAATGCTGGGAGCAGAGGGGAATGTGGTGTTATGGATTGAACTTAGGATCATGTCCATTTTTCTCTCCTACTTGTACTACCTCTCTACTCATCACCCTCATGACTTTTTAAGAAAGATGTAAAAATAATTTAACAGATATAAGATAACATTTTTAACATCTGACATCAGGACAAGTGAATTATCTAGATCAACAACAACAAAAAATAATAAAACCCCCAGATGAGTTTTACATTTTTGTAAAAATTAGCCATCTTATATCTAAATTGCTGGGAAAATATAACTTAAACAATACATATTACTAGAAACTTGAAAGAATAGTTAAAATAAAATACATAGAGCATTACCTACTTAAGTAGGTAGTTAAGGATGTAGAAATTTGGGGGCATGCATAGATTGCTGGCTAAAAAAAATTGAAACCATTTTGGAAATATTTCAGCAGTTAAAAAAATAAAAAATAAAATGTGCAACTGTCATCCAACCCAGCAATCTCACTCCTGGGCATTTATCCCAGAGAAATGAAAACTTATGTTCACACAAAACCTGTACATGAATGTTTATGGCAGGATATTTATTCATAATAGCCCCAAACTAGAAATAATCCAGATGTCCTTCAATGGGTGACTGGTCAAACAAACTTTGATATACTTGCGATATGGACTACTGCTCTGCAATTAAAATTTAAAAATAAATGAATTGCTGTAACACAATTATGGGAATGAATGTTCAGAGAATAATGTAGAGTGAAGAAAATTTTTCAAAGATCCTATATAAACCCCAAGTTTATATCCCAGGGTTATATGTAATTTATATCACTGTTGAAATTTATAGACATAAGAGCAGGTTTATTGTTGACAGAGTTTAAAGTAGCTAGGTGGTAGGTAACTGAACACTAGCAGATGATGTGTTGAAAGCCTGAATGACAGTGTTGTTCTATATCTTCTATCACTCTGTGTGCTTGTGACAAAGAATGTAGTTTTGTGCTGTACTATTATTGGTGAAGTTAACTAAAGGCTTCTGAATCTTCTCTCTTTGGCTTCTTGAAACCACAAATAATTCTGCATTGATGTCAAATGCTAGAAAGTTTGATTTGTGATGTTAAGTTCATGAAACCCAAAAAAAACCTGAGGATCAAACAGAAGGATAAAAATTTGGAGGCATATCTGGAAAGTCACTATGAATTTTAAGCTGGGTTTAATAATACCACTTTATTAGTTATGTTGTGGTCATTACTTTACCATTCTTCGAGTTTATACCCAGTTTACTGGATTGTTCTGAAACTACCTTTTTTCCCAATAAGGGCTAATATCTGGGACTTTGGTGCAATAAGACACTGATCATAAGCAACCAGTTACAAAAAAAAATGAGCATCTTACAGTACATGATTCTGAAAATTTAGAACAACTCAGGTTTCTGAGAACAAATGTGTGGATAAAGAAATTATGGTACATCTATACAAGGGAATAGTATGCAACTCTTGGAAAAATCAAATTATAAGTTGTTGTTTTTTTTTGTTTTGTTTTTTGGACATAACCAGAAATAATTAAGGGTTACTCTTGGAGGAGGCCTAGAAGGTCCAGCTCATGACATAAAGCACACTACAAATGTTGATGAGTGAATTTAGAAAAATAACTACATTGAGAACTATCATAACAATGTGAATGAATGAGGGAAGTAGAAAGCCTGTCTAGAGTACAGGCAGGGCTGGTTGGGGAGGAGGGAGACTTGGGGCATTGGTGGTGGCAATGTTGCACTGGTGAAGGGGGGTGTTCTTTACATGACTAAAACCCAACTACAATCATATTTGTAATCAAGGTGTTTAAACAAATATATTTTAAAAAAGAAGATTGTAAAAATAAAGATAATATGGTAATAATTTCTAAAATTAATAGAGACAAGGGCCAAAAAGACTGGAAGGAAGCTTGCCACAAAAGCAGGGGGGATACAGTTAGGGAAGTAGACATAATTAAAGTGATAGTTGAAAATGATCTCTAAACAAGACTGGATGCTGAAAGGAAAGTGAAAAAACATTTGTCACAGAAGCAGGTGGTGTGGGGTGAGACAGGGCTTGGGGCATTGCTTGGGGGGAAACTGGGGGCATTGATGGGAGGGGATGAAGAGATCGAAGTTGGATATTGTATGATTCAAACTCAATCATGAACATTTCTTAAATATATCTCACAGTGATTCAATTAAAGTATTTTAAAAAACAATAGAACATTAGTCTGAATCCTCACGTGCCCAAATGGACATGAAAAGCATTTACTTCCTATAATAGACTTTCTGCATGGTCACCCTGGAAAGTCAAGGTCAACAGTTCCCATGAAAAAATGCAAATGTTAGAACTGATTTTATAAATCACTATATAAATTATTTTAATGTCGGAATGATTTTATAAATTCATAATGATTACTTTGAGGCAGTAAAAACATGGTAACCAAAAAATTAGAGACACTTTTCCCTGGCCTCTGCCTTTTCCAGTGCTGGCAAAAGGCAATCAGTAGATGGTGGTGCTTCTGCCAGCTCATGGCTGAAAGGCTGAGGCTTTCGTTCTGCTACATTCCTCGTTTCCTCCCTGGAAGTATGTTCACACTGCTGTTTTCATCCGTTGCCTAAGTGGGGTCCATCACTTTTGCAGAACAGACTACAGAGATCTTGCCTGCAAGCGTCTGTCTAATTAACTCATCCTATGAGCTGTAACATGGTTCATTATTAACTTTTCAGCTACTCCTGATATGTAAGGGGGCTGAACAGTTCATCACTGATGGCCCACTGAAGGTGCATGTATGTGCTGCGAATGTGTGTGTGTGTGTGTGCGTGTGTGTGTGTGATGTGAGCATGTATATGTGCCTCTGTAGATGGGAGATGAAGTCTCCAATCTAGGTATTGCCAATGAAGAGTCAATGTCCACAGCAAGACCAACACAGCAGGCAATTGTTTCACTTGCCTCATCTTCTCTCTGTCTTCACTCACTCCCACAGGGAACTATGCACTGTGCTTGAACATTTGCTCCTTATAAACTGACTACAGGGCCTTTGGGAGGTGTTGCACCAGATGTTCAGATTAACTCTGCTGGATTCAGAATTCAGACCTCAGCAAGCACCTTTCTTCTCTCATTTTAAATCCTACTAAATCACCCAAGGCTCCTGACTGGAAAAAGGGGAGCTCTAAAAGCTTCTCCACATGTCAATTCTGGATTCTTGGTTCCTCCTTTGGCTGGCTAATTTAGAAATCCAATCACCATATTTACTCCTGAGACAGACTGAGAACAGCCTATAACAGGCTGAGTTTTAAAAATGAAATATTTTGAAAGCTCTATCAGAAATCTTCTACAAAGGAGTTTTACCTATCTGAGCCACATGCTAATTCAATTGGCTAATTATTTTGTTTGATTTGGAGCCACAATTGGTGATGCTTGGGGTTACTCTTACCGCTGCACACAATAATGACCTTTGGAGGTACTCTAAGAGGACCACATGAAATGCTGGGGATCAGAAATTTTTTTCCTTGTGTGCTAGGCAAATATCCTATCTGCCGTACTCTAGACCTATGAATTGGCTCATTATTTCTTAAATTCTGGTGGTGCTATTCTTCTCTGTTTAAAAAGGTGTTTTGGAATAGGCATGTCCTCTTTATCTTTAGGTCCTCTGCATGATTTAATGGTGTCCAATGCAATAAGCCATGTTTCTACTTAAGCAAAGCACATCTGCAAATACCTTTCTGATGCATTCAACCTCTTCTAGGGAAGAAGCCCAAGTTCAAAACTTTGATGCACAAAAGAAATTGCAAGGCAGAACCTCCAATATCAGATAAATGTGTTAGTGAGCGTAGGTGGAAAGGGGTTTGGAGTAAAACTCACTCCTTTAGCCTCTCTCCATAGGTAGGACTGTGGTAGATAGAGAGTGAAAGCCAGGGTATGCTCCCCTAAATTTCCAACTCCTTGTTCAAAATGATTAATAATGAGCCTAAGCACAGATATGTTTTAAAATGTCTAGTTATTTCTGCAATTTCTGGGTGAACCAACTAAAATGGGGATTAGAAAACAATCTACAAAGTGGAACCATGGTGCCTGGATCATTTCATGTCCTTTTCAAGAAGAGGTCAGAGAATATGTGCTTTGGTACCCAGTTCCCCTTTAGTGATATATCTGGGGACAAAAAGCCAAGCCTGGTTAGTGTCTAGAGTTGAAAATGAAGCAAATTCTCAAAGTGCTCTTAGTTTTCAAGCTTCAGAGTGACATGGTATTGCCTTTGACCATATACTAGCGTTCCCTGGAGTCTTTTGCACAGTAAATAGTCAGTGCAATACCAGTGTAGCTGTGAAGGAGTTTGGAAAGCAGAGACATTTTCCCATGCCCAAGACCCCAAGGACTAGAACTCACTAGGGAGGCAAGCAGCTCTTTTAGCATCCAATGAGGGGCCAGAAGAGGGTAAATGCAAGAGCTCAAACAGATTCTTTCTTGAGCAGCAATGGAAAGCCCAACATCTCTCAGATTGATATTTAGTCTAGTTCCTTCCCTCCCCTCCCATTCCTCTCCAGTGCAAACTGTTTAACATTTAAGAAAGACAGCATGGTGCCATGTCTTTTTACCATCTCAAAATCTAAAAAGTGCAGATTCAGTGAAGCTGTTGCATATGAGCTCCACCTTCTGCAGACACTGGGCACCTCTCTTCTCCTTCCACTTTGGGATCAAGCCCCTGAGATCAGCAATGAACAGATGGTTAGACCTTAGGCACTGGCTAAGTTACTGGAATAGGAAAGACACTCCTTCCTCTTCTCCCCATCAGGAAGAGCAACTCAGAGGCAGCCAAACAGGCAGCCTCTGAACCTAATGAAGGAACTCAACACCCCGTGCCCAGCTGGCAGAGTGTGCCCAACTCAGCATGATATGGGGAAGCAGCAGTGTATCAGGAAGGTAGAGTGGGGTTGTGGATCCCAAGCTTCCCGGCAGTACATCAATCAAAAATCACCATTAAGTCAAGCTTTTGTTGGATACATGCTGACAAGTGCAAACCTGGCATTGGGTTCCTGGTGGCAGTGGCAGCTAATTGATGCTGTGATATGGTCTGAAGGATGAGGTTTCCAGATAGGAAGTGTTGACAACCAGAGATCGAAAGACATGCTTACATATATACCACCAAGAGCAGACTCAAAGAACTACTTTCATACAAAAACTCAGCCATATGTTGGAAGCCAGAGTTATAGTACAATAAATAGGGCACCTGTCTTGTGTGCTACTAACTCTGGATAGATCCAGAGCATATAATCCCATACACTTCATCAAACACTGAGAGTATTAATTCTTGTGTGCAGAGTCAGCAGCAAATCCTGAGTATCACCAGGTATGACCCCCAAAAGATCCCCTGCCCCCCAAAAAACTCCAGCCATATTCTCTGGCTCTGAAAAGCTACTTAGTATAACTAAATCTTAATAATTTTTATCACCTGTCATGCCACTCTTTCCCACTGTGTATGGAATTGTCTGAAAATATATACGACAAACCCAAAGTAACTAACATGGGAAAACTGTTCTCCATCTTGCAATCCCATATGTGCCTTAAGAAACCACAGAACCCATTGGCCTGAGCCATAGTGCTTCATGCACAATAAAAACTCAGGAGAAAAGCACCCTGATCCTGAGAAATCTTATGCAGGATTGAGGATACACCTGAGTTTCTGCAATTAGAAATGAGTATCTAATTCTAAAGGTGGATGCGACATTGGTGAGCTAGAAGATGTGAATCTGCTACTCATCCGCTGTCACATGAAGATGTGGTTGGCACCCATCCTCCTCATCAGTCCTGATAGTCATAGGGTCACCACTATATACTTAGCTCTGAAAACCTACTTCCCTGGTAGAAGAAAGCTACAATTAGCAAAATTCAACTACACTGTAGTCAAACTAAAAATATAAGATTTATTCATTTATTTTTACAAGGGACAGTGCCTCCCTCACCACTACCACATATTACACAATCAAGTTTCCCACATTTGGAAAAATTATCAAGGGTTAACAAATCCAGAGTTCAATGAATAAGTTCCCCCTGGGAAACCCACCTTCAAGCTCATGATATCCCCCTACAAGGTATTCAAATGACTTCTTGAGCTTAATAAAAACTCAGTGCAAATGTGGTCTTCTGAACACCAAAACATAAGTCAAGGATGGTTATTTCAAACAATATCTGTGATGGAGCGAAATTTCTGAGCTCAGAATGAATGGCAGTCTAGCAATTTAGGATAGGCACACAAATAACTTTTTCTTTGGTTATCTGAGGTTGGTACCTACATAGTTTTTTTGTTTTGTTTTGTTTGTTTTATTTTATTTTATTTTTGGATTTTGGGCCATACCTAGTGACGCTCAGAGGTTCCTCCTGGCTATGCACTCAGAAATCACTCCTGGCTTGGGGGGCTGTATGGGATTCTGGGGATCGAACTGCGGTTTGTACTGGGTCAGCTGCGTGCAAGGCAAACACCCTATTGCTGTGCCATCACTCTAGGCCCGATTCATGAATATATTTTAATGACAATAAAAATGTGAAACTCGAAGGTGCTAATGACTTTACACATTCTTGAACTAAGCAGATCCATTGGCTCTGATGTTCAATCAACCCTATTAAGTTCCGAATTGTAGATAGGAGAGCCTATAAGAGAGAGAAAATGTGAAATGAAAAGTCTTAGCTGCTTGTAACGAAATTACGACAAGTATCAGTATAGGAGATCCTGGTCACTAGAAATTCTGCTATTCAGGAACTAAATGGTGTGAGTATGTGGAATGTGAACACCTGTGTAGGGATGAAAGTATTCTGTAGGCTACAGGGAAGGGCTGAGAAATGCTGTGTTTGGGAACATACATGCTGAGGACTCCTGCATTTTATTCTCCCCCATCTTAGAAATGAATTTTCCCTTACCTGTTGCCTGTTGCAAGTACTTAACTCAGTTGCTATTAGAAAGAGAGGAAGAAAAAAAGAAAGAAAAGAAAGAAGAAAGAAGAAAAAAGGAAAGAAAAAAAGAAGAGAAAAAAGAAGAAAGGAAGAAAGAAAAATAAAGAAGAAAGAAAAAGAAAGAAGGAAGGAAGAGAAAAAAGAAAGAAGACAGAAACCTGAGTGAATTCATTTCTGCTTCATTTTTGTAGTAACACTTTCTTAACAATAGGCAAAAGCCAGATCTGAGCCACCAGCCACCTCAGGCTGATATTGCTAAATGCATGTGCCTTAATGGGACCAGAAGCAAGTAGTTTGCAATTCTAGCCAATTATTAGTTTGAAACTATGTCTCAGTAAAATATCCCAGAAGAGCAAAAATTCCTCAGCAGAGTCTGGTTCATAATGTTAGAATGAACACAAGCAACACGGTTGCATCTAGTATAATGTAACCAGAGCAAATTGCTTATATTTAAGAGTTTACTGATTGGAAATTGAAACATCTTTTCAGACGACAAGCCAAAACTGAGCACCTCTTGGGAAGATAGATTTGTTGTTAACTGTGCTTGTGACAATGGTTGGGAATTTGACCTTTATGCATAATATGAGTTCTTGCCTGCTGCTCCTATTAATTATTATGTTGACAATTACTGTTGGCAAAGAGGTTTGTAGGGAATAGTAGAAGCAGCAATGATTTTATCAATTGTTTTAATTTCTTATATCACTTTCTCCTATTTTCGTTTCCATGTGTAACATGATTTTTCTCAGGGCAGAGATAGAAGCCAACATAATCAAATAACCAAAGCACTGGTAGCTCAAGTTTCAATATTCAGAAGAATACAAACCATCAGAGAGAAAGTCATTTTTTATTTTGGCTTAAAGAACACTTACCAGGATGTAAGGAGCAAGAATTTGAGCTGAAGGGTTCATTTTCACAAATATTTATTAAAAGGACTTCTCTGATGTCAGTGCTTACTAGTAGAGTTTGGTTGTAAATCAGTAAGCGGTACAAAGAGAAGATGGAAAAATACTGAGCCAATAGAAAACGTTTTTGTTGTTGTTGTCATTGTTGTTGCAAACTTAGAAATATCAATAACACAAATCTCAAAATTATGTACTTGCATTTTTGAATTTTCTAATGATCCCTAAAGGTATGGCATTATATTTTTACAGCCATTAGGACTGTCATTCACCAAAAACATAATGCTGTAATCACTCAGAGATTCAAGGAAATGAAAGTTTTTCACATTTGCCTACTACTCTCTGTTGTCTAATATAGGATCAGATGTTACAACAGTGTAAACCCTTCCATACATGCCCATAAAAGCCTCTGCGGGAGACAGCAGTGATAAACTGCCTGAAATACAGAAGAAGCTTCTGATTTTTGAGTGGGGAATGTTCCCTCCCAAAGCAATTACCAACATCCCTCATGCTATGAAATCTTTGTGTTCTAGTAGCACAACTGCCTGGAAATTGAATCTGACATTGATCTTGCCTTTGATTTTAAAAGTTGAAGGTCACTCTGGTGGGGAACAGAATGAAGGTACAGAGAAGTCATCCAAACCCTCCGTTCCCAAGGGCCCTGAAATCCTGGAAGTGGAAAAAAATGCAGACTGGATAAATTAACTATTTGTCCTTCAGACTGGATTAGAAATGCACAGCAGTTATGATGGTAATGAAGAACTGCAAAGGGCCCAGAACAGAAACAATGTGCAAAGATGACTAACCACCAGAATTACATGTAAGTCAAGTACACAGAGCATCATGATTAATTCACTGCATCACCAGTGCCAGGAAACAACCCACAGCTAGCCTACTCACAGCTGTATTGTCTAACAATGGAACCCTACTCAGAAGTAAAGGAGAGAGTCACCGAGATGGACAATCTCTGTTGCAAACCTAGTTGAATAATGTGAGGCTCAGCTCCTGTTCATAAAGAGATAAGGAGTGCAGTAGATGTATATTTGAGAAGTCAATGTCCTCTCCAGATTAAACAGCTTTTCTGAGATAAAGGGAATGGGGAGAGCCTTTATAATTTTCCAAACCCTTTTTTTAGAATCTTACAGGCTTGGTATAATTCAGCTCTTGGATTCATAGAGATTTGGGATACATTTTCTATTTCAGCTTAAGCCAACTTGAGGGAACTTCAGATAATTGGAATCCAAAAAACTCCATTTTAGAAACTAACATAATAGAAACTGAAATTATTGGGTAATACTATGGCCCACGGGGATCCCTAATATCCTAGTACTCAAGTATCAAAATTACTTCAAAAGGGGACCATTGTGTCCACCCATCCATTTCTGATCCACACTGTGAACTCTCTTTCCTAGAAAAGTTCTTCACTATTTCTCTTTTGCTTGCTTAACTAAAATAAGAGTTACATGTTTTTGAGGAGCAAACAATAGACTTTAAAAGCTATATAACTCATTTTCCATCTGACCCTGCTCAAATCTTGGGCATCCAGATGCCTGGGTATAATCTGATGATGCTAACAAGTCTTTCTACCAGTGTGACAATGTCAGCAACAATCAAATGCCCCAGATGTGTAAGAAATGGTGAAGAATTAATATGACTACAATGGAACAAGACACATGGCCAGGTAACAGAAACTTTCTCACCTGGAAGAAGAGGAGAGGAGGAAGACCTAGAAAGAAGCATGACTTAAGGCTGGTGTGGGTGAATGGTTGGGAAAACTCTAAGGTTAGGTACAGAATCATCCCAGAATACTGGGAGCACTCAGATTCCTTTGGAGCTGCGGGGAGAAAATGAGAGGAAGGGAGGAACGAACATACATGCTCCACAGCAAAACCCCTCAGAGTTTAAGGACAATATACATGCTAACAACTCAATTTATGACTTATGACTCAATTCTCATATACAGTAAGTGCCAAATAACTTCAAGGATTCCAAATCCTGGCTACGATTCCTGCATCAGGGTTTCCAAAATCAACAGCTGGGGTGTGAGCAGGGTGGAAGGCCTGAGATAAATGGTCTGAGTTCATAAGTACAGAATTTCTAGGTTAGCCCAATGACTCCTCATCAACTTTCCCATTCCTCCTGCAATATCACAACAATGACCCAGAGAGAACAAGCCTTTTCCATTTCATAGAAATCCTTTGATGGACTCAACCTCCTCTAGTGAGGATCTACACAGGTCCATATGCAATTTTAAAAATGCACACTGAGGACCATAAAGAATTCTGAGTTTGACTAAGTCTCAGTCACAGCAGATATAGCCCCAAATCAGATATAAAAACTTTTTTTATATCTTCTTAGCAATGGTTAAGGCAATGCCTTGCATACAAACCTCAGTTCTATACCTAGCATTCCATGATCCACCTCCCCACTGGCTTTCTAAGTATGACATGGCTGATCCTCAGCACCTCAGACCCGAGAACTGAGCTACTTAACCAGCAGATTGAGTATTTCCCCATAAAAAACTTTGCTTCACCCAATCCCACATTCTGCTCAATGCCTAATTTAATAATAATAAATAATAATAAACTAAAAATAAATAATAAATAATAATAAACTAATTAAAAAACAGAAGATATTCTAGTTTAAACATTTTTTTCTGCCTCCTCTGGTGTGCCTAGCAAAGAGTTCCCTATGAACTTATTAGAGTTTTGTTGTTATTGCTTAATAATTACATGATTCAACAGCCAAGAACGAAACTAAAAATTATTTAAATTATGCCCTCAGATTCAATTTAGCAAACTGAGAAAGATCCCTTCGGTCTTCTGATTTTGAGTCTAATGCCAGCAGCCCTCAGTTTGTGGCAAACTAAGATAGAAGCATGAAAGAAGAGATGAACAGCAGATGTAATTACAGTGACATAATGGTTAAACTTTTATAGCTGAGGGGAGCAGCAAATAGGATTTTAAAAATCAAATTAAAACTGTCATTCCACAACATTAAGTTTTCAGAATTTTCATTTTTTAATATTAATGATTTTTCTCCAAAAAGGAACAAACAATGCTAATTCTACTGCTACAATACTGTTAATGAAGAAATAAAGAATAATTTATCATTGCATAATTAACACAGTACACTTAAGCATGTTTTAATGATTTTGTATAATGGCCTTCATAGCTAGATGATACTTGTTAGTCATTGTGAACAAAAAAAAAGAGACTGCACTATGAATCATTAATGAAGATGGATATACTGGCCAGGATTTCATTTCATTCTTTTATGTGAAATATTTGTAAGATGTCTTGGAGTAGTTGGTCATTGGTTCATTCCTGAATTAGTGGGTGAACAGAGGGTGAGTAAAATATTGTGACTGATTCAAGAAATGAAAGGATAAGAATACAGTTCTTTCAAATCAACAGGCTTTCTAACATATTTCGCCAAATTAATACCAATGTGTCAATTCCTTCGTGTATTAGATTTTGAACAGAGACTAGAACATTACATTGTGTATCCATTTAGAATGCTTTACATTGCTCAGCTATAATGGATTTGTTAACTGGAATTTTCTGATTACACTATTTAAGGAGCTGGAAGGTAGAAGGAAAGAAAAAAATCTGAAGAAGATGAATCAAAGTTGATAACAAATGTGCACTTCTAGCTATTCCTTTTTTTTTTTAAATGTGGTTGGCATGAGGAAATGCATGCGTTAGTGAGAGCTGTTTCTATAGGAAATACTGTGAGAATAACAAACTACCTTCTGTACAGCAGGTGTGAATTTAGGCTTCAGTAACTTTGGAATGAGGGAGTGAGGAGGTGAGTGAAGAGTTAAATTTGTCCACTGAAAAGGTATTCTGTGGTGGGGAGGCAAACCCGTCAGTGTTCAGGCTTATTTCTGTATTCGGGATCACTCCTGGTAGCACCCAAGGACCCATATGGGACCCATATGCCAGGGAGTCAAACATGTGAAAGACAAGTACCCTCCCTGTTGTCTTATATTTCTGGCCATACTTGAATGTCTTTAAGAGGTAGCCCCCATGATTACATCTTTCAGAAAACACAGTGATTTAATTTGCATGCTACTTCAATCACCTTTCAGTATTGAGTATATGTTAAACAAAGAAGCTGGACATTAAAAAAGAAAATCTCTTTCTGCCCTGCTTTATAAATCATATCATGTAACAGTACTTACCCAGTGCCCTTCAATGTGAAGAAGATGGTCGAGGTGTCCACATTCAGCAGGAATGAGTCTACTTTTCAACATTCCCCATTGTCTAATCATTCAACTTTGTTCTACTTTCCTGCTTCATCATTTATACTACCTTCCTGGCTCTTGCTGACACGGGCATTTTTGACCCTGATCTATTCACTGTAAACTCCAGCACAGAGCTTGTGAAAACATAGTCCCTAGACCACATGCCACTACGGCCTCTGTAAAATTGCTACAATGACAGATTTTTAGCTCTCACTCAAGACTTCCAAATTAGAAACATTGGGGAGGGGTCCATGTGCTAGGTGTAAACAATCAGTCAATTCTTGCCAATGTTTCTGAGACTCATCTGAGTATAAGAACCACTGGTTAAGCTCATTCTTCTATCCTGGGCAAGCCTTTTATTTTTCCTTTTTAAAAAATGTGATTTAAAAAGTTTTCCATAATACTATTGATTCAGGCATTCAATGTTCCATCATCAATGTGACCTTGACTCCACCAATGTTCCCAATTTCTCACCGACTTCCAAGCCTGCACCCATAGCTGGCAAAAATTTATTTTATAGTTCATTACAAGAAAAAGACAAATGAGATTATCAAAGGATATATTGTTAAAAGTAAATTTTTGATAATTGTTGTATCTTGTAATGGTGTTATTAAAGTCACTGAGAATTTACTAAGATAATTGATGCTAGTTGAACCTTCTTTGTTGCTACTGTTTTTGCTCATAAAATATGATTCTAGTCTTTTCTATGCTGTGGTTACTGCTGAGATGACAGTATCATGAAATTTGTAGGTGGTACATGGCAAACTATGTGTAGATCTTGGGTGTGAGTGTGGACTATTGGGCCTCAGGAAGAAAGGGCAACCTGTGCATTAGCAAGTCTTAAAGAGGCTTGTTTTCTTGAGTTGCTTTCATTTTCAGAAACCTTGAAGGCTCCAATGAAGGACATGTGAACAAAAGCCCTTGTTTCCATGAATTATCACAGACATACATATTGTGGGACCTGGGTTCTGAACAAGGAGGGATGGTATTTTGTAAAGGCCACATGGCAAGCTTCTCTTCTGAACGAAGAGGGATGCCATTTTGTAAGTATCACATGATGGAAACATGCTAGGTTTCCAAAGCCTTTTTCCATTAATACTGCCCCAAGCTACCTGATCATACCAGATAGCCAATCAGGGAAAGACACAAGGTAGGAAGGTACCCCTAGACAATAGACAATCATTTTAAAGATCATAGGAAAGTTAGAGCCTCCCTGTATTCCTTCCCGATGTAATCCTCTTTATGATCTTGGGCTGGATTCATCTCCTGGAGATGGCCCTGGCTAGCCAGTTTGAGGGATGTTGGCAGATGGATTAAAGTGTTCAACTTTATTCCATTGCATGGCCTATCCTTTAACTCTAGACTCTAACACATATCATGGCACATATGGGACATGAAGAAGAAGCATGATCTTGTGACTAAAGCTATCATCTTCTCTTGATCTATTTTCTAGATTTCAAGTAAAGTTTCTATTGAGAGATAAGGAATACAAAGTTCCACTCATGCCTATACATTTTCTAAATAGCAAAAAGGGCAAATTTTCTTGGAAAGAGGACATTAAGAAAGAAAAGGAGAACCAATGTGAAGCTGAACAGACCCCAGCATCATCATCTCTCCTGGTTAATGAGGAGATTCAACAGCTATATCTTGAAGTCTGTCTCAGTCTCATTTTCAAGTAGAAAGGGAGAAAAATTGGCCTAATGAGTTACATATGAAAGCATAATTACTGAAAAATGTTACAGACTATTATTTCTCTTATTTACTTTTGATTCTTCTTTTTATTTATTAATTTTGGCATTTGGGGCCATACCAAAGTTCAAGACTAACTCCTGGTTCTGTGCTCAAGGATCACTCCTGTTCAGAGCTTGAGAATTATATGCAGTGCCAGTGATTAAATCTGGGTGAGCTATGTGCAAGGCAAGTACATTATTTATCTGGTCTTATTTTTGTTTTTACAACTATCAGCCTAAAATATTGTTTCTTGATTTATGAAACACAAAAAATAGGGGTATATGTGTATCTATACTTCACTCTAGCTTCATAATTTCATTAACTTTGATCACATAAGCACTTTGTCTTTTGAAATGTGTGAGTATAATCTTTGATTATAATTGATTCTCATGGATCTCATCTCTAGTACTTCTTTGGATCTTTTCTATCTCCTATTTGTAATTCTTGACATGGTTTAATTATTACATTAGTTTACGTTTATCTGTGATGAGTAAATTCTCTATGTATGACACATTTTCAACATTTAAATTGTCCATATAAATATGGGACAGATGGATGAAAATTTGAGATTGATTATCCTTTTCTGAGTCACTTATAATAATTTTCTAAGTGCTCTTGGCTTATTTTTTATATTTTCCACTAATTCTGGAAACACTAATTTATTCTTTGTTTTTTTCATCAATTAACTCACCCCAATATTCATCAATATTCTCACCCCAGAGAATAATAAATAATCCTCATAACTGCATGTTTTTTCTTTCCAAATGACTTTTTCATCAATGGTCATACCAAGAATATAAAATAGGATATTTAGCTATATGGATATCCATTATAATACTATTTATGATAGTAAAGTATTTGGAGACAATTGTTTGGTTGTCTAAATATAGTGAAATAATTTGTAAGCATCAAGTGGAATACAATGATATGCATTAGTAAGTAAATATATGTAGGAGAAATAAATGGTTGGAAAGCATGTAAAGTTTGATTTTATGTTATGGTATAGTAAGAGAGGAAAATTGTAATATCCTTAGCATGTTCTATTTTATCTGTATAACCTAATTTATTGATATAGTGCCTTAAGCTTTTCCATCAAAATCTTGATCTACCTGCCTGTCAAACAGAAAGATCCAATCTCAGCATGGTGAATCATGAGAAAAAAGCTCAATTTTAACTCTAAGATTGCTGAAAAAAAATTGTAGCATCTTTACTGAAATGGTTTTAGTATCTACAAGAAATTAATGAAAAAGAAAACACAATATTTAGCAAACTTTCTTATCTCACTTTGTACCATAGCAACCCTTCCTAAAAGTTCTTCTACCCCCAAGTTCCACACCACATAGAAGCCTTCTCCCCTCAAACGTTCTGCAACTCCTCTTTGTGCTTTACATTTTGGTTTTTCTCTTTTCCTGTATTTCCTTCCCCTTCTTCTTATCTTTTTACTGGATTCATTGACATAAATACAGTAACTACTTTATGTCTATTTGTATTGGCTCCAATTTTGACCAAGAAATAATAAAAAGATCCCTTTGTTGGTTCAGTGGTGGAGAGAAATAGGTATTCTGGTGAAAGGTACACTGCTAAATTATTATTTTTGGTCAAAAGAATATATATTAATACTATTACATATCATGATGCCTAAAGTAAGATTAAATTTGAAAAAAAATTAAAATTGCATGAAGGGAACAAAGTCCCTCTCCCAAGTGATATAGATTTTTAGTGTTGAGGTCTATTGACTGTAAACAATCAAAATTAAATTGAAGTTTTCTACAAATTTCCTAACACTTGCTACTGGACCTATCATATCATTAGAGGGAAGACCAAGGGTTCTTCATATTTTGCTCTTGCTTCTTTAGTTTAGATCAATCATATTAAGGAATGACTTGACCAATGTATATTATTCCCCATGTGGGTAACAATTGGAGGGGTGTGAACTTATTTGGTGCTTTCATATCACCCCCTTGTTAATGGTGGCTAGCCTTGGATGCCTACTTTCTTTTGTGGCCAAGGACTATGGGAATGCCAAAGCTAGATGCCAAAGCTAGATAGACAGTATTGAACTCATTCATTTTCATCACCTGTATAGTGGAATAGCTGGCTCCTGAAGCCAAACCCAAAGACACTTCTTCACTATCAAGAGGTTGTGGGGGTTAGGGTAAATACCTATTGAGTGCAGGCTCATATCCAAAAGCAAAACACCAACTAAAGCCAAAAAAGAATGCATAATGAATAGAAATAAAGAGCATTTAAACCAAAGAGCAATCACAAGCTTCATCAAGTTTCCAAAGGCATTTAGAAACTGCCATCAAAAACTCATTGTTTGCAAACATCTCCTTAATGATTCTGGGTTCCAAACAATTCTGGGAGAGAACAAAAGATGGTATTAAGTCAAGTGCCACTGGCATCACCATCTACTAATTTAAGAGAGAGCAAGAAATAAAAGGCACTTTCAGTCACAATATTGCAAACCACATTAGAGAGAGAAAAGAGAAAGAGAGAGATGCTATAGAGGCAGGCAAAAAGGGAGGGAAGCAGAAAAAGTGGAGGGACATTGGTGTCAGGAAATGTACACTGGTGAAGGAATGGGTATGTATGTATGACTGAATGTATTGTATGACAGAACTCTAATATAAACAACTTGTGTATCTCAAGATAATTCAATTAAAACATTAAAGAAAGCAACAGAATCATCAAATCTCATTTTTTATACACACATCTCAAAGATGGATGTTTCATCTAAATTCAAACTGCCACACCCTATTTCCTTGATGGAGGTTAGATGTTTAAAATAAAATAGTCAAAAATGTCTTGTTCAAGCAAAAATTCTACCTCCTTTCGTAAGTTAACAGACATCAAGCAGATGTAATCGTAACACTAAAACAACAGATAATTGAAATCAATGCTTTCATACGTAAGAAAGAACTTGCAACAAATGCTACTGGTTTGCATGAAATCTATAGAAAATAAGAAGGGTCTGGTGTATTCACTTTGTTATTCTTTTTTTTTTCACTTTGTTATTCTTAATTAGCCCCAATTCCCTTAACATTACACTCATTCTTGCAAAAGAAAAGTTCCCTTACATGGGAGATATGCCTTTGGAAAATCATGACTTTTAGAAATCATCCTTTGGAAAACAGAACCTTTTGAAAATAAGGCTATAATTTCTTATATATTAAATAAAATCCTCATGACAATTATCTAAAAAAGGAAAGATTTTTACTTTCTATTCTGTCCTAAATATAAAAGAAATTACCAAGAAACAGTTTTTTATTCAAGAGTCTGCAATTTGCAGCTATCAATAAATCTAGTTACATTTCTTTTTTATGAATCTATATTTCTCTTGTAATTTGGCAGGCTTAGGACTAAGACTTTGATTGCAGATCTCAGGATACAGGGGACACCAGGGAGGAACAAAAGCCTTTCAGTAAAACTAAATATTTAACCACCTGACATGTAACTTTTTAGTGGGTCCAAAGTATTTACTTACTACATTTATAGTAAAAAGCTAGATTCCTAGACTCATTATTTCCTGGAGCTGATGAGATACCAATTGATCTGGAATATCCAGCTCTCACAAGTTCAAAAGCATTGAATTAACTCCAGACACAAGTACAGGCTGGTATTTCTGATTTGTTTGTTTGTTTTGGTCCATACTTGGCAGTGTTCAGGAGTTCTGTACTCAGGGATCACTCCTGGCTTCGGGGATCATATGGGGTTCTAGGGAATAAACCCTAGCCATCTGCATGCAAGCAAACACTCCATCAACTGTACTCTAGATCAGTTACTCTTTATTCAAGTGCCATAAACACTTTGTTACCATTTGCCAATCAAGCAATCAAGCAACTGGTGGTAAGAGAAAGGAAGTGAAAGCAAGCTTTCAAAAAATACCTCAAGTTTATGTGCCTAGGCTTGGCAACAAAACCTGACATGTGCATTCTAAGTTCTTGTAGAAACCTCATTTGAGCTAAGAAAGTGGACCCCACAATCTTAGAAGAATATTTACTGTTTAAGCCTGTGACAAATTTAGATTGCCAATATTAGAGTAATGATTTGAGACCAGACATAAAAGTATGTGCAGAATTTCAACAACGCATAAACTGATGGCATATGATTGACAGAAATTGGGAAAGCACATAACTTTTATTACTATATTAATCATCTGAATGAGTAAAGAAAAACATTTCTGTGTTTGTGATACTAAAAACACTTATTTTCAAAAATAAAGACTAGATTTTGTTTTTAAAATGAAGACCAATGAGAAAAAAAAAATACCAGTGAATGTCAAGACATACACCAGTGCTGCATCAGCCCGCCCTCCACTTAGTGTAAGCGTCCCCCGATTAGTGTAGGAAGACAAAGGCGGAAAGACTGAAGACCGCGATAGAGTCCACCTAGGTCAGCAACCAGGGAATACCTGGAATAAAGGGGATATAGCTAGGGAGAAACTATTTTTGAAAATAAGTTCACTGTGAAATAGGTATTAACAGCTGTTTTATCAAGAAAAAGATAGGACTATAAGGTAAGATTTTTAATTTTTACTACATTTGAGAGATCATATGACTTAATTCTCCTGACAACTTTGGATGATAAAATGTTGGGATTCTTTTTGGTTTCTTTGTGAAAATGTACAATCAGAGGTTGGAAAAATAGTTAAGATGCATACCCTGCATGTGGCCAAGCCTAGTTTGATTCCCAGCACTACATGGTCCCCTGATAATGTGTAATATAGATCTTAAGGCATCTGACACTTCTAAGGCAATGTCAAGGGTAGCTCCAGTGGTCTCTGACTACCTCCAGAGTAATTCACCCCAGCACTACTGTGAGGCCAAAACAATGCCATATTCTTATGCTCTGCCATTGAATCACTGGTCCAGTTGGCAGAGTATTGCTGGGAGGGGTTACCAGATTCCCTGAGAAATATTAGAGAGGATAAAACAAAAAGCATTAAATCAAAGACCCAGAGAAGTTAAGGTCTACAATCTGAAATCAAAAACAGTTATTAGTACCCATGTTGATGATGACTCCTAAATACCTGGTCTTTGCACTAATCAAAACCCTTAGCAGAAATGCCAATATAAACCTATGAATGCAACACTCTTTTTGCATCGTTCCAAAAAGAGGTCAGAGACAATCATCCAAAAAACAAATAATCTTCTAGAAAACTTGAAATATTGATAGGATGTATGCTGGTAACTTTGCTCAATAGTGACTAAAGTCCAACAACGAACTGGATTGAGGGTGAAGGGGAACACAGTTCAGTAGAGCCTCCTGTTTCTGCAACTCATTTTAGGTTCTGCTCTGTGCAGAGACTATCACCATGTCCTTGGCCATCAAGATGGCTCTGTACCTGAGCTCTACAAATGCAAAAGAAGTGAAAGGAAGTATTCCAAGACACAACCAAATCAAAACCTTTAACTGCATATGCATCTTCACTATGCTTGACTCTGAACCAAGACAGAAATGAACTTGGAAGACAGTTGCTAAAAAAGCAGAATCTTCCTCAGCCTACAGCCCCTTCCCAAAATGACAGTGTAGAAGGAAAACTGCCCACTGTCGCACACTGTATAATAATGTTATTAAGAAATAAGTAGTTTGTTCAGACTGTTTTATAAAAATGACTGGCCTACACTGAAAAATCCTACTCCATTCTATCAGCCTTGCTGAATTATATTGAAGACTAGAAATCCTCTGCTTTGGACTTGGCGTCTCCTCCTTCTCAATATGTTCCTTCATCACCTTTTGCACTGCTAGTTTGTAGCTTGCTTAGTTCCTGAAAAGTTTTCCCTAACCTCAGAGAGGATATTTCATAACCCTCTAAAATTTTCTTTTGGGTTTCTGAAACATAGAACAAATTAACCTCATGAACTTCTATTTCAGCTGATGCCAATAGAACTCCATCCCCAGTAGGCACCTCAACTCTGAAGGCATGACCTTGACCCTGCATACATTTCTCTACCTTGTTTAGTTTCCCCGAGCAAACTCGGATAAGAATTTTTTGGTATTTCCTGTATGGATTCTGCTTTGCCTACTATGATATGAAACTGACTAATGTGGTACATAGTAGGCATTCAAGAAATATTTGTCCAACATTTAATATCTTTTGGGTCTTTAAGAGGATTGAATTGGAATTTTAATACTGTAACTCTGCATATCAAAACAATATGCCCAAAGTAAAGCTAACAAACAAAATCTCTGAATTTGTACAAAGGGCAAAGACAAACCATTCTCTCACAGAACTTCTGAACCATAAACCACACATAATCATTTAATATTGTAAGTCAAACTGCAAAGTCCCATTAGTGAAAGTCAGAGTCTTGTGACTATTTACAGCTTTCACTAAGATGGGCCAGGCCGACCTATGTGGATATTGGGGGGGGGGCATCAATGTGGAATGCAAACAGGCTATCTTAAGTTTATCCAGCGTGGTTTGTCTGAAATCAGCAACAGAGACAGCTTTGGTCTGTCTTCATCAAGATGATCAAAGGAAATTATCCTATTGTGGCCCTTCATAGTCCCCAGAGAATGAAATTCTAAAAATGCCATAAAAATGTACAGTAGACATGTAATCCTTTCACATCAGCATGCTTTTTAATTGTTTTAAGCTTACATGATGACTGATAATGTTCAAGTTTTTAGATTTCCCTATGGAAAAGTGTTGCTTCATTGTTTTATTTTACAGCTTTGTATATGATCACGGCTCTTGAATTTCGTTATGCATTTCAGATCAAAGAGCTGCTACCCACTGAAAGCAATTGCCAAAAAGCACCCGGTTCTCTAGCTTCTGGTGCTTTGTGTGCACACAAAGCTGGAACTCAGAATCAGCACTTAAACATTCTTTTCAGAGGCCACAGTCCCTCTGAATGTATTCAGAACAGAAAACCTCTAATCATTAGCACTTTTTTTTCCTATTCAAGGATTTAAAACACCTACAAGCTGAAGTCATGTGTGCTAAGAATGGTTCTACTCTACTTTCATTCTCCATAGTTTATTCACTCTCAAAAGAGAGGATCAATTTGCTTCAATATATCACCACTTCGCCAAATAAAAATAAAACCACCCAATCAACACAACCTCTCAAGCAAACGAACTGAGGATGTGATTTATGAAAGAAATATGGTTAGCATTTATATTCATTGCCACATGCCTCAGAAGCAACTCACTAAATTTCTCACTCAGCAGCTTTCTTAAGTACTAATTTTTTATTGAGATGCATAATATCTTCAACTAATAGGTGAAAACAGTAAGCTTTGATAACAGGACAGCATTTCTGCATGATGCAGCTTTTGCTGTTTGGGGACTCTCCACAATGCAACCAAGTCACTCACGAAAAAAGTAAGTGGAATAAAGTGTACTTACATTTTATACCAATGAACAAGAGTGTGTCATCTATCCATGTCATATTCTTTTTGACTGTTATTGACAATCATAAAACCATATGCTGAGAGATAGAATATGAAATAAGGTCCTTCCTTTGCATGTCGTTGGCCCTAGTTCAATTTTCAATAACACACAATACTCCTTAGCACCAACAGGTGGTTCTGAGCATAGAACCTAGAATGACCTCTGAGAAATGTCATGTGTGACCCACCTCTCCCCAAACAATAAAGAAACTAAAATAAACCATATGCTTGATATTCTGTGTAATGCAATAACAAAATATGAGCTATTAACGTAAGCCACACTAGTAATTCTATAGCAAATTAAATAATCCTTTAAAATAAAATTAAATATAATAATATATTTGATGTGATGCAAAACTTCTAAAGCATAATATTTAAAGCTGTATAATTTCTCTATGTGTGTGTATGTATTTATATATACAAACACACACTATATGTTGGTTTTGGGGTCACACCTGGCAGTGCTCAAGGCTTACTCCTGGTTCTATGCTCAGGAATTACTTTTGGCAGGAAACAAGGGGACAGAAAGCAAGCCCAGGTCAGCCAAATGCAAGACAAACACCTTACCTTATTGTTCTATTGCTCTAGTTCCTATAATTCTCTTGTCATTCATGGGTGGATCATTTTTATTTTATTTTCCTTTTAGAGATTAATTATTAACAAGATGCTATATTTTTAAAGTCAATATGGACTAGCCCTTTTTCGAGTTTTTAATAGCCATTGGTAACAGTTGGTTACTCAAGTTACTAGTTCTGCTTGAGGCCAATAGAAATGGCTGCCACCTTTCTCATTACCACCTTGGCCTTCACTGACCTAGGTTCACAAGTGGATATAGAGCTCCAAGAGGCAGTCTAGAACCTGAGCGTGTGGAGTAGATAGGGCCAATGGACAAAAATCCTTGAAAGCAAACAAGTTCAATTCTCAATTGCTCAGTGTAACCTGACCTGATTCCCACTTAGAACCATCTATCTTGGCACCCTCTCGTCTCTCCCTCTCTCTCTCTCTCCTCCCTCTCTCTCTCTCTCTCTACTTCTCTCTCTCTCTCTCTCTCTCTCACACACACACACACACACACACACACACACACACACACACACTCCTTCATAGAACTTGTTCTTTACTTGTTTAATGTCTACATTTATTAAAGGGTTAGGACAATCAAAAGTCTTAAATCATTTTCTTATTCACTGTTCTCTTTTAAAAGATTATCTAGCAGTAGGTGCTTTGTATTGTGTAGATGTGGGGAAACAATTGGAAAGGAGAGTGGAAGAAGGAAAGAAATGAAGGAAATTATGAAGGAAAGAAAGAAGGAAATAATGGCACCAGTAGAAGGCGATACAAGGCACTGAAGATCAGTGATGTCCATTAGCTAAATAGTGAGCTAGTGGCCATAATTTACCACTCTCCACCCAGTGACAGGAGTGCTTCCTGAATTCTTTAAGTACCATAGAATTGGTCCCTTATACCTTGTATTTCATTTGATATTGCCCAGGATTTATTTCAACTCTGATTCAATTCTGGATGATATCTAAAGATGTGGGTGAAAGGGTTCTCTATTTCACAGATGCTCCAGTAAATTTCGAAAACTTTTCTTTCCAGTATTTTCTGAGTCAGAGCCATTCAAAATGAACTGGCTGGGTTTCCCTAACCTGACCTGCTGGACAAATCTGAGTTGCCCACACCTGACTGTCATTATAGAGAAACACAGAAATTTCCTTCTTATGGGCTCAGTTAATCTTTGCTTTCTTCATAGGGCATCTTTAACATTTTAATTTTGATCAAGGGCAGGGTAGCACATTTTCATTTTATCTCTGAATCCCAGCTCCTACCTCTCATATGGACATACTTTCAAATGCATGCATGGTTCAGTCAAACCTAGGAAATTCTTTTTTTTTCAAATGATTTTTCTCCAAAACAGTGTTTATTTTAATTTAGACTTATTTCACTCATTTTCCCCACCCATACATGGTAGATACCTTGTGCAGCTCTCCCTACTGACTCAGCTTCAGCTCAGGCAATGTTGACAAGAGGTTGAATGAAAGCTGTGGGCAGATGCTATGGCTAATTTCCTTGTTTTCGGGTGGGAGGGTGGTCAAGAAATTTCAAAGTGTGATCCAGGTATAGCACAGATGTCACTTGAGAATGTGCCACTAAGATGGATGGATTCTCTTAGACCTACTAGATCTGAGATTTCCCAGGTATCTTGCAATCTGTGTTTCACAACCTTCCAGAAAACTCTGATTTCCATGTGGAAATCCTCTGTGGTTGGCCTACTGGTCAATAAGACAAATTGAGATTAGCATCACTTTGAACCTTGTACAATAGACCTATTAAAGTATACTAAACGGTAAAATAAAACTCTATACTAAAATTAAATTTACAAAAAAAATGGCACAACACTGAAAAAAAAGTAACAAGAAGCCTCAAAGCAAAAATCTGTCAGATTTCATTGTAAAGGGGAAAAGAAGTCACGGGTACTATTTTAAAACCTACAACATTTCTGAAGTGAAATTCCAAGTTGTCTTTCAATTTTGTTTACAGTATTTTTAGATCTCCTCTGCATGCCATGTTTGCATTTAGACATACTGCCAACTTTTTGTATCTGTCATCTGCTTTCGAAAATGAGGTTTCTCATCATTTTTAAAGCCTTTCACCATTTCAATTGTCACACTAATGCTTGGTACATCTGGAAGTTCCTGGGAGAGGATAGATTTAGAATCGACATTTAAAGTGTATCAAATAATTACCAATATTTAATTTCATGTTCCTTTGGAAAAATCTATTAAAGGTTCTATAGCTCCTCTTCCATGCTATCCCCTCAATTAAATTTTATATTAAAATATAGGATTTTTCAGGCTTCACATTTTCAAATCTAAATTCAAAAGAGCAGAAAGGAATGATACAGAATGAAGTAATTTCTCAGGGGTGGGGTGGGGTGAGGTGCAGGTTCTTGTTAACTCTAAGATGTTCTAAGATTCTAGAGAGGTTAGTGGGAGAAGCACCCATGAATCAAAGAATATTTTCATCTTATTTTCTCATGTGATTGCATACTGCTTTGAGGCTTCTATTTTAACCACCTATTTTAAGTCATTTCGCTTCCCCTCTCTTCAATGCAAAAGTGTTCTTAATGATTGGGGTGGTGTTTGAATAGTTTCTGAAAAAATTATCAGGCACCTTTGAACTTAGAAAGATTACCAAAATGTTCAAAATAGTAAACCAACATATGCCTTTAACAGGAAATTTTAATCTGACCTCAAAATATTAATTACTATGACTTCCAGGAGGATGAGGCAGAAAAAGCTGTTTGGGTGTTTCACAAAGAATACAAAGGTGGGGTGAAATTGTTCCTTACTAGGTGCTGCTTCTGGATGACTTGGGATCATTCTTTAAAGGGAGGATTAGTCTAAGCCTTCTCAGCTATCTAAAGTGCACGGAAATTTAGCTCTTGATTGGTTAGTAGAATTCAAAAAGTCACTGCAAAAAAGAGTGGGGTCGGGGCTTCACAAAATGCCTAAAACATAACTTCTGACACTCATTGATAATATTGGATGGGTACTATTTGAAGAACTGGCTCATCTCAGAAACTTTGCTCTGATAAGGTTTTTTTTTAAGCATTATAGTCTAGTATTTGAATACCTTCTATCCTGTTGCTCACTGATTTTCCAGAACAATGTCAAAAAGAAAGCTGTATGTTTACTAGAGAGTAGGACAAAGAAGTGGATCAGAGGACATTCTTGTTCAGAACTTTCTTGAGAAGCTAAGGACTGGGATTAGCATATTCCCACTACTTTTTGCTCTACTTTTGCTTCCTTCAATACCCCTCTCTACAAATAAAATAGGAAATTGCACAGAGGCCGTTTTTATATGTCTCTTTGATAGGACCCTATTATTTTATAACTTTCTTAATTCTCTTTAACATTTGATTTTCTTTATCCTATTGAATATTCCTTCTTGAATAGCCCCAGCATGAATGACAGAGAAGTTAACATTTCCACTGTGGCAGCTAAGGTCTTTGGCACCCCATATTTTATTGAACTAGTCTTCTATTATCAGATTTTTAATAACTATGTAACTATAAATAATCCAAATACACAAAACTCATTCTATACTGCTCTGTTTATTTCCTGAGGATGCAGTCATAAAAATAATTTATTTTGTATCTGAAATGGCTGGGTCAACATTACAAGGGCATTTGAATTAATGTGTATGCATCCAAAGACTTTGAGGTGGGATATGGATCTCAAATATATATGTATATATATTTGAGTTGTAGTTCAAGAAATTTGGTTCATGCAATACTTTCCTCATAAGGAAACTTGCTTTCTTTCATACTGACCAGAAGCAAGGCAGAAATGAACTCTCCTGTGAGTTTATGTTTTAAGGAGAAGGCAGGGCCACCCTGCACGCTTTCTTTGTAAGGCATTGTTTTCCTGCAGCTTGCCCAAGTGTGAAATGTCAGATCTTCTTACATCAAATTCTCCACATTACCCACAAGTTCCCCACATTACAAATATTAGCACTTTAAAACCTGTTTTGAAATTAAGACAAAAGCAAACATCACTGCTAATGTACATTTGAGGGAGGGGGGAGGAATCCATGGCAACCAGCAGAGGAATTAAAATGGCAAGGAGGAATCAGACCCCAGAAGAGAAACAGCCATGGACAGGGAAGGAGCCACATGTGAACCAACTGGACAAGAATTCTAGAAAATTCTTTTGACTTTTCATTTAGTTGGCTTAGGTTTTCTTTGTGGTCATGCTTTTAGGACCCTTAGAGAAATCTTTATTGCCACAATACTTTTGCTTCTCATAAAATTCCTTAGAAATACTACAGGCAGTTCCACGTCCACACAAACACAGCTCAATTTAGGCCACAGGATGGCACTCTGTGTGCATACAAATGCCACATCCCTTTTGGTCTAAAAATTAAAAAATTGAAAACAAAAAAGGCTCTCAGTCCCTTGGGAGACTCAGAATCACTGGCTCAGCCCCCAGGGAAGAGCACAGTTCTCTGTCTCTGTCTCTCTCTCTCACTCACGACTCACTCACTCACTCACTCACTCACTCACTCACTCACTCACTCACTCACTCACTCACTCACTCACTCACTCACTTGCTCACTTGCTTGCTGGCTTGCTTTCTCTCACACACCACTGACAAGACTTCCATAACTTTAGGGGGGGGGCAGCTACTTCTCAGGCCTATCTGTTTGCTGGACCACCTACTTCATGACCTTGGAAATGAAGCTTCTGGAAAACTCCTGACTCCTGAGAAGCAGACTCAGCCCAACATGGAAGGCATTGTGGATTCTTCCCCACACCCCAAATAACAAGGTTGTTTTTCTTGAAATCTAATTAATATGTGGAAGTGAGGTCAATGCATGTTAAATGCACTTGTAGGTAAATTGTAAGGAAATGTTTTCTTGCCTAGTTGGATAACTGAGTTGGTCCTATTACAATGACTATTATTGCTGATGGTTAGAATATAATAGAAAAATATATCTTGATGTATACATGTACACGGGACCTAATCTCTGCAACATTGAATAAAAGCTAAATCTTTTAGAAAGGACAAAAATCGTTGACAGATAAAACCCTTGATTTAATGAACTCCATAATAAACTATGAATAACAGTTATAAATGATTGAGGGAAAATCACAATAATTATTGCACAGCTGGAAAGAGATAAAGCCCTGGGGGGTGCATACTAAGCAGTAGCAATATAGATGCTGAGGAAACTTCTGGGAAGGAATCACCACAAATAACTCAAGATGGAAAGGACGCAAAACCTTTAATGTCATGCTCAGTCTTCTACATTTGCCCCAGACATAGAACAGAAGGTGTTGAACAAGAAGGCGGTGAGAGTCAGTCATGGGTTTGTGATGAAGCGGTTCCCAGAAACTAACAAATTGGATGAAGGAGAACCTAAAAGACTGGATGCAGGCAAAAATTTTGAGTGGATGAGAAGAGTCTGTAAGGCATGGTGAAAGTGTAACAGGAGGCTATCACAACTGACTAATGCCACGGGGGTTCACGCTAGAGAAAGTGAAGAAAAAATAGGTTATAAATATGATAACAGAAATCTGGGGTGTCCAGACCGGGAGACAAAGTGAAAACAAAAACAAAGCCTATTAAAAAGAGACCCTGTAAGTGGGTGAGTTGGGTTTTCAGTGCTATTCTTCAGTGACTCATTTTTGTTTTAACAGCTATTATTCCTTTTTTATTAATTTTTATTGTGGTGAATTACAATTATTTCACAGAAATATTTTAGGCATGTAGTGACAATAAATGAGGGGCATTCCCACCCCTCTAGTGTTTGTGGGGAACATATCCAGTGGTACTCTGATTTACTCCTGGCTCTGCACTGAGAAATCACTCCTGGTGGGCTCAAGAGACCATATAGGATGATAGGGATCAACATCTGCTACTTGAACATCTAGTGACAGTTTAGACAAAAACTAAAAATCTGCTTTCATGACCCCAATATCCAGCCATGGACCATTATTCTGTCCCATATCATAAAACAACTTCTCCAAATGTTAGTATGTTATGTAGTGGTTAGTTATCTCACTTAACCATACTGACATCCTGGAGGGTCATTTTTCACATTGCTACAGCTCAGCTCCTGCTCCCTTCCAACCACTAAAGTTTGTCTCTAGTCCACCTCTCAAAAGACATCTGTGTTGCCAAACCCAACATTTGCTCTTTAGGCCACATCATAGTCAACCCCTTGACAGCATCTAATTGGGTCATCAAAGCTTTCTCTTTGAGCACTCTTATTAGAGCGTTGTTATCCCATACTCTTACTGGAATTCTTGTAGCTCCTTGATTAAACTATTGTATATGATCTCTCTGGGTATGCAGTGTTCATGTTTTTTCTTTGTCAGTTTGCCCTGTTGGCTCTTTCTAGTCCCCAGGTCTCTGCCTAAGTGTCATTTCTTTTCTGAGAATACTTTCCTTTCCATCTAATTCAATGTGAAACCCTATTTTATAATTTTGTGTTGCCCTATTCTCAACATCCTGGCATCAGATGTCCAGTTTTTATAAAGGTGCAAATTTTCTTTAATGTCTACATGAAATAATTTATTTTATAACATCCTAGATAGAAAATTTATATTATTTTGTTTTTTGGGGGGACATACCCGGTGATGCTCAGGTGCACTCAGAAATCTCTCCTGGCTTAGGGGATCATATGGGATGCCGGGAGATTAAACTACAGTTCGTTCTAGGTTAGTGCATGAAAGGCAAATGCCCTACTGCTTGAGCCACCACTCTGGCCCCTGCAAACTTATATTATTAAGCTCTCTAGTACCACAAATACATAATATTATACTTCATATCTGGCATGGAGTGAGGTTCCACAAGTAAGAATTGGGTGAATGAAGTATTTTGTTCTTTTTCTACCTTATTCCATGTTTGGGATGGAATGAGAGAATCAAAGATGTCTCCTTATCTTTTGGTAAGGATAAGAAAATTGTTCATGAAATTTAAATTTGGAAAGTGGACTTCTAAGAGCAATGAATTTATTGGGTCCTTATAAGACATATTCTATTTGGACGTCTAGTAGTACAGAATCTAGAGAGTATTTCTCAATCTTCTCTGTGGTACTCTTTTGGTCTTGTTTACTTCCTGTGTTCCTGTGATGTTCTTTCCACTTTATCATTTGCTGCGCCCCCATAGAATATCCTTTGGTCCCACATGCTCAATATGATTCTGGTTGAGAAATGCTTATAATGGAGTATGTTGGTGATCTTTATTCAGTAGATTTTAACCATCTCTTGATCACTCTAGCACTTTAAACCATTGCATTCAAGCCAAAGTATATAGTAGCCTAAATAGGAAAAAGAAATTCCCAAGGTCAAAGAGCTAGAATAAGAGAAAAGGTAGTTGCCTTGCAATGGCTGCAGCAGTTACTTTCACCCTGGTTTAAATCCCATGCACCATATATAGTCCTCTGAGCACAGAATCAGGAATTCTGGCTAAGCAGAGTCAAGGTGATATGAACTCTTTTCCCCTGGGGCACTTACTAATACATGAAGAAATTCCAGTTTCAAGTTGATTAGCCTTTGAAGAGCCAAAGAAATACCCTGCTTGGAATAAAGCCATTTTGTACATAGAAAAAAATCAAAAGATGGGGAAAACTTGCTTCTCTGATTATAGCAATAGTTGAGTCAACAAACCTTATGCTCTACTTCCTCTATTCTAACACCCCCCCAATAGCCTATTAATAAAACATTTTGATATGTCAGACTGTCTCTTTTTCCTTCTTTACTTAGCTGAAAAATTCTTACATGATATACACAAGGCAAGACTACACGGGAAAGAATGTAAGTAAAACCAGGAAAATAATGAGTTTACTGAAGGAATGATATTGTTTAAAAATGCAAGCAAGAAAATGTAGTCAAATATGTCTAAATAAATGATTAATAGGTATAAGTAATAAGTATAAATTGGAACACATAGGGACAAAAGCAGGCCTCCAAGCAAAGTGTGGTTATCTACCTAGTTCCTAGCTAAAATTATTGTGATGGTAAAAATTATTCAGTCAGATCAGAGTATTAGTAAGAAGATCTTCAGATCAAAAACACAAGAGCTTCAAAAGAGCTTGAGAATAAGTACTTTTAGGGAGAAGCTTGGATAAAGTTTCAATAAGAAATTTCAATGACTAGGTTACCCATAAACTAAAATATTAAAATTTTTTGAGCATTTCTTGACTATTTTGCCATTTATTGAGAGATCTTCTAGGCAGACTCCTAGCACTGGCACAAGGCAAAAGTTTGTCTTCAAACTGTCTCTAGATCAAAGATGAGTTGAAGGTCTCATATTTTTCTCTCTTTATCTAAAATGGCAAATGACTCATATAACAGTTTATTTGGGATTTATTTAATCTGCTTCTTTGTAGATCTGTGGACTTTGCTATATAGCATGCAAATTTTGCTCTTTATTTATGTTGTATGCACCTCAATGTAATGTACAATGGGATTCCAGAAAACTTCTCTAGAGTATAGATCATAAGCAAAGAGATGTCTGTGGCTCCAAAATGAAAATGAAAAATATTTTTACCTGCTATCAAGGACATTAGAGTGAAAGTTTAAATAATTTGGCTACTTTTTGATTCTTTTTTTTTTTTTTTTTTTGGTTTTTTTGGGCCACACCCGGTGACGCTCAGGGGTTACTCCTGGCTATGCGCTCAGAAGTCGCTCCTGGCTTGGGGGATCATATGGGACACCGGGGGATCGAACTGCGGTCCATCCAAGGCTAGCGCAGGCAAGGCAGGCACCTTACCTCTAGCGCCACCGCCTGGCCCCTACTTTTCGATTCTTTACAGGCTTCTGATATGTTGATGAAGACAACCTGCTAACATCTTGCTCTTACTTTGTTTTAGTTTTCATTTTATGCCTCTTTTATGAGAAGGGAGTTCACTCAGTACAATGAAAGCAAGAATTCATTTACAAAGGCAGATACTCTGTGCATGTCACCGAACCATCACTGAAAAATCTCACCAGTCCTCTCAATGCTACTCATTTTTGTCTTTGTAACATTATAACTTTGGAGAAACTCTACCTTACATCTAATCTGCATCTCTATTCATAGAAAAATATCTTAATTTAGTCTTGAGTTGAATCAGAACATTATTTTGTAATTGTGGTCTTAGTCTGAAAAATCTCTTTTCTACCACTCTTACTGCCCCTTGCAAAACTTAAAAAGCTACTGTTTGCATGAAACGCTTTTACTATTTGTAAGCGACTACATAATAAAAATCATTGACAATCATACCATGGACTAATGCATTATCACTACATTTAAAAATTAATTGAAACAACTTCTAATGCTTGCATATATATAGATTTGAATTGCAAAATACTTTTCTGGCAAATAAGTCAAAATTATTTCCTAAATATTCTTCCTATTTAGATTTTTTACTTTTCAAAATCTTTTTTTTTTTAAACAAAATGTCATAATGTCTATGTTTTCCCACACATGGAAACTGTCTGTGCTAAAGAGATGGTAATGCAGCATTTCCCAAAATAGTGTTCTGTTATTATCTTGGCGATTTTCTTCTAAGTTGTTGACATCCATTCTATAAATTTTATATTGATGCTTTCTTTATTTTAGAAGAAGGTTTGATTGGAAGATTATCAGACAACTAGAAAATAATTTCTTCTTTATATATTCAGTAAATTAAACATAAACTTTCTGCATTTTTAAGCAAACGGTAATTAAAATCAGCATCTAATACAGATAATGCACAGAACATGAATTTTGAACCTGTGTCAACAATGACAATTCCATTGCAATTGTCTTTGGCCAACAGCTCCTAATTTTGTCAGAAGTTGCCATAGGCATGTTGGAGCATGGAAAATAAACTATATTTTACCAGATAAGCATAACAGTGCTACTTCATAGCACCCTGGTATGATTGTTTAAAAATGTTTCACATAATGGTTATATTCACCTGAGTGAAAGAAAAAATTGGCATAAAATCAGATGTGATCATGTTTTGAAATGGAGTATGTCTCAAAATTATAAATATGTACTACCCACTGCAAGCTAGTTCTTTTATGTACTCAATCATTAAAAACATGATTTACCAAGTATCTACCATGTGGCAGGCACAGAATTAAAAAATGGTGAAATGGATGGATTTTTTTTATATACATATTAACTAAAATTACCTAAAATTACATACTACTGAATATGAAATTATAGATTTAGATCTACTAATTCTAATTCATAATTCTAAAATTAGGGATCTAAAATTATATACTGTTACAATGTTTATAGCTGATAAAAAGCCAGGGAATCATAGTTTCTCCTAAGACATTTATTGATCAAGGAAAACTCCAGTATGGCAAAAAAAAATTCTTTGCTGTTTTGCCAACATGCCATCTATCTCAAACAGAGAACAGCTGTTTTCTATATTCTATAGAAGACTTTAAGAGAGAGGCATTGTAGACATAAGAGGAGATGTTAATCTTAGTTAGCACTTGTTTAGGGCAGAGAAAGAAGAGAACACACAAGTGAACCAAGGCATTTCTGTGTTTAGACTGAATACAGTCTAGTACAGTTAAGTACAGGCATGCTGATGAGAAAATGCATAATAGCAATATCCATCTATCCAAAGATAGATGGCAAGAGGTATCTCTTCTGATTTCTTTTTTTCTTTTTTTTTTGGCACCTCAAAAACCAACTTGTGCATGCCCTTAAGACTCTCAATGAACATCCTGGATTCTATAACTTGCTTGCCTAGATCTAGGATCTTAACCAACCATTCCGTCCCTTCCCCATGTACATTCATACACTAATACCTCCTACCTAACTTCGGGTGTTTCAGACTGTTTAAACCAGAATGATCAAAAAGAATTCCTCAAAGAAGGACTGCTTAAACATAAGTCAAACTTTAGACCATTTTAGAAATAGAGAAATGGCCCAGAGTCAGAACACAAATTGCCTCAGGACACTGAGCTTTCTTTCTGTCATTTGCTTTCCTCTAACATCAGGGCCATTTGATCATTTCATCTCCAGTATCCTCTACACCTTGATCTCATTGGAACCTTCTATGTCTTAGATCTGCTTTTCTTGCAATTTGTACTAGGAATGATCATCACTTCCCATGGGGGAAGTACCTTCCTCAGTTTGTGGTTCTATGAGCTGAAAAGCTTACAACACTCACATGTATGCACATATACACAGAAACACAGTGCTATTTTGGTATTAGACATATGAGGGGTTACATAATGATGTTCTTTTCCCCTATCCACCTGTGGTCCATGGAGGAATGCACATCTAAAGCTTGTGTGGCAAAGAAACTATGAGAGTCCTCTGCTAAAATGATTCAGAGATGGTATTAGGGATAAGAGGGAATGTAGATGTCTGAGAAATGTTTTAGATCATCAGTTTTTGAACTGAGAGGGAAGGACAGGGATATGAGCATGGATTAAGTTTGCCTGTTTACCTGCCCTTCCTTCAACCACTAACGGGAGTAACTTTTAATTTTCTGAGTATCCCATTCTCTTCCCTACTCTTGCTCCATGTGATACATTGTGCATGGACAGAGCCACATATAACCTAGATCTCACTTATCAGAGCATACCCTTAACATCTCTGTGATATTAGTTCAGCAATGGGTGGAAAATTCAAGTTGGAAATGTGAGTGTTGTGTTTTTACTTGAAAGAGTTTAGTCTAGACTAGTGAGACTTGAATTTAAGACTATTGTCAAAACAGATTTTTTAAAAAAGAAGAATTAAGCCAGTTCTCCTGGGCTGGGTTGTTATTTGGAAAAATTGCTAATCATCTCATTTCTATGATTAAGAACAACTTACCTTAAAATAGAATTATTGTAAATGAAAGCAAAAGTGAGAGATTAAGGATAAAGTTATTAAAAGCCTGATTTTAAAACATCATGAGAGTAGCTGGATGCAATTATGCTTGAAGCTGTGTCAAACTCAGATTAATGTTTTCAGGTATATAAAGAAACTAAGACCATTTCATTTTCAAAAACCATTTGGTGTAGTCTGTGTTCTACATTTAAAGGATTCTTAGTGCTTATTGGCAGATTGCATGTAAGAAAAGGGGTATTTGATAGGGGGTTAGGAGCAAAATATTGGGAGACTAAATCATTTTTCCTCTAAGTTTATACACTGAATCATTATCCCCGTTAGTACTTCAAAATGTAGCATTCTATTTACTAGAAGGGGTGTTTAAAATGGGACTAGGCCCTAATCAAATTAGACTGGTGTCCTCATATGCAGAAGGGAAAATATAGGCACAGATACAGAGAGGGGAGATGATGTAGGAGCTCAGGGCATCTACAAGGCAACAGGAGAGATCCAGGGAAGAAATCAACCTGAAGTCCCCTTGAACTTGGACCGCAGCCTTCAGAATTGTGAGACAAGCCACTGACAAGAGTATGGGGCTGCCCAGTGTCTGTATTTCATGTGACAAGCATGGTATAAATTACAGAGGCAAGATCCCAGGACGAAAGGACTAGGGAGCTAGAAGCTGTTATAATGAATGAAAGCCCTACAGGACAAAGAGGGACAGACAGCACAAAGAAAGTTTAAATAGATAAAAATAAACAAACAAACAAAAAAGGTGGCGGGTACAGTGGGCATATGTCACCTTCCCCAATGTACTTTGCTTTATTTTTCTCTTTATTTACATAAAATTTACATATAATCACTTTGTCCATGAGGAAGTATGAGCCAGAGGGCTTTGCATTTTGGTCATACTGTCCAAATACCAGTTACCAAATACCACTTTCTTTGGAAATCTATCAGGAACTCTTTGCCAAACATAATCAATTTTTGTGGTAAGTTTATGCATGAATCTCTTTTCATAAGAGTCTGCAACTGTCATGTACAGAATCTGATCAACCAGCTCTCTCCACCAGTCTATTAGCTTCTAAGGAATGAGTTATTGTTGGTTTCCAAGTGGTATGTGGTTCTCTAGCTTGTGTGTGTGCACAGCAGAGTCCAGATAAAACTAAGTCTTTAAATAATGAGAGCAATAAAGCCTCTATTGTTGCACTGTTCAAAACTGCCCAGCCTCAAGGACATGCTTTTCTTCACTGTTAACCTAATGAAGTCCTTTGGCTGTGGGAGTTGGAGAGACAAGACAGAGAAAATGCAGGATGTTTCAAAAGCTAGAGAAAGAGAGAAGAAACTTCTGCTGGAAAAAAAGAATTTAAAAATTGAATTTATTTGCCCTGAGCCCAGTTCTGAGGACTCATTACTGATTAAACTCTGTATGTTTCATCTGGATACACAAAGACAGTGCAAGAGCTGGTTACTTGAGGGAACCAGTCTCCTGTGTTATTTCTAACTCACCACTTATTAGTTAGACCAATGCTATTTTCTCTGTTACAGAGTTCTATCAGAGCCATTTAGAGTGCTCTCTTTACTTGCTTGATGGAAAACATTTGGGCATCCTTGAGTGTTTTCATGGATTTTTACCCATGCTCATAAAAACAAACATAGGGCTCCCTTATTTAAAAGAATTCACTTTGTGATATAATTGTGTATTAATTTTCAGATCATTCTATAAACTACTATTCTTTAATTATGACTGCCCTTCACACATTGAAAATACATGAGGGACAAAATATAAACTTTTAAAAATTATGCTTCTTTCACATATTCATTATTTATAGATTTCACTCCAGGTTCAGATTTTTTTAATGTTATTGAGTCTCCGTACAAACAATTTAAGGTAAATGCTTTTTATACAGAGTGGGGAAATGAAATCAAGAGCTTTCTTATCATATTAAGTGAATACATTCTATACTATCAAGAATTTTCTTATTTTTATAATGGAAAAATTCATTAAGCACAATTTCACTCTCTTTAAAGTAGATTTGCTTTTAGACTGAGATACAATAAGCTCTGATAAATAGCAATCAATCTAAGATAGTGTTGACATTCTGGAGAAAAATGCTGATCCTATTTGTAAATGGGCATAATTTTATAGATAGGTCAGAGCTTTATGCCCTGCTTAAAATGCATATTTCCAAATGGTTTCCTGCTTGGTGGTTTTAAACACTGAATAATAATAATAATAATAATAATAATAATAATAATAATAATAATAATAAAAGATCATAAACAGGGAATGCTATTTTGCTCTAACCTGGAGTGATACGTTTGATGATACAGCCTTCTATTTTCAAGAAACAGTTGAGCAGTCAGCTGCAGTTGTATTGACTTAACTATAGTTAATTATATACATTTATATATATTTAATATATAATATATAAAGTACACATATTTGATATAAATTTATATTTATATTAGATATAAATATATATTTATTGTATATATAACATATATAGCATATTCCTATACCAACCATGTGTAAGAATAAAAACCAGGCTTTTGTGATCTACCTTCTTATCAGACTTCCCACCTCAGAACCCACAATGCTGTCCCTGAACTCACAAAGTATTTATTGCTATGACCACAGATCTGGCACTTAACCATGTGCTACTTGGCACTGTTAATTATCTTGTTTTATTACAAGTACTGTCTGTCCAAGAAACTGATTTTCCTTAACTGGAAGGACACTATTTTAGAATATTTTATAACTCCAGTACAAAGCAAAGTGCTTGGCAAGAGAGTCCAAAGCAATAATATAATGAGTAGGGCATTTGCCTTGCATGCGGCTAACCCAGATTCGACTATCAGCATCCCATATGGTCAACCAGAAACAATCCCTGAGAATAGATCTAGAAGTAAATCCTGAGATTGCCGGCTGTTACTAAAAAAAACCCAAAAACAATATAATAAAATAGCAGTTTAGCAATAGAGAATTTTTAACAAATAATTTTGGAGAGTAGTGTTGAGGAGGCAGGAAAGGCCGTATTCCGTTGGCCTCATAACACATAGGCAAGACTGAAAATTCTCTACTCTCTGTTACCATAAAGCAAGATACATTGCAGGAACTCAACACCTATTGAAAAAAATTTGAGCCACTGTTGGGACCAGAGAAATAGCACAGTGGTAGGGTGTTTGCTTTGCACGCAGCAGCCCAGGATGGACTTGGGTTCGATCCCTGGCCTCCCATATGGTCCCCCGAACCAGGAATGATTTCTGAGCACATATTCAGGAGAAACCCCTGAGCATCACTGGGTGTGGCTCTAAAACCAAAAAAAAAAAAAAAAATTGAGGTATTTTTTTGGGGATCCAAAGTAGATGGAATTCAATTCCTAGACCCATTCACTTTGCTTTTCTGTTCATATTTTACTTTGCTACATGAATAGTTGTGTCAGTAATTCTTTGTCCTTAATTTATAAAAGAGCTAACATCAGAGCTTTATTAAATGAAAGTGTCAGGATGTTACTCAAGATTAAATAAACAGAATATTTGAAAATAGGATACAATACAGGCATTAAAAATATAATCAGGTTTGTCAACCATTGAAAATCTTATAAGACTAATTTCTTCTCAACATCCAGTCTTTTTTTTTTTTTTTTTGTTTTCTTCAGTCACACCCAGTGATGCTCAGGAGTTATTCCTGGCTATGCACTGAAAAATCGCTTCTGTCTTGGGGGATCATACTGGACCATATGGGATCATATGGGATGCTGGGGGATCGAAACACAGTCCATCCTAGGCTAGTGTGCAAGGCAGATGCCTTATGGCTTGCACCACTACTCCAGCCCCACATCTAGTCTTACTTTTCCTTTTAAAAACTTACCCCAGACTTTACATATAATTTTAATGATACACAAAGTGATTGATGCAAAGAAAAAGCAAACAAATCACCTGAACATAGATATAGATAGATATAGGTATAGGTCATAGAACATAGATTTATATCTCTACCTGCTTATTTCCCTGCATTGTTTTAAAAAAGATGTAATACAACTTTAACAGTGTTGGAGAAGAAAATAAATATCAAGGTACATGAAACTGAAGAAAAGAAGGTAGAAAAGAAGACAGAATAACATGAACATTTTGTTTGCAAACAGATATGAATTCCATTCAAAGACTTAAGGTAGACCACTGGTTTCTTTGAGACTACATTTAAGTCTAGATTTTTTTGCAGTCAAAGCAGAGAACAATAGAAGTGCTCTGCTGTCTTCACAAGATAAAAGCAATTCATTTTTCTAGATCCTGATGTGTTCTTGTAAAGAAATACACCATTAGCCGTGACAATATTTCTTACAGTCATTATTGCAAACAATGATATAGTTTTGCCCACTATTTCTTAAAGTTTTCATCCAGGTAGATTGCTAGCCAAGAGTACGGAACCCCAATTTTGCAAAAGCAATTCAACATGGAGCCTAAACTGTGCAATTATTCAGAAAGCGAATTTTAGAGGATGAATGCCCAACAATCAGTCTTCCATAAATATTCTATTCTTGTGACTGTGATTTTGACAGTGATTGTGGACATCAAAAGATGAGCTTTAGGGCCTGAAGAGATAGCACAGCGGCGTTTGCCTTGCAAGCAGCTGATCCAGGACCAAAGGTGGTTGGTTCAAATCCCGGTGTCCCATATGGTCCCCCATGCCTGCCAGGAGCTATTTTTGAGCAGACAGCCAGGAGTAACCCCTGAGCACCGCCGGGTGTGACCCGAAAACTAAAAAAAAATAAAATAAAATAAAGATGAGCTTTAAATCCATGAGCTTATGTTCAAATAGATACTCTCTATTGTAAACAAAAGGCAGGCAGATGGAACAGCTTTTGTTGATAAGAGTTTTTTTAAAAGATATAATTAAGATATAGGTTTCCAATTAAGATACGGTTTCTGAGGCTAAAGTATTGGCTCTTGTGGTGACTGAGAAAATTTCCCCAAACTTTAGGGAAAATTTTCTCCTAGGAAACAATTCCTACCTAGCTTTAACATTAGGATCATCTTCCTGACATTAGTCATAACCCCAAATACTCTAGAACTGAGTGCTGCATAAACTTTTCCTTTCATGTAACATTTAAATACAAACTCCACTGTGAAATGCAAGTGCAGTCTTAAAAGGAGAGGGTCACTTTCAAATTTCCTTACAAAATGTAGTCATGATATATATGCGAATATATAAATAAATATGCTTTTCATAAACAAATTTAATCTGGGAGATTAAGCCAAAAAAAAAACAAAAAACAAAATTGGGATGCACAAAGAAGAGACCGGTTAGAGAGCAGAAAATTCCTGGAGCATCAGTTTTCTTCCTTCCATCATTCACTGGTAGCATGACCTTGAACAAATCTTATCTCCTCGCATGGAAAATTAGTGTTTTCCTCTGTTTCACTGGGTTGCTAAGCACTGTTGCTAAAATTAAATGTGAGAATGTCACTAAACATTTTGGGGGGTAATGTATAAACTGCTTGTTAATTGCAGGTATTTGTTTTTCTTAGGATTCTTTAAGAAAATTCCAAGCACAGGGATGAAAGAGAAAACCAGGATTTTGAACAAATCAAAAATGAAACAAAACAAAACAAAAAATCCAACAGCTACTAACAGGGTCTTAAACACAAGCCAGCCATCTCTGTTTCATAATTTGCTCTTTTTTTTTTTTTTAAAGGGGGAACACTCAGCAGATCTTGGAAATCATGCCACGGTAGGTCTGGAACTCAGGGTCTTGTCAGTGCCAAGCATATGTACTGTCACTTAAGTCACACCCTGGTCTTTGTGCAAAAAAATGATTCTAGTAGTACAACCTTCACATCACTATCTCAATCTTAGACATAAAATACAAAATGTGTCACTTCAGCATTGCTGGAGAGATAGTACAGTGGGTAGGGTGCTTACCTTACACGCAGTTGAGCCAGGTATAATCCCAAGCACATAACATTTAAATATGGTCCCACCAATCTACCAGGAGTAATCCCCAAATAAAAGACCAGAGTAAACCATGGAATAGCAAGGTGTGACCCAAAACAAAAACAAAAAATAGGGCCCAGAGCGTTGACACAAGCAGTAGGATATCTGCATTAACCTAGGAAGGACCACAGTTCAATGCCTGGTGTCCCATATGGTCCCCCAAGCCAGGAGCAATTTCTTAGCGCATAGCCAAGTACTCCTAGTAACCCCTGAATGTCACCGGGTGTGGCCCAAAATCAAACAATAAAAAGATAGGAGATGTCACTTCAGTACCCTAATTTAAATCTCTCTTTCCATCTGCTATAACCATGCATGGGTCTTGTGATTCTAATCTACAGGCCTTAAGAACCCTGTTTTTCTCTCTGTCTCCCTACTCATCCTCACCACAAGGAATAAAACAGTCAATCTAGATTGTGTCTGCAACCACCAATCCATCTAATGGGTATGATCACCCCATGCAAAAAAAAAATTTGGTTGAGAGAATTTCTAGCTATTTATTCATGTATAATTTGTTCATTTTTACTGTCCCTATTTTTCAGGGGAAGAAACAGGTTTTTGGAAGAGGTGTAATTTGCCAAATAATGAGGCTTCTATGTATGCATCTAGATTTGGGATTTGGAATTTAAATCCAGTTCTGTAGCTATCACTTTTTATTTTTCATTTTTTGGGAGGGGGTAAGGGGCACACTCCACAGTACACAGGGCTTACTCTTGTTTCTCTGCTCAGGGATCTCTCTTGCTGGGACTTGGGGACCATACCCAGTTCAGACACTTGCAAGGCCAGCAGTCCACTTGCAGTATAATGCCTCTAGCACCACAACTCTTGATGCTCTGTGGATGATGTAAACTCTTAACCAGAAGCTAGGCTTCCTATACCCATAAGATAACTTATCTTCTGTTTTACTTCAGTCAGTTTTATACATGTGAGTAGTGAACTAAACTATGTACTTAGCTTGCTCCAGAAAAATATATTATCATAAAAAACATCTTATTAAATAATGTGATTGCCTGTGATACCCTTACACATAGTTGCTGAAAGGTACACACGTGTGGTTTTTCACTTCCATATAATTAAAAATGAAGAGCAACTTCTAAGAATCACAGGATCAGTCAGGGTTATACTCAGCAGTGGAGAATTTGCTTTGCAAATGCAAGTCACTAGATTAGGTCTCTCCAGCACTTTAGCACCACAAAAACATAAAATAAAATACATGTTTATCATATTGTCTCTAAGTTAGCAAAAAATAAACAAGCAAATAAACACCAAACCTTAGGGTAAATTTTATTTTTTGAGACAGACATTTGAGATTATTTTTATTCTTGAGTCATAGTACAGAGGGGCCACCCCAGGGCACATTTGTGCAGAGCTGGGAGTGGGGGACCAATATTAACATGAGTATTAATGGAGTTCAAGGCCTCAGCCAACACTTCCTTGACCACAATCTCACTTGCTGATGCCTAGCCTGATAAGGAGCTAAAGTTCTCCTCCCAGACACTCAAATCATACCTCCAGTTATGTGGGAAAAATAAGATTTCATGCACAATCAAGCTTATCTATCCCAAATCAATAAAAGCATTAAAACAGATATAAAAGGAATACAGTTAACCAATTTAAATATTATTGAAAGTCTTGTAAGACTACAGATCTGCTGAATGGGAAATTTCCTACTTGAAAGGTGTGTTGGAAGCATTTTAGACAACACTAGAATGCTTTCAAACGATGCGCAGCCACTTATGAAAACTATTCAGGTGCTTTCCCTAATCTGGAAGGGAGTGCTTTTTTCATAGCATTAGTTTTATAATGAGCCTTTTCAGGCAAATTTCAAAGGGTGCATGGTTCACATACTTTAAACTAAATTCGCTCATAATTTAGCATCCGACAAAAGCTAATGCTTAATTGTCTCTAAAGAGGCTATAGAAGGAAAACATTTTCCTTATTCACAAACAGGGAGCTAAACAGTGGGGCTTCCTCCCATTGCCACCCTCCCAAGTTTGCAGAGGAACAATGGAGCAGTGCAGAGCTGTCCGTAGAGAGACTTGGAACAAGTTGCCTGGCACACAGAGGGTGAAGGACCCATGGGGTTTGCACAACATTGTGTTGCCACCCCAGCTCTGAACACCTTCAGAGAGAAAGAGTTCAAGTTCAAAGCTTGGAGGGAACAAGAGTTCTAATTGTTGCTGACATGCAGTCTCCCTTGGTTTGGGATTGGCTGTGGCTTTGGGGTATGTGTTCGACATTTGCTGAGATCCACCTAACCTCCCTTTCAGCAAAATGAGTAGGTAGACTTGACTATTGGTCTCAATCATTACAGTGGTTGATAGCCTGGGCATTGCAGGAAAGCCAGAGTCTAGACTTTCTAATTCTTCTGCCACTGTCCACTTCTTCAGATAAGTAAATGAAACTTTCCATGCCTCAACTGACTCATCCGTAAAATAGGGCTAAAAGAATGGTTTAGATCTCTGGTCTCCATGTATCTAAACCGAATTCATTGACAGAAAAAATGTTGGCGAGCTTAGGGGCTATCTAATTCTTTTGGGAGTTGCTAATGTGTCCTTCCCATGACATGGTTTCTCCATGAGACTCATTGTTTCTTATGTGTCTTTGCTATTAGTTAGGTCCCTGGCAAACCATCAGATGCCCCATATCCCATTTTATAGTGGAATCTTTGTTTGCTTGCTTATTTATTTATTTACTTTTGGAGTTACACCTGACAGTGCTCAGCAGTTGTTTCCTGCTCCGCACTCAAAAATTGCTCCTGGCAGACTCAGGGGACGATATGGGATACCGGGATCAAAACGAGGTCCATCCCAGGTCTGCTGTGTGCAAGGCAAATGCCCTATTGTTGTGCTTTTACTCTGGCCCTATTTGCCAAATTTTAGATGCAGTTGTCTTTCTAGATGAAAAGGAGACTCTAGCAAGGAATAGGCAAAAACGATAAAGCTTCTTGGAACATGCTGTGATAAAATATAAAGATATGCTAGGTTCAGGGATAATTTAAATAGCCAGAGAGCAAACAGCATGAAGGAACCCTGGGTTTGATTCTCTGCACTACACAGTCTGCTGAACACTGCTAGGGATGACCATTTCCATGACACAGGACACATTGCACTTCCCCAATCAAGCATAGAATCAGGTATTCCTAAACAAAGTAGCAATTTTTATAACACATTCAATGCTGAGAAAAATATAAAAAAAATCGCGAGCTTAAAAGCAGAGAAGAATGGTATGAAACACAATTAAAAAAAAACATCACCCCTACAAACCTTTCAAATCTGAAGTAATTCTCATAATTGTGACACTTGGCACAACCTGATAGTCTCTTCCACTGATTCTCAGGTTTTAAGACAATAATCATTAGGTTATTATCTGCAGCCTAAGCAGTGTAGCATAACCGCCTAATTAGGATAAAAAACAGAGCCAGGAGCAGCCCAGCAAAGTCACAACAAGTCAATATTTTTAATAAGGATTAATTAAAAAAATAACTCTACAAGGTTGTATTAGAGGCAGTTCTGGCATGTCTATTGATTAACAGTTGGCATTACATCTCATAAAGGGCTCATTATGTAAAGCATCAATCTAAGTGCCATGTTACCCCCCCCCCCCCGCAAACTCCTTAAATACTATTTGTTTGGCTGTGTTTTATGAAGCACTGTTTTGAAGTGAGGAGACTGGGACTTGAATATAAGCCACCATGATGGTCATCATGGTTCAAGGCACCCAAGGTAGAATGCCAAGAGAGGCTAAATTGTTCTGGATCTCTGGAAAACCAGATTTTTCTGTCTGGATGTCCCAACTGGATCAAGAAAAAAGAGCAGAGCAGCAGCTTCAACCAGAAGAAGAAGCTCAATTCTCAAGGGCTTCCTCACTTCATTAGATCCTGGCTGGCAGCAGATAACCTGCCAATCTTCTAGAAGAGAGTACAGGTTCCACCATCAATTCTGAAATAATTCTTTGGACATGGGGAGCCTCATGCCCTGTGATTTTCTTTATGTGTAAAGAGTTCTATGCAAATAAACTACAATGCCATTTGGAAATCACCTCAGGGCCCCTTCTTCAGGATGCAGCAGTCCTGAATCTTCAGAAAGATGTTCTGGATACAGGTGCAGAAGGCTCAGGAATATGCAGCTCTGACATTTGAACTCTTTGGCAGAATTCAGAGCCCCTTTTTCTTCAGCAGCACCAATTCACTCCCCATCACAAGGATTTTCAAGCAAACAAATTGGAGTGGCTGTAAATACTTTTTCCAACTTCTCTGTTCATATCTTCAATGAATGCAGATTGATCTCTTCATTCCTCCAACATAATATTTTTTAAATACAGAAAAATCTCAATTCCTTTTTTTAATTAAAAAATTTAATTTTTTAATTAAAAAAAAAGGAATGAAGACAGGCAAGCTTGTGTCACAGATGCTAGGTGGCAGTGCTGTGTAATTAAAACTCCAAAGGATTCTGCTTGAATTCATGAGTCAACTCGGCCACCTACTTTGTTACACAAAATCATCAGGTATAATTATGAGCTGAATACAATAGAAACTCATGGTTTTCTTAGAAACTCCCGAGAAAGTTATGGCAGAAACTTTGTTACCTAAAGGTCAGTCTTTTTTTCCAAAAGCATCTTAAGTGATAGAAACCTGTCTAGATGTTCTGCATTAAATGGCAATATTACATTGTTTCACTCATTTATCACAAAATGCATTTAGATCATACCTGACTTTCATCTGTGATATTGTGCACATCTTGGGAGTCTCCCACTAGTAGTCTTTTAAGTTGGAAAATTTTAAGATTCCTGCTATTTACCTACTGTTAAGTGTTCTTTACTACTGTCAGTTGATTTTAGAAGCTCACTTCCATTAAAAGATTCGTCTTAGTTTTTTGGCATTTTCGGGGGAGGTGGCATACTTACAGTGTTCAGGGTTTACTCCTGCCTCTGCGACTCAGCAATCAGTCCTGGAGTACTCAGGGAACTATTTGGGATGCCAAGACTCAACTCTGTATTGACTATGTGCAAGGCAAATTCCCTGACTTGTGCTTCTATGCTATCACTCCAGCCCTCAAGTCTTAGTTTTATATACTTTATTATATATATATTTATATATACACAATTATATATACTTATATTTAGTTTTATATACTTTCTTAAAACTAAACTATTTTTGAGTTGTGTAAAATAGGGGGGAAAACTCATGGTATAAAACAATGGTTCTCAATTCTGGCTATAACATTCATCATTACTTACATCCGTGCCCCCAACCATTTCATTCTAAATTTCTTGTGGTTCTGTCACATCGATTGTTTCTCAACAGTTCAAATATTTCCATGCATGAGGATATGTCTGAGGCACTACAAAATCCTGGGCAGAGAAGGCTGTCCACTCTGAGTGATCTAGGAGCAAAGGATGCTATTTAAACTGTGCCTGAAAGGGCAGGAGGGTGGATGTGAAGATGAGTGAAGGAATTAAAGAAGAAAAAAAAAAAAAAAGAAACTAAAGCAGGCAGAACCACTCTAATTAATCTTATTATAAAACATGAAACATTCCTACAAAGAGCTGTATAAATAATCTCAGAAAGAAGTCAAAAGAAACAAATTCTGAAAGGATGGTAGGTATTCAAAATCTGGACCAGGAGATTTGGCAAGAACAGGGAATTAACGAAGAAAGGGAAAAGAAGAAAAAAGCAACTGCATTGGTTAGAGCCCTGTGAAATTCTCCATAAGAAGGCCCCCTAGATAAGATTTATTTCTGCATGATAAGGTAAATCTGTTGCTGCTATGTCAACTTTAGTGAACCTGATTTATGCAATCAAGGCTCTTTAATCTTAACTTTCTCAGTAATCCATGTTGCCATAGCTAATGCCAATCTCCAATCCTACCCCATGGTCCATCATTGCTAATCAAATCAGATTACTAAATCTACTTATATGAAATACACAGGCATACGCATGCATGCATGCACACACACATACCTTTTTCTGCATTGAGAGTAATAAAGGCAGCTATTTTTAGATAAGTGTGATAATAATCTCAAATAACTATTTAGATAAGTGTAAGTATAGATATGTGTAAAAGATAGCACTTACACATCCACACAGATTATCAGTCAAGGAAAAAATTCAGTCAAAGAAAAATGGCAATCCTGTCTACATGTATCCGGAAAGGTAAGAAATGGGAGAAAACTCTGAATGATTATTTCATTAGCTCACAAAAAGTTCCCTTTCCTGTAGATACATATAATATGAAAATTATGATATTAGTATTAGTATATATACATATATAATTAAAACAAAATATTATATATAATATAATGGTTATTGGTGCTTCTGACAAACAGAAATTATCTACAATATTTGTTGCAGCCAGTAATCAGAAATGCTAATCATCAAATTTTCAGGGATTGAGTAACTTTATTAACACACTTACACAGCTTGATCAGGTTATTTAAAGTTGGTCAAAGTGGAATTATTTGTATTCCAACTAGTTATTGCAGGGGAGATGAGAAGAGAAATGAGGAGGTGTCTTTTTAGATGATGCAATGACATTGAAATTTAGTGATGGGAGTGGTGATCACTAGGCACATAAAGAACAGTAGGAAAATCAGCAAGATAGCACATAGGGTAAGGTGCTTGCCTTACACACAGCTGACCTTAATTCAATCACCAGCATCCAAAATAATCCCTTGAGACTGCCAGGAAAGATCCTTGAGCACAGTCAGGAATAAGCCTAGAGTACTGCTGGTATGGCTCAAAATCCAGAAAATCAAAAAGAAGAAGAGTATAAATTAGAACACTCTACATTCCATAATAGTATAAGACAATAAAAAGTTTAAAGAGCAGGAATAAAAGATAACATGCTTCTTTGTATCTTTTCTAATATTTTATAGACTATTATCCCATATTAGCTGTATAAAATAGACTTCTTCATGTTAGATATTCTGAGAAATTATCATCGCATGTAACTTACTTTCAGAATTAATAAATTTTAAGGGGTATTATTCATCATGAGTGACAGCACCACCATTTGATAAATGCCAGGTGGTATGGTTATAATATACAAACTGCATAGCAACAGTGAACCTAAAATGGAATAGTAATTACTGGTATTATTTGTGTGAAAAACAATATGGTTCAATAATACCAAAAGCAAGTATTTAAAATTACCAACTAAACTAGCACAGCTGGTGGTAAAGTTTCAAATTCATCTGCGCTGCCAGCTTTCAAATTACCAATCTCAAATGTATTTTTTTGTAATTTGAAGAAATCCTACAGCTTCAAGATTTTGCACACAGTACACATTTTTAACGTGATCATGCTTAAAATGTTCTCTTTCAAATTCACATAAAATGTGTCACATTGGTCCTAAGAATAACCTAATATACTTGTTAAAATTGAAGCCTTCTAGTTTGTATGCTTAAGTCCTTATATAGAGGGCATTTGAAATAAGCATCAGAAAATTCTGTGGTTGGGGAATATAGATTTGGACCCACCAAAGTATAGATCTAATACTTTTACCACTTGAAAACTCAAGCTGACATCTGAAATGAATGGCTCCATCCTTTAGAAAATGAAGGCAGATGTGTATTTTAGACAGTTCTTCAAGTTTAACTTTGTATCAAGCCAATATATTTGAATTGTGCTTCATCATCTGGGGAATGGCTTTCTAGGCCCTGAGGTTCCTCCAGAAGTCAGAGAGCTCTTTCCACTTTGGTACCTTAGTGAGCCATCTTTAGAAAAGCTCTCCAGGGGGAAAGAAAGCATTGTGTCTGAGAGAGATGCATGCCACGCCTCATTTTAATCACGGACACAATAACCCCCATCTCTTCAAAGTCATTTAGCTGTGAATTTTCAAGAATACATCAAGCAGATTTCTATGGGCCCATCTGTGCGGCACTTTATTTTCTGGGACTGTTTTTGCTGAGCACAATGCAAACCTTGACTACTAATGAATCAGGGAATGGCTTGGCGGCAGCCGCTCTTCACCAGAAAAGTGGGTTCGCCAGGAGGTGCGGTGCAGGTTAGTGGCTCTGTGGAAGCTTTTTGGGGAAAGCCTTTTGAACAGAAATGTTTCTCTTCCCTCTTATGGCCTGCACTTGATGGGTAATCTCGGCTATGTTCTTTCTGGCTCTAAAGCCCCAGAGCTAAATACGATTTTCTCAACTCTGTTTCCATCAGCCGAGAGCTGGGATCTGATGTGACATAAATTAGTGAAAACACTTAGAAAGAAGGATTCAATAGGTGAGAATCGTAATATATATTAATTAAGAATTTGGACTTTGGACACAGGGCATCAGCAGACCTTAGTTTTAGGGTCCATATGATGAGGATTGGGTAACATTTATGGAGGAAATGAGATGGAGTGTATCAAGTTCATAGCAAAGGATGGCAAATGGCAGAGGATATATAGTATAGCATTTATCACATAGGTAGAGGTAGTGAAGTGCCAGATACCATTAGTTTTACTTAGGAGAAGTAAAAAGGGTCTATAAATTCTATATGGCTAGCCACATCTATGAACTAGGCTGTCAATTATAAATATTTTCTTGCAAGTGACTAACAATAGAAGTACACTCACTGCACTCTGGAAATAAATTGTCTTTGGGGTATTGGTAACATTAATGTAGCACTGGTTGTAAAAATAGGGCTTGCAATGTTATATGGGTGATTGAATTAGGTAAATATGATACTGGGCCAAGTATGCTTCAATCTAACACTAAAAAATAAATATATTTCTAAGGAAACTCATATTATGTTCTCCTGCATCTGTTATGTCCATATGCATTAAAAATGGTGATTCTCTGAGTCTGCATTGCTATTTCTGTCAGAGATAATAATCAAACCCTCTAATTTACTCAACTTACATACAAATGTTTCTAAGTTTTGTACAAACCATCAAACTTTAGCAGGTTTATAGCAATTTCAAGTTTAGACCATTATATGGCTTAGACAAAGAAGGACTGTGAAAGCTATTTCAAAACAGAAACCACAGGGGAATCTTAAGATTTTTAAGATTCTAAGACACTAAGACTTTCTTGAATCTTCCCTTTCCTTATACCCCACCCCTGAATTTCTTGCATTCAAATAGTTGCCATAGATATTTGGGTATTCATTATTAGAGTCTATAATTATTTTATTTATATTAATTTATCAGAATAATCTACTGAAAAAGAGGCATTGCATTCTCATTTATATATCTTTCCTAAAATAACTAGCATACAATTTTGTTCCTGGTGTTTGCTCAATACGTAGTTACAAAACTGAATTGAAGTGTGAACTATATCACTCAAACTTCATAGAAAAAGTACTTTGAGGTAGGCGTTTATTTAAAAGGGCAGTGAAAAGTGCAAATAGGATTGGCAGTTCAAGAAAGAGCATTCATTTTTAAAAAAGAAAAATTCATTTTGTTAAGTAGGAAAAGTATTCTAATATGTAGAACTGCTGTATGGAATATGAATGCTCGATTTCAGGCAAGCTTTCATTCATCTCTGCTATTAGGGCAAAGCATAGCAGGTGGTTAGAAATGGATTCTAATCACAATTGTCTCAGCTTCAGTTTTGGCTCTACTGCTATTGGCCAAGTGCCCTCTTGTAAATTAACATTTCTAAATCTCAGTTTCCTAAACTGCACAAGACCTTTATAAAGTTGTCATGTGGGATCAATGAAGTAGTTCATGCAATGCACTAAATAAATGGAGCCATCAATTTTATTCAGCTATAATATTTAGAACACTGAGGTTCCTACTCTGGAATTTTTACAAACCTCAGGAGTTTGCAATATTTCAGGTAAGCAAATCACAAAGAAAATGTTAACTGCATAATACCATATAGAATAGCCATTGAGAGTTGGTATACTGAAATAAAAGAAAAGAAGAATAATTTTTGCTGAATCTATTAGTATGAGGAAGTTATTTTTAGTATGAGGAGTTATTAGAATCAGGAAGTTAGACTGTTTTTTTTTCTTTCTCTAGCAGTTGAGATTATCCACAAAACAGGAGTAATGTAGGATTTTAAATTCTAGCACTTCAACAAAATTGTGTGAATTAAATGAAGATGGAGTGTGTGTGTTTGTATGTCTTTGTGCGTAGTTTTACAAAGAATAGAAAATACTAACCAAAAAAGTTATTAGTGGCCTTAAATTAGACTCAGTCTAATAAATTAGACTCTGTCAATAAAAATGAAAGAACAAGATTACTAAAAATAGCTAATATGTTCTGAGTGTTCTTAAGTGTTACTCTCATATATTCCTCATAACCAGTCTAGGAACTGGGTAAACCTTTACCATTTTAATTTAATTTAATTTTTTTTAATTTTATTTATTTATTTATTTAAATTTTGTTTTTTGGGACCACACCCATTTGATGCTCAGGGGTTACTCCTGGCTAAGCACTCAGAAATTGCCCCTGGCTTGGGGGGACCATACGGGACACTGGGGGATTGAACCACTGTCCTTCCTTGGCTAGTGCTTGCAAAGCAGACACTTTACCTCTAGCGCCACCTCACTGGCCCCAACATTTTAATTTTAAAGAAAATAAGGAAACTTGAAACATTTAAACATTTTTCTGTAGGGTCCAAGACACTTTATCTCTGTACTCTGAATGAAGTAAAAAAAAAAAAAAACAAAAAACAAAACAAAACAAAAAAAAACAATCGTTATGAAGGACTTGGTGCTAATGAGCACAGTTTCATGATTCTTCAAATTGATTCTCCTAGAAAGTCAAAAGCCACTTTATTCACTATTCCCTCTCATCCAAAACTGAAAGAAAATTCCACAGAGCATGTTGGTTATCATTGACTCCCAAAACAGAAAAACCAAGTGGTATGGCTTACAATATGTAAGAGAGAGGTAACACTTTCCCAAAAGGTATTAGCATGATTGGATGAGTTTTTTGCTATTAGCAGCAATATATAGTAGTATCCCAAGGATTTTCTCCAGAGCACACACAAACACAGTGATGGTAAGACATGAAAGCCCTCACTAACTTTGCTAAAATGATACCATGTCTTAAGAGTATGCAAAGTTAAGTGATGACCAGCAAAGTCCAGGCACATCTATACCCTTTTAAATTAAAACCCTTAAAAGAGCACTAACTTACCTACATACCAAAACTAAATTATTTGTCTTCTAAACATCATTCCCTTTTTTGGGTGCTTTTGGGTTACACCTGGCAGTGCTTAGGGGTTACTCTTGGCTCTGCACTCAGAAATCATTCCTGCCAGGCTCAGGGGATGCTGGGGATTAAACTCAGGTCGGTGTGTGCAAGATGCAAACATCCAACATGATGTGCTATTGCTCCAGCCCTAATTTTTTTAACTTGTTTGTTTGGGGGCATAGCTGGAAGTGCTTAGGTCTTACTCCTAGGCTCATTGATCATTCCTGGCAGTTCTGAGGTTACTATATAAGATGCTGGGGATAAAACTGGGTGAACCACATGCAAAACAAGCATCTCACCCCCTATACAATGTCCCTAGCCCATTAGTCTCATCAGAAAATATGTTGTTCCAGAAGTATAATGGTCTCATTCATCTATGGGTTTTAAGAACAATGAAAGACATTCTTGCAATAATAATTTTCAGACACAAAAGAGAAAAGAGCTGGAAGTTACAGCTCACCTCATGAAGCTCACCGCAAACAGGGGTGAGTTTAGTTAGAGAAATAACTACGTTTTGAACTATCCTAATAATGAGAATGTACAAGGGAAATAGAAAGCCTGTCTAGAGTACAGGCAGGGGTTGGGTGGGGAGGAGGGAGATTTGGGACATTGGTGATGGGAATGTTGCACTGGTGATGGGTGGTGTTCTCTACATGACTGAAACCCAAATACAATCATGTTTGTAATAAAGTTGGTTAAAAAAAACATTTGGAGACCAGTTATACTTGCATTCTTGGCAGTAAAGGAAGGATATATGAGATGCATGCCAGGAACAGGGGTGGAGGGAAGACAACAATGATGGTGGAAATGCCCCTGATTCATTGTCACTATATACCTAAAATATTACTGTGAAAGATTTGTAATTTACTTTGGCCACAATAAAAATAAAAAAAAACATTTTTCTAAGTTTTTCTTTTATTTTAATATGAAATTCAAATAACAAATATAATGTGGTTTAAATTAACTTATTTTTCTAGTATAAAATTATTTTTTAAATCTTATCTACTGGTCCCAGAGATATAGTACAACACAGTATAGTATTTTATTTATTTATTTGTTTGTTTTGGTTTTGGGGTTATATCCAGTGGCACTCAGGGGTTACTCTTGGCTCTGCACTCAGAAATTGCTCCTGGCAGGCTCCTGTGGACCATATGGGATGCTGGAATTTGAACCATTGTTTATCCTGTGTTGGCCATGGGGTAGGCAAACTCCCTGCAACTATACTATTGCTCTGGTCCAAAGTACAGTATTTTATTTGCATGCACCTAATTGGGATTCAAACCCTGGAATTTTATATATCCCTAAGTTTAGTGAAGAATGATTCTTGAGCATTGGCACGTGTGACTCCAAAGACAAAATGAAGAATTTTGACTGCTTATATAATCTTTATATATTTCATCAAAGTGCTGTCTTTTTACTCTTCTATACTTTAATCATATTAAGTATTTTTGTTGTTTTGGGGGTATATATCAGACAGTGCTTGGGGGTTACACTGAGGGCACTGTTGAGAGTTATTCATTCTCTCTGTTGATTGGTGGACCCCTAATGTAGAATATAACCCTGCTTCGCACAGCAAAGCATGTGCTCCAGTCTTTTGAGCTATTTCTCTGGGTCTTATTTTTATAGTTTTTTGATGTGCTAATAATTAGCTCAAATCATAGTAATATTAATTATTGTCATAGCAAAACAAGGGATTTTAATGCTCTAAAGGTATATTTAACTTTGAGAAACAAAGTAATCAGAGTCTGTATTTACTATTAAACAAAATATAGATTTTAATTTTTAAAAAATATCCAAACCTGGGTGCACTTGGAAATACAAGTAAATATTTGACTAGTAAAACTATTATGAAAGATCAATTATAAAACTTTATTTAATTTTGTTTTATTTTGTATGGTGGTTATTTAAAGTGAAAGGCATCCAAACACAGATTTCTATACACAAAATTACACCCAAGGCAGCCAACGCAACCAAACCAATATGCCAAATGACACTGAAATTATGTAATTTTTCTTTTTCTTTTTTTGAGCCATACCTAGTGGTACTCAGACATCTGGTGTATACTCCTGTTCTCTCACTCAGGAATCAGTCCATGGTAGAATTTAGGGAATCATCTGGGGTGCAAGGGAAAGAGCCTAAGCAGCTATATTCAAGTAAGAGCCCTACATGCCATGATATTTCTCTTCCACCTTCACTAATAACTTTTTAATGCTTAATTAATTTTTATTAGTGGTGAAATTTAGAACCTTAGAACTTTTATTTTGTTTAATTTTATTTCTTGAGGCCACACCCAGTGGTGCTCAGGGAGTCTGTCTGACTCTAAACTCTGGGATTACTCCTAGAAGTGTTCATATGTAATATTAGAGATCCAACCTGGGTCAGTTGCATGCAAAACAAGAGCCTTACATGTTGTATTATTGCTCATAGCCCTCAAAGTTTAGAAATTAAAGGAATATGTTTACTCTAGAATACATGAGTTGTTCAAATGACCCTTTGCAAGATATGGGACATTCCTTGATTTCTTTAGAGTAGGCAAAGACACTCACTCCCAACCTTTAACATTACAGTATGTAAACAACTTGGAAATTCAAAAGTTAAACTTTTCCATAATCTATCTTTGTAAGTAGTTTTCTAATGAAGAAACATGGAGAAAATAGATGATATAGGTACTATGTTGACCATGTAAAGGAAGAAAAAGAGAACCCTACATCAGAAACAGTTTTGAAGGTGCCAAAAATGATGATCAGTTTAAGCGTTGAGATGCAGATAGGCATCTGAAATCAAGATATGGTAGCTGCATATATGATATGTACACGTAGTGTTCAGGATTTGTTTCCATGGTACTTTGATAATGAAGTAACCAATGAATTCAAGTAACCAATGAATGTTGGTTACTTCACAACAGGAACTTTGCAGATGTGTTAAAGGCTACTTATTATTTGACCTTAAAATAACAAAGTTACTTAGAGTTCTCCAGGTAGATTCAAAATAATCGATCCACAGGCATCTTTAAAAAAGCAAAGTATTTACATGCTGGAGAACAGGAGAGAAAGTCAAGAAGTGGCAGGAGAGGAATTTGATAGCTATAAAGGATGATGAAGATGGAGGCATTATCGATGTTTGGAGAAAAAGTGGATCTGTAATCTAAAATTTAGAATTTTCTTTCTATAACCACAAGGAAATAAATTCCACCAACAACTTAAATGAACTCGGTAGTAGATTTTCTCCGTAAAGTACAAGAAAGAAATTCAGCCTTACTGACAATGTAATTTATCTCTGTGGAACTCTCACTGTTTGGAGAATCTTGCTTAGCTATTGCTTGGACTTATGACCTTTAGCTATTTGTGAGATAATCAAGAGCTATTGGTTTAAGTCATTCAATTTGGGGCCAATTGGTAAGCAGCAGTGGAAAGCTAATATGGATGAACAAATTCTTCCTTACCTTGTCTAAAGTGTCTATTTTTCACTTCAATAAAGGTTCTATCTACAAGTAAGTCTATAGATTTTAACCCTGGTACTCAAGGAAAGGAAAGTTTTAGAAGAACATTTGGTCTTGGAAGAAAAATAAAAGCATATATTAAATGTGAAGTCCACACCATGTGTTACATGAAAAGTTTTTGTATTACCTCATCATCCTACCAACAAGTTAAGCAAACCTATTATTTCCCCCACTTTCCCAGCTGAGATTGTCAGGGCCCCTGAAATAGGAGTGTAAAATCAAATGTTAATATGTAACTGGAGGGTTAGGCAGGCTGTAATTTTAGATACCCCAAGGTTGGCTTAAATCCTTGATTTCCTTGCATCACTTAGAAAATCAGGATTGCTTACCATTCACAGTTGTCTATATTACATATACAGGACACACACACACACACACACACACACACACACACACAAATGGCCGCTCACAAGCGCTACTTGGAACTATATTTTTAGCTTTTGAAGAAAGCTTTTGGCAAATAGCATTCTAATCTTCAGGAGACATGTTTCTCCCTGAGTAATTGTTCCATTCTCAAATTGGGCAGCAGGTTTCCTCAGCCCTAGCATCTTGGAGAATTCCACCACTGCAGCATCTGGTGCCTGACACAGGAGACCTGGGCCCACTGATTCTTCATGCTCCACTGAGGCCTTGGAGAAGCAAGATTCTTCTGCATGAGCTCTAGAAAATTTGTGCAAGCATTTTATGAAAAAAGTCTAGCAGGTTTATTCAACTCTGCTCCATCTTGTTCCACTGTGTCCATTCTCATTTTTTATTGTCTATTTTCATTTTTTTTACTCATTTCTCTCTTCCCAATTCCAACAGCCTGGATGCTGTTGATTCAATGCCTTTCTTTTTCTATTATTTAGTTTGTTGTATTCCCCCACTACATCCTTACCTCCCTCACCCAGTACACACCCAGAAGTTTCAAGCCATTGATTCTTATTTCTTTTTCCTTTCAGTTCTACTCAATCACCACATAGTTTTCTTTCTCAGACATTATAAAAATCTCTAACAGCAGCAATAACTTATAGACAATATAACATGGCGAAAAATAATGTTTTTACTTAAAGCACATTATTAATTCATTGCTCTGTGACCAATATTAACTTAAATCTTTATTACTAAAATTTGCTTCCTTCCATCCAACTCTCCTTTTTGCATTCCTTTTTACCCTTTATTCCTTTATATATATATATATATTTTTTTGTTTGTTTGTTTTTTTTGGGTCACACCTGGCAATACTCAGGGGTTAATCCTGGCTCTCTTCTCAAAAATCACTCCTGGCAGGCTCGGGGGACTATATGGGATGTCAGGATTTGAATCACCGGCCTTCTGCATGAAAGGCAAACACCTTATCTCCATGCTATCTCTCTGGCCCCTATTCCTTTATATTTCTCTATTCCCCATTTCAGATAAGAAAGACTTGCATTTTTTTATCTTGTATACAGAAGCAATGTTTTATTTGATCTAATTTACTTGTTCAAATTTTGTTTTGTTTTGATTTGGGCCCACACCTTGGCAGTACTAAAGACTTAATTCCAGCTCAGTTCTCAGGTATCACTTCTGATAGATCCAGGGGACCATAGGTTGTGCTAGGAATCAAATCTAGTTTGGCCACATGCAAGGTAAGTGCTTTACCCACCATACTATTTCTCTGGCCTACTATTCTATTTTAGATAGCACAAGAACATAAATACTTTTTAAACATTATAAACATATAGTTCATACTAACCACTAAAGATACTTGGTATGGTTCTGTTATCAAAGAATAAAACTTAGGAAGCCAGGGAGGAGTCTATCAAATTCAACAGTTTCCAATAAAATTTATTAAGTTTCTTTTAAAATTAAAGAACCTGAATTGGCCTCATTATATCTTAATTACAAAGGCGTTTGGCCAACTCATATGAAGTTGGGATATCAGCAAGGGGACTTCTGAGAATTATGTTATGTATTGTCCTTCCACTGTAACTTTACCTTGTCCTCTTTCTTTGCATCCTTGTTCTCATAATTAAAAATAAAAAAAATTAAAAAAAAAAACAAAAAAAAGACAAAAAAAAAAAGAAAAAAGTGATGAATTTCACTTACAGTTCAGGAATGACTATTTTAATCTGGAGAGATGGGTACAAACACAAAACAGCTAAATCCATTACCAACAGCATCATAAGGTCAGTTCTTGAAGTACGACAGAGGATAATTTGGACAGAGATTTAGGAAAAATAAACAAATTTTGGCATAGGAGTGATCTGTGTGGTACCTATAATTCAGTAAATCTGAAGAAAAAAAGGTGACATAAGAAATAAAGTAGGACCAGACAGTTGTATGTTCATTTGGTGGGAATAAAAAATGATCAGACTTGAATACCAAATCCAAAGTCAATGACAACTGAACCAATACCCAATTTACAAGTTTTACAAGTGAGAACAGTAAAACTAGCAATATGGGGTAGTAAAGGAGGAAGATGTGGGATGCATTCTGGAAACAGGGGTGGAGGGAGGCCAACACTGGTGGTGGTGGGAATGCACCTCATTCATTGTTACTATGTGCCTTAAATATTACTGTGAAAGATTTGTAATTTACTTTGACCACAATAAACATTTTTAAAAAATAAATGAAGTAGGAATCAAGAAATTGAGTCCAAGTAGCCCAAGACTGCAAGAATATGCGGAGTAAGGTAAGGACAGGAACCCATGGGTAGTGTCCAGCAGAGCAGCAACATGTCCAGCCTGACATCTAGGGAAGTTTACAAGCAGCACAAGGAAATGATATTGTGCAGTAAAAGGAATTACTTTGATTTTATTTGGTCCCGATTCCAAGTTGGACTTTTCCAAGATATATGTGGCATTTAGCAACTTACTACCATCTCTTTCATCCAGTTACTCATGTATAAATAGAGGTAATAATGCCACCTAAAATCTGTCTTGGTTCAAGACCCTGGAATGAAAAGAGATGGCAAAGCAGACTATGCTTTATTTGCTTTATAACGGAAGACCTCCCAACAAATTTCTTTTTTTATTAATAATTTTTATTTTGACCAGAGTGGATTACAAATCATTCACAGTAGTATTGAATCAGGGGCATTCCAACCACCAATGTTGTCCTCCCTCCACCCCTTTTCCCAACATGCATCCCATACTGCACCTCCTTTGCCCTCCCCCCAGGCTGCTAGTATAAGTTGTCCCTTCTTTGTCTAACTTGTTGTAGATTGGATATTGATTCTGTTGTAGTTCTGCAGAACATAGTGGAAGTGGGACCAAGCCAGGCTGGGGGATGGGGTTTCCAACTCATACAGAGACAACAGACAGTTGTCCAAACCAAATCGTGACAGGTAACTAGGGTGGGGGAATCGTGGTCCCTGAAGAAATATTGTGCTCCTGGACAAGTGGGGACAGAGTAGTAAGGTAGTGTCCTAGGACTCTTTCCTAAAAGGCTGAGAAGGGAGGTGGCATAATTTATGGAAATACTTGTCCAGAATAAAATTCTACACAGGAGAAAGAGTTAGAGCTTCCACTATATGCATGACTTTTCTAAGTAGCCAGGAAAGAAGCAACACTTTCTCCCATAGGAGACCAAAATACCAATGCGAGGCAATTTTTTTTATGGTATATGAAGTATCAGTAATCAGCACTAATATTTTAAATTCCTTTACTCCACACCTACCTACCACAGAGATAACATGCAAAGCAGAATAGGAACAGAAATTGGATTATGTGTGGAAGACAGAAAGGGTGGACTGGGAAGAGGGGGAGAAGGAGGAAAGGAAGTAAATGCAGTGAGAGGCTGGAGGTATATATATAGATATCAAGATAAAACATTAAGAAACTGAGTAATAAGGTGCTTAAGAGATAGTACAGGGTGAAGTTTTTTGCCTTATGTGAGGTCAATCTGAAATAAACCCCATCTCCCATAAACCCAGGTTCAGTCCTTTCTCTACATATGGTTCCTTGCCCTTGAGCGTGATTCCCTAAGCCCAAAAGCCAGAAGTAAGTTCTTTGCATCATCATGCATGCCCCACACCACCATCAGGACCTTCCAAAATGAATTAGCTGGAAAAATGTTGTGATCTTACTGATGCAGAGTGAGGGAAGGGGCATTTGGGAAACCCCATATATCTTCAGCAACACTGCTAAAGATTTTCTGCTATGGAATATTCTTTTTTATTCTCATCAAAGATCAACAAAACCCACATCTTCAGAATGACCAGAGAAAGATTACATGCTAAATGGAAAGGCTTCTTTGGGATGCCAGGATCCTCTCTGATTACTTCTCATAGCTGTCAGCTTTGAAGCCATCTACAGGACACTGGGGTGTGCAAAAAAAAAAAAAAAAGTTCAAATATCAGAAGCTGTAAAGCAGCAGCTCTACTAGCCTGATCTCCAAGCAAGGGGAAACAGCCTGGAATGGAGCAGGGACTTGAAGAGGGGCGGGTAGCAAAGAAAATTGCATCTGAACTCAATTACATCGCCAATCAGTTCTCTAAGGCACTGTGTATTATTCAAGTAAAAGTTAAAACAAAAAAAGTAAATGGAGACTAATCATAAAAAAGCTTAATCATGAAAATAGAACCCATGCATCTCTAAACAAAGAGCTCTTAGAGCCAATCACAAGCTCAAAATAAAGAGATATAGAGTACAGTTGTCAACTGGCAGAGACGTCAGGCAAAAAACATCCCAACTTAATCAGAAGGCATTCTTTCTACACAGTCAGCTCATACCCATTACAATCCACTGTGCTAATGACCATTACTCAAAATGACAACATCGTAACTAAAATCACCATTTGTTCAAGTTAATTTCTTAAAAATCTGTGATTTGCCTCTATTACACTTAATATTTATGAATCCCAACTCACTGGAACTTCTCTATTTTCTGGTTATTACCATTCATTTTGAAAGCAAAATGAAGGTCATTAAAGCTGGACTTTTCCCTTTCTTTTCCATTTATCTAGCATTATGTGTTTAAAATGCAATATAATTCCAATCAGATGCATGGCATGCAATAACAATTTTATTTTGTCTTGAATATATATTATTGGGAACAAAATTCCTGTCCCATTAACTTGACCTGCTCCATACAATATGTCTTACATTGAACAATAGTAACTTCCTAAGAAATCTGGCTAGAAAGTTGTTAAGAGAAAATTCTCCCCCCAAAATCAAAGACTACAGACAAGAATCAAATAAGATAGTTTTCTGTCATCCTGAAACAATTGTATTATAATCAGTTATGTCAATTATGTGATAAAAATTTTTAAATACACAAATTAAAAAATTGTTATAAAAATAAAGAATCAAACAAGTTTGATAGCTTGCTATATACTGGAAAGACTTTCTCTTTCTCATTCTTTTTATATATATTTTATTTATTTCTTTAGGAAGTTAAATATAGTGATGCTCAGGGATTACTCAGGGCTCTGTTCTCAACAGTGTGATCAGGGGACCAGAAGTGGTGCTGGATATCAAACTTTGATTGGACACATGCAAGGCAAAAGCCTGACTTATTGTAATATCTCTCCAACATCATTCTCCTTTTTCTTTGCTGAAAGTTTTCTTTTGCTCAGGATTTCTTTAAGATATAATATTCATGGTTCTTAAAACCAAGTGTGTCTTCTTAATATTTGCTCAGTTACATTGTGTGTAAGTAAAATTGGCTTGGATAGACAGTGGATTTTGTGATTTATTAAAAGAAATAGTCCTTATTTAAATAAATTTTGAGATTTTGGTAATCAAATGAATAAGTATTTTACTATAGAAATCAGCTAATGGAAAAACATCTAAGTGGGTATGGCTCATAGGTTAATCCTTATTTTTATTTTTTATTTTTTTGGTTTTTCGAGCCACACCCATTTGATGCTCAGGCGTTACTCCTGGCTAAGCACTCAGAAATTGCCCCTGGCTTGGGGGGACCATATGGGATGCTGGGGGATCTAATTGCGGTCGCGATCTTTCCTTGGCTAGTGCTTGCAAGGCAGACACCTTACCTCTTGCGACACCTCGCTGGCCCCGGTTGATCCTTATTTATACTCATTTCTCAGGCTCTGGCCTGAAATACAAGCATTAAATACATTTAAAAGAAAGCAATGTTTAAAACTCCTCTATAAGACCCTCTACTTGGATAGATGTTATTCAGGGTCTTTGTTTTGTGTCATTCTCCCCATGATCAATATGTCACATGCAACTTTAGAAGGAACACTTTCTTATCAGAAATGTATCTGTCTGCATCATTAAATTTTCTCTCCATACAAGAACAAGGTAGGGAAGGAAAGCAAAAGAAACAAGAAGAGAGAGATTCTCCCTGTCCGAATAAAATAGAACTTAATGCAAGAAACTGTGACAGAAAAAAAGAGCTAACTAGGAAGTGAAAGGACTCCATTAGACTGAACTAATATGGAACAGTTTCTCATGCTGTGAAAATGAGCTCCAAAGAGCCCAGAGTGGAAATCAACTCCCACAAGCACTATAAAAAATAAATATAAAAAAATACTCAGCAGCCTAACTCCATGCCGGTTTTAAGTTTCAAATGAAATGCTTTGCCTTTAGAGAATATGTACACAAGGGAAAAAAGAGGGGAGGCAAAGAAGGCATTTCTGTTTTATTCCAGATTTAGTAAAAGAGATTCTACCATTTTCTCATTTTTTGGAGGGAGGTATGTTTTTAAATAATACTTTTTATTTTGACCAAAGTAGATTACATATTTTTCACAGTGATATTTTAGGTACATATTGACATTGGATTAGGGGAATTCCCACCACCAAAGTTGACCTCCCCCCACCCCTGTTGCCAGCATGCATGCCATATTCCTCTCCCTTACCCCCAGGCTGCTAGTATAAGTGGTCCCCTCTGTGTCTATCTTGTTGTAGATTGGGTATCAATTCTGTTGTTGTTGGGTTGGGTTTGGTATTTAAGTTCAATCATTTTTATTACTACTTAGTGATCATACAACTGTTTGGTCTTGGTGCCCTCCATTTTTTCACCCTCAAATTGAAAGGCAGAATAAGTTGGTTCAAGTTATGTTGTTTTGTTTGAGGAAAAGAAAAAAATAAATAAAATGGGGGTAAGAATCAAGCAAGCAAATAATGGGTGGAGACCTTTTAGAGGCTATAAATATTGGTATTTTGAGGGCCACTTTCATTGATACTCTGTGGCTAATCCTGACTGCTCAGGAATCATTCGGGTAGGGCTTGGGAGCCTTTATGTGTTGCTGGGTTTGAACTTGAATAGGCTGTGTGCAAACCAAATGCTTTGCCTGCTATTGCTCCAGCCCTAATACCACCGTTTTCTTTTCTGCTCATTAGGACACTTGTATCTGACGAGGCCTAGGTAGTTTTTAACTACATTATTCACAGTTCATACAATACATACAGAAGATCCTGGGTAGTTTACAGAGCTATCCATGTCTGTCATTCATGATCTATAGAAACACATCCTAAAATTTCTTATCTAGCTAGTGGATCTCATGATCTCCATGCCAATCTTAGGAATCCATAAGAGAATAAAAGGGAGCCTGAAATAAATCTGTTTTGCAAAGAAGTCCAAAGTGTCAGCCTCCACCAGATCAGGGTCTCTACATTTGCATGAGCAAAGTCAATTTATCTCAGTCCAAGTACAGCTTATTCAAAGAAAACAGAGGAAAGAGAGGGTGACTGTTATGGTTAATTGGAAAGCAAAACAAATGTGAGAAAATGCAATAGTTATCTGAAACTATGAGGAGATAAAATAAAATAAATGATTAATTAGTGATACAACTAATCATATAATAAATCATATTAATAATATAAATTTCATTACTTATAAATAAAATAAAATTATATTCTTTATTTTTTTAAATTATATTCTTTCTAAGAACTTTAAGGCATTAATTTAAGGAATTAGTTAAGAGTTCCTGGTAAAACCTGTGAAAAAGAAAAAAGACACACCTCAGTAATCTCATTTGCAAACAAAAAGGAAAAAGTTGTATGTGGGAAGAACAAGTGATGTAAAAGAAAACATGCAGCTTGCATGAGTCAGACAGACTAGCAGAAATAACAACAGATGCCCAAAAAGACAATACAAGGGTAGTGGAAAAGTACCATGTGATCTCCTGAAAATGCAAGAGAAAAAGGTGGGTTTCCTTTGGGGGAAAATTGGCTTTGCACTCAGGAGTAACTGCTACAGTACATAGGAGTGTATACAGTGCATGGAAGCAGTGCATAGACTTCTGGGAATCAAGCCTGGGTTAGCAGGAGGCAAACAAGGACCCTACCCACTGCACTATCTCTTCAGTCTTTTTTTGTCAGAAAGGCCCATTGAGTGTCTGAAAGGATGGTAAGAATTGTGGGTCTTACCACACTCTGCATGTATTGGACCTGGGCAACCCAATGTCAAGTGGCCACTCAAATGGTGACCATTTGAGATGATGATATTAAGATGATGTAACAAAATTTGGTTCTTCTCCTCTCTGCACAAGATGGCAATGCCAGATCCTTGGTCATATCATCTGACACACCAGATTGAGGCAGATTAGAATAGAAACATGACATTCTTTTTGCAAGGGAGAGTCTGCACATATCTTTATGTTCACAGTCCTTTAAACAGAGCAACTCAATACATTCTTATTTAAGAGGTGTTATTAGCAGCCAATGTGCCCAGAGAGCTTTCTTCTACTAGGCAGAAGGGAATATCCTAATGCTGGTAACTTTTGCCTGGTCATCTTCTACTGCCCTTCCCACTTGCATGCAAAAATGAGAATGGAAGGATTTTGATGGCTTTGCCATATATCTTTTCATACCCCAAACTTCTCATCTTGAAATTGGTTCTTTGTTTCAAATCAGGCATCTATTGATTAGCTTGTGAGACCTTGCTCCCTGACTGGGGCCGCTGAGGTGGGGTAGACACTATGAAATTAGGACAGTTAAACATGGAAATCGATTTCCCTTTTCTCACACTGCTGTTGCTGTAGCAAGCAGTTTCTCTAAGCTATTAATTTTATTATTAGCGCACCTGGAGGCATTGGCTCCCTCAGGGAAAAGCAATTCAGCAGGGTTTGCTGGGGGCTGATAGCAGCTGATCAATGGCACAGCTGGGATGGCAGTGAGGTCTCACCCCGCTACTCTGAATTTTCTTGAAAAGTGGGAGATACAATAGAGACTATTTCCTTCCTCCTCCTTGTTATCCTCCATCAGCCTTCATCTACTCCAAGATTTGCTATGAGGAAGGAAAGAATCTTAGATTTTTACAACATCTATGGGGAGTAAGTTTTACTCTGTCCCACAGGGCTGCTTCTCATACCAACCCCCTAGGAGTCTCTCTACAGCCAGAGACTAGAAGTTGAAAACCAGCTGCTCACTTTTTCTTCTAGAACATTCTATTCTATCTAACCAGTACAATGTTGGTTCTGCTAAGTGCATAAAACAAAGCAAAACAAAACAAAAAAACGAAAGAAAAAAAAACCCACTGAACTCTTTTCTGGAACAACTAAAATAGCAGATTATTGTATGTGTTCATTTGGATATCTGGATTCTCATTGAAAACAATGACCTGCATGCACCATCTATAGTGTGAGTGACTAAGATGAACAAGTTATTCTACCTACTGGAGAGCTCCTGGGTTGAATGGCCCCAACCTCATTCAGCTCAGCCACTTACTGACAACACCTGAGTAGCTGAGATAAATCCCCAGAGGAAATGGCTTCCTCAATAATAACCAAAATGGTGAGAGAATTTTTTTTGTAGATTTTAAAAGTGATGAAGCATTTTTTATTTATTTAAACATCTTGATTAAAAATATGATTGTGATTAAGTTTCAGTCAAGTAAAGAACACCCCCATTCATCAGTGCAACATTCCCACCACCAAAGTCCCAAATCTCCCTCCATCACACCCCACCCCCACCTGTACTCTAGACAGGCTTTTCAGTTCCCTCATTCATTCACATGATTATGGTAGTTCTCAGTGTAGTTATTTCTATAACTGCACTCACAACTATGTGGTGAACTTCCTGAAGTGAGCTGGGAGTTCCAGCCCTCCTCTCATTGTCTCAGGATTGTTGCAAAGATAACTTTTATTTTTCTTAAAACACACAGATGAGTGAGACTATTCTGCGTCTCTCTCTCTCTCTCCCTCTGACTTATATCAATCAGCATAATAGACTCCATGTACATCCGTGTATAGGAAAATGTCATGACTTCATCTCTCCTGACAGGTGCATAATATTCCATTGTGTATATGTACCACAGTTTCTTTAGCCATTCGTCTGGTGAAGGGCATCTTGATTGTTTCCAGAGTCTGGCTATTGTGAATAGTGCTGCAATAAACATAGGTGTGAGGAAGGGTTTTTTATGTATTGTATTCTTGTGTTCCTAGGGTATATTCCTAGGAGTGGTATAGCTGGATCTTATGGGAGCTCAATTTCTAGTTTTTGGAGGAATCTCCATATTGCTTTCCATAGAGGTGGAACTAGACAGCATTCCCACCAGCAGTGGATAAGAGTTCCTTTCTCTCCACATCCCCGCCAGCACTGATTGTTCTCATTCTTTGTGATGTGTGCCAATCTCCGTGGTGTGAGATGGTATCTCATCGTTGTTTTCATTTGCATCTCCCTGATGATCAGTGATGAGGAGCATTTTTTCATGTGCCTTTAGGCCATTTGTATTTCTTTTTTATCAAAGTGTCTGTTCATTTCTTCTCCCCATTTTTGATGGAATTAGATGTTTTTTCTTGTAAAGTTCTGTCAGTGCCCTGTATATTTTAGATATTAGCCCTTTATCTGATAGGTATTGGGTGAATAGCTTCTCCCACATGGTGGGTGGCTCTTGTATCCTGGGCACTATTTCTTTTGAGGTGCAGAAGCTTCTCAGCTGTTGATCTCTGCTTCTACTTGTATGGAAAGTGCAGTTTCCTCCTTGAAGATGACTTTAATCTCAGTGTCATGGAGTGTTTCACCTACGTGTTTTTCTATATACCTTATGGTATCAGGTCTGATATCAAGTTCTTTAATCCATTTGGATTTTACCTTCATACATGATGTTAACTGGGGGTCTATGTTCACTTTTTTGCAAGTGGCTAACCAGTTCTGCCAGCACCACTTGTTGAAGAGGTTTTTCCTGCTCCACTTAGGATTTCTTGCTTTCTTGTTAAAAATTAGGAGATTGTATATCTGGGAAACATTGTCTGAGAACTCAAGCCTATTCCACTGATCTGAGGGTCTGTTTTTGTTCCAATACTATGCTGTTTTGATAACTATTGCTTTGTAGTACAGTTTAAAGTTGAGGAAAGTAATGCCTCCCATACTCCTTTTCCCTAGGAGTGCTTTAGCTATTTGTGGGTGTTTCCAGATGAACTTCATAATTGTTTGATCAACTTCTCTAAAGAATGTCATGGGTATCTTTAGAGGGATAGCATTAAATTTGTACAATGCTTTAGGGAGTATTGCCATTTTAATGATGTTAATCCTGTCAATCCATGAGCAGGGTATGTATTTCCATTTCTGTGAGTCCTCTCTTATTTCTTGGAGCTGGGCTTTATAGTTTTCTTTGTATAGGTCCTTCACATCTTTGGTCAAGTTGACTCCAAGATATTTGATTTTTTTGTGGCACTAATGTGAATGGGATTGCTTTCTTGATGTCCATCTCTTCCCTATCATCATTGGTGTATAAAAAGGCCATTGATTTCTGTGTGTTAATTTTGTAGCCTGCCACCTTGCTATATGAGTCTATTGTTTCTAGAAGCTTTTTGGTAGAGTCTTTAGGGTTTTCTAAGTAGAGTAGTATGTCATCTGCAAACAGTGAGAGCTTGAATTCTTCCTTTCCTATCTGGATTCCCTTGATATCTTTTTCTTGCCTGATTGCTATAGCAAGCACATCCAGTACTATGTTGAAGAGGAGTAGTGAGAGCGGACAGCCTTGTCTTGTGCCAGAATTTAGAGGAAAGGCTTTTAGTTTTTCTCCATTGAGGATAATATTTGCCATTGGCTTGTGGTAGATGGCTTCAACTAGATTGAAAAAGGTTCCTTCCATTCCCATCTTGCTGAGAGTTTTGATCAAGAACAGGTGTTGGACCTTATCAAATACTTTCTCTGCATCTATTGAAATGGTCATGTGATTTTTATTTTTCTTGTTGTAGATGTTGTGTATGATGTTGATAGATTTACGAATGTTAAACCATCCTTGCATTCCTGGGATGAAACTTACTTAGTTGTAGTGTATGATCTTCTTGATGATGCATTGGATCCTATTTGCCAGGATTTTGTTGAACATCTTTGCATCTGCATTTATCAGGGATATTGGTCTGTAATTTTCTTTTTTGGCAGCATCTCTGTCTGCTTTTGGTATTAAGGTGATGTTGGCTTCATAAAAGCTGTTTGGGAGTATTCCCGTTTTTTCAATTTCATGGAAGAGCTTGGCTAGGATTGGTAGTAGCTCCTCTTGAAAGGTTTGAAAGAATTCATTAGTAAATATTTTAACACCTATGACTTACTTGATCCTCAGATTGTTCAAGTGTACCTTCTCTTATTTTTTTCGCCCCTTTACCCTTTATTTCTCTTTCTCAAGAAGCAAGAGCTTACCAAAGATCCATTTGCTATCAGAGACTGCAAAGGAACTCAGACACTTGTGGGCTGATGTCAAGAGTTTAAAGGAGTGTTTATATGTTAGGACTGAGTGACAGAACTCAAGGGGCATTCATGCTATATTTTATTGGAAGATCTTTCTCTGTCCTGACAATGGGTTTAGTGCTGCATCAGTTCATAGTATTTTTGATTATTAACTTATTTGGGGGGGCCCCACCCATTTGATGTTTAGGGGTTAGTCCTGGCTAAGTGCTCAGAAATTGCCCCTGGCTTGGGTGGACCATATGGGACGCCAGGGGATCAAACCATGGTCCTTCCTTGGCTAGCTCTTGCAATGCAGACATCTTACCTCTATTGCCACCTAGCCGGCCCCTGATGATTAACTTTTTATTAATTATTCATTATTCCTGCTGTGATACTGGTCAGGGTTACAGAAGCAATGCAGTTAACGATGAGGTGCAGACTTTGCTAAACAATTTTGTGTATTAGTATGTGTGCATGCAGGCCTACAGGGGTCACAAACAATGGAGTGGAAGGCCTTGGGCCATTCTCATTGGTACTTTTCCTGGGGAGCAAACAGCTCTAATTAGACAATGCAGTGATTCTCAACCTTTTGGGGGCTCATGAAAAACTGCTCCTGGTAGTTCTCAGAGAGACATGCAGTACCTGGGATCCAAGGCTTTGCACATGAATGCCTTTTGCTCTACCACTGGAGCCATCTCCCTAGTCACTAAAATGCTGCAGTGAGTTATGCCAGCACCAACCCAGGGTAAGCATACTTGCAAACCATTGTAATCAGTCTGTATCGTCTTCATTGTGCCCTTTACTATGTATCAAAAGTCTTAATACTGCAAGGGAAATGCATTCTGGAACCTGATGAGAAGACCTAGGCTGGGTGCCTTACTTGAGCAATAGTCCCGAGACATCTTGGAATTAAACTTCGCAGCTCACCTAGATATTAAAGCAGCCTGTGAATTGCAAAAGACAATTGTATGCTTGGAGCTCTGTGATTCTTCCAGGTTCTGTTGTCTACCTAATTTCATTCACCATGGCTCTCAGACCAGTGGCAAAATGGTCATAATAGCATCATTCCCTACCCAGTGCCTTGTCATCTCCAAACAGGATCTCACTAAACTCACTGAAAACCTTGGCTTTAAACACTCATATCACTGGACTCCCTTTGACTATAATTAATTGCATGATATGGTATCCCATTCAAAATATAGACTGCTAGATATAGTAATCAAAATTCCAGAGTGGCTATTTCTGTTTTTATAAATTCATATATACATAAAACATTAAATGATAAATGATAATGATAATAACTGTGTGGGAGGAATGAAAAATGATGATACAGTTAAATATTTGCTCATTGTTACTGTTGGGAAATGGGTATATTGTTGTTCGCTAGATCGTAAGCCTGTTTATGTGTTCGCATTAAAAATTTATCATAACTGAGCTGATCACAGCAGGGTGATACTAGGAAGATGGGTGGTGAAAGAAGACAGACATTCTGGTGGAAAGAATGGGACTGAAATATTGTATGCTCGAAATCCCACATTATCTATGATGGTGCCTGAAACACAATTAAAATTATCTTTAAAAAATCTTATCATAGGGACCAGAGTACAGCAGGTAGGACACTTGCTTTGCATGTAGCCAACCTAAGTTTGATCCCCAGCATCCCTAAGCACTGCCGCGAGTGATTATTAAGCATAGGATAGGAGTGAAGCCTGTAGGAGTGACCCCAACACCCTAACATAAGACAATTGTCCATGAGTTGTAAGTTTTGGCATGCAAAAATAGTTGTGCACACTGGGCTATAAAAAGGGAAGAAAAAGGTGAAAATAGAGGCTATTTTGTCTGAAGTGAAATTTCTATGTTATAAGTTAAAATATCAATTCATTTTAGAAAAATTTAAATGCTGAAATATATTGATAACAACTATCATTTATTAAATTATCTCATTTAATCACTAAAATTTACAGGAACACTTAATGCATTTCTAGCACTGTTTCCTGCTCTTAATGCTGGGCTGAACAATTGCAAGGGAGATAGTAATTTTCAAAAAGCTCTAAGTCATGTAGCCCTTGACAGGCATATTCTATGTGTCTCTGATCTATCTTCTTACCACAAGGTCAACAAAAGCTTCTACCTTTTATACCTTTTCTATGCACAGAACCACTTCCCTAAGTTCTCTTATGCATTAAAGTATGATGTATTTATTTTAAATTCAGCTACAGAGGGGCAGAGGGATCATACAATGGGCAGAATGCTTGCTTTGCTTGCAGCTGACCAGGGTTTAATATCTGGCACCATAAGGTGCCTTGAGCCCCTTAGCTAGTGATCCTTGAGCATAAAACTTGGAATAAGCCAAGAACATTGCTGAGTATGGCACCCAAAAAAAAGCCAATAGGTAAATTTAGCTATGAACGGCTGCTAATGCCTTTTTATATAGCCTCTACCAGACAAGACACCAAACAGCTCCTTGACTGTAAATGTTAACATAAAGATGATGTAGCGAATTCACAAATTCCAAGAACAAAGATTACTATCTGTTACAGCTAGGGGAGAATTTCTCCAACTGAGATTTTCTTTCTGACTTACACCCAGTGGGCCTTGGTGTTTGTTTTTTGTAACTTCATAGATAAGTCTAAACATATCTGAAACTAACAGAGACCAGTTGATATTATTGATAACAGTTAAAGCCTTTGAAAAATAAGTGTTGGGAGTATGGCAGCATAGTGAAGAACAGGAAGTATGACCCCAACTGAACCCCTCATTTCTTTTTGGGAAACAACAGGTGCATTGAAAAGCAAAAATATAGAGATTTGTGTTACCATCCATAAAATGGAGAGGGGACTTGGGGGGTATTTCAGGGATTGTGTAAGAAATAATGAGAAACTGTAAAGGAAGTGCTGATCATAGCTAACATTTATGGAACGTGACTATTTTTACACCTTGTGTTGCAAATGTCAGTACCTCCCAGGGTTAATAGTTCCTGCTAAATTGGGTTTGTCCAGGGACCAAATGTTAGAGTCTTATGACCTTCAAAAGCTGCCCCTCTGCCTCCTCACCTTCCTTTAATCCTTGACTCAAAACCCAATTTTGGCAAAAGGGGAAGCTGCTTTTCGAAGTCACACAGGTGCCTCCCCTGGAAATCACTTCCAAATTTCTAATTCGGCAACTCTGCATGCTACCTTAATCGTCTACAGTTCCAGTAATAAAGGTAGGTTAATTTTGCATTAGATGAGCTTTAATGTACATTTAGAAATCAGAATGAAGCTTATGTCTTCATTAGTGGGAATTTGGCCTAAAGTGGGTCATGTTGAAGGAGAGGAAATTCAGAGGTTGGGAAGCAAGAACAGGTTTTGCCTGGTGAGACTTGTCGGTCATTTATGATGAGCTAAATGGCTATAAATCAGTGGACTCTGCTGTTGAACTACTGGGGCACTGGTATGTATGCAAGTTCCCTGAACACATACATGGCTTTATCTTTGTCTTTTATTTTGAATTTTGAGTCCTCAGTCATGGAGAACTTACAGATACATGACTTTTCCTCTGCTTTATATTTATCCAACTTACTTCTCTATTTTCTTAGCATAACAAACACATTATTTACCTGAATTTTTATTTGTGTGTGTGTGTGTGTGTGTGTGTGTGTGTGTGTGTGTGTGTGTGTGTAATAAGCACTCAGAAGTATTCAGTGATTACTCCCTGCTCTGTCTGTAGGGAAAAAATCCCAGTTGTGCTGGAGGGGGTAGAGGCATATGCAGTACTAAGGATCAAACCCAGGTCTCAGCATGGAAAGCTTATGCTCAGTCCTTTGAGTCCTCTCTTTAGCTCCCAAACTGCCCATCTTCCCCCACTGGGAATTATCTTCCAGTTCTATAACTGTATCACCACCACTCTGCTACAATTTTTATAATCTCCTACAGCCATATATACACATTTGTCTTATTTTGCTGTTTATCTTCTTGCCGCCTCTGGATAATTATTATTTTTTTTATCTACATCCCTTGACATTTTTGAAGTTGAAATTTTTTTAGGTGGTTGGTGGTACTCAGAGTTTACTCTTGGCTCGTTACTCAGGAATCATTCCAAGTTGTGCTCAAGGGACCATCTGGGATGGAACCTGGGTTAGCTATGCACATGGCAGCACCTAACTTCTGTACTATCACTAAGACATCAGGATTTGATTTTTTGATTCAATTACTTTTTTTTATCAGGATCTTTCTTGGGAAAAAGTACAGATGGTAAGTGTATTCATTTCTGGGGCCATGAAACAACTCATCAGTAGGATTAAAAACAACAACACTATTTTTACTGTTTCTAGGAGTCAGGATTCATGGCATTGCTCTTATAAGTTCTGGGCTCAGGAGAGAGAGCTTGGTCTAGAGTTGTGACATTCCATGAGACTTGATAGACCTTGAATTAAATTTAGATCATCACAGTTTCACCTTCAGAAGCTTATTCCTGGCTCTCCACTCAGGAAATACTGGTGCTCACAGGACCAGATAGAGTCCCTAGGATAGAACCTGGGTCAACCATGTACTAGGATGTCCTGGTCTTTCCCTTAAGGAACTGTCAGGAAATGGAAGAGCCTCACTTGTCTCCAGAATATTTCTTCCAGTTTCTCCTCACTACGTCTGACCCAACCAGGAGAGTATCTCTCATAGTTCAAGTTAACATTTCAAAAGAGCTGCAATTACACAGAAGAAAACTGAATAAGCAACCGTCAACTTTGCTGTAGGAAGAAACTTGAGTCAGGAGGGCTGTTCTGCCCAATTCAGCAGCCATACCCAAATGTAGGGAATTAACAGAGGGGGGCTGCAAGGGCTGGTATCTTGAGATCTGTTACAGAAATATGCCTACACTAAGTCCTTGTACAAGACCCAGATGGACTGGTCTCATGAAGAAAGGGCACATTTAACACAATCCAAAAATGATAAGAAATAAAATTTCATACTCAGGAACCCACCCCCAAGTATTTAGTTATGTATGTGATTAAAGGGAAATATAGATGTATAACATATAATATACAGATACATGGATATATAATTCCCACGCATAACATGAACCTGTTAAATTTTCTATTTTTCATGTGATTCTTTGTTTATAAGGATAGAAAATATTTCCTGAGTCTACAGTCAAAGTTTCATTTTTCCCACTCTCAGATACTATAGCTTAATACATTTATATTTAAAAATGAAATATTACTCTTCTGGAATTTCCTGTTTCTGATAGGACTGAATATGTTTATAACATTTTGCTTTTCCCAAGAATGAATTAATGGCCTCAGCACTATCTGTGGTTGTATCCATGTGTCCAATATAGAAGGTAACTAAAACCAAATATGATTTGAAAAGTTATATCATGAAAAATAAAAGAGATTGAAGCATATCTATGCATGAATATGATGAAAACCACATAAAGAGTTTAGGTCAGCTTTTATGGAAAACAATATTAAAATTCCTAAAAAACTGGAAATTGAGTTCCCATAAGATCCAGCTATACCACTCCTAGGGATATAACCTAGGAACACAAAAATCTAGGAGTACAAAAATGCCTTTTGCACATCTATTTTTATTGTAGCTCTATTTACAATAGCAAGAATCTGGAAACAACCCAGATGCCCTGCAACAGATGAATGGCTAAAGAAGCTGTGGTACATATACACAATTGCAGCATCAGGAGAGATAAAGTCATAAAATATTTCTGTACATGAATGGACATGGAAACTATTATGCTGAGTGAAAAAAGTCAGAGGGAGAGAAAAAGATACATAATAGTTTAATCTATGGGATTTAAGAAAAATAAAAGACATCATTGTAATAATACCCAGAGATGAGGCTGGAAGGACCGGCCCATGATATGAAGCTCACCAAAAAGAGTGGTGAGTGCAGAAATAGAGAAATAACTACACTAACAAATATCATTACAATGGCAGTGAGTGAGAGAAATAAAATGCCTGTCTTGACTACAGGTAGAGGAAGGTGGGAGGATGGTGATGGGGAACATTATTGGTGGGAATGTTGCACTGGTGAATGGGGGTGTTCGTTTTTATGACTGAAACCCATTTATAAACATGTTTGTAATCATGGTACTTAAATAAAAATATTATTAAAATAATGAATTAAAAGCTGTTAATCAGCTCAAGCAAAAACTTCAGCTTTTAATAATCATAAAAACGAGTGAGTGTCACTCATTTGCCTGATCAGCGATTTTCAAAGGAACATGTCAGGGTTAGTAAGAGCTGGGGAAACAGACCTGCTCAGATACCAACACTGAGAGGAAAGAAGGCATGACAATGGTTCTTTAAAACATCTCAGAAAAGCATAGGAAATCTGGCTCTTTCTTGCCCTCATGATATGATTGTTAGAAATGTTTGGTAGAGTTTGGAGGAATCTCCATATCTCTTTCCATAAAGGTTGGACTAGTCGGCATTCCCACCAGCAGTGAATAAGAGTTCCTTTCTCTCCACATCCCCTCCAGCACTGCTTGGTCTCATTCTTTGTAATGTAGAGATTCCTTCAAAACCTGGAAATTGAGCTCCCATATGACCCAGCTATACTACTCCTAGGGATATACCTTAGGAACACAAAAATACAATACAAAAGTCCCTTCCTCACACCTATATTCATTGTAGTGCTATTTACAATAGCCAGACTCTGGAAACAACCAAGATGAATATTATGCAGTCATCAAAATAGTTGATGTCATGAAATTTTTCTATACACGGATGTACATGGAATATATTATGCTGAGTGAAATAAGTCAGAGGGAGAGATATAGGCACAGAATAGTCTCACTCATCTATGGGTTTTAAGAAAAATAAAAGCCATTTTTGCAATAATTTTCAGAGACAAAGAGATGAGGGCTGGAAGGTCCAGCTCATGACATGAAGCTCACCACAAAGAGTGGTGAGTGCAGTTAGAGAAATAACTACACTGAGAACTATCCTAACAATGTGAATGAGTGAGGGAAGTGGAAAGTCTGTCTAGAATACAGGTGAGGGTGGGGTGGGGAGGAGGGAGAGTTGGGAAATTGGTGGTGGGAATGTTGCACTGCTGAAGGGTGTTGTTCTTTACATGACTGAAACCCAACTACAATCGTATTTGTAATCAATGTGTTTAAATAAAGATAATAATAAAAAGAAAAAGAAAAAATAATCAGAAGTGTTTGGTAGAGTATGAAGAGGAGAAAAGTGAAATTATCTGGGGAATTCTTGAATATATCAATGAAATCATGGCTGGTATCACACCAGGAGAATCAAGGTCTGATTCAATGATAAGGAATTGGCACAAAGAAAAAGAAATGTCAAAGAGAGAAGAAATGTATAGTTTCTCTTCCATAGTATTAAGATCCTCCTTGATTCTTTACTGTCAACCAAACCTGAACAAGGCATAGGTGAGAAGATGGAGAGAATCCAAGTCTTTGGTCATAGTTCTCAGTAACCAGAGCTGTTCCTCCTACAACTGTTCTTCAAAGTATTTTCTCCTCCTACAACCTGCCTTATTAATCCTAAATTACAGCATTTATATCTTTGATTGGGGGAGAACTACCATAGCTTTATTTAATATTTACAACTTTGGATGCTGAAAGGCAGTGACCAACCATCCAAAGTCACCTTCCAACTCCAAAATTTGATGCTTGATCATTGACTAGAGCTATTCCCATTCAATTAGCTAGAAAGGAATTGAACAGAGACCTGCCAATGTAAAATTGTGACAATTATGCAAATTCAGAATAGTTTAAGCCAGTCTGTATTGAAGAATTTGGATAAAGTTCTAGTTAAAGGTGTCATATCGGAGTTATATTAGGTATTTTTCAATCTTTGTGTTTTGGAGTCTTGGGAAAGATGCAAGTGTTCACCATATTAAAAATTAGAGACCTTCTATTAAGCAAATAGACTAGTTGAAGAATGAAAGATATTTTAAAGTATTGAGAATGTATCTTTTGCAATTATACCTATGGCTCCAAATAAGCAACTAAGCACTTAAAAATTTAAATTCTGATATTGTATGTGACAGAATATATATCAGTTAATCATATCACCTATTGTTTCTGTAATCAGGAAGTATGAAAATGAAAATACCTCATTTTAAAAATGCTACCAATTTTTAAATAATAAATTGGAGTCCTAGTTGTATTATATATCTTTGAGAAGCTAACTATCAGACATACAACTGAAGATGTTTTCCTGCTCCACTCTGTATAAAATATAAATGGAAAATTTAAAGTTTTTTTCACACTGTAAGTGATTCTATAAATGACAGTCATTTATAAAGTACTTTTCTGGCAAAGGACCATATGTCTGTTTGTTTTGGAGCAGCTGGATTGTATTCTCAATTTTATCTCAAGGTGTCATCAGTGGCATTCTTATTATGGCTGTATTGAGGAGGGGTAACTCAACCAGACATGTTCTTATAAGTGTAAATATATAAAGATAACCAGTAAGTTATAGCATTGTACTTGAAAGTCAAATAAATGAGCGTCAGCAGAAAATAATACATATACAAGCATCCAACAACTAATCTAATTTACTAATTTCTATGGTTCTATTTTATTTTTATTTATTTATTTTTGTTTGGGCCCATACCTGGCAGGACTCGGGTTACTCCTGGTTCTATGTTCAGAAATCACTCCTGACAGGCTTGGAGAACCATCTAGGATACCAATGATTGAATATGAGTCGGCTGTATGCAAGGCAAACACCCTACCCACTTGTGCTATTACTTCTGCCCCAATATCTTTAAGTTGTAAATTCACATAGTCAATAGGAACTGCTGAGAATGAGTGAAATTTGTTCTTTATCACCACCAAAGGACTCTTGCCATGGTGTTGAATTATTTCCATCAGAAGCAAATTGTTTCAAGGCATAAAAAACTGGCTACATTATTTGTCCAAATTTCAAAACCCGTCAATCATTTCCTTCTTGTGGCAGTATAAATAGTTCAGGGTCAATAGTTAGTTGTTTGCAAAAGCAGAAGCAAAGAGGAGAAAGTAGCCTACATCCCTTTTACACTATGTGAAGAATTTTCTATCCTGTCTAGGCGACATTGAGGATTCATTCATGCAAATCTCAGATAGTGCCTCAGAAAGGAACTAGAGAGCTAAGTGGCTCATTTCATGTTTTGAGAGGTGAAATATTAAGAGGAAAAAGAAGCACTTGTCTCATCTTTCACAAAGCATCAAAATCTGAAAAAGTTCCTCAGCTTTTTAAGTAAAAGGCCTCCGCCGAATAAACCTGAAGGCCTAGCGAGAACACCTTCTAATAGGTAAGAGGATATTCAATCTCCATACCCATTTAATCACAGGCCCGTTTGAGCACTGACTGCCAATTATCCTGAATTATGTGTCACGGAGTAGGTTTGTGATCTGGGCTATAGTGCATTAGGGAGTCAGCAGAGACCACCATGTTGATTTGACAAGGTTCTTAGAGCCGAGATGAATAAATTAACGCCACAGAATGATTCTGATGAACAGAAGATTGGAGCCAAGCTCCCAGAGATGGAAGATTAGTGACTAATCAGCCCTAACACCTGGTTTCCATATTACTCTAATAACAACTCCTCAAGCTACGGTAACAAAACACAACAGCCTCAGCCAGTGTAGCTCAGAACTGGAGATTACCTCCAAAGTTATGGGTTGGAGTGTTTTATTCATGACAGGATGTGTATCACCTGTTCTTGGAAAATTAAGAGTAACAGCAATCCTCTACCCCTCTCCAATGGGATGGAGGGTGGGTGGTGGTGAATTCCAAATACCCTGTTTCCCAGGAGAAGAGAATGATTGAAATATCCAGTGCTGTTGAGTTTTCTATTTAATAGGAAGGGAGGATAAAAAAAAAGCCAGGTGGGATTACCATCCTAAAGTGGAGAGCGACCCCAGGTAGTAATCAAGTCGAAACTTGTTTTTTAATTTTAGGGACAACAAATGCAACCTCCCAATAATCAATCCTCACATTTTTTTGTAGATAGGGAGAGACACCAGGCCCAAACCAACTGTGATGTGAAGTTGTAAAAGATAGTTAAAAGACTTTTTATATAAAAACTTCTCTCCAGATATACCTGCCCCTTAGCTCAGAAGGCACCTTTTTGCCAGCTGCTAACGAGCTACAGAGCATGGGCATCAGAATATCAGCCAAGTTTACAGCTCAGCTCTGGGTTATCCCACCCCTTTTCCTTCTTTTGAGCATCAGGTTGATCATAGGGTTCCCAAAAGCATCTGGTTTGGATGGATCAGTTCGTGCAATTTTCCTACAACCAAAGTGCCCAGGTCCTCTACCATTGTCTGGCCATCATTTTTTTTTTAAAAAAGGTTTAACCTTGTGGCTTCATAAAGTCTTGAGCCGAGACCAGTTGGTGCCAAGCCCCAATGAGAGGCTGGAAGAGCACAGGTTCTCATGTCCTGGAACTGAGGCTTGGAAATGTGTGAGCACATCTCTGTGAAACCCACAGACAACACAAGTGAAAGACAAATAGATGGGCAAGCTAGTGCTGGCAGAGAAGATGGGTAGTGATTTGTATCACAGGGGAAGAGGGATACTTGAACAGTAAAAAGTACAGGGTAAATACTGCAGGAAGATTTTAAGGGGAAGGAATTTGCTACACTAGAAGCAGGAAATGCTTTTTAAAAAATATTTTTTCCATGTAGGTTGGGTTGTCTATGCAGCATCTTTTCACCACTACTGAAATTGCTATTTAGACAACTGCATATACTCATCAGTAGTTACCAGCCTCTGTAACTTCTTTTTTAGGCAGGTCTGTCTCTCTGTAAGTTGCATGTCTCTCATTCTTTTTTTTGTTTGTTTGTTTGTTTCATTTTGGGGCCTCAGTTGGTGGTGTTCAGGGAGAACTCTTGGTTCTATGCTCAGGTATTACTCCTGGAAAGTTCAAAGGACCATATTGGATACTGGCCATTGAACCTGGGTGGGCAACATATAAGGCCAAACAGACATATGAACATTAAGTAGAAATAAAAATATGATCAAACTTAAACACCAAATCCAATGCCTTACCACTATAATATTACTCTGGCCTCTCTCTCCTGGACTTTCTTAAAAAATCATCCTTAAAATGACTCTAGTTTTAATGCCATCAAGAGTTCAACCTATATTTTCCATGATGATATTTATAGATTCAGGTCTGATATATAAGTTTCTAATCCATTTTTATTTGATTTTTCTTTTTTATTTTAATTTTCAAATTAATTTTTTTTAATTTGGACCGAAGTGGATTACAAATCTTTCACAGTAATATTTTAGGTACATAGAGACATTGAATCAGGGGCATTCCCACCACCAATCTTGTCCTCCCTCCAACCCTGTTCCCAGCATGCATTCCATATTCTCCTCCTTCAGTGGTCCCCTCTGTGTCTAGTTTGTTGTAGATTGTATTGACTCTGTTGTCCTTGGCTTTGGATTTGGTGTTTAAGTTTGATCATATTTTTATTTCTACTTAATGTTCATATGTCTGTTTGGTCTTGGTACCCTCTATTATTTCCCCCTCAATTTGTGAGGCGGAACAAGATGGTTCAATTTATGTGGTCTGTTTGAAATTTCTATTTTTCCATTTTTATTTGACTTTTCTGTATGGCATTAGAAACTGTCTGAATATTTTCTTTGTTGTTTTTTGTTTGTTTTTGCATAACTCTGGATAGTCAACGTTTTAAAAAGACAATATGGATATTCCTAAAATGTCTGATTTTTCATATGAACCAGAAAATCCACTACTGGAAAGATACTTCAAAGGCTCAAAAGCACAGTACGGAAAAGACATTTGTACTATGTTCATTGCAGCATTATCCACAATAGACAGAATCTGGAAACAACCCAAGTGCCCATGAGCATATGATTGTATGAAGAAACTATGGTACATATACACAATCTAATACTTGGCTTTCAGAAAATATTGTCATCAAATTTGCTGCAATATGGCTATATTGCAGAATAAGAAGTTACAGGTGCCAGAATATGTACAGTTGTCTGGAGAGTATCGTGCTAAAGAAAATCAGGGAGAAGAAAAGACTCAAAATGATCTCTCTTATATGTGGACTAATGAGATTTCATAGGGGAATAATAATTCCTAATGCAATAGAAACAATGATCAGAATTGGTCTTCAGTGGGAAGCTTGCCACTGGGGTAGAGTAGGTGGTAAGTTAGGGAAGAAAACACTATTATGATGGTGGAAAAAAAGTACCTTCCAGAGAGGAGTCTGGGGATAGGCAAGGTGAGAGAGAAATGGGGATATAGTTGGAGGGTAATGGACACTGGTGAATGGGTGGGAACATTATATGCTTAAATCTTAATTACAAATATCATTGTAACTCTGCAATTGACAGTGATTTAATTATTAAAAATCTGTTTATTTTCCGGCCTCAGACACATAATTCTGGCTCTTATTTGGTGCTGTCATACTGTGAAGGAACCACCTATACACAGTATGATAACTGACACGTGAACCATAGGAATGCACGTGGTCTCAAGAGCTGCTTCCAAATTTGGTCTCTCAAAGGGAAGCTCTAACTAAACTTCTATAAACATGCTTAATATGATCCATTTCTAAGACTTTGTGTATTTTCTGATTCCCTTTCTGTCTTAGGAAGACTTGAGAAAAAAGGATGGCAGGAGGAGAACAGAAAATGTAACTGTTCTTTTTTATTCCCTGTTACACTCAAAGTATTAAACATTTCTCTCTAACATTTCACCCCTAAAGCCCAATTGAAGCAAAAAAAGGTGAAAGACACTTGTTTCACAGGGAATATACCAGACCATGAATCTTTTTTGGAGTCACAGCTCATAGTCTCTGTCCATTGTTTCCTTTTTTCTGTAGTAAAAATGACTTTGATGAAGGTTGACTTTGATAAAGTCAAGATGCCCTTTGCAAAAGACTCTTTCAAAGAAATAAATCTGGGTGGGGTTGAACAAAGCAAAATTTTTGTCAAGGGAAGATTGAACTCAGACTTATAAAAGCCATACTCTGAGACACAGATTGGATTTCACTCTGTTTCATGTTTTATCTACTTAGCAAATCTGTAAATGCCCTCAACCATAAACAAGGAAAAAACGTCATATGTTATCAGTGTTCTACTGCAGAATCACTCCAGCCACTGCCAAAGATACCTGCTGAGCAGCAATGTGGGTGGCAAAAGCAGTGGGGAGTAATTTGTGAGTGCAGAGGTAGAGGTGAGAACATGGTGTGAGGATACAGGACCCTCAGGTCTGGAGAGAGAAAGGGACTTTGCTTTGTGGAGCTTCCATCACATTGTCTGTAGGTTTCTGAGGACATGAAAGGAATGTGGAGGTTTCTAGTTGTTTTGAAAATGTGCCCAATTTCTAAGCAATGGCAGTAACCAATGCTCTCCCAGAGATGCAGCTATTAGCAATTCCAGTCCACAGAGGCTGTGTTTGTGGCTCTTCATCCTTAAGCTGTTCCAAATTTGAATAGAAAGGAATCTTGTAGAAGACATTGAAACCTAATGCTGAAATGCTTTGGGGGCTTTTGAGAATTTAATGACATATAACTACTGCACCTAGTAAAGGGCAAGTATTCACTATGAGTTGTGCTCATATGTGCTCTCTTTCCATGGTTTGAGTCAAGGGTAGAGGGTATGCTTGGGAAAGGGTCTGCATGCAGTGAAAAAGGTTAAATTCCCAGAAATCTATTTGGTCTCCTGAGCACTGCATGAAGTGATTCTTGAATGCAGGGACAGGAGTAAATTCCTAAGCATTGTTTGATATGGTCCCTAAAACAATCAAACAAAAAATATGATGGGAAAGACCAGAGAGACAATTCAATGGGCTGGAAGACATATGCTTTGCATGCAAGAGTCCTAGATGTGATCACAAACACAGCAAAGTTCCCTAGATGACCCCTGAGCACCAAGTGAGAAGTAGTTGGTTCTAGATGAATGTACCAGTACTAGGTCTCATTCAAATATATTTTTTAAAATTACTGAGGGAACTACATGTGACATGATTCTTTTTATCATTTATAATATCACACCAGCAGAGTAAAATCTCTCAACTGACTCGATTCTTCATTACCAAAATTCTCGAAGAAAACTGGGTAAATGGGATATGGATCAGCCAACACAGGCCTGACTCCACTCTTACCTTCTCTGAAGAAGATTCATGTAGTGGGTAGAAAGGGGCAAGGGTGGGCCGGGAGAGATAGCACAGCGGCGTTTGCCTTGCAAGCAGCCGATCCAGGACCAAAGGTGGTTGGTTCGAATCCCGGTGTCCCATATGGTCCCCCGTGCCTGCCAGCAGCTATTTCTGAGCAGACAGCCAGGAGTAACCCCTGAGCACCACCGGGTGTGGCCCAAAAAACAAAACAAAACAAAAAAAACAAACAAAAAACAGAAAAAGAAAGAAAGGGGCAAGGGTAGTGAGTCATGTGTCAATTTACTCTACTTGTGGCCACAGTAAGGAAATAACATCAATGATTGCTGATTATTATTCTTGAATAATGATTAGTATCCCTGCAAAAGTCTGCACAAACAGTCACAGGTGACAAAATGGCAGACACAGCAATGTAATCACAATTCTCTTTACATGGGGGCTAGTGCCAGATGCCTGCTAACAGATGAGGGAGATCAGTTCCCTGTATAAAGTCAGGAGGTGGGTTAGAGTGACAGCACAGTGGGTAAGGCACTTGCCTTGAGCAAGGCCAACCTGGGTCCAATCTCCAGCATCCCATTAGTCCCCAGAACTACACCAGGAATGGATCCTGAGTGAAGAGCCATGAGTCCCCGCACCACTGGCTGTGACCACTCTCAAAAAAATAAAAAATTAAATTAAATTAAAAAGCCAGGGTTTGTTGAGTCTACCCAACAGGGAGACAGTGGGTATCAATGAAATGATGTGATAATGTTGCTTCCCTCTTTCTCAAGTAAAACAGAGTAAATATTATTACCATATCTGGTGTGTATGATACAGTATATTTCTAGCATTTCTCCCACCTTCATACCTTGGTCAAAGTTGTCTTCTAAATACTGCTGCTATTCTCTTACAGGGAAGACAAATCGTAGGTTCTGTAGTAAGGTGGTGGAGGTTGGGGAGAGATGAGAGAAAAGTGCCTAAACTTTGAAAGACTCTAAATTTTATCTTCTGCTCCATGGGACCCTCCCTAATTTTGCTTTAAAATTATGTTCAAAGAAAGTTCAGAATTCATTTCTTTGCAAGATGATTGCAAAGACTATGTTTTCTATAACATGAATTAGTAAAATTCTTGGAAATACAATCATCAAGTCTTTAGTTAAGTTTTGTATATATAGGTTGAATGGCCAAAAAACATATTTTTAATAAATATAGGGATTTTAAGGAAATGTTTATTCTTGGATAAAATATCAAAATAAAAGATAGTAAGTTTTGTCATTTATAAGCCAAAGAGCAAATTAGAAAATGTGATTTTAATGTACAATGATGAGTAGGATATTTAACAACTTAGTCTACTATTTCTACTAAGTTAATCATAAAAATGCATTTCCAGTTCTGAAATTAATATCTAATATATATGTTAAAGTTCAATAAATTGTCTTTTCTTTTTTTATGGTCTAGGCAAGCCATATTGTTGAATTTCTAAGTGGCTCTAGACATGAGTCATAAGCCAATAAAATATATATGTCATAAAATCATATATAAAGACTGGCAAAACTTTTTTTCAGTAACTTAGCTTATTCTTTATATTTGAGAGGATGGAGGAAAGAGTGTTCACCATATTGTAAAAAAAAAATAAAACAAATAAAAAAGCTGAGTCTTTAAATAACAGGAAACTGAAATATTTTGAGTGTAGTCAATAGATATTTGCCTGCTCTGAAGCCCTGACCTCAGTTTGAGTGTGAAGCTGGATTCAAAATAATATGATGTTCACATAAATGATGACAATTTAAGAAGATATTGATGTATCACTGAATTGACAAAAAATGTTGAACAGCATGTTATTAAGTTTTCACTATGTAAATACAAGATGTTGCCAATGGGGCAACTTTGATGTAAACATCTGTCTTACTAACAACTATTAGACCTCTCAGAGGTGCACAATGATGTATTGAAGGGCAGGATTTTCTAAAAGCTGCTTATGGAGGGAGAGGAAAATTCAAGCCCATCAAAACAGCAACTAATAGAAGCTCGACTATATCCCTGAAAGAAGCTCATCTTCTTGCCTGGCCTTTGGAAGTGTCCCTTCTAATCCTGCATGAAGGTGAAGCATATAAAAGTGAACAAGAAAAGGGGATTCACCTGAGTCATGGCGAGAAATAACAGAAGGAGCCTTTGGATGCAACATTTGCCCACACTGCGCTAGGAGCATAAGCACTCCTCTCCTGAATGTGTGGCGAAGAGGAGGAAGGGGAAAAGAAATGGTTGTACAAAAGCGGGGGGGGGGGGGGCACTTCTTAAGGAATAGATGCTTTTTCTGGAGTTGAACACAGGACTAATAGTCTTAAAACTCATTGTGAGTTCCTAATAGTGCATTCAGCATTAATAGTCATGCACACCTTTCATAAACTTTCCCCAAATACCTCTAGCCTCAAAATAGCCTGAAGTTACTGTTATTTTTACTTTAATTTGAGGAGGATTTCCTTGTCACACAGAAGAACAGGGATTATCATTTTGTTTACATGGCATTAACATAGACAATTGGCAGACTCATGTAGAAAATTCCTATAAATTTCCATACTTTTTCTCAAAAGCAAGAAGTTATTTCTCTGAAAATTTATTTGGGGAAAGCCACAAAACAGGATATGAAAAATAAGAATTTCTGGATCCTTTTTTATTTAAAATTTTACTAAAATTATAAAAATTAACTGAGGGTATAGGTTGGAAAGTATTTTGTGTTTTGTTTTGTTTTGATTTGGGGGCCACACCTGGCAGTGTTTAAGGTTTGCTCCTATCTTTGTGCTCTAAAGAGTTCATTCCTGGTGAGTCTCAGGGAACCTCTTATTGTGGCAGAGGGTATAAAATTTACATTGGCCAAATGCAAGGCAAACTTCTTACCCACCCTCCTATCTTTTTGACTCCTAAAGAGCATCTTGGAAAGATTTGTAAAATCGCTTAAAAAAAATCACACACATTCCACAACACATTGGTTTTATCACTGTTGTGTTATAAAACCATTAGCAAGTAAAATAGTAGAAAACAGAAGAAAAGCTCACAATGCGCTCCAACTTAAAATATAAATGGATTTAAGGAACTATTTAAAAACACATATTGATGGATTTTATACAGCAACCAATTTAAATAATAATTTCACATTCACTCAATTTAAAAAATATTACAATAAAAATGTAGATATTAGCAGACATCTTCCAATACAGATATTTTAAAAATTTTAAGCTAGCAGCATTAACAATGCTGTATACCCAACCAAATTTTCAAACAGCAAATGTTAAAATATTTACCTAAAATGTATCATACTGTTCTAGATAACAAATAGTATCTACATACAGAACTTGATAGGGACTATTCATTATCAGAAATTATAAAATTTGCTTTAATTTAACTTGTATTGTAGATGAAACTTCAAATAAGATATGATATTAACAAATGACCTTTTGGGGGTTTGTATATACCCTTTTTGGGCTATGTGTGTGTATATATATATATATATGTATGTATATATATGTGTGTGTGTAATTAAAGAGGTACTAACATGCTACACACAGACAAGAACACATAAAGGTTGTTTGATTTTAATTTATTTTAAAGAAAGTTAATATTTCAACCAAAATATGAATACTTCATGTACAAAAATATCTTCAAGTAATAGCCTATATTTATATGATATGCCGATATCTACATATCTTACATTACTGAAGAAGATAAATATTGGACATACGTAGCATCATAAATGCTGATTTATAGTGAAAATGACTTTAACTTCTTTCACTCTACTGAAACTCACCTACTTAACAACTTGTACTACAGACAAAAATGACTATGTTGTCCAAGAATATGTTGATATGTGACAGGGAGAATGTGGTTGCATTATTTCCTGCCTTAATACAATTAGAACTATGACCTATGTTAAGCCATACGTACATGTATATCTTTTGTGTTTTATAGAACAGCTACCCAGGTTTGCAAATTAAAATAAATAAACAGCACAGATATATAAAACTAAGGTGCTCCTTGGAAAAAGATCAGAAGAGTAAGAGAAAGCAGTTTGAAAGTGATGAACACCTGCATGGAATCCAGCGAAAGTAGGGGTGGAAGATAGGAACATTGCAGGGAAGAAGGAAAATGAGCTGCTCTCTCACTTAAAAAGAATTAAAGGCTGCGACTGTATTTGTTTCTATAACAACATGAATGTCTCATTTCTGGAGAAATCTAGCCAACCAGTTCTCGGCTTTCTAAAATAGTATGGAGGCTCTTTCCAAATTTCCTCTGAAACCTTTTAGGAAAACCATTGCTCACATATAGGTCAGGGCTATTTTTGTCCCATCTTTGTGTTAATCTGCCTGAAGACTCGCTTTTTATGCAACCAAGAAATGCTAGAGTCAAAGAATCAAAATACCTGCACACAGCAAGAAAAAATAAATAAATAAATAAATAAATAAATAAATAAATAAATAAATAAATAAATAAATAAATAAAAATAAAAAATGCTGCCAGCCTTGCTGGGTAGGTCAAGCTTAAGTGATTTATTTCTCCAGAGAGAATGAAGAATAGCCCAAGAAAAGAAGGAAGAGAGGAAGATTTAAAAAAATCTTAAGCTTAAAAGGGGGCAGGAAAAGAGGAAGGTGAGGAAGAAATAGTGAAAGCACCCTAAGGCTCAGGCAATACGTGGGAACAGCTGTGGCCAGATCCAGCTCCTTCTCCAGTGCCCATAAAATTTAAATTCTTCTTATGGGAGCCGGTGACAGTAGAGTGGGGAAGGTGCTTGCCTTGTATCAAGCTGCCGAGGCTTGATTCTCCAGATGCCATACAGTCCAGGAGTTATGCCTACCTTCCAGGTAGGAAGAAGCGTCATTATTATTATCATTATTATTATACTGTATTTTTGGTTATATCTGGCAGTGCTTAGGTATAACTCCTGGCTCTGCACTTAGGGGTCAATCTTGGTAGTGCTCAGAGGATAATTATCTATGGTGCCAGATATTTCAGCTAGAGTTGATCACAAGCAGGGCAAGCTCCTTAAGCCCTATAGCTTGTCCCTAAAACATTAATTCTTAATTCAGTAATTCTTAATTCAGTGGAGTAAAAAGTAGAAGTCAAAATTGAAGTCCTAAGTATATGATCACAACTTTTAGGAAGCCTCATAAAACTTATGCCATTAATAAACTTTCTGAAAGGGGAAAATATAAAAATGCCTGTTATGTGTAAATCCTGGAGTCTCTGCTAATCCACATCAGCAACAAAACAAAATACAATAAAATAAAGAATGCAGCTGATAAATGACTTACTGAAAAGGTAATGCTCAAAGCAGTCACCACAATGCAATAATTATTGGATTTCATTAAACATTAAAATAAATCTGTCTTTTTACTTCTAGTTCATCCTATTAGCAAGTACAAAGAAAGGAAAAGTCTTTTTAAAAAAGTACCATACAATCATCAATTCTTTTCTTCTTTAATTCTCCACTGTAACAAGAAAAGGTAAAATCAGAAATCATGCAAGAAGTGAACACTTTGCCCATTAACTTTAGATAGGTGACGGTGCCAATTAAAAATTGTTTTCATACAGCTTGTAATAAAAATGTTTGTTTAGGCAAATTTCAAGATGAGTGGGGTAAAGGGAAGATGCAAAATGGAAGAGAGCAAATAACAAAATAATAAGTAAAATAATAATTAATAGATAATAATAATTATTATAAGACATCAACTGAATTTCTGGAGAAATCATTTTATTACTCTCAATTTATTGACTTTGGGGGCCTCTCAGCGATGCACAGAGATCACACTTGCCAGAGCTCTGGGGACCATATGAAATGTAGGAGTTCAAACCTGGGTCATCTACCTGCAAGGCAAATGTCCTATCTTCTGTGCTCTGACTCTAGTCTCTCAGTTTAAATGTATGGAATCTAACCTTACCATATTGATGGAATAATAAGTGAAACCAAAAAGAGCACCTTGTCTTGAAACAAACATTAATAATATGGTATTTTTTAAAGAAACAAGGAAAATTTGGATGAAGCAATAGAAAATTCTCACCAACATTCCTTTTTTTTGCTTTCAATGTGGAAGAATGTGGCACATTCTATATGCATATAGAAAAATTTCCATGCAGCATTTTCCCTCTGTTGAATGACTTGACTTTGATTTTAGTTTATCATTGATGCTTGAAAATGTATTCTATTTATACAATATATGTTTTTATTTCCTACCCCCTCAACTCCTTGTTCAAATCCAAACATAAGTCCTATCTCAAATCTTATTTGGTAAAGGCTGTCCTCACTGTGGATACGACTGTGGGAGACAATGTGGAAGAAATCCATAATGCAGCATTACTTTGTGACGATGAGTCACAAAAGAACACTGGGGATTAAATCAGCTGTCAAATACCAGCACACTGTCCCTGCCCACTGGGACAGGGCACCAAAGCACAGTCATATACCAAGAACCCTCACAAGAAAGATAAACTGACTACTTCATCTTGTTTTTTACCTCTCAGAAAGCTGGATCAACTTCTGGAGCCATCAGATGGAGCTTCAACTACAAAGACTGGACACCCTCAATGCAAGGGGCCTGTACCCTCCAACAGGTGTGAGGCATTGCAGAGATGTTCTCTTTGCTGGGATGAGCTTGTACAAGCACAGTGATGCTCAATCTCTGCACCGTGGAACTTTCAATTTTGCAAACAAGGTCCTTGTAATGGCTTGGAGACCATGCTGTAGTGTAATGATCTACTAATCGCTGCCTTCTCTTCACAAATATACTCAGAGAAGAATATATTATATGTGCCTCCAAATAAAATGCTTTTAATTTCCACTGTTACTGGAAGAAAGAAAATTACAATGCTGTAGTCCTGAGTGCCACAATGCAATGAGGACTAGGATGGTTCTGCTCCCATCAAAGTTCACAGGAATGAGAGGAGAGGCAGTATTTGCAGCCCAAGACAACTTGTTGAAGCTTTAGAATGTTTCTACGAGAGGGAAATGTTAGATTGGCTATTACCCAAAATTCTGAATATTTAACATCATTGAACAGACCTCACTTTTCTACTCAGGCAAAATAAGTCATAAGTCAGACAATTGCATAAGTAAGTATGGGACACCTTGTTATCTCATTCAGCAAGTTCATAGGGGTTCTCAATATCAAATTCTCTCAAAAGACTTGAACTTTTCTTTGAGAATCCCTATCTCATTCCTAGAATACAACCACCCCACTTTCTCAGGAATCACCTGGACATTGCAATGCCTGAGTCAGATTTGTCTTTCTTCGACATATATCTGCCAAGCAACTACCAGGCGTAGTGTAGACAGATCAGGAAAGGGCTACAGAGTAGAATGTCTCCTGCCTCTTGTAGTATTTAAGATGTGAGGAATGGAAAAAATGGTTGGGGAAGACTTTTGGGGATTCAAAGAACCTCTTTCACCATCTTCTTCTCTAGCTCATTTTTGTGTGTGTTTGTGGATTACACCCAGTGATGCTCAGGTGTTATCCTTGGCTCTGAACTTAAGAATCACTCCTTGTGATGCTTGAGAGATGATATGCAATGTCCAGGAACAAATTGGCTACATGAAAAACAAAAGCACTACCTTCAACACTACCTCTCTAGCCCCTAGTCTGAGATTGTTGATTCATTTGGGTTTTGATTTTAGGGTGCCTCAGGTATCAATCATTGGTTACTTCCAAATATGGACTTATGGATCATTCTTGGTAATATTTAGAGGACCATGAAATGCTAGGATCACAACAGGACTGCCTGTGCCTGTGTACACTCAGCATTTTTAAGTAATATACTCTGAATTACACATCATATGTACATTTGTTACTATCATTTTTAAACAGTTATGGCTTTAATGCATAGTATATATAATAGTATATATAGCATATATCAAATATAATATAATATATAACATAGTATAATTATAATTTATTATTTTGATGAAAATTAAAGTGCAAGGGTCTGGCACAATAATACAGAGGGTAGGGTAATTGCCTTGCATGTACTGACTCAGGTTTAATACCTGGCATGCTATATGGTTCCCAAGCCCACCAGAAGTGATTCCTCAGTGCAGAGCCAGGAGCAGCCCTTAAATACCGTCAGATATACATGCCCCCCCCCAAATTGAAATAAATAGTAAAAGTACACAGCTTAAAACATCTTTACAGCTACTAGAAAGTGAATCATTAGGTAAGATTTGAGTGTGATTATAATTTAAACTGTCCTTGCATCTTACTATTTTAGTGCTTCTATTTAGACATTCTTGTTTTTATTAATTAATTTTTATTTTGACCAAAGTGGATTATGAATCATTCACAGTAGTATTTTAGGTACATAGTGACATTGAATCTGGGGCATTATCACCACCAATGTTGTCCTCCCTCCACCCTTGTTCCCAGCATGCATCCCATATCGCCCCTCCTTTTCCCCCCAGGCTGCAAGTAAAAGTGGTCCTTCTGTGTCTAGCTTGTTGTAGATTGCATATCAATCTACAACTTTGGGTTTGGTGTTTTAAGTCTGATCATTTTTATTTCTACTCAATGTTCATATGACTGTTAGGTCTTGGTACCCTCCATTATTTCCTCCTCAATTTGTGACCCAGAACAAGATGGCTCAGGTTATGCGGTTCTGTTTGAAGGTAAGAAAAAAAAAAAAAAGAAAAGAAAAGAAAAAGGGGGGGGGGCAAAAATCCAAGCAAGCAAAAAATGATGGAACTTGATTATCTATCAGCACAAATCATCTTTCAGGCCACCAGGCAAGAAACTGGACTTAACCACGTAAAAACTCTGGCTTTACCACATAGGACAAATATACCCCACATTTTGTCTTCTCACTTGCTATATCACACCTGGCTGTTACTTTCATTACTAAAAGCATCATTAATATGATTAAGTAAAGACTCAGATGGCCTGGGTCAAGAACTTCAGCAAAAACAATAATGTGGAAAATTTGTGACATTGCACTTTCCTTTGCTATGCCCCAGAAAAAACTTCAAGCTCTACTAAAGAACAACCTTTAAAAGTGGGAAGGAAAGGGATGGATTCAAAACATATTGACCATGCAGGACCTGCATCAGGATCAAGCCATAGGGTTCATACAGACTGCACTTTTTTCCCCATAAGAGTAACTTTATCCCTAATTATTATATAATATTGTTCCATTTTGAGAAAGAATAAAACTAGGCAAAAATTCTAAAGAGAAAAAATGGAAGCAAGAAAGAGAAATGCCCTCAAAGATTGTCCAATTCTAGCACTGAACTGCTGGTCAATTTGACCTCATTTTGCCAGGAATGACCCCCTGGATATCCTGAATGACCTTTGGAGCCCTTCATTTCTCCCCAAATACAAAAAGAAGCTTAATCTGCATAAATGGGAGAGAAAGTCTCTAGAAGAAACATCATCACAAATACACTGTCTGTTTGCTGGAAAGGTTGTTTAGAGATTGACCAGTGCCAAGTGCTGGACCCACTGACCCATATGTGCCAAGACCCCAATTCACCACCAGTATGCCATGTCCACCTACCAGCATAGGGTGAGCCCCAAAGAAATGTAAATGTAGATTTTAAAGGTCTTCCTAAAGTAAACCAAGAGTAGTGTAAATAGTGTTTTAATGGAGAAAACAACAAGTAGGTGAAACATTAGGTAGACAATTGGGACTATAGAAAACAAGACCTTTTATGAGAATTATGGCAAAATGAAGAAAAATTAAGACAAGATAAGAAACAAGAAAGAAGTAGAAAATACAGGATTGGAGATGGGGAGAGGACTCAGAGGGATAGAGCACATGCTTCTAAGCAGTATGCTTTGATCCTTAGCACTATCAGGCATAATCCTGGAGAATTGAACCAAGAACCATGTGTGAGCAGCACCTGATGAGGGGTCAACACAGAGAGACAAAAACTGGAAGCTTGGAGCCAGAGATACAGTTCAGTAAGTAATGCTGCTTGCCATGCACAATACAAACTGTGTTTGATCTCTATGGTCCCCAAAGCCCACCAGGAGTGATCCTTAAGCACAAAGCCAGAGTAAGCCCTGAGCACTACCATTGTGGCACACACACACAGAAAATAAATAAAACCACACACACACACACACACAAAATAAATAAGCCACACACACAAGTAGTAGTTTATTATTTCTGTAATGCAGCAGGATGAGTGGAGATTTTTTAAGTCCTTATATTAAAGATTGATTATAAGACATTAAACACAAATAGAGTAATCAATGTTAAAGATGACATTTGGATCACATGCCTTGTTATATTATTTAAAAAATCTTTTACCAATGGCTATCTGAAAATAAAATTACTGATGATAGCAAATCCTTAAAGAAGTGTAACATCTGTGATGCTTAATATATTTCAGGGAATGTTTAGTATCTCAGCAGCAGAGAAACTACTTCTCAAATAATAAAAGCTTAAAAATATAAAGAAAAAATATTCAGCACCTCTTAAGACAAGGGAACAAAGCACCAATACTACATACATTGGCAAAAAAAAATAAAACTTAGCTACATGCTAATTTTATTTACTAACCACTTTCTTTCAGGAAAGAAGGTCTGTATTTAACAGAAATAATAATGTGTCAAAACAACAGTGTGGGAAGTGAGGGCACCAGGGAGAACCCCAAAACAAATCCCCCTTTTTGGAGGCATTGGCTTCACGTGATGAGGAAATTAAATCTTCATGCCTACATAAGTGTATAAGAATAAATCCAAGTTGAAGGTAGCATTAATCTCAATCACTGTTTATTTGTGGGTGTTTAGACATATTACATGCAGAGTATGTTTCCATTATTGTTGTTTTGAATGAAACACACAGCATTTCATTGTGAGAAGACTAGGGAAATAATTTTCTCAGTAGCAAAAACCTAGTAACAAAGAAAAATTCTATAAAACTCTGTTCACTTTACAGCTTGTTTGCTTGGCCCTATCTTTATTTTGAGAGGATAAAGAAAAGAAATGAAGACCAGCTGTTATTAATAACAAAAGTTTCTACCTTATTATACAGTTTATTTTGTGGTTTTAAAAAACACACATAAGGATCATTAAAAAGATTAAGATATGCCCAAAAAGAACTTCAGCAAAAAAGTGGTTAACATTCATCAAAGCCTTTCAAAACAAAATTGAATTCTACTTTATCTGCAAACTTTCCAATGCAATATTACTTTTTCTCACATATCCAGCCGGCAACTAACCCAAAGCACTATTTATCATTTGGACAACTTAAGTACACCACACACATATTCGCTCACATACACACACGAATCACCTTGAGACAAACATGAAATTCTCTCTTGAGAAACTTAAAACTGTATTAAAATGTTAAATAGCCAGTGGCCCCTTCTTCCTTCATTAATTTAGGCAGAAAAATTTGAGGTATAACCCCATGAATCCCACTCCACTCAAAAAATAAACAAAATAAAAAAAACCTTGGCTCCAACATGCTCCTGGTCATAACAATCACCTTTGCTTCTTTCTGTGCACAAAGTCTGTTCATCTTTACAAAGACATTATAAATGGTGATGGGAAAAGCAGCACCCAGAGGAATCTCCCAATTATCCACATAGGCAGCTCAGCTCAGTAGGTATGGGCCAGGATTTAAATATTCAAAGTAATTACTGCAAATGAAGCACTTGAGCGAGACTTTTCCTTTAGGTATTCTTTGCACAGACCAACAAAGCCAAAGAAAAGGAAGCAGAAATTTGGTGCTTGGGCCTGGAACACAGTGAAAGAAGCAAGGCATTTCTGCCTCTATGCAAGCAAACTGAGTGATACTGAGTGATCCATGAGCACAAGAGGCAGGAATAATTCTGAGTACCATTTGGTAGGAAGGAAGAAAAGAAATGAAAGGAAGAAAGGAAAGGAGGAAGGAAAGGAGGAAGGAAGGAGGGAAGGGAGAAAGGAAAGGAAGGAGAGAAGGAAGAAGGAAGGAAGGAAGGAAGGAAGGAAGGAAGGAAGGTGAAGGAAGGAAGGAAGGAAAGGAAGGAAGGAAGGAAGGAAGGAAGGAAGGAAGGAAGGAAGGAAGGAAGGAAGGAAGGAAGGAAGGAAGGAAGAAACTTGCAGCTTAAGACAGCAATGATATGGTAAGGAACAAAATTTAGAGTTATAAGCATTTGCTGAAGTGATATATAGATTCCTAAAGAATACTTTTCAATGTAAATAAATTCTAGTACTTATACATTAGAGAAAGCAATATCCAAAGAAAGAGACAATTCACCTGCTACAAATACACTTCAGACATCTGAATCCTATTGTTAAGAAAATAGCTAGGTAGGAACTTGTATGAATAGTTCATATAAATATTTTAAGTATTTTTGTAGTTAAATATTGATTAAAGCAAAAGGTTTAGTTAAGAGACTATCTTTATACAATCCTTGGAATTTGGTTAAATCCAGAAATAAGACCAAATTACTTTTCCAGAGATAAAAATTAAAAAGGATTCACAGCAGTAGTATAGCAGGTGGGGATGTGCCTTGCATGTGGCCAACCCTAGTTCAATCTCCAGCATCCTATATGGTTCCCAAAGCCCTTTTTTTTGTTTGTTAGTTTTGTTTTGTTTTTGGCCCACACCTGGTGATACTCAGGAGTTACTCCTGGCTGTGTGCTCAGAAATTGCTCTTGGTTTGAGAGACCAGGGGCTTGAACCATGGTCTGTCCTAGGTCAGCCACGTGCAAGGCAAATGCCCTACCACTTTTATCACTGCTCTGGCTCCACTGAGGAAATAATTTCTGAGTGAAGACCCAAGAGTGATGCCTGAGCACAGGCAGATGTGTTTCCTCTGCAAAACATGTATTAAGAGGCCGGAGCAATAGAAAAATGAGGAAGGTTTATGCCTTGCATGCAGCCAACTCGGGTTTGATTTGTGGCATCCCAGTAGATTCCCCATGGATCACCAGGAATGATTTCTGAACACTGAGCTAGGAGTAACCCCTGAGTGTTACCGGATGTGGCCTCAAAAAAAAAAAACAAAAACAAAAACAAAAAATGTATTAAAGAGATGGAGGCTTTTTAGGAATGGATATCCCAGGACACATTCTTCTTGAGTGCATTCCTCAGCTCCTTACAGATTCATTCAACATGACTCAACTTTTTGTCTCCCTACATGGACTCTTCAATAAAACCCATTCAGCATCAGGAGCCCCATGTGAGAGGATGACCCAGAGAATCATGTGACTGATGCTGTGGGCATTACACCCATGAACAGAGAAGTATGTGCTGTGATAGGGACTTTGAAGACTTTTGGAAACTTATAAGAAAGGTTGGCTGTGTCCATGGTGGGGTGGGTATCAGGAAGGGTTGCATTTACTCACATAGGTGGAATGGAACACTGGAGTTTTTCAGGCAGAGAAGGGGATAAGTGAAGAAGAAGACTCAGCACTGACATGCTCCTAAGGACTTGGGCTCTGTGCTCACCCAGAGAAGTCAGATAGCAGAGGCATTGAGAAATTTGGAAGGGGATGGAGCCATGAGCAACAGAGAATGCTGGGAAGGAGAAGCAGGGAGAGAACTCAAGCCCAGGAGTTCAGTGACAGCATCTTTAGGAAGCATGCTTGACTATCAAAGAAAATGAGAAAAAAACACTGGATTTAGTTATTTGGTTCATTGTTGATGTCCACAAAGGTAGATTTGGTGAAGTAGCTGGAAGCAAGATTTCTGGCTGAATTGATTTAACATAGAACAAACAAGATTATGGGTCAATTATTTAGGGAATGAATTAAACCGACAAACAAAACACAGCAAAGCAAAACAAATTAAAAAAATATATATATATATAAACAAATCCCAATGTTATGCCAGTGTGGATATTTGTGTCTTGGCATAACATTCTCTGTTAGAAGATCCCATGGAAGATTAAATATCCTGTGTTTCAAACAACTGACTTGGCAAGGAATGTGCAAAGCCAAACTGTTAGCTATGGTAAAGAAAGTGACTTGAGATGCTGTGTTAGCTATGATAAGAGGCAAAGCATTAGTCAAGAAATGACACGATTTTTATTTTATATGACCAATTCTCTGCTGGATTCCATACACACATACCACTATACATGCTTGTGTGCACACATGTACATAAAAATGCACATATTTCTCATCACGCTGTCTCAGAATTACAGGGCAGTCTGCCTTGATGCATCTCAGACTGAAACCAAGATCCCACTCAAGGCAGCAAAGCCAGCCAATGTATTTTATTGGGTTGCCTCAGGGACAGCTACTTAATTATACAGTTTTCCCTTGAAAGGGAAGGAGAAAGACTTATTTGTTAATTCCCCTACACAGATTTCCACACCATCCTTATCCCTTCTTAATAGCTGTTTATAAGGAAGAAAATGCCCTGTAAACACTTCAGTATGTGGATTCTTTTGGTGTAACAAGAAGATACAGAGTGAATTGGCAGTAAAATACTATAAAAGGTTAGTACTAAACATGCCTCAGAGGTATGGGCCAGTAGTGTCCTTATGCAGGTCCACATACTTCTGTGGTGACAGGTGTCCTTAGCTGCCCAGAATTATCCCAGGGACGAGAGGCACTAGAGTCACTTAGCTGTATTTCTAAATGAGAAGCACCCAAACTCTCATTTATTAACTACTTATACAGCAATTTCTCCCAATCCACTGTCCTTTCATTCCGAGGCACAAAGAGCAAGGGTTAAATAGAAAAATGGGTCAAAAAGAGATTATTTCTGGAAATAAACTTTTTTTAAATGTAGTAGTGATAAATATTTCTTTCATAAAAATGTCAGCATTGGCAAAGAAAAATGTCAAAGAACAGAACTGATACTGGCAGTAACAGCAGCTAATAGTCATGTGGCCTATGTTGAATCGTCTGTATATTGTTTTAATTAGTGCTCCAAATTACGCCATGCAGAGATAGGATACTGGTTCCATTGTTAAATCACAGAGACATGAGGCACAGATAGACTTAACCAGGGCCAGAAATGACCCTAAGTGGGAGAGATAGGATAAATTCTTGGGCTTATAGCACATATTAATATTAAACTGGCTTATAGCAAACTGAATTTCACCAAATGAACAAGCTTGGCATAGATATTACGGCCACATTCTCCTTCTCACCACTGCAACACTCACTGATTTATACAGTGTGATTAAATTTGGGACTTCACACATGCCAGACATGGGTTCTTCCAATAAAGCAATATTCCTGATTCTTAGCACTGAGATTTAAACCCGATTCTTCCAACTCCATAGCCAAATCCGTAATCACTGGACAGCAACTTCCACTGCAAAGTGAAATTGGTATTAATGTTTATCACAGGTCTCATGATCAACTATCCAGCAGTGCACATGCTATGTTTGTTATCTGAAGTTATGTCATGACAACTGCTATAGGCTGAACATAAAGAAGTGAAGTCCCTCCCATCAGCAGCCCATAAGCAATCTTCAAAGAAAGATGGAAAAGCAAAATGCAAATGCTCATTAGAGAAAAAGAAATAGTTATGGTTTCATTTTATTTCAAAAAATGTATACTTTTGAGAACATGCCAGAGTAAGCATGGGTTTATTTGAATGGTCACGAAAAGTCACAAAATAAACATATCGCCTGGTTGTGTTATCCGGAAGAAGTTGCATGCAGGATAGTTCGGTGGGGGATTGGTTAAAGGGAAATTTTCCTCAAAAGAACTCTGACAGAAATAAAAGTTAGAAAAGGACATATGAATAGTTTCAGCAAAAAAACAGGTGAATGCAGAAACATGAGAGCAAAGTCTGATGGAATAGAAAGGGCAGAGTCAGGGACAAACTGTCAGTGAAGAGAGATCTGCCTGGCCTCAGAAGGACAAGAGAGGAAAGAAATAAGACTGGGAGCAGAAGCATTTCCAGTCCAGGGCAAACCAGAAAGTAACATGCCCATGACAAACTGGAAGACGGATGTAAGATTTCTTTCAACACCTATACAGCGACCAATGTCAGTTTGTTTACACTTGTAGGGAAAAACAGGCAGATTGATTTTCCCTGATTAAGGCTGCTTCAGTCTGCTCTGATGAATAAATACCCAAAGCTGCCACATGCTTAGCTGTGTTCCCTTCTCCAGTTATGTTTCCACCCTCCCTTCCCCTTCTCCAATACATATTCAAGGTATGGGTGTAAATAGACTGGTGATGATCAGTTTTCCCAGAAGAGGTACAGATCAAGTATCTGGACTTTGTCAGTCCTTAGCTCCTTCCTAGGGCAAAATCCCCGACTCCTCTCACCAGCACAAGAGGTTTATTGAAAACAAAAAAAGATATCACAAAAACTTTAAAGTGCTAGGCAGGCAGCAAAGACTTTGGAGATGAGCAGATAAGCGCTTTCAGTCATAAGCAGCCTGAGGGAGGCAAAAGTTGCTCTAGATCGGGGATCTGTGATCAGAGTCTGCATTCTACCTATGCACCGTGCTGGACCAGTCTAGACAAGAACTTTGAATGAGGAGTGAGAAATGAGGTGCCATTCTCCATGGTCTCCATGACGGAAGATGGGGAAAGAAGATTGCTATTCAGGCAAAGGCCAAATATTTGAAGTCAGGGTAACTATCAGACTAAGCCTTTCAGAGCTGAACTGGGGAGAGCAGAGAGGTCCAGAGGGCTGAAAACAAACACAAGGCAGCGGCGGAGAATGTGGTTTAGAGAAAGCTACAGAGGGAGACAAGAGAACTGACCATAGTAGTTGCACATCTTAAGTAACCATTAAAAAGATAATCTAAGTAAGGTGCTTGCCTGGCATGTGTACTTTCCAAGTTTCCCAAGCACTTCCTGGGGGCACAGAGCTAGCAAGAGTCCCCAAGCATTGCTAGGTGAGGTCTAACACCACCCCTCCCAATAAAATAAAAAATATAATATCTCAGTTTCTACCCAGGTATTAATACTCCTGACTTTGTACTCAATGATCACTCCAGGCAGTGCTCAAAGAAATATATGTGGTGCTAGTAACTGAACATAGGACAGTCATGTGCAAAGCAAATGCCATCCTCACTGTACTATCTCTCCATCCTCTATTACATTACATTGTTAATGTTCCTCCCATACTGGAAAACTGAAGACATGATATACCAGGACATGGGAGGCAGAACTTAATGATCAACAAAAAGATACCTCCCCCAAAATCCAAAAAAGACAAAACAAAACCCATCCTTTTATATTTCCCAGTAATGTCAACTAAAGAACTACAATTATTTCAAATATGTCCTTCCCTTTCCATTGAGAGATTAACTCTGAAAAATTGTCAACCAAGATTTCTTTTTTTTGGGGGGGGGTTGGGCCACACCCAGTGACGCTCAGGGGTTACTCCTGACTATGAGCTCAGAAATTGCGCCTGGCTTGGGGGACCATATGGGACGCCAGGGAATCGAACCTAGGTCCATCCTAGACTAGCGCAGGCAAGGCAGGCACCTTACCTCTAGCGCCACCATGCCGGCTCCCAACCAAGATTTCTGAGATGCTCATCCAAGTAATAAAATTGTAATAGTGAAAAAATGATGATGAAGGATTGGTCTTTCCAATTACAAGAATTTGGGGCCAGATCTATATGCTGGCTTTTATTACTCTAGATCCTGAGGCATATTTGGAACACAATACTATTCCTAGACTCTGAGAAGTAATCATTCCAGGTCTAAGATTACTAAGAAAATACCCATTCCTCCTCAGAATGGGAACTTCTCAGAGTAAAACATTATTACAGACAGTTAACTTAGGTATTTCACTAAAATAGTTAAATAAAATTAAGGACATCAATGTTGATGTACTTTGTACTTGCTACCTTAAAATATTATATAGGGCATGTTAGATTTCTATGAGAATATAATTTACATAATTTTATATAGATGATCCCTATAAATAAATATTTGGAGTTTAATAAAACAGTTAAATATTAACAAACCTCCCTTCTATATATACATTCTTGTGTGCATACTTAAAGACTCACAAACTAAATTATACCTAAAGTTCTTAATTTTCCGAGAAAGAAAGGATAAATGATTTTTCCCAAGTATCTCAAGAGACAGATAATTGATGACACTTTCAAAGAGCAAGCCATAAAATTGGCACAGATGCAAATGTTATCAACAACCAGGAAATGAAATACTTGGACATTCTAATTCCCATTCCTCGTCCATTGCTACCAACTTTCATCAGAATGTGTGCTGTGAGCAAGAAATAAGTTTGTATGTAATTTAGCCACCAATCTGGTAAGAATATTTATTATACTTCTAAGGTTACCCATATGAATGTAACTCTGCACTAAAAGAAACTGGCATCTCTAAGGAATTAAAATCCAACAGACAAATGAGTACACTTTGTAGAAGTTTAATAAATTGTTTTATAGGACTAATCCTGAGAATAGCTTTTGGGGGGGTGGTGAGGCACAAAGTTACCCTTCCAATAAAAAATGATTATGATGTTTATGACCAATAAAATATACCTGTTATTGAAATTGTCAATTTATGACAGATAAGTTTCATGAAGCATGTTGTAATATAAGACTGGTACCAAGATATGGATATCAAACTAATATGTGAAGCATTGATGGACAAAGCTAATCTTAGTCCTGCTGACTCATCAGAGATATCAACTCAATAGAAAAATTTAGCTATTATTTTCAAAATAACAAAGTCACCCAAATGCAGATGGCTGTAGTTCTGTTCATGACTTCTATCAGCATGACATGAGGCTAAAAATTCATTACCGAAGAGTAAGGGCATTGTATTACACTCAAATAATTATCAGTTAATGAAGCTTTAAAAAAGAGTCTCTTACATCTAGATTGAATTATTCTTTCTCTGGTGCTTACCCTCCTATTCCTAAATACTTCAAGTGTTCCCATAGCAAATGAGATCAGTTTATGTAGACTCAAAAGCAATAGGAAATTTAAGCCTCGAAGCATAATGGCAAGAATATGAGCAAGCAGTCATTCAATTCAAAAACTGTGTCTAATATTCCATACATGGCTACTTGTTTCTTACAGTTACATTTATAGTGAAAGAATTGCACAGAGCTTTAACAAATAATCTTCGGTCTCCATTGTGGAAATATCAGAGGTTCCACAAAAACTGAGGGTTTTAAGGATGCAATGGCTCACATAAAGTGACACTTGACTCTGCTTCCAAGCACCCCAAAGCCAGGGAGGTGAGAAGATAAGATGAGAAGGCACCTCCTCAGTTCCACTCTGAAGACTTGCAAGGGTCACACTCGGCTTCTTTACATGAACATTTTTAGCTGATATGAGAGAGCTTTTTACTACAGGTTGCATAGTTGGCATTCCTGGAACACACAGTTTTCTAACTAAGTAAAAAATTTAGTCTTGCTAGCCCTCTTACTATAGCTATAACTCCCTGAGCTAACAAAGGGCACTGACACACCATCCCAGTCAATTCCTGAAAATTCTCAGGAGATGGAAACCTTCAGGAGGAGGAGGAGAATGAGCATATGAACATCCATTTCATTGACAATTTGAAGACTGTACCTTGGTCTCATCTTTCTTTTCCCTCTAGGTCTCCAGGGGGTACTTAGCTACAGTGGCTATGTCTACTGAATCCTTCAAAATAATCTGATTCGGTCTATTATAGATACAGGAAAATACTCTAGAGACAAGTTGGGTTGCTAGAAGCAATGGAGGCTGGAATGAATGAAATAGCCAAATCTTTTCAGTAATGTGGTAGCCTGGTTCCATATCCAGAAATTTCCTGAGAAGAGTCACTTTAAAGTCACATTCCAAGGCTCCAGGGAAAGTGTGTAAACTTGGTGGAAAGGTATGTCACAGACAGATCTGAAAAGTCTGGGCAACTGGGCCTGAATAGTACAACATTTAGGGTATTTGCCTTGCGTAGCTGTCCTTGGTTCAATTACTGGAACTCCACAAATACCCTGTGCATTGCCAGGAAAGATACCTGTGCATAGAAAGTTGAGGAAAGGTAGGAGTAAGCCTTGAGCAGTACTGGATATTACAGGAAAGACAGAAGGAAGGAAGGAAGGAAGGAAGGAAGGAAGGAAGGAAGGAAGGAAGGAAGGAAGGAAGGAATGAGGGAAGGAAGGAAGGAAGAAAGGAGGGAAGGAAGGAAGGAGGGAATGAGGGAAGGAAGGAAGGAGGAAATGAGGGAAGGAAGAAAGGAAGAAAGGAGGGAAGGAAGGAAGGAAGGAAGGAAGGAAGGAGGGAAAGAAGGAAGGAGGGAAGGAGAGGGGAAGGAAGGAAGGAGGGAAGGAGAGAGGGGAAGGAAGGAAGGAGGGAAGGAGAGAGAGAAGGAAGGAAGGAGGGAAGGAGAGAGGGGAAGGAAGGAAGGGGAAAGGAAGGAAGCGAGGGAAGGAGGAAGGAAGGAAGGAAGAAAGGAAGGAAGGAAGGAAGGAAGGAAGGAGGGAAGGAAGGAAGGAAGGAAGGAAAAAGGGAAGGAGGGAAGGTGGGAAGGTGGGAAAGAAGGAGGAAGGGTGTGACGGAGGGAGGGAAGGAGGAAAGGAAGAAAGGAAGGAAGGAAGGAGTGTGGGAAGGAGGAAATGACGGAGGGTGGGACAGTCCAGGCAATGAACAAATACATGACATTTAACTCCTTTATGAGATGAATTCTCGAGTTTTCTATTACTAAAATACCTTTTCTTTCTTGGGTCTCAATTTATGAATATTCCCTGTATAATTTTAGGATTTCATGTCACCCATTGGTTACCCTTAGGATCAGAAAGGGCCACTTGGAATGCAAGGCTAGTAAACTTCATGGCCCAATAGAATAAAGGAAATGTCATTTTTATAATAAATGTGATCTCCTCTCTTTTTCAACTTCCCTCAAATTTTCTCCATGGCAAAACAAGGACTCCTAGGAGCTGTCAGTTGATAGGCAACACAGCCAGCTTTAGACAAAAATGCTTCACTTTATTTTAAAAACGCATGTTTGTTAACTGATCATAATATCGCACTGGCAAGATTACTAGAGATCCCTATTTTCTCCTCACGGGGTTCCACCTGTTTTTTTTTGGTCTGATATGCACTCTGCTTTCTTTGTGATGAAATTAGTCACAAGTGTCAGTTTTCTGGAAATGAACCTTTCTTTTTATTTTTTTTGTTTTGGTTTTAGTTACAATTAAAAAAACAACAAGAAGAAAGAATTCTGTGCTTTGTTTTTTTTGGCTGAGGTACCCTTTCCCAAAATACCAGGAAAATAGTTCTCATAAGAATTAAATGAGCTTTGGAGAGGTACAAAAAGTTTTGATTTAAAACTCCAAATAGTACTGGGGGTCATTCACTGAACTCTGCCAAGGCTGACAAGACATGAAATTTGAATGTCGGTGTATTGTTTCAATTTAACAAGATTAAAGTGTGATTATATTGATCATTTTGTAATTTTGTATTTTATCCATTATGTATTTAAAATCACTCCGATTTATAACAGCACCTTAAATAGGAAAGGAAACAAAAATAAAAGGGCTTAGTTTTTTGGTTTTAGTTTACTTTTGGGGGGGCTAGTTTATATTTTTAGTTTATTTTAAAACATGTTCTGTTCCATACCCTCACCAAAACAATCCAAATTGTAAGTCATCTATTTTAATTTTAATTGAAAGCATCACAATCACTTAATTGACAGTATTACTTAAATACCATCTCCAATATTTACAGTGGGGAAAGAGAATAAAAACATTTTTTTTAAATTAGTGGCATAACTAGCCTTAATTTGCTACCAGAAATTTCTGTTTCATTAATTTCTTAGGATGGAACATACTTTACTTATATCAGGGAGTGATTCCTATCTTGGCTTCTGCTGAATATTTGTGGTCCCACAAGATATGCACCTAATTGAAAGAGGTAAATCATGGCCAAACACTAGTGGGAAATACCTCGAGCTATATTTGTTGCTTCGAGCACCACAGTGCATATTTGCATATTAAACTCTCTTTGTGCCCCTGGGAAAGAAATGGTGCTATTTCCACAAGACAGTTGCATCAGAGGCACAATTTATTAAAAGACAGATCCTGCTTTGTTTCTCAAAACATCTATTAAAGTTCATAAGTGTTTGAGTAACCTGTTTTTATCCTATTCAGGATAATCTTTCTCTGCTAGTGTTTGTCACTCATGGACTAGAAGTACCTCAAGATTGGTCCTTTACCCCATACCTGTTCTCCACCCATGGAGTTTTCTGTGTCTTCCCAATAAAGACCTCATGTCATAAAAACTGCAGTTTTGATTCCACAACTAGCCTGTCTGCCTGCTGGTATCATTTGCCAGCTAGCAGATATTTCCTGGTGATAGCTTTTCTGAACCTGTTTTATCTCCTTAACCTTGTGTGCTTACTTCCTGTGTTGGCATTACTTTCAGATTCATGTTCCCCAATTCTCCTGGGACTGGTGGATGAGACTTCCACTACAACTGGTGCCTGAACAGGGACACAGGAACCTGAGAATACCCCAACAGCAGTAAGTGATTTGTCCTTCTGGTGGATAATCATCATGACTGCCCCCTTGAGCTGGACTGAGTGTACAGTGCCTTTCACCAAAACATTGGAACACATGCTCCTGTTTTGTATGGTTGGTTTCAGGTTGTTCTGGTCCATCTACCTGCATATTTCGCTCTGAACTGTACATGCCAGGATCCTTAAAGATCCTTCAGTACACATGCTTCAAGAGGAGGGCACCCTCCCAGTGGTGACATCTAAAGGCTAATGCCCACCACCTTTCTTCAACCAGTGGTACTATGCATGAGGACCTTGCCCACCCAACCTACAGTAGCTTATTGAGGTTACTGATGGTGTAGAAGCCAAAGAGAAAGCCCAATTGGAGGGGAACCAACAATATAATAATCTTTTTTATTTTTTTTTGTTGTTTTGTTTTGTCTTTGGGCCACACCTGAAAGTGTTAGCAGTTACTCCTGGCTCTGCACTCAGAAATCACTCCTGGCAGGCTTGTGGGACCATATAGGATGATGGGGATCGAACCAGGGTCCATCCTGGGTCAGCCAATTGCAAGGCAAATGTGCTAATGCTTTGCTTTAGCTTCAGTCACTAATTTTTATTTCTAAGTAGTATTTCTACTATATAGCATTCCATGTTTGTATAGATGTGCACACATTTTCTTCTCCTATTACATTAATAGGATTATTTTAAAAGTTGAATTTAAAAGGTCTTGCTGACAATAAAAGATATTTCATTATGAAAAGTATCAGGTTCTTTTCTTTCTTCTTTGGTCATCTGAAAAAAAAATTCTTTCATACTCTCAGGATACTACCAAGTGCTGGAAATCAGGACAATTATAATCTAAAGGCTTTATGTGATATGTAAACCATGATTAGAAGAGTAAAAAATGAGCTCTTCTCAAAAATGAGGGACATATCAATAAACAAACTACCTTTATTTTATTTTGATTCACTCTCTCCTGGAACTCTGTAAAAATTATTTTATCTTTAACAAATGAGAAGCTTTTTGAAAGCTAAACTCTGGAGAACAATAGCTGATGGAAAAAATTCTTTGTATGCAGTAAATTAAATCAGAGGGGCTTCTGTGTAAGATATTTTTCTTACTATAACAGGTTCCTCAATATCAGCACATCAAAACTATGTGCATCTACAAAACTGCCTTATGAACTCAGAAGGTTGAGATAATATGAATCACACCTGCATGAAAACAAAGAGCACTGCTTCATTTAGAATAAGCAAAATAAAACCCAGATTTGCATCTCCCTGATGATTTGTGACGAGGAGCATTTTTTCACATGCCTTTTGGCCATTTGTATTACTTTTTTTTTTAATCAAAGTGTTCATTTCTTCTCCCCATTTTTTTTTATGGGATTAGATGTTTTTTTCTTGTAAAGTTCTGTCAGTGCCCTGTATATTTTGGATATTAGCACCTTATCTGAAGGGTTTTGGGTGAATAGTTTCTCCCACTCTGTGGGTGACTCTTGTATTCTGGGCACTATTTCTTTTGAGGTGCAGAAGCTTCTCAGTTTAATGTATTCCCATCTGTTGATCTCTGCTTCCACTTGTTTGGAAAGTGCAGTTTCCTCCTTGAAGATGCCTTTAGTCTCAATGTCATGGAGTGTTTTACCAACGTGTTGTTCTATATACCTTATGGTATCAGGTCTGATATCAAGGTCTTTAATCCATTTGGATTTTACCTTCGTACATGATGTTAACTGGGGGTCTATGTTCGCTTTTTTGCAAGTGGCTAACCAGTTCTGCCAGCACCACTTGTTGAAGAGATTTCCCTGCTCCACTTAGGATTTCTTGCTCCTTTCATCAGGGAGATGCAAATCAAAACAACGACGAGATACCACCTCACACCACAGAGATTGGCGTACATCACAAAGAATGAGTACAATTAGTGCTGGCTGGGATATGGAGAGAAAGGAATTCTTATCCACTGCTGGTGGGAATGCCATCTAGTCCCAACTCTATGGAAAGCGATATGGAGATTCCTCCCAAATCTAGAAATTGAGCTCCCATTCGACACAGCTATTCCACTCCTAGGGATATACCCTAAGAACACAAGAATACAATACAAAAACCCCTTCCTCACACCTATATTTATTGCAGCACTATTCACAATAGCCAGACTCTGGAAACAACCAAGATGCTCTTCAACAGATGAATGGCTAAAGAAATTATGGTACATATACACAATGGAATATTATGCAGCCGTCAGGAGAGATGAAGTCATAAAATTTTCCTATACATGGATGTACATGGAATCTATCATGCTGATTAAAATAAGTCAGAGGGAGAGAGAGATGCAGAATAGTCTCACTCATCTATGGGTTTTAAGAAAAATAAAAGTCATTTTTGTAACAATCCTCAGAGACAATGAGAGGAGGGCTGGAACACCAGCTCACTTCATGAAGCTCACCACAAAGAGTGGTGAGTGCAGCTATAGAAATAACTACACAGAGAACTACCATAATCATGTGAATGAATGAGGGAACTGGAAAGCCTGTCTGGAATACAGGTGGGGGTGGGGTGGATGGAGGGAGATTTGGGACATTAGTGGTGGGAGTGTTGCACTGGTGATGGGGGTGTTCTTTACATGACTGAAACCTAATCACAATCATTTATGTAACCAAGATGTTTAAATAAAGAAAAAAATAAATTTTATTATCCATAGTTAAATTATTCAATAATTAAAAAATAAATAAAACCTAGAAAAATAAGAATGTGAGCTTTTAGAAGTTAGAAATATCTCCATATTCATGTGTAAAAGACAGGCAATATTTTCTAGGACCTCCTTTTTAATTATATGCCCCTTAAAATGAAACAATGAAGGCCAGAGAGATAGTAGAGGAGGGAACAATGCTTGGCATACATGCATACATGTAGCTATGACCTTGATACAAATCTCTGGTACCACATTTGGTCCCTTGAGCATTGCGAAGGATGTCACTGCTGAGCACAGATCCAGGAATAGACCTTCTGATTATATAGGCCCCTCCATGTGTGGACTCAAAATAAAATTAATGAATAAATGATGAAAACACACAACTTTATATTGTTCAGAGACATTAGGTAGTGCTAGGACTAGCTCTTTCGGCCTCATACTCTCCATTTCCTTTTATTTAAGGGCTCAAAAAGAACAAGTATATAAGCAGCAAAGCCCATTTTGAATCCAAGAGTCCCAGCATATGCCAGTGACCTGGCTTAAATGACTCTGTTGAATGCCAGAACCCATGATGCTCTCTCTATCCTGCTCTTATGCACTGGGGGATGCCCAACCTCTGGCAAAGGAGTGAAAGGTTTGGGTGCCCTGGTATCTATAAAGAGTGTGTTCTGCTTTGAAGATCAAGGGGAGCTATCTGGTAGGCAGAGCAAGGACAAATGAAAACTAACAAAAATTTTCTCAGAAAGTCTTTATGAGTTAATATCCATAACTGGATAACTACTGGTCTAGGGCAAATGTGCATAGCAAAAAAAAAAAAAAAGCTTTACTTTTCTATCCTGTCTGGTTAAAGTGACAAGGTGACACTATTGGCAAATTCTGTGCACAATTAAATACCTACAAGGTCAAAAAAGAGGTGGTGGGAATGGACTTTGCCTAGGCTTTGTCTCTTCCTTTTTGCCTCTCTGCCTGGGACTTTGTTTCTTCTGTTTTGTTTTGTTTCTTATTAGGGACCACATCCAGCTGTGCTCAGGACTTAGTCTTGGCTCTGCATTCTGGGATCACTTCTTGTGGGGCTTGGGGAACCATATGGGGCGTAAGGGATGAACTCAGGTTAGCTGCGTGCAAACTAAGTGCTGTATCCTCTGTACTACTGCTCTGGTCCCCATAGAGTCATTTCTAGAATGGCTATCAAAGAACCTAGCCTGCAAAATACATCAAATGTGGGGATAATGCTTGCACGTTATTAAAACATTGGGAAATAGCGTCCCCCCATGCAGAAATAATTTTACTTTATTGCAGGTACATCCAAAACATATGCTTGGTTTCCTCTGCAGGCACCTTCTTCAGAAATGTATAAATAGATTGTCAGCAAAGGAATAAAGACACTTGTTATTTTTATTCCTTAGCAACTCGACAAAACCCACTTGTCCTATCACTTCATTTGCCTACTAACAAGACATCTGAAAGTCGTCAAATTAAAGTACGCTGCTGTTGCTGCACCCAGACAACTAAAGAGAGACAACAAAAGCAGTTAGTGAAATCTGGGGGCTCAGGGAGTCATTCAGAAGAAAGGTAGCAGCCCAGAGAAGTTTTGTACTGTTCCAGCATTTTGTCATTTTTCTGTGTATGCATATGCGTACACGTATATGCATGGAAAATGCATGCACCATGCCAAATCTAACCTTGTATTTCTGAGCACCAAAGCACAATATCAAGCCCCTATCTGTACCATTGTTCCTAGCCAATCCCCTTCCAGCTTTTTCCGTGCAGAAGGAAATGGATGGTGTTCTGAATAAAATGCCAAGACAAAGGTTATCGGATCTCCAGGAGTTGGCTTAATTATTTTTAGATTTTTATAAGGCATTCTCAATGTTTGAGAATTGATTGGGGAAGGCTGTTTGTGGTGGCCTGAAAGACAATGGTATGAGCCAGTCTTTAGCTTTGTTAATCATCATGAATTTCAAATTTCAAATTTCCCTGACTCTATATTTAGGGATCACTCGTGTCAGGACTCAAAGGACTGTGGGGGCAGGCTGGGGGGTGGGACAGACAATCAAATTTATGTTGGTTGCATGCAAGGCAAGCATCCTACCCACTGTACTATGCACTCCAGCCTTATCTATGCATTTTTATCTTAAAGATTGTAATGATAGTGTCAGGTTTAATACAATGACTTACAAAGCTACTGAATGTCACTATCATCAAGTTCCCTTGAAGAACCCCTCACAACAAGTCCTTCCCTCCAATCTTTCCATTCTTGCCCTATATTCTGCTGATTGACAGCTAGCAAAAGAAACTTGGACTAAAATAAAAAGATTAACGGGAAATGTGCACTGGTGATGAACATAGTATACTGAAACTCACTCATGAATAACTTTGTAATTGTGTATCTCATGGTAATTTAATTAAATTTTATTAATTAAAATACACTTCCAAGTAACTGAGATTCTTGCACAAAATAAAGAACTATGATCTAAAATATATAAAGTAATCATAAGGCTCAACAATAAAAGCACAAATAACCCCATCAGAAAATAAGAGATGAACAGACATTTCAGAGAAGATATAGGGATAACCAATAAGCATATGGGAAAAAAATCAAAACAGAAAACTACTCATTAGCACTTGGCATCAGGGAAACTTGAATAAAAATGACAATAAGATATCAGGTCATGCTACAGAGGATAGCATGTATCAACAAGACTGCAAAGAAGTCTTGGCTGGGTATGATATGAAAGGAATCTTCATTCACTGCTGCTAAGAATGTCATCTGGATCAGTCTCTATGAAAAATAGCAAGATTTTTTTTAAAGGAAGTTTAAGAATTGATACTTCCCCTTTTTGAATGGTCTCACTTTGCTCTGAAAATTTGAGTCTCGGGTACTTGTATAATGACATTTCTCAATATTATTTGTCTACAGCATTTGGTAAGAAAGGTATAGAGCGGAGAACGTCTTATTAATGTTATCTGGATGTAGCATTTCATAGTACATTGAGAAATTTTGCTTCATGTCTTACCAATACTATCATACCAGGTAACCAAGAATGGATCCCTGAGTAAGAGAAATAAGTAATAAGTGAACAAAATTTCTTTTTTCACATAGATCCTCCTGACAAAGGAAGATCTATGTACATTTTAGAGCACCTTAATGTTGGACCCACAAAATAGATCCCCTTACACGACCAATTATATTTTTATCTCTTCATAAGCAACAGCCAAAGGTAGGACAAATTTTGGGCTTTGCTATTTAGATGGCTATGATATAATTAAGCTCATGCAATAAAAACCTGAAAAGATCACAAGGCACTCTGCATGACTTTTATGCCTTTCTAAGGCAAACAGGACTGAAATGCTTAATAAAAATAGCTTATATATTCAGCACTTTCTATGTGGCCAACACTCTTCTAATTACTTATACATAGTAATTCATTTGTACCTAAGGGCAAAATACAAATTAGGTTCTCATTTTCCCTCATTTTACCAAGAAGAAATGTAAGAAGTAAAAAGTTAAGTAACTTGTACAAGGTCACATAGCTACTAAGTGGCATACAAAGGGGGTGGAGGAATAAACAAGGTTATCAAACTGAATTTGCACTTTTTTTTAATTCTAAGAAAAACTATTCAGTTTAAAAGTCTGCTATTTTTCAAGGACGGCATCAGCTGATTTTGCCTGAGGTTTACCAGAGGGAAATATTTTTATTCTTTGTCAACTGATAGTTTCTTAACTGTTTATTTTTAAATTTTGTATTTTTCAGTAATAAAAATAGTCATTTCCTTAATTCCCATGGCTGGGACTTGCCAATTTTACATAACAAGGCAAGGAATCGGTAATTGTAGAATTATGTATGTGTGGCAAACTATAAAACTATAAATATTTTCAGCCCTTGCCAATAAATAAATATTTTCAGCCTATAGAAAATACTTGCAAGTTTTTCAAATGTATATTCCAATGAAATCTGTCACTGGTACTATCACTTAAATAAAGTATAATTTTTACCTACAAAACAAAGGCTTTATTCTTTATGAATACAAGGAACATATCAATGTATCATCTTTCTTATTTAGTTTTAGATCAATAGGCTATTGACAGGATATGTCTGGTCTGGGAAAAATAAACAGAAATATTAATCATTAGAAGAAAATTAGTGTTCAGGTTCATTTTGTTCATTTCATCTCAGGTAAGAGATCTTACCTTTGTATTTCACCAAGATTCTAGTAGCTTTTATTGATTTCACCTTGGATTGAATTTGTTATACTTTCTACTTCAGTGGCAGAAAGACTATTTGGTAAATTACTAACTGTAATGTAAAAACAATTTTAAAAGCAGAAAAGATGAATATTAGTAAATGCTATGGCATTTTAGTAAGTCAGCTTAGTACATTAATTATGAGGAAGATGTTCTGTTTGTTTGGTGTTTATGCTTCAGATATTTTTTAGATATTCAGAGGATTAAATATTTCCTTTCCTTTATTTTTTTGGGGGGGCCATCCTGCCACTGTTTAGGGTTTGCTCCTCTCTCTGCATTCAGAAATCACTCCTGGTGGACTCAGAGGATCATCATACGGGATGCTGGGGATCAATTCCACTTAGCCAAGAGTAAAGCCAGCACCCTACACTTATACTATCTATCCAGCACCTAAACATTTTTTTCCTAATTAAAAAATCATTTTATGAGGCCTCACTTTCACGGTCTGTATTCATACTGAAAATTAATTCAGATGAGCTTTTGCCCTTCTGCTCCACAGTTGGTTTCTGAGCTCGCCTTATGTTTAGGACCTAAACATTTTCTAACAATATCTAAAAATACTAGAAGAGACATATTTCTATTTTTAATTGTCTTTGTTGGGGACCACAACACAGGGTATACTCCTGTCTCCTGGCTCTGCACTCAGGAATCACTTCTTATGGTGTTCAAGGGACTAATAGGGACACCAAGGGTTCAATTCATTAAATTTGTGCTTGTCATATAAAAGAAAAGCTCCCTACCTTCTGGATTATCTCCTCAGATCTTCCTCTTACATTTTAAAGTAAAACTTAGCAAGTATTTTTTAATATATTATAAGGGCAGATCATACAGGGATCTTGCTTTTCAAGGATTTGCTCTCTAGCAATGCAAATGGTACCCTCAAGCACTGCCAGGAGTGAACTCTGAGCACAGAATCATGAGAAAGTCCTTAGCATCATAGAGCATGAAGCCCATCCTCCTCCCCCAAAATATTACCAGTCCGACTAGCTCTCATATTACTGATAAAGTCTCTCATGTAACCAACCTTAGGATCTGAAGTAACAGATCTGAAACCACATGCCTGCCTGCACAGCTAAATTGTTCCAATGAATAAGGCATAATATCTAAAGTGTAATGATACCATCCACCCAGCCTTTATTCTTCAAGTTCCAAAACTGAATCAACTTCCAAATCACATTTCTTCCAAGTCTACCAAAGTTTCCATTTGAAGAATAAGAGAAAAGTAGTGCTTGGTATGTGAATAAGTAGAAGGAATCAGAACAGCTTGAAAACACATAGCACTGCTTTTTCAATGTGATTATTTCCCTGATGAAAAAAAAATCGCAAATGTTAGAGGCAAAAGCCTTTGTCAGTAGTTCAAAATTAAACCCCCACAGTACACTGGCTTAACTATTAGGCATCTAAATGGAACATGAGGAAAAGTTGGAGTGTGTGAGTTGCTAGATGGATCTGGTCATCCTTTCATTTGGAGGTGCTGAATGTAAAGCAAGTCAACAGGGATTTATGGACCTCCCACAGAATAGAAAACCACATAATACCAAAGAGTTTGAGGTACATTTTCAGAGAAGAAAAGAGCTGGCTTTTTCAGCTGTAAACATGTGGGGTTGCAAACTAATGCTACCAAGTTGTGAAATGGTTATTAGGCAGAGGCTCAGGAATAAATTCTTCCACTTTCCTTCCAATTATCCTCTTGAGCACGCCTGCAAAATGTGCCTGGGGTAGCATGATGGAAGGAAAATATGTGTGGCTTTTGTATTGGGACTATGTCAGTCACCCTGAAAGCAAGGCTTTGAGATTTCCTTAGCAATGGAGATGAGAGGAATGTTTTAGGGTGTTAGAGAACAAGCCTCTTCTCATCTCACCTGAGATGACATTAGTGCAATGACTTTGGGGATTTCCAAAGGATGGAGTAGTGGGTGGCTAAGAGAACCAACTGAGGAATTATAATGTTGAAATTTCTATTTACAAAAGACAGAAAATAAAGGTCATTCATCAATAACTAGAAATTGAATTGGCCATATATTAGCAACAGTATTCTCCATAAAAATTCTAAAGCCAAGTCTAGAGAATTTCCAAGGTGGTGAATCTACATGGAACAAGATCCTTTAAAGATTATCTAAAAAGCTCCTTTATTATAGACCATTCCCTATACTTGGATTTCACTGACAGATCTGTGTTGCATATTTCTGAGTTCTTTTGAGTCATTTCATTCATTGGGCTCAATGGGTGTTGTGCAAAGCTCCTGATTAACATCCACTTAGTCAGAAATATAGAATTGTGTATTGTAATAGTGCCTAAAATGAAGATTAGTTTCATGGGACTGGGCTCCAGATTCCTTTTAGGGGTCATCAATACCTCCACATGGTTCAGTTAAGATTTTATTTAAACTGCAGGATGTTGACCTGGTGTTCATAGAGAGCTGGAGCTACACTGGGTGAGGGAGGATCCTCAAGTATCTGGGATCTAAAATTCTGGATAGTAAATAGTGAGTTTTAGAGGGCTGAAGGGTCAGTTGGTGACCCATCAGCCATCTCCTTGAACTCATAAAAACACAGTTGAACAAAAAAAACAAAAACAAAAACAAAAACAAAAACAAGGGGCCGGGCGGTGGTGCTAGAGGTAAGGTGTTTGCCTTGAGAGCGCTAGCCTAGGATGGACCACGGTTCGATTCCCCGGCTTCCCATATGGTCCCCCAAGCCAGGAGCGACTTCTGAGGGCATAGCCAGGAGTAACCCCTGAGCGTCACCGGGTGTGGCCCCAAAACAAACAAACAAACAAACAAACAAAAAACACAGTTGAAAATGAAGGGGAAAATAAGCTTCCATATGAACAGAGAATGTTTTTCGTCAGAGAGATAGTAGAAAGGTCACGGATTAAAAGTCTGCATGCAAGAACTCTGGGTTTAATACTACATACTTCGCAAACCTCTGAGCATTGCCAGTTATGACACAATACGAAAATTAAAAGTAATCACAATGTTTTGGAAATTCTCTAAATTCCTACATTTCATGGATCATCATTTTGCGAAGCACCCTGGAATTCCTCTGTGATTTTCTCTTCCGTGGTGGGATCAACCTCTATAAATACTCAGGGAGACATTCCTCTAGAGTCCATAGAAGACTTGCTCCCAATACATCTGCCCAAGTTATGTGGAAATAAGGTCAAGTAAGGAAACTTTGACCTTTGGAGAAACTCATCAATATATCAAGCAATTCATCGATCTGGAATTCTCTCAAGAAATACCACTCTATAAAAGAGAATTTATCTTCAGCATAGGTAAATATCAAAGGAAAGGTCCTACTAAGTTCTCATTTCATCAGCCATGACCATCTCTATCCTTAATGCCTAATACCCCTTATTAATTACTGAAGTAAAATACGCTTTTTTTTTTTTTTTGTGAAATGAAGGGAAGGAACAAAAGAGACAGAGATACATACCCAAGAAAAACATGAGCTTCCCCCAAGTAGAAAAGAAGTATTAGCACACATTCCAAGCAAATACACATTTATAGGTTAGTTCCACTGAATGGGAAAATATCCTAAAGAATGTCAACATCTCTAATACTTGAGCTTTAATACAACCTTTAATACAAGTTAAGGGTAAAGTATTTTTTACTTGAACTGTTCATTTTGTAAAATCAAGATTAAAGTCCTGACCTTGACTATTGTACTTTATAATTTCCAGCCATGCAGCTCTCACTTCCTATATAAATATATAAATTAATGTTCTTCTCACAAATCTGATTGACGTGGTTTTTGTATCAGCCCAAGAAGAACCCAGAGGGATATTTTCCAAGTGGCAGACCAGCATGTGTACTAGATAGAGAACTCACAGGGTTTATAATCTATTTGTAATCTAACAGTGAAGGAGAAAGACATATTTTGGCAAATTAAAATGAAAATATTCATTACAGTCTGAGAAGAATAACTTCTTTATTTCTTTTTATATAAAGGGAAAATTACAAGCTTAGTCTTTATAAAGTCTAGGTTCCGTTCTAAAAAACCTTTCTAAATTTTAGTAATAAAATTTAACTCATTGCTTGTTTTATACAAACATTAATTGATTATTGTCTGGAATATTTAATATTCTATGGGACAGAGATTAACAGGGATACCTGGGCTGAATTAGATTCACAAGCGAAAAAAAGAAAACCACACATCTCTCCCCAAAACATTTCCATTACTTTATATATAAGCAACTGAAAAACAACCCTTGATTCTTTTCATATCACAAAGATGAAATGAATCTTTCTAAGACTGCACAGCATATGTGTATCAGAAAAATAATAGACTAGAATGCAAAAATTTCAGTGGTTTAGACATATTCAGGATTGTTTCTCTTAACTAAAATCTACAGATGTTTGCATTTTTAAGTGATGAATTTACATATTATTGCCTTTTTTTAAAAAAAAGTCTTAAGATATCTACATAAATTCTGATTGCCCTATGGGAATTTTTTACTTTTAAGTTTTTTACATTTAATTTTTTAAATATTTTTTAAAAAAGTAAACAATTTACTATTAATTAAAGAACCATAATGGAATTAAAAAAACACTGTGAGATTCTGTGGACACAGAATACATAAAACCACAATAGAAAATATAATGCCAACCACAAATTTATCTAATATTTCAAAGATAACAACATCCTGTAATGTTGTACCATAATTTTAAGGCAGGTTGAATGTAGTCTTGCAATTTTCATAGCGGAAGAAAATTCTGCACATTTCTGTGATTTTTCTTCTTTGACACATTAATTGCTCTTCCATACACAAGAAGAACAAAAGCAGCAGCATGCCATATTTATTCAATGAAGGGTGAACCACAGGGGTGGTGAAACATTCTTTCTCCAACACTAGCCAAATTATCTCAGTACCCAACTTGTAAGAGGCTGCAATAATACTCCATCATTCCGGAGGGCTAGTAGGGATATGCATCATTTTAACAGCACGGTGGCAGATTGTGATCGTCTTCATGTTATAGGAATCTAGAGATAAGTGGCAGGCATGGTGAGTCATTTTCATACATACTCATTCTGTGTGGAAATCTTAAAGAGATAGCCTAATCCTGTTCTCTTCTGGCAAGGGATACTCATTCATGCAAAATGTAAAAGGTTGGGTCAACTTGAGGGTCACTGAAGAAGAAATTGTGGCTCACTCTAAGGACATGCCAAAGAGAGAGAATGAGAAAGAGATTGATATTGAGAGAGAGAGAGGGAGATAAAGTGGAAGCAAGCATGATTACTAAAATGATAGTGCACGATCTAGTAAAACTATATTTCATAACAAATAAACTTAACCAATGAGACTAGAAGCTCCATTATGACAGAAAGATTGCCCATAGCATTTAATAATTAAAATATTTAGCTCATGTCATATTACTAGGAACATGAAGTCATTTTAATGCATATCATTTCAGAAAATGACACACACATGAACAGAAGAACCAATAATGCTTCTATTATAAAAGCAAAATGTGTGCATTAGTGTTAGATGCACAGTATATATTATTTTGTCAGTCTGAAAAGTTGGCTATCTGACCACTAAAATACATCCTAAAAAAGGAGATCTAAAAAAAACTTGTCATCATAATGTATTTGCACGCATTGTCAGCTACTGCTTAACTACTTGAATAAAAAAGACATTCAGCATGTTTATGCCAATTCAAATGCCATCAACATCCGAATACCCACAAAAAATCATCATCAGAGATAATCAGTTCTTTTGGTAAAGGCACAATGCAGTTTGGAAAAACTTAATTGAAAACTGGACACAACTGGATGATGATTGATGATGAATGTGATGGTGATGAATTAATTTATTTCTTAATGAGCAGGCTCAGATCCTTCATTTCCTCTAAGAGATTAGCATATTTAAATACAATATGCGATGTTTCCCTATAAGATCTAATCTTTTAAGCACTATGCCTGGTTCAAAGACTATTTTAATAAAAGATAAACATTAAAAATAATTCTGTGTACAACTAATCTGTGGGAGCACATATTTTAGGAAAAGGTATTCTTACATGTGAATACAGATGTTATGCCTCATACTTGCCAAGTTTATAAGTTAAAAATCTCAAAGTTAAGGAAGCTTGCCCTAAATAAAATGGGGATGCTACCCCTTGGGTTGACATAAATGTACCATCTAGTGTTCTAAAATTTTTTTTCAATATCTTACCACCAATCATCAACCTTTCCTTTTTTGTTTATTATCTTGGTCTTTTCCTTTAAGACTTTCATTTTATTTGATTAGTTTCCTTACTTTTTTAGGTTTTTCTGAGGTTCCTTAAAAGCAGAGATGAGAGATTTAAAGTCAGTGTAACATGGGTTTAGTGGAGGATATCTAAGGAGAAAGGAATCATTTCTTGGAATGGTATTTGAGTCCATTTGTAGGCTAGAGATGGACACGATGAATTTGGTTGATATTTATTTCTATAGCACATGTGTTTGGGGCACCATAAAGACATATTAAGTCCCTCTGTTTCCCTAATTCAACTATTAGCACTTTCTAGGTAGATTTTAAGCCTTTAATTTCATCTCCACTCCCCTGCACTTTGCATATATGTAATCTGTGTCTGAGGTGCACTTGGAACAAAAGGGTGAATCCAAACCTTTCAAAGCTGTATTTTACAAGAGCTACAGACAACCCAAGTGATTAGCATTATCTCTCAAATGTACACTGAAAAGGATACTGAAGCAGGGCTCCTCATGAACCCATCCACTCTTTTAAATGACTAGGACATTCCTAAACTAATTAACTCTTAATTAATGGAATTTTGGATCACACATAACTCCTGTTTTCTCTCCCATAGATGCAAGCCAAATGCTTGCTACAATGTGGCATTCTGAAGAAAAGAAGTTAGTCCATATCATCAACTCCGAAAATAATTGCATCCCAGAGGGGTGGCATAGGATTTTGGTGAAATATAGCTTACTGATCAGTGATCACTTGTGAGCAGACTCTTCATCAAAGAGCTCATCTTCATATAAGCTGAGTGACAGGGAATTGTGCTGTATAAAGCAGTCCACCCAAAAGATAAAGTTTCATCTGTCATAGGGAGATCCACCCCAAGACAGAGGTCACTGGATAATAATGTAATAGTAGTAATAATAATAATAATAATAAATAATAATAATATGAGCAATAATGACATCACTGTAATGATAGATGAATGAGCTATAAAAGGTCCAAAGAGGAGTGTCCATTGACAACTCTGCTGAACTGAAAGGGAACGTTGAGTGCCTTCCCAAAAGAAGGGGAACGCCAATTCAAAGGGCTATTGTTCATGACAGAGGCAGAATTGGTCATTGGATGTTTAATCCTGTTGGCTTCCTGTGACTCAAGGCAGCTGGGTGATGGAGAGAATCTATCAAACATCACGAACGCACTTGAATCGACAATGGAGGGAGAATATGTCCCAATTCAGATTACTCTGAAATACAGAAGATTTCTTCTCAAACATGCATACACCACCACCCCCACCACCGCTGCCTCCACTCCCCGCAAGCTACACTGTCCAAAACAAAGGAACACTATTGTGGCTGATTATGCTGCTGATTTCTATTCAGGCCCAATGGGACCCCTGCAGAGGCCTCCTCCTATACATTCACATCTTGGAGGTAGAGCAGGAAATATAGATGTGATACATCTATAATAAAAATCCTGTTGCATAGCAGACAGCATCTATGGAGCTGCTGCTAGGCTTCCTGTTTAATTCATCAGAAGTCAAAAGGGTATATATTCATTCCTAAGGATGCATGCATGGGTAAAATAAAAACTAATCATCCAGAACAGTTCCTTTTATGTTTCCTAGCCTGGTGTAGAAAACAGAAGCCTCCCTGTGATTGAGGAGGTGGGAACAAGATCCCACCTTGCCATCTAGAATTGGTAGGTATTTCTAAGTAAATACTCTCCAAAGAGAAACATTTTCATGGTTTATCTAGAGGGGTGTCATTATCTCAGAGAATTTGTAAGAGAGAGAAACTCTAGAGAAGAGACACGAGCTGAGATGATGATGATGATGATGATGATGATGAGGCCAAGAGGCCAAGAACACCAGCAACACCTACAAGATGAAGAAGTAAAGAACAAATTCTGTTCTGAAGTGATGGAATGAAACAGCTCTGCTGATACTTGGGTTTGAATCCCAAAATTCATTTTGATTTTTAACCTTTAGATAGAATAAATCTTCATTTTTTAAAGCATGTGGTTAAGTTAGAACACCTTGAGAGTCTGGAACAATAGCACAGCGATAGGACATTTGCTTGATCCCCAGGATCCCATATGGTCCCCTGAGCTTGCCAGGAATGACTTCTGAGCAAAGAGCCAGATGTAACCCCTAAGCGCAGCTAGGTGTGGCCCCCAGACAAACAAAAACCAAGCAAACAAATAAACAAGCAAGAACACCTTAAGAAAGCTAAGAGGCAATGCTTGCTTGAAGAGGAATTGGACACGCAGGTTACTCTGGCATCCAAGGGCCAATGTCTCTGCACCATTATTTCACTGACTATACTGGTGAAGAATAAGCAATTCCTTCACATACTTTGAGAGAAACAAGGGGATCGTAATGCATCTTGTGAATCCTCAAATCTCTGGGATCTGAGTCTCTCTAGGTGGTAATCACAAAGCTCTGCCCAGTGAATTGAGAAGAGAAATTAAAGATACTAAGATATGCTCTCTCTCTTTCTTAGGCTTGCCTTTTTTGGACTTAATTACTACAAAAACACAGATGTATCAAAACAAGGCAGCAGGGATTATTTCTGAGACAACAGTCACCTCATGTTTGATCCCAGCTTGTATGTGCACCCACACATCTCCACCTATTGTCACCTGTTGCCTACAACTCTCCCCAGATTCCAACAAGCAGACAGAGGATCCTCTTCTTTGCATGGAATCCATCACGACTACCGCTGGAATAGTCACTGCCATTTAAATTAGCTTTCTTCAAAATTAAAAATATTTAATGAGATGTTTACGTCACACACCCATTTGGGGAAGCTAAGCTTTTTATTTTAAGTGACTAATACAGCTGCTTAGATTTTTAAACATGCTTCATTTCAATATGAATGCAGTTAACAGCTGCACTGATGAACTAAGTTGATGGCAGAGGGGAGATTGAGCTATTGGCCTAAAGTTGAGTAAAAGAATAGCGGTCTATCCTCTGAGACTCCTTTACACAAGCAAGTAAGTTTCACATTGGTCACTGAAGATGTTGGAGCAACTGTTCAACCATAGCTCATGCAAAAACCAAGCCTGTGTTAAGTGTGGAGTCTAACATCTACATGTGGCTATATTTAGTTCTTATAAAATGCAGTGGTCATCGGTCTCACAGGGCTCAGGAAGAATTGGCTTAGTTAGCATCAGCAGTACCAGTTACTCTTGCATGATTTAAAGCTCCCAGCATCTGACATTTTGTTCTAAAACTATTTTCAAAATGTCAGCAAGTCCCCAGGCTTCAACTCAGTGGTGGAAGGCCTACTCAAAATCTGCTGCTAACATCCACTTTGGGGTTGGTGTTTGGCTTTCTTTTCTTTTTTTTTTTTCCTCAGTGAATATTCATATAGGAAAGGGTTTACTGGGAAGAAAACAAAAGTGGATTTAAAAAAATAAAAGGTTGTTAAGTTACAGATAACATCACTCATAGAGGAAGAATCAGTCTTAATGAAATCATAATGTAGCAGAGAAAATATAGACATTTTAGCTATTGTTGGTAAGGTATAGAAAACCTGTTAATAATTCTGCATGTAAGCTAATTTATATTTGAGGTGAAGACAAACCCAATTAAATATTTTGGATAATGGGTTTTTGTTTGCTATCTCTGACGAGATAACCATTTCATTCTGTTGTCTCAATCACACAACTCCTTCATCATCTCTAAGCCTCTGCCATGCTCATCTGTAAGAATGTTTGCTCCAGTGCCTGCAGACACAACAGAAATATTCTGATTTGGATGGTCACAACCCACAGGCTGAGGTTAGCTAGTTCTGACATATAAAGTTTACATAGGCAGCAGCAAAGTGGCTCATGTGTATCTTTATTAGGAATATTAGTTCTGCTTGTGGCTGTTAAAAGTGATGACTTGTCATCACTGTAAGGAAGCAGCTATCTGGACAGTGGCTGAACTCACTTTTCCACAAAAGCTTCATGAGTCTGTAAGTTCTTGGTATGTCCTCCTCGCCTTGTAAGCTATAATGAAGTTCTAACCACTTGAATTTACTCTCTTGAAAATATAGATTTGAACTCAGATGCCAGCACCCCTATCTGCCTGTCTTCTGTGCTGTGCTCCATTTTCGGCCTGATTTCATTCTGTGTGTGGCTCATCTAAGGACAGCTTGCCTTCCCTGGAGCCTTCCCTGGGGGTGAGTTTACAAGCCCAGAAAAGGTGGAGCCAGAGGAGCACTGCCTCTCCTCTTCAATTCCCGGTCGTGCACATCATTTAGCCAATGAATACAACCACAACAGTAGAAAAACCCACAATACAAGTGTGAAAATGGGGAAACAATGCAGGCCAGTAACAGACATAGAGAATGACAATGGCAACACTGATGACTTGAAATTGACCAACCAACTAGTCAGTCTCTCAGATAAGGAGTTCAGAGTCGCAATATGGAAGATGTTCAAAGAACTCAAAGAAAGTATAGAAGAGAACACTAATAAGAATCAAGAGAATATGAAGATGGAAATCAGAAAACTCCAAACTGAAATTTCAGATCAAATAACAGGTTTGAAAAACTCAATAGATGAATTGAAGAAAACATGGTTGAGCTTTCCCAGGGGTTAACAGCAGCTGAGGATAGAATTAGTACACTAGAAGATGAGATGAATAACAATTCCATACAGCAGAAGAAATTGGAAAAAAGCCTTAAAGCAAATGATCAAACAATGGAAAAATTACTCATGGAACAGATGAAAATAGAAGTTTATCATAAGCTCAACAGAAACAACTTAAGAATCATTGGAGTCCCAGAGACCCAGGAAGAAAATCCCCAGGGAGAATCAATGGTCAAGAACATCATTATAGAGAAACTATCAGAGCTAATGAATACATGTGATCAAAATCCTGCATGCCCAAAGAGTATCAACTAAAAGAGACCCGAGAAAAAACACCCCAAGACACATCCTAGTCACAATGATGAATCCCACAGATAGAGACGGAATTCTGAAAGCAACAAGATCAAAAAGAGAAATTACATTCAAGAGAACATCCTGGAGATTTACTGCAGACCTGTCACCGGAAACACTCAAGGCCAGAGGCAGTGGTGGAACATAGTGACAAAACTCAATGAAATAAATGCTTCGCCTAGAATACTGCACCCAGCAATACTCACTTTCAGGGGGCAGGCTACAAAATTAACACACAAAAATCAATGGCCTTTCTATACACCAATAGTAATAAGAAAGAAATGGACATTAAGAAAACAACCCTATTCACAATCCACACAAACTCAAATATCTTGGAATCAACTTGACTAAAAATGTGAAGGACCTATACAAAGAAAACTAGAAAGCCCTGCTCCAAGATATAAGAGAGGACACATGGAAATGGAGGCACATACTCAACTCATGGATTGGCAGGGTTAACATAATTAAAATGGCAATACTCCCCAAAGCATTGTACAAATTTAATGCGATCCCTCTAAAGACACCCATGACATTCTTCAAAGAAGTGGATCAGGCATTTTTGAAATTCATTTGGAACAATAAACACCCTAGAATAGCTAAAGCAATCATTGGAAAAAAGAATATGGGAGGAATTCCTTTCCCCAACTTTAAACAGTACTACAAAGCAATAGTTATCAAAACAGCATGGTATTGGAATAAAGACAGGCCCTCAGATCAGTGGAATAGGCTTGAATAATCAGAGAATATTACCCAGGCATACAATCACCTAATTTTTGATAAAGGAGCAAGAAATCCTAAATGGAGCAAAGAAAGCCTCTTCAACAAGTGGTGTTGGCATAACTGGCTAGCCACTTGCAAAAAATTGAACTTAGAACCCCAGCTAACATCATGTATGAAGGTTAAATCCACATGGATGAAAGACCTCGATATCAGACCCGAAATCCTAAGATATGTAGAACAACACATAGGTAAAACACTTCAGGACATTGAGACTACAGGCATCTTCAAGGAGGAAACTGCACTCTCCAAGCATATGAAATATATTAAACTGAGAAGCTTCTGCACCTCAAAAGAAATAGTGCCCAGGAAACAAGAGCCCCCCACTGAGTGGAAGAAACTATTCACCCAATACCCATCAGACAAGGGGCTAATCTCCAAAATATACAAGGCACTGACAGAAATTTACAAGAAAAAAACATCTAATCCCATCAAAAAATGGGGAGAAGAAATGGACAGACATTTTGACAAAGAAGAAATACAAATGGCCAAAAGACACAGGAAAAAATGCTCCACATCACTAATCATCAGGGAAATGCAAATCAAAACAACTATGAGGTACCACCTCACACCCCAGAGATTGGCACACATCACAAAGAATGAGAACAAGCAGTGTTGGAGGGGATGTGGAGAGAAAGGAACTCTTATCCACTGCTGGTGGGAATGCTGTCTAGTTCAACCTTTATGGAAAGCAATATGGAGATTCCTTCAAAAACTGGAAATTGAGCTCCCATAAAACCCAGCTATACCACTCCTAGGAGTATACCCTAGGAACACAAAAATACAATACAAAAATCCCTTCCTTACGCCTGTATTCATTGCAGCACTATTTACCATAATAAGATTCTGGAAACAGCCAAGATACCCTTCAACAGATGAATGGCTAAAGAAACTGGTACATATACACAATGGAATATTATGCAGCTGTCAGGAGAGATGAAGTCATGAAATTTTCCTATACATGGATGTACATGGAATCTATTATGCTGAGTGAAATAAGTCAGAGAGAGAGAAAGACGCAGAATGGTCTCACTCATCTATGGGTTTGAAGAAAAATGAAAGACATTCTTGCAATAATAACTTTCAGACACAAAAGAGAAAAGAGCTGGAAGTTACAGCTCACCTCTTGAAGCTCACCACAAACAGGGATGAGTTTAGTTAGAGAAATAACTACGTTTTGAACTATCCTAATAATGAGAATGTATGAGGGAACTAGAAAGCCTGTCTAGAGTACATGCGGGGGTTGGGTGGGGAGGAGGGAGATTTGGATATTGGTGATGGGAATGTTGCACTGGTGATGGGTGTTGTTCTTTACATGACTGAAACCCAAACACAATCATGTATGTAATAAAGTTGTTTAAATAAATAATAATAAAGAATATTTTTATTAATAAAAAGAAAATATAGATTCAAGTCAAGATCAAGCAGCTAGAAAGTAATTGGATAGTATGTGGAGTAACCATTCTAAGAATAGCACCAGATAAGTTCCAATGGCATGGAAAACACAAAAGTTCCAAGGGACTGGAACTAGCTTCTTCCTATTGCCTATGATCATGGCCATAACACACAAAGGGGATTGTAAGAGATTCAGTGCATGCAGGAGACAGAGCCCTGGGAAACAGGGTCCCAAGAACTACCATCTCACCTCTAAAATAAATGAACAAACAGGCATGCCATATAAGGAAACCTCATAAAAATACGGACATGTTTATATTTGGTCTCATTCTTACAGTATTTTTCTGTTTTCTAATAGTCTTTCCTCATGTCATATGTCTTCAGAAATAAAGAACTTCAATTTGTAATTCTACAGCAGAATCCCCATAGCCCATGCTGCCAGAGATATTCTTTTGAAGAATATCTTTATGAAGATATTTTAACTACTTGTCATTGATCATGATTATACAGAAGTAATTACACACAAATAGACATTGATCATGACTACTCCCCTTTAAAACCTTGACACTAATACACAAATATTATTTACACAGTTAAGCTTTGATGTGCTGTCCATCAAATTATTTTTGTCTTCACTATATATCATACCTACATTCATCTTCATTTAACATTTAAAAAGATCTGTTTTAATCAAGTCTCTCTCAAATTTGTTCATAGTATAAATATAAAGAAATGCTAAATGACTAAAAATAGTCTGTGTTCTATCCTGGTAATTTATTAACATTCATAAAGGGGAGCTGAGGAGGCAATGTTCAGATATTGAAGGACAGATATCTAATGCAATAAAGAATAATTCAACACAAGAGTACCCAAGTAAGTCTGTCATTGTCAATGAATATAAATGCAATGTGGTAATGGCTATTTAAACAATCTATATGTCTGTATAGGCATACAATATATTATCCACAAACTGTTTAATTTCAACTCCCAACTTCCTAGGTTTGACAGAGTTCTCTTTATTAATATAGTCAGTACATAATTACTCTGGTTCATATGAATAGTTAATAAAGTTCACAAAAGAATGATAGCCATTTTTCTTAAATTAAAATAAAGTGAAGACATGTTTTACAGCCCTACGTAATCATTCCCATCAAGAAAGATAATATCATTTACACTTTCCAAATATAGTTGATACCACATCTGCTATGAGAGAGCTTGGAATATTATCATAGAAATGTTTGGATAATTAGCAATTAATTTCCATTGACAAATATATAACAAAAATAGATCTGCCTATGCACTTAGACAAATTGCAATGTGAGGTCTTCTCTTGCTCCTGATCACATTTTCACAGGGTAAAATCTGGGTAAGGCACGTTCTAAAGACTGCACACAGCAAATGAGAACTCCACAAGTGTATGAACAAAGATGATGATTGGACAGAGAGGTAGAAGAAATGTGGCAATATGAATATAGAATGGAAGGGGCCAGTGAGGTGGCGCTAGAGGTAAGGTGTCTGTCTTGCAAGCGCTAGCCAAGGAAGGACCGTGGCTCGATCCCCTGGCATCCCATATGGTCCCACCAAGCCAGGGGCAATTTCTGAGCGCTTATCCTGAGCATCAAATGGGTATGGCCCCAAAAAACCAAAAAAAAAAAAAAAAAAAAAACCAAAAAAAAAAAAAAGGGAAGAATTATACCAAATCAACTTCTTCAGCCTTGATCCAATCACTGCTACAATGTGCCGGGTTTTCAATTGGAAGCATCAAACCGAACTTTTCTGAGAATGGTAGGTGTTTGTCTTCAATCATCATTCACTCACTAAATTTAAGCCTTTGAAAATAATCCTTTTCCCATCTACCTCCTTGGTCCCTATGTGTCACCTCTGACCTTCACCCAGTTCATTCCTAAGAAAAACATCAGGAAGCAGAGATTAGGGCAATTTTCTGAATGGCAACCACCAACCACCCTTCTCTGCACATGAGTCTATAAAACTTTCTCAGTAAAAGACTCAAATATTCTCCCCCTAAATGCAGCTCATCCTGTGTAAATCTCAGGCAAAAGCAGACACTTTAGAGAGAGAAAACACTAAGCCCAGGCAGGGAGAGAAAACAAGTGGCAAAGCACTTGCCTAGCAAGTGCAAGGTTATGAGTTTGACCCCTAGGGTTACAGTTAATGCTCCTTGTGCACCTTTATGTAAGGTAACAGTAAAATATAAATTAAATATACACACAGTTATTTAGCCCCACCTTCTAAAAACAGCACAAAACTATCTATAAGAACTATAGTTAAGAGGGATATTAATTGAGCAGTAAAGAAGCCAAACAATAAATTAGTTACTGACATCAAATATTCCTTAGAAAGTACAAAGTCCTGCAAATGCACCATCACCAGACCAGAGGGAATAAAATTGTGTTTCCAATTTGCCATAAATTTAACCACATTTTTTAGATGAGAAACTTGATATGAGTCACATAATATCTATTAAAGTGTCACTGACAGGAGATTAAGGAAGAGGAAAACTGTTTTGATGATGTTGGTATAGGAACAAAATGTATAGTTGTATGCTCAGTGGACAAGTGTTTTTCTCTGTAACCAATATCTCAGGACCAGCTACCATGAAAACCCTTAACAGCAGAGATGGGCTTATCATAACCGTAATTTGGAAGTCACAGTAACACTTGCCTGTGCCTTGTCTTCAATCATTACCTGTCATATTTACATCTTCCTTTGTCTAGGTTCATTTGTCAGTGTGTCAGTTGTATGAAACTATTTGTTGATTAGGTAAGGGATCAATAAATTGCACCTGTATGAATTACACAAATATTATGATAAATTATCTGTGTGGCAGAATATTGGAGAACAGTTAGGAGGTGTTGGGCTTTATTTGAAAAAGTGTTTTTCATATAAAATATGTAAATATAAGAAAGCCAACTGGAATTTGTTTTTCCCAGATCAGATAATTTGATAAATGAAGGATAGTCTGAACTTCATGAATTTGTTTGGAGTTTATAGTTTTATGCTTTCCAACATTAGGTTATAAACACAAGACACCAATCTACACATTATGGAATTGGAAGGTGTATAGATTCTTTATAAAAAGCAACATTTCACACAAACAAATATTCCAGAAATTCTTTAAAAAAACAAGTAAATAAATAAATAAAATGATTTATACTAATTCTAATTGCAACCTCTTTATTTCCATGGGGAAAAGCCAAAATTTAAAGGCAGGGTATATAAAGTAAAATTCTGCAAAATGATCATGAAAATTAGGCATCAACCTGTACAGGAAATTCTGCTCAATGGAGGTGTTTGTTTTGCTGTGGTAACAATGTCCAGAGCTGAGGAACTTGAGTCCCTTCCTTGGTTGGATGTAATCAAATTGTGATAATAAGTAGGTCTTATATTAGCTTGTAAACAACACCTTGAAGAGGTCAAAACCCAACCTAGCAAAGCATCTCATCTGAATTCTACCAACCATATGAAATCAAGGCATTAACTATTGCCATTATAGACATTTTATGGATGAAAAAACTGAGGCCTAGTAAAGTTCAGTGGCAAGCTAATGATCAGAGTTTTTACATGGCCAAAGAGATTTACTAAAACACATGTATACTCCTATGTCAAGGTTTTTGCAACCAAGCACAGTTTCCTACATGGAAAGCCACATCCAAGTACTTACAGAATTCCTTCTCTGGAAATAAATTTGTTCTAGGTTACTTTAAATATTGTTATATGTATATATGATATGTATCAAGTGCTTTTCATTATATTCTAAGTGCTATACTTTACTCTCAGAAAAAAAAGCCAGCTCTGCCATTTTACCTACATCTCAATGCTTCTCTGATTCATTTTTAGGTAAACACTTCTTTGACGCTTTTGCAAATATTTAAATTTCAACATTTATGATTTAAACAGGCAGTGATCCTAGGCTGTGGGTTCCCAATGCCCAACTTTCGAGCAACATTGGCTAAATCACTTACTCTTGAACCAATTGTGCCAGAATTAATACAGATCAATTTTTATTTCTTTTTATTTCTACCCTTTAGAAAATGAAGCAGGTGAATTTTCTGGATCATAAAAGTAGCTCAAAGAACTGGAGAAACTTCCTTACATGTATCATGCTTCAAGGTTGATTTCCAGCACTAACTTGTCTGCCCAGCATGGCCAAATATGGACACTCAAACCTATGGATTCTGTCAAAATGATCATGTCAGCTCCAAGCACTAAACTATGAGACCAATCGTGCTGAGCTAAGTGTTGCCAAGAGTGGACCCTAGCTTCCCAAATGTGGCTACTGTGTCCCTGCGGCATACCCTTGTCACACTCATATGAAGTTGCAATTCACTTAAAGGTGTCATATGGAAATTATTTGATAAAGTAACATAGGACCTGGTTTCTTATTCTGGAAGAGCTTGCCAAACCAGGATCAGTTGTAAAACATAAGAGAAGATTAATAAATAATTACAATCAAAACGAAGATCAAACCCCCAGAAAACCAATACTGAGCAATTACTAACAACTATTAAGGGGTGCCTCTAAACATTGCTAGCTAAATTTTCCCAGCACGGCTCTGATGACAATAATAGGCACTGTGCATACAATTCACTGCACACACTAGAAAATATACTCCACTGGATTTTGTATTCATGAAGATAAATTCCATTGCTGATAATGTAATTGTTCACAAGTATTAAGGGCACAAGACTGTTTCCTCGGTGACTTCACAGCCTGATGAAAGTTACTTGTCTTGTAGGAGAGTTTTAAAGTCACTACTGATGAGGTTGGAGCGGTGGCTTAGTGATAGGGTGTTTGGCTTGCAAGCGGCTGACCTAGGACGGACTACGGTTCCATTCCCCAGTGTCCCATATGGTCCACAAGCCAGGAGTGATTTCTGAGCGCATAGCCATGAGTAACCCCTGAATGTCACTGGCTGTGCACCCCCTCAAAAAAAAATAAAACAAAAAACAACTACAGTCACTTCTGACTACTGAGCCTTTTGGTTATTCAAGTTATATCAGTTTGCTCAAACTCCAGCCATAGGAAGCCTGGAATCAGGAGAAAAAAAAGAAAAGATACTCAATTCTTAATCCATCATGGCGTTGTGCCTGGCCAAGAAGATAGTTGTCCAGTAAAACCAAGAGTGTGGGGAATAGAGGAGGGAGGGTAGGGGAAACTGGTTAAAGAAAACTGAAAAACAGACAATTTTTAACTTTTAAATAAAAACAGAAAGCAAATTGTAACAGGTAGGCTTTGTGTCACTGTAACCCCATACCCCTGGCATTTTTGTAGATTTCACACTTGCAAAATAAGTCAACATTCATGACTAGTCTCATATAGAAAAATATCAAAACAGTAATACTAAAATATCAAGGTCACATTGTATAAAATATACTTCTAATGACAAATAATGTTATGAGCAATCACCTAGTAAGAAAAGTCATTAACTCTCACTCATTTTTATTGTTTTTCTTTTCCTCTTGGTGCCTTAGTGTATGTTGTATGCACATGCCAGATAAGTACCCTGACCCACCCCCCAAATTTAGTGTTTCAAATGATATTATCACCAATAGAGAAAAAAATGTTCACTAACTATCTATCATGAATGAGTGTTTGATATCATGGAACACTTTCTAAGTTCCACCTATTAAAATATTTTTGTTATTAAAAGAAATGATTTATTTTCCTAAATCAATAACTATTTCTACTCGACTTTCAAGAGTTCTAGCCTGGCAGTTATTGTTTATTCTAAGCAAGCTATTTAAAATGGCAAAGTTATTGCTTTATTTGTTAAAAAGCCCTATTTCACAATTCATAAATATTATTCCACAAATCACATCATGTTTGAGGCCTGTTAAAATCCACCCCTATGTTCAGTACTAAAATTTTTTTCCCGGTTTTGAGGCTCGGAAGTAACTGTCACAATAAAAAAATGTCCGAGATGAAATAAAGGCCTCTGGTTCAAAGGTGTTCTTAACTCTCACTGATTTGGAACCTTCAGAAAAATGACTTAATTCAGCACCTCAGTTTATCTTTTTGAAAAATGCAAGTAATAGTATTGGAGAATCAGGACAGCTAAATGAGATAACTCAGGTGGTGACTTCAGATTTGCTGGAGTTGACAAGGATAGCAAACCTAAATGCAGCAAAACAGATCTAGCAGACTCTACAGCATTAAAACATGAAATCTAAACTATGACAGAAGTTCATAATGTATCTGTCATGGTGCCAGGTATGTGTGGAGGAATCCTGAGAGCAATGATGGAAGGAACTTGACATGGGTAGTGGGAGTGGTGTTGAAATGTTGATATTTAATATGCAAATTATAATAACTTTGTCAATCACAGTTCTTTAATCAAATAAAAAATAAAAATTAGGGAGAGAAAGCAAAGGTAAGTTGGGCTGACCAGCAAGGACATTTGCTGATTTTTCTATGTGAGTACCTTCAACACGATGGTTCTCACCCTCAATTTGATTTCAATCCCTCTATCTATGAAACCTTTCTTTCTGCCTCAATTCTACATTTAAGATTTCACTCTCACATTGCTGAGAGGTCCTTTGGAAACTGATTTTAGTAAAAACAATATTTTCAAACCCAAGTCTACTATGGGCTTTTAAACACATAAAATCCTCACTTCATTGTATAGACAGGCTCTTGAAAATGAAGGCTATAACTGGAAATGTCATTGAACGCAGTAACATAGAATCATATTTTAGGTGTCAGCTTCTAGCCACAAAGCATTGCTTGATCAGACTAGTGGACTTTTCTCCAGTCCTGTTCAATGCTGGTCCCACCTTGCCCAGCCCTGCCACAATCAAAGATGCATAAACTTCTGGGGACAGGACTGAGCCTTAGTACTCCATAAAATCTAGGACAGATATGCCTCATTCTGGGCATCTTTGTGAGAGCTGGATGGGGCTATGTAATGTGGCTCCCAGAATCATCAAAGCAGGAATTGGAGGAGATAACTCAGAAATAATCTTGAGTCTATCCCTTCCCTTGTAATCTTACTATTCTTTCAGTCCTAATTCTTTGGGGTCTCCCTCTCCCTTTTTTTTTATCTATTGCTCAGTGGATCCTTTAGGCATTTGCTTTGTGTCTGCTTGATCCATGTGTTTCCATATCACTGTTTCTCACTCTAATCATGTTTCCTTCTCTTCCTTCTTTCTGCAAATGTTGCCAAGTTCATGCTGGTGCTTTAATACCCGCTTCATGTCACATGCTCAGTGTCCTAGGAGAACATACAGATCCATTTTACTGCAGTTACCCTAGGCGGGGGGGGGGGGGGGAGAGAGAGAGAGAGAGAGAGAGAGAGAGAGAGAGAGAGAGAGAGAGAGAGAGAAATGAACATTTACCCCAGGGGGCTTATCCCAAGCAGCCCTAAGCAAGCTTGAAAGAGCTTTCAAGTTTTATGTTTTTGTTTTAAAAATTCATGGGAATTTTACACTCGGCTCCATAAATAGTTCCGTGCTTGTGTTACTATTAAAATCTCTTCCCCACCACTAGTATCTTGTTGGGTGAAATGAATGCTTCTGGAACACTTGAATAGTTTCTCCTTAGATACTTGGTACCTCTTAGTGCAGGTCTGTCAACTCTGCATAGGAACATGGATCTTAAGAAAGTGTGTATATTTGTGTGTGTGTGTGTGTGTGTGTGTGTGTGTGTGTGTGTGTGTGTGTGTGTATGTGTGTGTGTGATCCTTAGGCTTTGCCTGGAATTTCTTTTCTTGTGAAGAGTTATTGATCAGCATAACATGTCTGGTCATCCTCAAGCCTTCTTGGGGGAGAGAAAGAGATTGGAAAAACAGCTCAGAAAATATGAGAATGCCCAGGCAGACTCCAGTCCCTCTCTCTGTATCTATTCCTTCTTCTCTTCTCATCCAAGGAACAAAGCTTCTTTGGAGGAGATGACAACATATAAGTGCTAATCTACTCATCCAGATCCTACAACTG